>NC_134353.1:826774294-827517387 GCF_048569485.1 Anomaloglossus baeobatrachus | reverse complement strand
GGTGGTTTCAGGGTATACCTGGCCTGGTGGATCCGCGCCTTCAGCCTCTTCTGGCAGGATGTAGAGGCGGCCTCCACAGTTGGTGCTGACCAGATACCCTCTTTGTGGTGGTGAGCCGAGGCCCCATAAACAGGCGTGCTCTCTGGTTGCAGGTGAGCCAAGGCCCTATATACGGACGGGCTCCTCCTGGTTGCAGACGAGCCAAGCCCCTAAACAGGCTGACTCTGGTGGCGGTGGTGCCCTCTGGTGTAACTATTTACACTGCGAGAGTTTGTGGCTATAGCCAGTTCATAGCCTTAAGGTTTATGGTTTTCTCACAATAGTTTTTGTGGGCACATTACTTGAACTTGAGAACGTTGCAAAACAAAACTTTTAAACTGGTCGAAACAGTAACTTCTTACTTTCCTTTACTTTACTCCTCTTTACCAGGGCTTGAGCCTGTTTGGCTGCGGCACCTGCTGCTTTCCTGCTCTTTGTCGTCGTCTGTGGTCGTTTCATCTGTAGGTTCCTTGTCTTTTCTCTCTTGATCTTCATCTGTGTCTTTATCTCTGTCTTTTCTTTCTTGTTGCATGGGGTGGCTGTAAGGTTTGCTGGTGCATAGTGCTACGTCAAGCGCGTACAGTCCTCTTTCGCCTTCATGCATAGTGAATTGTACTGAATCCCCCATCTTTAGGTTTCTGCCAGGGTGTCCTCTAGGCAGATGAGCGCTCACATCTCTTCTGTTGACAAATATCCCTTCTTTGATACCAGGGGCTACAATAAAGCCGTATCCGCTTTTCAAGTTGAAATCCTCCACTACTCCTCTGCAAAGGGGTCCTCTGGCCTGGGCTCTGGACCTTCTCAGTAACCTTTTCTCCTGTAGGTCTCTGGCTGCAACTTCTCTCTGCTCTGGAGACTGTGGTGCAGGGGACAGCGTTGTTCTGTTGCGACGCCTTGTCTTGCGGCCTGAACTCTGCGTGGTACAGCTTGCAAACTCCCAGGTGAGACTTTTAGGCAGATCTTCGTCAGCGGACGGTGTCAGGTCTTCCTCATCCCAACGGGAATAGGGTAACATCTCCGGCTCTGGGTATGGCTCTGGAGTCAGCTCCTCAGCTTCCTGGCCTCCTCTCCCCCTTAGTTCTTCTTGGCACTCCTTTGATGGCAGTGCTGGGGATGGGCTTTCTTCAGCTGGTCTGGGCGGTGGACTCTCTGGCGCGGCTGCAGGGGTTGCCTGAATCTCCTTGGGGGTATGCGGAGGGAGCAGATACCGATCCACCATCTCTTGTGGGAACTGGGCCTCTAGGTCAGCCTTCAGCTTCCAGTATTCGGGGTCCTCTCCTATCAGGGTCTTCCTAGCAGGGACCTCTTTGGACTGGGGAGCGGTGTCTGCTCTGGCCTTGCAGGCCGGGGTAAATGATGAGGTAATCTCTTCTTGGCGGGCCGCGCCTGGCATGGCGGCGGCCTGGTCTTGGCGGGCCGCGCCCTGGATGGCGGCGGCCTGGTCTTGGCGGGCCGCGCCCTGGATGGCGGCGGCCTGGTCTTGGCGGGCCGCGCCCGGCATGGCGGCGGCCTGGTCTTGGCGGGCCGCGCCCGGCATGGCGGCGGCCTG
The DNA here is from genome assembly GCF_048569485.1 of Anomaloglossus baeobatrachus. Taxonomy (NCBI): domain Eukaryota; kingdom Metazoa; phylum Chordata; class Amphibia; order Anura; family Aromobatidae; genus Anomaloglossus; species Anomaloglossus baeobatrachus. Next base: position 827,515,799 of record NC_134353.1, on the reverse strand, counting down.
GTCTTGGCGGGCCGCGCCCTGTTTGGCGGCGGCCTGGATCGGCGTCGCAGCTGCGATGGGATCTGTGCAGGCTGGGCTGGACGTCGCTGCAGCAGTCTGGGCTTGGCGGGCCACGCCTGGCGTGGCTGCGGCCTGGTTCAGCACCTCACTTGCGGCGCGGACGAGCGTTGCTGCGGCGGTGGGGTCTCGGCGGGCCGGGCCTAGCAGGGCGGCGGCCTGGGTCAGCGTTACGCCTGCGGCGCGGATGAGGGTCGCGGTGGCAGCCGGTTCTTTGCGGGCCGGACTGGGCGTTGCTGCAGGGACCGGGTCTTGGTGGGCCGAGCAGGGCATCGCTGCGGCCGCTGGGGCTTGGAAGGCCGCACCTGGCGTGGCTGCGGCCTGCTTCAGCGTCGCCACACCGGACGCCTCTTCGGGGACCGCGGGCGTGGCAGCAGGGGTCGGGGCACTTGCGCTGGCCGGGGCATCACTCGACTCACCCACCGGTGGCAGCATCGGGGTCTGCGTCGTCGCCGTCCTGTCTGGCACTCGGCGCGCGGCTCTCCTTTCATAGGCCCGAACCGCCGCGGTCATCTCCAGCATTTCCATTCGTTCTTCCCGGATCTGCTCCACAACCCGGTTCTCCAGTCGGTCGCAGAACTGGGCCAGCTCCCGATACCACCAGGCAGCGGAGCCCGGTTCTGGATTTCTGCGGTCAGACGCCATTTCTTCTGCGCCCTCTTCTGCACGACTCTCCAGCTGTGGACTCGCCGTTGCCTCAGATAGCAAGCTGTTCAGTTTCTGCTCTGCCTCTTTCAGCAGCTCCTCTCCCAGCAGCAGGCTTGTGGCTCTCTTTCCTTCCCGCCGTCTCTGGACGCTTCCACTCTCATAGCTGGCAAGGTCAGAACTCTGCAGGGGATCTCTGGGTAGCCACACCTCTTCGTGGGCGGTAACTTCTTCCAGCGCGGGCTGCTGTTGTTTTTCAGCGCGCTTTTCATGGTGGCAATATGGCGGCGCTTCCAATTTTTCAAGCGGACCGCCCATGCACATGGTCACCTGTCTGAACAGGTCTAGTCCTTATCCTGTTCGTGACGCCAGATGTGAAGCCCCGCAAGTATTGTGTCGGTGCATTACCTTCAGGGACTCCACGTAGCTGGATCTGGTCACAGGTAGGAGATCTTCTTCTTGTCGTGACGCCACTCTCAGTATTGCGGTCAGTAGGGACCGCCACTGCAGGTTGAGGGTCGCCTGGGGCTGATGGTGTGTGCAGTTAGTTGGAATAGCCTCCTGAGAGTGAGGCAAGCCCCAGGGCCCGGTGTAGGTGCGTAGTACCACAAGGCGCAGAATAACTCCACACAGGCAGAATGTCTTTCAGGGTTTTTACTCACTTCAGGTGGCAGGGTGAGTAACCCGGGCGTAGCTGGGATGAACCAGGCGGGAACCAGGTATCCTTCAGGCTGACTTTATGAGGGTGACTACTGACTCGCCTTCCTTAGCCCTTGGTGGTTTGGGGTGACCCCGACTTTGAGTCCCTATGGGGGTCACCCAGGGAAGATGCTGCAGCCTCTCTCCCCCTTTTGTTTGCCGTTTGCTTGTTCCCCGGACCAGGCCACTCCAGCTGCTTGCCTCCTGTGACCTATGGGCCCTCACTGCGGTTACGTGGCTGCGGCTTTTGTGGTGTTGTGGTGTGGGCTTTGAGAGCCCCACACCGGCAGGTTTAGCAGAAGAAAGCTGGATCTATCTTCGCTTCGGGATCTGCCGCCCGGTTGGGCCTGGTGCTCTCTAGCAGTCTCCTTACTTCCCACTCCGTGCTTTCTCTCTAGCTGAAGCTGGCTTTCAGGCAGCACTCCTAGTTGACCGTTCTCCCCCGTCAGTAGCCACTGCGCGGGCGCTGTTAGACAGCATCAACCCCACAGGTCTGCTCCTCACTGAGCCCTCTGGAGTTCTTCTCCTAACTGACTCACTGCTCCTCCTCTCCTGTTCTTGCCTACACCACCTAGCAACCAGACTCTCCACCACACCCCTTGAGAGGAGATGGAGGCTTTTGGCCCCCTCCACTATTCCAGTGAAGGTCAAGGCTTTGCCCCCTCCTGGGACCCCCAGGGGTCCTCTCATGGGTACATGTGTGAGACCTGATCACTATGCGCCTGTGTTCCACACCCCGGTCAGCCTTCTGGATTACCTGTATTGTACTGTCCCCAGCATGGGTGCAGTACTCAGTGGTGCCTGACCAGGTCAGGGGCGCCACATCGGCCATAGTGTGTGTCGGGGGGAGCTGTTTTCTTATATCCCAGGATAGTTAATATTCATATTGGTGGTCACTTCAGAGTGTTAAGAGGAAAACTATGGAGTTCTCTGGGACAATTGATGATTTCATATTTATTCATGCCATTTTTGCTTTGTTTTAGATTGTGAGCCCCATGCATCCTCTTAGTTACAAAAAGCAGAGCTCAGGTGATGGATCCCCTGTAGAGAGAGGTAGAGTATGGATTACAGCATTTCTATATGTGTCATTATTTATATCCTATTATCATCGCCTCCTCGGAAATTACCAAAAAGATGTAATTCATCTTCATTGTTTTTGTTGTGTCCTGTGATCCCCACCGGCTGTTTTTATGGGTGTTCTGTGCTCAAATGTGTTTTTGTACATAAGTCGTCAATAAAAAAAAAAAAAAAAAAAATTGTATTATAGGATTTTTGGTTTGACACTATTTTTTCCCCTCATGATTTATTTTGTGTTTTAACCCCTTCACCCCTGGGTGATTTTCCATTTTCGTTTCCTCCCCCCTTCTTCTGAGAGCCATATATATTTTTTTTCCCTTTAATATTGCCATATGAGGGCTTTTTTGTTTGCGGGACGAGTTGTACTTTTCAATTAAACCATTAGTTTTACTATTTAGTGCACTGGAAAATGGGAAAAAAAATCCAAATGTGGAGAAATAGTAAAAATAAAAAAGTGAAATTCTATAATAATTTGGGGTTTTTTATTCACCATGATCACTATATGGTAAAACTGATGTGTCGGTATGGTGCCTCAGGGCGGCATGAGTTTGTAGATACCAAACATGTATAGGTTTACTTTTATCTATGGGTGAAAAAAAATTCAGAAGTTTGTCCAAAAAAAGAATTGCGCTTTTGTCGCCATTTTCCGAGTCCCGTAGCGTTCTCATTTTTCGGTATCTGGGGCTCAGTGATGGCTTATTTTTTTCTATCTTGAGCTACCATGACAAAACATTGGTGCCCCGTGATCGCGTCACAGGGCCTTTGATAGCGGTAGGGAACGATGAGATCCCAGTCGCGGCCATTTAAATCGCACTGTCAGTGTTTGACAGCGTGATCTAAGGGGTTAACAGGCTTGATTGGATCTCCGACCCACCTGTGCCTGTCAGTCACACATCTCTGCTGGTCAGATCAGTGGGCTCGCCGCCGGAGGCCGAGGTAACGAGTGGGAGGTGACTGAGGGCATACCAGTACATCCTTGGACATAAAAGGGTTAAACACTTTGCACCTTGTTTCACATTGGATAAGAGTCTGTGCACACGGTGAGGTTTTGATGTCGGCACCTATTACGTAAATTAGTTTACATGTGTCTGTTTTTTTTTTTATTGCGTTTTTGCTGCTGCAGTTTTTGTCTCTTTGGAATGTCAGGTATTAAGTTATTGGGATATTCCCATCTCCAAGATCCTGTCCTAATGTGTAGAGGTGCCATAATAATATTAGCAAATACCTCCAATTGGAAATGTAGTATAGTTCTCCTGATTAGCCATGTCTCTTATCCCATGTGCAGGCGATGCAGCTTATGTATCCATGGTCAGGGCCACGCATATTGTGACAGGTAGTTGTTTGTAGTCGTAACCATGGATACCAAAAGGTCCTGCAATGTCCTGCACATGCGATTAGAGACATAGTGAATCAGGAGAACTATACTACATATCTGATTGGAGATATTTGCTAATATTATTATTATTATTATTACACCCACTACATATTAGGACAGGATCTTGGAGATGGGAATAACCTATTTAAGCTGATTTGTTTTTTGATAGTCACTGTTCTTTTTTTTTTTTTTTATATATATAAATAAAACTTTATTGATCCAGTCAAAAGCAGTGAAAACACATCTGCGTTTTTCACCTTCTGGTTTCATGTATTTGATGCAGTTTGTCATTTTAAAATAATTCACTGAAAAGGACATGAAAAAATCAGAAAAAAAAAAAAAATCACCAGGAAAAAACCCACAGCCAACAAAGGTCAAAATGGCAGATGTACTCGCAGGATGCAGCCGGCCCCTTATGATAAAGATGGAAATAACACAGGTGCAGAATACGGATGAGACGACCATTCACAGCCTAACAACTTATGTCCTTTTCGGTGAATTATTTTAAATATAGTGTAGGGACTCGTGTAAGCATGGGGACCCTTGACGTTCGGGTTACAAGCTTATGTATTTTGGCCAAAATATGAGTAAAATACCTCACATTTATTATAATTTGATATCATTTTCTATTGCACAATTTTCCGCAGGATGCAGCCGGCCCCTTGGGATATCTGTCCAGAGTGTCAATGCTCTTACCCTGTTTCCTGGAAAATAAGACACTGTCTTATATATTTTTTTGCCCCGAAAAAAGCACTAGGTCTTATTTTCAGGGGGTGTCTTATTCTCGAGGAGACATGGTTTGGGGTAAGTTTATCCCCCCACAAAAAGCAGAAACCCCCCTTCCTTTCCAGGATCATCATACTTACCAAACCCGGGCGTCTGTGTAGCTCCCAGATCTCCCAGAACGTCACCCTTCCCTACGTCTGGCCGACCCACATACATCAGATCACACACACACACACACACATCAGATAGCATACACACATATAGACAGACACAACACACACACACACACACACACACACACACACACACACACACACACACACACACACACACACACACATCCATCAGATTCCATATCATTCCTCCCTGGGATCTCTGTGCTGCACGCTGTCCTCTCTTGCATCTGGCCGACACACATACATCAGAGCACACTCACACATCAGATAGCATATACACACATACACACACACACTCATCAGATTCCACATCATTCCTCTCTGTGATCTCCGGCGAGCGCTCCAGGCAGATGTGCTGCACGTTGTACTCCCCTGCATCCGGACGACACTCACACATCAAAACACCCACTCACACATCCGATCACATACACTCACACATCAGAACACACACTCACACATCAGAACACACTCACACATCTGATCGCATACACTCACACACACACTCATGAAATCTCACATAACGGTACAAACGCACGCACACACTCATCATATCCAGTGATACCACGTGCTTCCAGCCATGTGATCCTCCCGCAGGTCCTGAAAGATCTACTGCACAGTGTCGCAGGTCCTTACGTGCGCCGAGAAGCAAGTGATATCGCTGGACGTGGTGAGTGTGTGTATGCGATCTGTAGTGTGATAATGTGAATGTTCTCATGTGTGTCTGTGTGTATATGTGATCTGATGTGTGTGTTACGCTGCAGGTCATTGATGCGCTCGCCTGCTCCCGGTCGGTGTCTGGTGAGTATGGTCGCAGGGTGTTCTCTCTTCTGTCTTCTCTCTTTTGGGAGTGCCCCCTGTCTATAATGAAGTGTCCTGCAGTAAGTGTCCTGCAGTATCTTTAATATAAACCGCGACTAGGTCTTATAGGTCTTATTTTCAGGGGATGTCTTATATTTAAGCCTCCCTGAAAAATCCTGCTAGGTCTTATTTTCGGGCGAGGTCTTATTTTTGGGTAAACACGGTATATGGTGCTGGGCAGCCCGCCTGATCTAATAGTATGGGCATCATAAATTGGCTGTAAGCTAGACACTGCATTGGTCGTACCTGTGCGACTGGCGCCCTATGTAAAATCACATTAGTGTGAATGTTTAATACCAGCAACCACCCCCTCCATGATATGGTAGGCTGTGAGTGGTTGTCTCATCGGTACCCCTACCTTTATCTTAAGGGCCCGGCTGCATCCTGCAAGTGCATCTGTCATATTGCAGTTTGTCATTTTAACCTTAGAGGGGTAGTATTACGGTCTACGAGGCGATACCGGGCACCAAAATTGCACCTAATTTCTATTGTGAAGTAATATTGTCGCGAGCGGGGGGTGCGCTGCTCGACCGCACTTGCGGCTCAGGTCCGGCTGCTGCTGCTCGGTGGCTCGAGTGGTGGGCCGGATCCGGGGACTCGAGCGGCGCTCCTCGCCCATGAGTGAAAGGGGTTGGTTTGGTTTGGGGATTTGGTTCGTGACGCCACCCACGGGTCGTGGTGAGGTTGGGGCACCACCGCTGCTGGTGAGGGAAATCCCGGGAGCGTTGTTAGGGAGCAGCTGGGATGTTTTCCCCCTCCGTGGGTAGGGGTTGGTGGTCCCAAGGCCCGATAAGGTGAAGGGAGGAATGCAGGGCAGGTGAGGTGCAGGGTCGCGGGGGCAGCCTGGTGGTACTCACTCAGCCAAGAACAGACACGGAGTCTCCGGTGAAACAAACGGCTGGATGGACGGGTCCCGCAGCCAGCTGCTGTGATTACTCCCGGACGGTTGGTGGTGGCTGCCTTTCTGTAATACTACTGTATGTTCTGAGGATTTCGATTGCGTTAGGGCAATGACAACAGAGACGAGTTCTTGGTACAAGATGTTATATAATATGTCACCACGGTAGATACACAACGGGAATAAACACAGTAAAACAACACACAAAACGGAGCGAAGGGGATTCCCGGGGCCACGCACCGGACTCCCCCAGGGAGACCACCAGAGCGAACCCCTGTACAGGGACTGTCCGGCAATCAACCCCGGAAGGCCTAAATGTGCGGCAGCCGGTACACAAGGGGCAAGTGGTATAGTCCAGGAGTGTCCGTACGGGATGATTGTCCAGAGTGGTTACGAACCGGGCAGAGTGCTGATCAAAGACGGCAGACGGAGTCCGGGCACAGCTTGAAGAAAACCGGGTATGGTCCAGAGTCGGTCGGTAGAGTTTCAGGAGAATCCAAGGCAATCAGGAAGTAGAAACAGCAAAGCAGGAGCACACAGCAAGCAGTATACTCAGGCACTGGACTGGGCTGAGAGGCGGCCTTTTAAGCAGCTGGACAGGAAGTAGGGCAACAGAACCTTAAACTCCATGTTAACTGAGGGCAAGCTCATTCAAAAGAGAACTGGAAAACCTGGAAACCTGACACTTTCCTTGCACCTGGTGTGTGTCTTCGGTCCCGATGGCTTCCCACCGGTAACCCGCTCCCCAGCTTGGATAGATGCTGAAGGAGCCCCTTTTGCCCGCAGGCTCTGGCCCTGGGAGATCTAGCTCTGGCGGTAGCTGTAGCTCCCTGTTCGGTTTGGACGGTTGCCTTCAATCGGGTCTTGGTTGCTAGGAAACCCCGGAGGTTCCCGTCGCTAATGAATTTGACCAGTTTAACGGCGACTCCCAGCCTGGTCGGGGTCCGCAGGCCCTACCGGTTTGTGCTGGCTTGTCTTCGCTCCCCGGTTCGGTACCGGTGGACCACCGCCCAACCCCGGCCCTACAGTTCCGCGTCGATAGGCCACTCCTGCAGACGGCCACCACCGTCTTCCAACCTTGCTGTATGTGCCGGACCACGTACCCGGACACGGTCAGTCTGCTCCTTTACTACCACTTCCCTAAACTCCAAAACTACTCTGAACTCCTTTCCCGCCGCCAGGGCTGTGAACTCTTCGATGGGCGGGGCCAACCGCCTGGCTCCGCCCCACCTGGTGTGGACATCAGCCCCTGGAGGGAGGCAACAAGGATTTGTGTGTGCGGCTGATGTGCCTAACCAGGGTGTGGGGTGTGTTGTTGCAGTACCTGTGACGTCCTGGCTTGTCCAGGGCGCCACATTCCCCCTTGGTTAAATGCAGACCATCCGCGGGCTGCCCGTCCATCACCGGTTTTATTTTTGCAACTGAAAAAGATAAATACACGGTAAATGGTAAACATATTAACATAAGCATTCTTTTCATGAAACTTCCCTTAACGGGAGGCACTTGCTTTAACGTTACTAACGGTACATTTTTATTAATAACATACGGCTTCCGCTCTCTCCCGCCCAAACCACCTGGCCCTGATGCTGCCCCTAAGAAAATGGGCCCTCACCCCTTGACCCCAGTCCATATCCAGGCTGCCCGAGTGGTTACGGGTACGGTATCTCGCACCCTACGGTCTCTGCAGGGGACCCACGTCCATGGGGAACCCCTGATCCCCCGGAGGATCGCCACTGGTTTCCGTGGTGGCGGGCCTGGGCCATCCATTCCCTCCAGCCCCATCCTCCAAATCAGGAGGCGGTCACGGAATAATGCCAATTATTTACATGCCACAAGTTTGTGGTTGCCCTGCAAGTTCTCGGGCGTGTCCGTAAGCAGTTCCTTACGCAAACGGTTCAGAGGGTCCCCTCGGGGACAACTTGCCGACAACGGCCGGTTCAATCACGGTTGACAATCAGGTTACAGTTCGGTTGATTCATTTTCTCACATACATATACACTCAATGGTCTGCACCCCCTAAATGTCGGTTTCCCTGTACCTAAGTGGGGGTCCACCTAGGTTGGACCGTGTGGACCTACGGGGCCCATTGTCAGTAATAGCGGGCGAGGGGACAGAGGAGACAACCGGTTCCTCTTCCCGTACATCATGTGGGGCAGACGGAGGCATAGGGGAGCTCGGTACATGTGCATCCCTGGGCACAGGTTCATTAGCGGCTACTTCCATCTCTTTTTCCTCCACGGGTTGTGGGAACAGTATCACTGGAAGAATCACGGCGCCGTTCTGCGTAGGCCAGTCTGCCGGGAAATCGCCCATCATGGTGTGGATTACCTCCTTTTCTTTCTCCCCCGTCGGTCTGGGAACTGGGACTTCAGTTGCCACCCTTAACGGTGGTGGGCACCTCTTCAGAAGGTCCCTGTAAACCGTGGCTAGAGTCTTCCCCTGGTCACAACTGATCTGGTAGGCCTTCCCATTCTCCCATTCAGTGGGTTGTATGACATACGGGGTCTTCTCCCATTGGTCATCCAGCTTATGGGCCGGATCCGGGGACTCCACCGGCGCTCCTCGCCCGTGAGTGAAAGGGGTTGGTTTGGTTTGGCGATTAGGTTCGTGACGCCACCCACGGGTCGTGGTGAGGTTGGGGCACCACCGCTGCTGGTGACGGGGATCCCGAGATTGTTGTTAGGGAGCAGCTGGGATGTTTTCCCCTCAGTGGGTAGGGGTTGGTGGTCCCGGGGCCCGGTAAGGTGAAGGGAGGAATGCAGGGCAGGTGAGATGCAGGGTCGCGGTGGCAGCGCGGTGCCAGAGGGCACGGTGGTACTCACTCAACCAAGAACAGACACGGAGTCTTCGGTGAAACAAACAGCTGGATGGACGGGTCCCGCAGCCGGCTGCTGTGATTACTCCCGGACGGTTGGTGGTGGCTGCCTTTCCCTGCACCTGGTGTGTGTCTTTGGTCCTGATGGCTTCCCACCGGTAACCCGCTCCCCAGCTTGGATAGATGCTGGAGGAGCCCCTTTTGCCCACAGGCTCTGGCCCTGGGAGCTCTAGCTCTGGCGGTAGCTGTATCTCCCTGTTCGGTTTGGACGGTTGCCTTCAATCGGGTCTTGGTTGCTAGGAAACCCCGGAGGTTCCCGTCGCTAACAGATTTGACCAGTTTAACGGCGACTCCCAGCCTGGTCGGGGTCCGCAGGCCCTGCCGGTTTGTGCTAGCTTCTCTTCGCTCCCCGGTTCGGTACCGGTGGGCCACCGCCCAACCCCGGCCCTACGGTTCCGCGTCGATAGACTCACCAGACACTGAATTGGGGGACCTGCTGTGGAACGCACACCCACACACATCAGATCGCACACCCACACACATCAGATCGCACACCCACACACATCAGATCGCACACACATACATCAGATTGCACATACATCAGATTGCACATACATCAGATTGCACATACTCACATCAGATCATACACCTACACACATCAGATCGCATACCTACACACATCAGATCGCATACACACACATCAGATCGCATACACACACATCAGATCGTATACCCCCACACATCAGATTGCAAACACACACATCAGATCGCATACCCCCACATCAGATCGCATACCCCCACATCAGATCGCATACCCCCACATCAGATTGCATACCCCCAAATCAGATCGCATACCCCCACATATCAGACTGCACACACACACACATCAGATAGCACACACACATCAGATCGCACACCTACACACATCAGATCATACATCCACACACATCAGATCGCGCACACACATAAGAATATAATAATAATAATCTTTATTTCTATAGCGCCAACATATTCTGCAGCGCTTTACAATTCAGGAGGATCATATACAAACAAGTAACAGTTATAGAAAATACAATATTTAGATGGAAAAAAAAGACAACCCTGCTCGTGAGAGCTTACAACCTACAATCAAATTGGGGGGAAGGTACAAGTGCTTATTTACAATGACAATCTAGCCATCTCAAGGAAAAAGGGGATAGATAATGGCTTCCTGGACCAGTGGGCCAGAACTTTGAGATGCATTTGGGTGCCATGGAATTTGACATGGGGTTATGTTCTGAGAAGTTGTGGAAGGATTGTGTGAATTTAGTTCAGCTAGGGAGTGTGAATTGGCCGCCCTAAAAAGATGCATTTTTAGGGTGCGTCTGAAGCTGAGTAAGTTATGATTCGTCTTAACTTCTTGGAGTAAAGCGTTCCAGAGGATTGATGCAGCTCGGAAGAAGTCTAAGGGGCCCTTTGCACACTACGACATCGCAGGTGCGATGTCGGTGGGGTCAAATCGAAAGTGACGCACTTCCGGCATCGCTCTCGACATCGCAGTGTGTAAATCGTTTTAACTACGATTACCGAGCGCAAAAGTGTCGGTATTGTATGATCGGTTTAGTGTCGGTCATTTTCATTATTTTGGCTGCTGCGATGGTACGATGTTGTTCCTTGTTCCTGCGGCAGCACACATCGCTGTGTATGAAGTCGCAGGAGCGAGGAACATCTCCTATCTGTGTCCCATCTGCAATGCGGAAGAAAGAGGTGGGCGGGATGTTTACGTCCCGCTCATCTCCGCCCCTCGGCTTCTATTGGCTGCCTGCCGTGTGACGTCACTGTGACGCCACACGACCCGCCCCCTTAGGAAGGAGGCGGGTCGCCGGCCAGAGCGACATCGCAGGGCAGGTGAGTGCATGTGAAGCTGCCGTAGCGATAATGTTCGCAACGGCAGCTATCACCGTGATATTGCAGCTGCGACGGGGGCGGGGACTATCGCGCTCGGCATCGCGGCATTGGCTTGCGATGAAATAGTGTGCAAAGGGCCCCTTAGATCCGGGAGTGGGAGGTTCGAGTTAGTGTGGATTTTAGTCAAAAGTTATTTGCAGAGCGTAGAGAACGTGTGGGGTGATAGACCGAGACGAGGGCAGAGATGTAGGGGGGTGCCACACTGTTGAGAGCTTTGTGGGTGTGAACAAGCTATTTGAATTGGATCCTGTGATATATGGGCAGCCAGACACATCAGATCGCACACACACACACACATCAGATCGCACACACACACATCAGATTACACACCTACACACATCAGATCGTACACCCACACACATCAGATCGCACACCCACATACATCAGATCGCACACCCACACATCAGATCGCATACACGCACATCAGATTGCACACACACATCAGATTGCACACACACATCAGTTCGCACACCCATACATCAGATCGCATAATACACACACATCAGATCGCACCCACACATCAAATCGCACACACACACACCATATAGTACACTCACACACATCATATCGCACACACAAAAACAACAGATTGCACACACAAATCAGATCGCACACACACACACTCACCACATCCAGCAATAGCGATTCCTTCTGGCAGGCATATTGACCTGGAACGCAGTGCAGTGGAGCACGAGGACCTGCAGGTGGAACGCATGGAGGACCCGGCATTCCACCCGCAGGTCCTCGTGGTCCACTGCGTCCCAGGATTCAATGCCGACTGGAAGCAAATGGTATCGCTGGATGTGGTGAGTGTGTGTGCGCAATCTGATGTGTGTGACTGTGTCGGCCAGAAGTAGGGAAGGACGGCGTGCAGTATACCTGCTGGGAGAGCATGCCGAAGATCGCAAGAGGACCTGGGAGCCATGCAGACACCTGGGGTCTGATAAATATGTGTACCGCCCTGGGGCTCGGCCGGCTGCCGAGCCGCTCCGATCCGGGCTCATTAGTGGGTGGCTTGAGCTCCTCCCGGACCCGGGGGTTACGTCGCTCTGAAGGGATGCTGGCGCTACGTGAGGGGTGGTCCACGGCCGAGGCCGCAGTTGTTTTTGGGGGTTAAGTTCGTGATGCCACCCACGGGTTGTGGTGAATGGATGGACACCACCGCTGCCCTTGACTAGGCTCCCGGGGACGGTGTTGCGCAGCTTGGTGTTGACCCCTCCGTGGGTAGGGGTTGATGGTCCCGGGGGCCCGACGGAGGTGCTGAGGCAGGGGGATGGATGCGTGCTGGCGTGTCGGCGCGGTGCGGCGTGGCACGGTGCGCGGCCCAAGGGCACTGTTGTACTCACTATTACAGACACACTGGAGTCTCTGGTAAACCAAACAAGTTGGTGGACGGTGACCGCAGCCGGCTGCGCTTTTTCCCCTTTTTCAGCTTGGTGGTTTCCGCCTTTCTCCTGCACCTCACTTTTAGTAGAATAGTGACTCCTATGCCTGAGCAACGGTAGTCCGCACCCCAGCTTTGTGTGTGCCGGTAGAGCCCGTTTGACACTGGCCCGTGGGATCTCGATGCCTGGGCGGTGGCTTTCTATCCCTCTGGTTGGGCTGTTTTCTTCAGTCGGGTCTTGGGTGGGAAAGGACCTAAAGTCCAGACCCCAATCAGTGAATTCGACTCGGTCCAGTGGCTTCTGGGCCTCGTACTGGGTCTGAGTACCCCTCCTGGTGCTCCGGTTTCCAATCGGTTCCCCGGTTCGGTATCGGCAGGCCACTACCCGGTCCTGGTCCCTTACGGTTCCACCGGCTGTAATCCCAGCTCCTGCAGGCAGCCACCACCGTCTGCCTCCTGGCCACAGGGTATCCGGGCTCCGACCCAGATCCCTGACAGACGTCCAAACTTTGCTACCACTCTCCTCCACTCCTGTCACTGAACTCTCTGTATTTTCCACCTCAGGCTCTCCGCCCCCCGGGTGTGAACGTCAAGTCCTGAGAGGGGTGACTCAGGGTTTTAAGGTTGGCTGCTGGTACCTTTTTAGGGGAAGGTGTTTGTGCAAGGGCCTACCTGTGACTGCCTGGCTAGTCCAGGGCGTCACATATGACTTTCCTGAGAAGGGGGATCTGCATTTTTTAAGGGGTAAATGCTTCCTAAACTGTGTTTCCTCCCAAATAAGCTCTACCCTGAAAATAATCCATGGCACATTTTTCGAGGAGGAAAAAATATAAGACAGTGTCATATTTTTGGGGAAACATGGTAGCACCTGGTATACTAAACTGCTACGAAGAGAAGGTCTTCAGATGGCGGTTTATGTGAGTAGCCCCCCACAGAGCAGATCAGAATGCCCATAGAGTGGTCTTGGGGGTTTAGAGATAAAGTATGGTAAGCTGGAGTCAGGATGATACTTTCTGTCAGAGGAGGACCTGCATGTGACAGTGTGGTGGGAGGGCATTGTGCAAGAATACTAAATGGGGGTAATGTAAGAACCCCTGGATCTTGGTATACTGCCTCACTGTGATTTCTGTGGGAAAGCTTTGGCTGTCATTATACTGGTAATGGGAGATCTGGGTGTCACTAATGTGAGGAGTGTGAGAGCAGGATGTGGCTCCAAAGTCAAAAAGGTTGAGGACCACTGATATACAGGATAGTAGACATAATAAGGCACACTGTACAAAGTGGCTTTAACCATTGTAGCCTTCTAAAGCAGTTAATAATGGCCCTGCATTGCAACAACCAAAAGCTGAGGCCAGAAAAAAAGAAAATTAAAACTATTCTGAATAGATAAAATAAACATGAAAAAGTGAATTGGTGTACGGAGGTAGTCAGATCCCTGAAGACACAAGCACATGAATGAATATATATTGTAAAGAGTGATAGGTAATTAGAGTAAGAATGCATGAGTAAGATGTAGGACTAGGCATTGCTCCCACTAGCCAGTTTCCTACTCCACACTGATGAGGGGCAAATACCCCAAAACAGCTGTCTGTGGATGGATACCATGTTTTGGCATAGGCGGTTTCCTTGACTGGAGACTGCCCTTCCCGTGGTTGTTCCTTCCCGGTGAAAGACCTGGCTAGTTTCTTGCCAGAGTTGAGAAACATGTGATGGTGTCTCCACGGCTTTGTTGTTTTGCATATTTCCCAGGGGGCATTGTTCTAGAATCACTGCGTTGAGAAACACGTGATGGTGTCTCCGCGGTGCTGGATGTTGATCTCCCTAAGGTCAACCATCCTTACCTATGTAAGATGTAGGACTGTTATGTAGGCTGTTTGTAAGATAGGATGTGCCCTGTTTTAGGTGACTGTAAGGTGTGGGATTAGCCCACAGACGAAGGAGCCAGGCCCTTGGAGAACAGGACCGACTCCATCTTAGAGATAGATAGGGCTCGACTGTAGTTGAGTTTGGACGCGTAGGCCGTTAAATTCCTAAAGCTACAGTTAGTAGGTGATTTCCTAACTCCAAAGTAGCAGAATGACTGTGAGGAAGCGTGAAGTCCTTCTCATGATCAGAACTTCAGAAAAGAGAACTAATGGACAGAAATGTAGAGACTGAGCTAGTGGACATACTGTAAGCCTGGCCCCTGACCTTTCCTGGCTGGGGTAAACACCAACTGTGATGTGGCAGGGATCCAGCTTTGCATACAGAGCCTTTGGCAGCGACTGCGAGCAGAGACCTCTTTGCTGGGATTATGGCAACCCACTTTCTCTCGTGTTCAAAGAGGATAGGGCTTCCAGAGAACGTGCTCGAGATGCTGGGCCTTGGTCTATTGGAGGGTCAGGAGGGTCCGGGTCTCGCTTTCCATCATAGTGAGTGTACCCCCTGGAGATTCTCCGGAGAAAGGGAAGATGAAGGTAGTCTGATGAGTAGGAAACTGAACTTAAAGGGTTATTCCCATCACCAAGATCCTACCCCAATATGTAGTAGGTGTAATAAAAATAATATTACCAGATACCTCCAATTAGAAATGTAGTATAGTACTCCTGATATAGCCATGTCTCTTACCTCATGTGTAGGGCATTTTAGCTTATGGTTACATCATCTCATATGGTGACAGTTAGTATCAGTTGCTTGTGGTCATAACCATGGATATCTAAGCTGCAATGCTCTGCACATGAGGTAAGACACATGACTATATTAGGAGAATTATACTATATCTCTAATTGGAGGTATTTGCTAATATTATTATTATTATTATTACACCTACTTCATGTTGGGATAGGATCTTGGAGATGGAAATACCCTTTGAGAACATTTATTGTTGTATATCTGCAGTTGTATCAGGAGACAGTACAGAAGATATGTGTCCGGCATCTCACACTTGAGGTTCAATGTGTTAAACTAAAAGACTTATTAGACAAGAACTGTTCGCTTTTTTGTTTGTGTCCACTGTGGATGGGATCTCGTTCGCCCGTGACTACAACGATATGCAACCGCTCCAGCAGCACAAACCCTCGCACCCAACAGGTCCACCGCACCATCACGCACAATATTCCTCACCCTGTCGGGATAGTCGGGGCGTCCAAGGACGGAACCTTGACCATGACTCCTGCCCCGGGCCACCCTCCCATCGGAGTCACTCAATGACATATTCTTCTGGAAGTCTTTTTACTTATTTACCGTGTTTAACATCATTACCTTATGTTGGCAGTGGTATTTATAGTCTGCCTGATTTTCCACACTGGGTTTCATACGCACACTTTCACTAAGCTGCTCTTCGCATGGCACTGCGCTGTGGGTGACTTGACTTTAACAAACGTTTCCTTTCTGCCGCTCAGTTGCTATTTCTGGCTGTAACTAATGTGGAGCGCTTGCTCTGTACAGATCCTTAGGTTCCTCCTGAAAATAGATTGTGCATGTACATACCTGACACCAGATTATCACATTGAGTACAAAGCACAGTGTGAATACGCACCAGCCACTCTACTCATTTACTCTACATCACCAAGAAAATATGATTAGCAACAATTCAGTGAACTTTCATCTTTGTTTATGGATGAAAGAAGAAACAGAAAAAAACCCACTTGTTTAAAAAATCTGAGATGACGGCTATTATGGGTTGATTAACAAATAATTCACCATCTTGGTTTAGTTTTCTATATTATTCTATGCACTTTTAATTCATGCATCTCCCAGACTATACAATGGGATATAGTCACACTTCAGCATTCGCTGGCTGGTTATTGTGTTTTTCTTCTAAAATTGAGAATTTTCCTCAGGAAACGTAATTTATGTCCAATGTATTCTTACAAATATTATCAGTAAGATAAATCACAAGACAATTTGTGCCCGTGTTGTGCTTATGTTTCTAATACAATAGTCTGATATGCCATCACATATGGTGTATACCACAAATGTGAACTTGGTACTGATCAGGTGAAATCAGATCCAGAATATAGAATTATAATTAGTGACTCACAGTTGACATCTTCTCTATACATAGTTTTTATTTCTTCTTTGTTTGGCCAGACCGTTATGACAACTTCTCCTGGTTGCCAATCTTTGGACAGCATACTTCCAGGACATGTTAAGTATTTGCAACAAACATTTCTGCACCATTTCTGCCTCTTTTGGCAAGAAAAACACTGCATAAAATAGACAAGTTTATTCCATGCTTTTTACATGCGTTTTTGATGCAGATTTTTCCCCACTTACTAGTTTGAGTAAAATCTGCCACAAAAATGCTGTATAGAATTGACATGCGACAGGTTTAAAAAAATAAGCAACAGGTACATGAGACTTCACGAACCTCATTCACACTGCTGATACTATGAAATCCATCATGTTTTGTGACAAATCTGTGCAGAAAATAAATGCAAAAAAACCTGCAGTGTGTGCACAAGCCCTAAAATGTCAACCAATATTGTGCCCCAGTGATATACAGTATGTACATTTCTTAAGATATTTATTGTGCTGTGCCTCAGAAATGATTCTTGTCACATGCATACCCCCAGAGATACACTATGTTCTATATATAACTCTGAAGATATATATATAGCGTTCCCCTATATGTGCATTAGATTAAAGGGGATCATTCAAACAAGATTGACGGAAGGGCAAGAATATAAGCAAGAGCAACATGAGTGCGAGAGAGCACTGGAGGTGACATGATCCTCATCCACTCTATCTCTTCAGGGGGTATATCAGTGGGTGGGCTCCACTAAGCCCCAGACGGCTGCAGCTGACCAAACCATATGATGTTTATGTTTAGAAATGTACAGAGAATAGGGAACCTGAGTCATACAGGGCGGGAAACGAATGGTAAAATGATCCTAGAAGATTTATTTCCTGCACACCCTAAGTGACTTTTGCTTCTTTTATTACCTGTGAGATATCAGCTGCGAATATTTATTACGTTTGCAAAATATCAAATCAGAAAGTGTTATTGGTTAATAATCAGCAGTATCACGTGTTCATTGTC
The DNA here is from genome assembly GCF_048569485.1 of Anomaloglossus baeobatrachus. Taxonomy (NCBI): domain Eukaryota; kingdom Metazoa; phylum Chordata; class Amphibia; order Anura; family Aromobatidae; genus Anomaloglossus; species Anomaloglossus baeobatrachus. The sequence goes on along the minus strand of NC_134353.1, from coordinate 827,498,119 downwards.
TGTAAAGCAGCGTGCTGGACTTCTGTGCTACATCTACATTCTATCTGCACCTTATGTCCTAAATAAGAAAGTAAAGAATATAATTCATTTTTGTACTTTAATAAAATTGTTGAATAAAATACATGTAATTATCTGCTTATCTCCCCCCCACGCCAACTATGGAAGATAGGAAAGAGTCAGATAAAACACACATTGGCCTCCATTCAAAATTGTCTTTGTGCCTGTTTTTTGTCTAGCCTTGTGTGTTTTGTGCTTTTTTTGCACTCAGTGTATTATTTTATTTGCACCTTTTTAAGTTTATTATATATGTGCTCACTTGTTTTTGTTGTTTATTTTTAATTTGAGGGATGAATTTAGTGATTCTAGATGGTTCCGCCTGAATCAGTTATTCAAAAAACTATAATAATAGTTATGTAACCAAAAGCCCGCCCCTCTGGGTTACAAGTACAACTGATCAAAAAGATCAAACTCAAATAGTAGACACCAATGTATTATTATTATTTATTATTATCGCGCCATTTATTCCATGGCGCTTTACAAGTGAAAAGGGTAAACATAAAAACTAATATAACAATCATTAACAATACAAAACAGACTGGTATAGGAGGAGAGAGGACCCTGCCCGCGAGGGCTCACAGTCTACAGGGAATGGGTGATGGCACAATAGGTGAGGACAGAGCTGGTTGCTCAGTGGTCTACTGGACTGAGGGTTATTGTAGGTTGTAGGCTTGTCGGAAGAGGTGGGTCTTCAGGTTCCTCAGGTTCCTCTCCACAGTAAGGGAGAGTCTGATATGCTGAGGTAGAGTGTTCGAGAGTATGGGGGAGGCGCGGGATAAATCTTGTATGCGATTGTGGGAACAGGAGTAGTGAAGAAGATCTTGTGAGGATCTGAGGTTGCATACAGGTAGTTTCCGGGAGACTAGGTTACAGATGTAAGGAGGAGACAGGTTGTGGATGGCTTTGTATGTCATGATTAATGTTTTGAACTGGAGTCTTTGAGCAATGGAAAGCCAGTGAAGGGATTGGAAGAGAGCCAAGGCTGGGGAATAGCGAGGTGAGAGGTGGATTAAGTGGGCCGCAGAGTTTAGGATAGATTGGAAGGGTGCAAGAGTGTTGGAAGGGAGGCCAGAGAGCAGGAGGTTGCAGTAGTCGAGGCGGGTGATGATGATGTACTAATGTTTTTGGTTAATGAAAGCACGGATCCGGGAGATATTTTTGAGTTGTAGTCTGCATGAGGTGAAGAGGGCTTGGATGTGCGGCTTGAAGGATAGAGCAGAGTCGAGGGTTACTCCAAGGCAATGAGTTTGTGAGACTGGTGAGAGTGAGCAGCCATCAACTTTGATGGATAGGCTTGGTGGAGGAGTTGAATGAGGAGGAGGAGGAAAGACAATGAAAGCTGTTTTGTCCATGTATAACAAAAAAACAACAAAACAAACACTATCTTTTTGATCAGTTGTACTTGAAACCCAGAGGGGCTTTTGGTTATGTACCTACTATTATAGGTTTTTAATAACTTTTTTGAATTAAAGGTTATATTTTAGCCTCTTAATTTTGCTTTTTCCTAATTAATTTGATAAGTGGCTCATTTCTACTACTCCTCTTGCTGCTATACACAGATTCATCAACTGCGACTTTTTGAAAAGTCACTAAACTTGGCGCCAATCCCCTCCTGTCCCTCCCTGCTGTGTTTTGGAGCAGAATAAGATTTATGGCACACTAGGAATTATGGGTGCTCAAGAAGGCTACAAACACGTCATTAGATACAAGAGAACTTGGCACAACAAAATTGAATGTAATGACTTTTATTATACAGGCAATCCAAAAAATGTAACGTTTCGACCTCTATATTTGGGTCTTCATCAGACACAATAGATTTTTGTGTAGGGTGCCCTCCTCCATGTGTGTACGATGCTCTGTTATACTGTGCGATTATATCAATACAGAACAGCAATCTGATTTATCTATAGATCTCACTGTGATTTTGACAGTGTGACCATCTTAAAGGGATCCGGTCATCGGATGCTCATAATACTTACCTAACGTTCGGTGCGGATGGGCGTCTCCTTTCTCCGGGTCCTGCGCCTCCTTTTTCGGCCATCTTTGTCCTCCTTCTGAAGCTAGTGTGGATGACGCGTTCTACGTCATCTACACTATCCGCCACTGAGGTCCTCTGCAGGCACACTTTGTTCTGCCCTGCTTTGCAGATCAAAGTATTGTAGTGTGCCTGCCTAGGACCTCAATGTCGGCTAGTGTAGATGACGTAAAACGCGTCATCCTTACTAGCTTCAGAAGTAGGACAAGGATGGCTGAATGAGGAGGCACGGGACCCGGAGTACGGAGACGCCCATCTGACCAGCCTGCTCCGCACCGACCGTTAGGTAAGTAATATAAACATCTGGTGACAGGTTCCCTTTAAAAGCATATGCCCACGCAAGAATCTATTGTACCTGATGAAGACCCAAATATAGGGGTTGAAACATTATATTTTTTGGTTTACCTGTATAATAAAACTCCTTATATTCAATTTTTGTGTTCCAAGTTTTCTTTTATCTAATGACGGTTTGAACCCTTCTTGAATGCCCATAATTCTAAGTTTTTTTGTGTTTTGGAGCATGCCAGTATTTTGGAGTAATATTTGCCTCATTTTGCAAAACCTGTGACCATTTTTTTCTTGATCATGAATCGCAGGTGCTGATTTGAAGAATTTGGTACAGAGAACGACAACTAATACCACAAGGCAAAAAAGGAAACTGACTTTAACCGATCCCCCCCACAAATGATGAATCGGGACCATTGTGTTCGAAAGTTTTAGGATAAGCTGCAATAGATAGGTTTATTAGGGAGGTTACATTGGTTAGGATGCATATTGGATTTATTCTACAACCATAGTCCTAAAGCATCCAAATTATGTTCAATAATAATCTTCAGTGTTGACTGAAAAGAAAAGCTGGAATAGATTCTAAAATCTTGAAAAGTAATTATTCCGACAAGACTCAGGCAACGCAATTTTAAAAGCTCCCGCAGATGAAAAGGATAGCTGTATTTGTACAAGCTACTTGTAAAAAGGAAATGAAAACCTACGGTATTACATAAGGCATAATCATTGGTTTCTATTTAAAGGTCTTTTAAGGGCAAGCAGAGCTCTGCGAGCAGGTCTGGAGGCTCCAGGCACGGCAGACTTCGAGCTGCAATGATTATCACTTCAAACAGCTGCTTCTTGCTCCGAAGGCTCCGGCCGGTCTTTGCTGGTCCTTGATGACTCATCACATGAAACAGAAACTTTTATATCCAGACATGACTCATTTTACCTTCCATTAGTCTAAATATAACATACCGAAACACTATTGGATCTGTTGCCTTAAAATAACGAATAATTATACTAGTGACCTAAGAGACAACATAAACTTTAAAAAGGAGAATCTTGTTTTCATTATCAGGCTACGTTTCCAGCGTTTATTGAGTTTCCCGCACTTAATTTCACGTGCGTCTTTCCATGCCTTTTTGTATGAGTTTTTTACGCATGCGCTTTTCACACGTTTTTGACCCACGCGTTTTTCTCTAAATAACAGTTGGCTGAAACACAGGCAGCAGAGCAAACGGGAAGCTGCACAATGCAAAGAAACAAGTTCATTATTACAGATTATAGTGGGATATAAAATCATGCATAATTATAGCCTTCACCATCTCATAAGAAACACTATAACTGCCCACATCCCAATACACACAAACACACATATATAGAAACACAAAAAATATATTATAAAAGATATAGCTAGATTGATGATAAAAATATATTAGCTAGAATAGATAGAGAGATAGAAATCCTGCAGATATCTAATTTCACAACCCCTCTACATATTATACACTTGCACCCTTTAGTGACTTTCATGTGGCACTGAAGAGTGTTTAACCTGGATTAACCTAATAAATAATTAATAAAAAAATGGCGTGGAGTCCTTCCTATTATTGATAACCAGCAAAGGTAAAGCAGACAGCTGCAGGCTGACATTATCAGGGTGGGAAGGTCCATGAGCCCTTCCCAGCCTATAAAATAGAAGCATCAAATTAGATGCACCAGTCCTGGCACTTCGCCTCAGCTCTTCCTAATTGCCCTGGTACAGTGGCAATCAGGGAAATGGTAGTTGGAGGTGTTGTCAGCTGTGTAGTGTCACGGCATCAAGCCTTGGTGTTAATAATGGAGAGGTGTCTATAAAGAACCCCATTACTATCCCATTAAGTCAAAAGAGTGATGAACAGGGACGTTCCTGTTATCACCACTCGTCAGAGTCCCAGGTTTCGCGAAGTGCAGCATGAGCCAGGATAGGTTGCTACTCAAAATCTATGGAGCCCCGTTCTGAGGCCCCATAGCCTTTGATGCAGGCAATCAAGGAATGCCGTGAGAACAGCAGGACTACGTTGGATCTGGGAACTTTGCTTTCTAGTAATTGATGAACAAGGGACAGTCGTTTGTTTTTATTTCTCTCTTTTTATGTTGTTCAGGTTTCCAATTTGTGTACTACATCAGAATCTCTGGACTATGGCAGACCTGCATGGGTTGCTTTTGTAAATGGTGAACCAGGGAAAGTGCTGGGGAGTGTTTTTTTAAATAAACTATTTTACTGTGTGTGTTTTTTGTCTTTTCACTTACTGGGTTAGTAATGGATGTGTCCATTACTAACCCTTGGGATTGATGCCAGCTGACACTACACAGCTGACATCAACCCTATAAACCATTACCCCGATTGCTAGCGCACCAGGGCAATCGGGATAAGCCGGTCAAAGCGCCAGAATTGGTGCACCTAATATGATGCGTCTCTTCTGGGGGCAGCTGTGGACTGGTATTTTTAGGCTTGCAAGGGCCCAATAACTATCGGCCTTCCTAGCCTGATAATATCAGCCCACTGTTGTCTGATTTGTCATGGCTGGGTAACAAAAAATGAGTTACTTAATTAATAGGTTAAACCAGGCTAGACACCCTTTACAGGGTGCAAGTGTACAATATGTAGGGGGGAATCGTGACATTATATAGCTGCAGGATAACTATCTCTTGATCTATTCTATCTACTATGTTTCTATCATCTATCTAGCAATATCTTTCTTTGTTTGTGTCTGTCTGTATATATATATATATATATATATATATTGGGACATTGAACTCTGCATTGGGCAACTTCATAGTTGTTCTGCTGCCTGTGTGTCAGTCAACTTTAATGACACCTAATATGCTTTGTTTACATGCATCTTTTGGTGCATTTTTTGGTGCGTTTACGCTACATTAACACACTAAAAACACGTGCATTTTTTACCTGTGAATTTTCTGCATCTAATGCAAGTCTATGGGGAAAGGCCTCACTAAAAACTCTGCGTACCCACAAGAGAAATTGACATGCTGCAAATATTAGAACCTGCTTTCAACCAACGGTGTGGTATCAGGATCAACTGCTACTGGGAGAAGCACCTACAGTGGGGAAAAAAGTATTTAGTCATCCACCAATTGTGCAAGTGCTCCCACTTAAAGGGAACCTGTCACTAGATTTTTCCCTATTAAACTAAAAGAATCACCTTCTGCAGCTCCTGGGCTGCATTCTATGAAGGTGCACCTTGGCCCTGACTCTCCTTCCAGACCCCAAAAATAACTTTATAAAACCTGGCTGTTAGGTATGCTAATTACCTGTGTTGGCCAGATGGGTGGGCTCACTTTCTGCTCCTGTCCCCCCTCCTGCCGCTGATCGCCGTCCTCCTTTCTTGATTGACGTGATGACGCCTCCATCATCATCCTCATTGCATTTTCAAATCTCGCGCCTGTGCAGTTATGTCGGTTCGCGCAGGCGCAGTTTGCTCTGCCATATCGCGGGCAGAGCAGAAAACATAGCTGCCCTTGCTCGCGCCGGTGAGCTAAATGCGCAGGCACGAGATTATGGGCGGGTACGAGGATGGCGCTGGTGAGGTCATGCACAGCGCTGACCATAATCTCGCGCCTGCGTATTTAGCACACTGCTGCTAGCGAGGGCAGCTATGTTTTCTTTTCTGCCCACGATATGGCAGAGCGAACTGCGCCTGCACGAGCCGACAAAACTGCACAGGCGCGAGATTTGAAAATGTGATGAGGATGATTACGGAAGCGTCATCACATCAATCAAGAAAGGAGGAAGGCGAACAGCGGCAGGAGGGGGGACATGAGCAGAAAATGAGCCCGCTCATCTGGCCCACACAGGTAGTTAGTATACCTAACGGCCAGGTTTTATTAAGTTATTTTTGGGGTCTGGAAGGGGGGAGTCCAGGCCAAGGTGCACCTTCATAGAATGAAACCCAGGAGCTGCAGAAGATGATTCTTTTAGTTTAATAGGGAAAAATCTGGTGACAGTTTCCCTTTAAAAAGATGAGAGAGGCCTGTAATTGACATCATAGGTAGACCACAACTATGAGAGACAAAATGAAAAAACAAATCCAGAAAAACACCATGTCTGATTTTGCAAGATTTTTTTTGCAAATTATGGTGGAAAATAAGTATTTAGTCACCTAAAAACATGCTAGATTTCTGGATCTCACAGACCGGTAGCTTCTTCTTTAAGAGGCTACTCTGTCCTCTACTCATTACCTGTAGTAATGTCACCTGTTTGAACTTTTTATCAGTGTAAAACACACCTGTCCACAACATCAAACAGTCACACTTCAAACGCCACTATGGTGAAAACCAAAGAGCTGTGAAAGGACACCAGAAACAAAATTGTAGTCCTGCACAAGGCTGAATCTGCAATAGGCAAGCAGCTTGTGGGATCAACTGTGGGAGCAATAATAAGAAAATGGAAGACATACGAGACCACTGATAATCTCCCTCGATCTGGGGCTCCACGTAAGATCTCACCCCGTGGGGTCAAAATGATCACAAGAATTTTGAGCAAAAATCCGAGAAACACACGGGGGGACCTAGTAAATGACCTGCATAAAGCTGGGACCACCGTAACAAAGGCTACCATCATTAACACACTACGCCGCCAGGGACTCAGATCCTGCAGTGCTAGACGTGTTCCACTGCTTAAGCCAGTACATGTCCAGCCCCGTCTGAAGTTTGCTAGAGAACATTTGGATTAACCAGAAGAGTATTGGGAGAATGTCATATGGTCTGATGAAACCAAAGTAGAACAGTTTTGTAGAAACACAACTCATTGTGTTTGGAGGAGACAGAGTGCTTAGTTGCATCCAAAGAACACCATACCTACTGTGAAGCATGGGGTGGCAACATCCTGCTTTGGGGCTATTTCTCTGCAAAGGGACAAGGACGACTAATCCGTGTACATAAAAGAATGAATGGGGCCATGTATCATGGGATTTTGAGTGCAAATGTCCTTCCATCAGCAAGGGCATTGAAGATGAAACATGGCTGGGTCTTTCAGCATGGTAATGATCCCAAGCTCACTGCCAGGGCAATGAAAGAGTGACTTCGTAAGAAGCATATGAAGGTACTGGAGTGGCCTATCCAGTCTCCAGATCTCAACCCCATAGAAAACCTTTGGAGAGAGTTGAATGTCTGTGTTGCTCAGCGACAGGCCCAAAACATCACTGCTGTAGAGGAGATCTGCATGGAGGAATGAGCCAACATACCACCAACAGTGTGTGCCAACCTTATGAAGACTAAAAATGTTTGACCTCTGTCATTGTCAACAAAGGATATATAACAAAATACTGAGATGAACTTTTTTTAATTACTAAATACTTATTTTTCACCATAATTTGCAAATATAATCTTGCCAAATCAGACAAGGTGATTTTCTGGATTTGTTTTCTCATTTTGTCTCTCATAGTTGTGGTCTACCTATGATGTCAATTACAGTCCGACCTCATCTTTTTAAGTGGGAGAACTTACACAATTGGTGGCTGACTAAATACTTTTTTCCCCACAGTATATAGAAACACCTTGAGGTGAATTGATGTATATTGTGATCTAACCAAAGCCTTGGAAGTCTATTCTGGTGTCGGTGGGTCCCGCACAACCCACAATTTGGGACAGCAAAGTCTGTACACCCATATTGGATGTTTGAAATATGATTCATACCTATTGTAAATATTTAGCCCCCTCCACCCCCTCCGCGCCCCCACTCTCCCTGTCATTCCCCTCCATGTACAATTTGCTCTACTTGGAGTTGTTACCATTTAACCTTCCATGTCAAGATAGTCTGCACGGAGCGAAGTTTACAGCTATCTTACATGTGTATGTATATGCTTTTTTCTTGTAACAAAAAGAAAAAGTTCATCCAGCTCACCCGATTCGAATGGAGTCCAGGGACAGTGCACGGATAATGAAGCTGGCCAAGCTGCGTAATCCAGAAAGGGAAAAAAATTCTCCAGCATCCAAATCCAAAAAAATGGATAAAAAAATTCCTATTTTATTGGATATACATTAAAAAACACAGGTTCAACTTATTAAAACCGAAGTTGGTCATGAATCATGGTACGCGTTTCGGACATCTTGTTTCCTTATTCCTAGTCCATGGTCTACTGCAAGTTCTCCTGAAATAGTTACAGTTCTCCATAGAACTTTATGAGTACCAACTGTCAACCCCCATCTCAGTAATGGCAAAACCTGTGTTCACGTAAGATAAATACTTTTCATGAAGTGAGAATTTTAAGAATAAATGATTAGAGAAAAAAAAAATTCTCTGATAAGATATAATATAAAGACCCCAGTTCATCATTGGCTTTGTGCCTTTATTTCCATAGTTTTGTGCCCTTTTATGTTTGCACCCAATTCATTATTCTAGTTGCACCTTTTTTTACAGTCTGTTTTATGTTCTTGTCTGTTTTTTGACACAGGTCCTGCAAGTGAAAAAGTGAATTGTTTGTGTAATACTTATGCTAATTCTAACAGGGGAGGGGATAACTATGAATATATTATCTGATCCTCAGCTGCTGTCAGTCAACAAGCTGATGATTTTATAAACTTTACTTTTTTGTGTTACAAAACCTAAACATTCGAGCTGACCACTACAGGTATGTATAGAATCAGCCTGATAGTGCCAGTACAGCACTGGCTTAAGGTTATATACAAAAATCCTGGTGATTGGTGAGCTTCAAAGAAAACTTAGCACTTCTCAATAATATGTAATTGTTTCTATCTCATGTAAATGCTGCTGTCCTTATGAATCTGGCACGGATTTCTTTATTCTCCGCTCCTAAGTTATGTCCTGTCTCTTCTATTTGTTAAGGAAAATACTCTGTAATGTCTACCAGTTGCCTGCTCCTGACGTAATTGGTTTGGATCAAGTTTGCTTGAAAGAATAACATCAGACACACACACACAGTGGGATGTGAATCTTTCCTCGATCAGAGGTTGGCCCAAAATGTGTTTATTCGAACTGTAACATGAACTTATATAAACTAGGAAAAGGGGCATAGTCGGCTCTACAGTGGGCATGCCCGGATGTGTCCATTGGTTGGTCAATGGGCTGATCCATGGGTCGGTTAGTGGGTTGGTCATGGGTTGACCAATGGGCGGATCTGTGATGCTGGTGGGTGGGTCTATGACGTCACCGGGGCAGATCCATGCTGACACTGGTGGGCGGGTCTATGATGTCATCGGGACAGGTAGATCCATGGTGACACTGGTGTGCAGGTCTATGATGTGATTGGTGGCCATCTTGCCTTGTGTGTGTGTCTGAAAACTGACTTATGTATGTGTACCGCCCCGCGGGCTCGGCTGCGACCGCCGAGCCGCTCGGATCTGTGCTCGTACTGCGGGTGGTGGCTCGAGCCTCTTACGGACCCGGGGGTCACGTCGCTCTGCAAGGGAGTTGGCGCTACACGCGGGGATTTGGGTGGTGAGTTCCACGGCCGGGGCCGTGGTGGTTTGGTTTTGGATGTTAGTTCGTGACGCCACCCACGCGTTGTGGTGATTGTAGACACCACCGCTGCGGTGAAGGTATGGGGGGGCTCCCGGGAGCGGTGTAATGGTGCAGCTAGGTGTTGACCCCTCCATGGGTAGGGGGTGTTGGTCCTGGGGCCCGGTAGGCGAGGGCCGGGGTGCAGGGTGAAGTGTTGCGGTGCAGCGCAGTGCAGTGCCTGATGGCACTGGTGTACTCACTCTGACACAAGACACTGGAGTCTCTGGTAAACCAAATGGAGTGATGAACGGGGCCCGCAGCCGGCTGCAGCTTCTCCCAGAATAGGTTGGTGGTTTCCGCCTTTCTCCTGCACCTCTGTTTGTAAATGTTTGACTCCTATGCCTAGACACCGGTAGTCCTCTCCCCGACTTGCATATGCCGGAGGAGCCCGTTTGCCAGCAGACGCTGGCCCTTTGGGTCTCTATGCCTTGGCGGTGGCTTTACCCTGTATGGTTGGGCTGTTGTCTTCTAAAGTGTGGGATAGGTCCTTAAGTCCAGTCCGCAATCAGTTATTCGACTCGGCCCTGTCGGTTCAGGGCTTTGTACTGGGTCTGAGTACCCTGCCTGGTGCTTCGGTATCCAGTTGGCTCCCTGGTTCGGTTCCGGCGGGCCACTACCCTGTCCCGGTCCCTTACTGTTCCACCGGTCATCTTCCCAGTCTCCTGCAGGCGGCCACCACCGTCTGCCTCCTTGCCAATGGCGACTGGGCTCCGACCCAGCCACCTGGTAGTCTCTTATCAGGGCACGGACACAGGACTGCCCGTGACCTCGACTGCTCTCGACTCGCACTTGAACTAGACTCCTCTAGACCCTGAACTTGACTAACTGTTTTCCCGCCTCCAGGCCTGTGAACTCATCGGTGGGTGGAGCCAACCGCCTGGCCCTGCCCCCCTTGATGTGGACATCAAACCTGGAGGGTGGTGACAAGGTTTTTAGGTTGGCTGGTGTCACCTAACTGGAAGGGGGTGTGGTGTTGTGTGTGTGACTACCTGCGACGACCCGACTAGTCCGGGGCGTCACATATGGAGGATCATTTTCATTGAACACATTTCTCACAGTCCCCTATGTCCAGAGGTTATATAAGTATTTGATCCAATGGCTCTCCTCAACATTTGTATGGAAATCTACTCTTCTTAGCAGAGGAGGCAGTATTAAGATGTAAAAGGGAGTATGTCAAGCCCAAAATACATATTAAATGAGTAGTACAGAGATATAGGGGACTTACTCCATGTAATCATACTAGCACTGTACATTAGTGCTACAGCGCCCGAGAGAATTATTTTTAATCCAAATGCAAGGATTTTGTATCTTCTCCATGTCTCTGCGGGGGCCTTATCAGGGAACTCCAGTTTCCTCCAACACTCCAAAGACTGATAGGGAATTAAGATTGTGAGCCCCAATGGGGACAGTGATGATAATGTCTGTAAAGCGCAGTGGAATTAAAGGTGTTATATAAGCAAGAAAAATAAATTATATATAAACGAGGGGACATTGGTGCATTTTGGCATGGCAAAGGGATCTGGGTAGGGTTATGCCCCTCAATTTGCATTTTTGAACATGTGTTGCTTTTACTTTCCCAGAATGAGTGGTGGCTGACCTCAGCCCACATATCTGCACATGCACAGTGACACTGCCTGAGGCTAGCCACATGCATGCATACATTATGGGCTGGCATCCTGCCATATATGACCCTGTATGTATGACTAAGGCTGGGGTCACATGGCCGTAGATTCTTTTTTGTGAGAGGATCAGCCCAATTATGCTACTAACACTCAGCTCAAAGTCTGATCCAAGTTTGAGCCGATTGACATTAATGTAACCCGATTCTCTGGCATGAGAGTATCAGAGTACAGGTGAGGATAAGATGGAGCGATTATCGTATTTTTCGGATTATAAGACACACTTTTCCTCCCAAAAATTTGGGAGGAAAGTGACGAGTAGAGATGAGCGAACCGGTCGCGGTTCGGCTCGAGGTCGGTTCGCCGAACGGAGGTCTCGTTCGAGTTCGGTTCGTCGAACGTTCGACGAACCGAACTCGAACCAATAGGCTATAATGGGAGGCAATCACAAACACATAAAAATGCATGATAAATGTACACAAACAGTTAATAAACATTGCCATAACACTTACCGGTCCCCGCGATCCCTCCTGCACTCTGTCTCCTGCAGCTATTCCATCCGATGATCGCTGAATCCTCCCGGTGACCGGCACTGCCAGCAGAGATGCAGGACCTATCGTGACGTCAAAATAGCCATGTGACCAGTCACGTTGCTATTATCTCATTGGCTACAGACTGGTCACATGACTATGACGCGTCATGTAGGACCTGCGAGTGCATCTCTCCGGTACACGGTGCACATATGTGTATCGCCGTGTACCGGCGACATGCTCTAGCACACGGTCGACTCCCCGTTCCGTTAGGGACCGGCTGACACAGACGGTCATTAACGGAGATCACCGTTGCCATAGCAACGCAGTTAGCGGTGACGTCACCGCTAACCGCGGCTCCGAGAGCACCGTTGCTATGGTAACGCGTCTGTCAGCGTTACCGCTGACAGCCAGTAGCACTGATCTCTCACGGAGTGAAGGCTGCACGCTGCTTCCCGATTGTAGTGAGGATTGTAGTGAGGATGAGGTGCCCCAGCTCATCAAGTGATGAGCTGGGGCACCTCATCCTCACTACAATCGTCACTACTACTACACTAGTGAGGATTGTAGTGAGGATGAGGTGCCCCAGCTCATCAAGTGATGAGCTGGGGCACCTCATCCTCACTACAATCCTCACTACTACTACACTAGGTAGGATTGTAGTGAGGATGAGGTGCCCCAGGTCATCAAGTGATGAGCTGGGGCACCTCATCCTCACTACAATCCTCACTACAATCCTGAAGTGCAGTTTCTTCAAATTCATTTAAAGGCACTTGGAACGCTGAAATTGCTGCTTATAATTTAAGCCTCTATTAAAAACCTTTTTGCTTATGGATTGAAAAAAACTCTCCAGGTATCTGAAAAATCATATTGCAGTGATAGTTTCAATTGGCATTAAATATCATATGTCTTGAAGCATCACTTAATATACTATACTAGATTTAATAATTGCTCTACTACCGGCCGGGGTACTGCAACCAGACACCTGGTATCTGTTTGCTGCACTATCAATTACTTATTCTTTATTTTTACTTTTATTTTTATTTCTACCATATGTGGTTTATTCTTCTTTCTTTTTCCTTGTTCTATTGTGTGAATTGTTTTGAATAAATTTGTGTCTAAAACAAGGATAGCAATAAAAAGTATAAAATATTAATAAAAAAACCTCTTATCAGCGCTGGTTTATTGGGGATTATTGGGCTGACAGGGGGTAATAAAGATGGAGTCTCTAATGTGTCTGTGTATTTATTTCTATTAAAGTATTTTTTCTCTGTGTGGTGTCTTTTTTTTAACCCTTTATTGGAGATTCTTAATGGCCGGGTCAAACGTGCCTGACATTAAGAATCTCTGGCTTAATACTGGCTAGTAAAACAAAGCCAGTATTAACTCATGATTACCCAACAAGCCACCCGGCTCCAGGGCTGTTGGAAGAGTTGGATACAGCACCAGATGATGGCGCTTCTATGAGAGCGCCATTTTCTGGGACGGCTGCGGACTGAAATTCGCAGCAGAGGCGCCCAGAAACCTCGGGCTAACCTGTGCCGCGGATTCCAATCCCCAGCTGCCTAGTTGTACCTGGCTGGACACAAAAATGGGGCGAAGCCCACGTCATTTGTTTTTTAATTATTTCATGAAATAAGTGAAATATTTAAAAAAAACGGGCTTCCCTATATTATTGGTTCCCAGCCGGGTACAAATAGGCAACTGGGGGTTGGAGGCAGCCCGTGGCTGCCTGCTGTACCTGGCTAGCATACAAAAATATGGCGAAGCCCACGTCATTTTTTTGGTGGGCAAAACACTTCTGCATACAGTCCTGGATGGAGTATGCTGAGCCTTGTAGTTCTGCAGCTGCTGTCTGCTCTTCTCCATACAGACAGACAGCAGCTGCAGAACTATAAGGCTCAGCATACTCCATCCAGGACTGTATGCAGAAGTTTTTTGCCCCCTGAAAAAATTATGTGGGCTTCGCCATATTTTTGTATGCTAGCCAGGTACAGCAGGCAGGTACGGCTGCCCCCAACCCCCAGTTGCCTATTTGTACCCGGCTGGGAACCAAAAATAAAGGGAAGCCCTTTTTTATTATTTCATGAATTTCATGAAATAATTAGAAAACAAATGACGTAGGCTTCGGCCCATTTTTGTGTCCAGCCAGGTACAACTAGGCAGCTGGGGATTGGAATCCGCAGCACAGGTTGGCCTGAGCTTTCTGGGCCCCACTGCTGCAAATTGCAGTCTGCAGCCGCCTCAGAAAATGGCACTTTCATAGAAGCGCCATCTTCTGGCGCTGTATCCAACTCTTCCAGCACCTGCCTGCTATACCTGGCTAGCATACAAAAATATGGCGAAGCTCACGTCCTTTTTTTGTAGTTTTTTGGCAAAAAAAATAAAAAATGCTTCCCTGGATTTTCCATTGCCAGTGAAGGTAACACCAAGCAGTGGGGGTTAGCAGTCAGTAGCTGCTTGGATTACCCTTAGCTAGCAATACAAAAAATGCAGCGGGAGCCCATATATATTTTTTTTAATTATTTTTTTAAATAACTAAAAACAAAATGGGCTTCCCTGTATTTTGATTGCTGGACATCACAGTGCTGTAAAAATAAATCTTTAAAAAAAATGACATAGCGCTCCGCGGTATTTTTGATTCGCAGCGCAGATAAAGCAGACAGCTATGGGTTGCCACCCCCATCTGCCTGCCGTTACCTTGGTTGGCAATCAAAATACAGGGAAGCCCATTCATTTTTTCTATTTAAAAAATAGTTAAAAAAGAAATGACGTTGGGTCCCCCCATTTTTGATAGCCAGCTAGGGTAAAGCAGACGGCTGTAGCCTGAAAACCACAGCTGGCAGCTTTACCGTGGTTGGGGATCCAATGTGGAGGTCCCCCCAGGCTCTTTTTATAATTATTTTATAAATATTAATAATTACACAAAAAAAGTAGGGTCCCCTCCAAATTGGATCACCAGCCAAGGTAAAGCGGACAGCTGTGGTCTGGTATTCTCAGGGTGGGAAGGTCCATAGTTATTGGGCCTTCACAGCCTAAAAATAGCAGGCCACAGGCACCCCAGACGTGGCGCATCCACTAGATGCGCCAATCCTGGTGCTTCACCCCAGCTCATCCCGTGCCCTGGTGCAGTGGCAAACGGGGTAATAAATCGGGTTGATACTAGCTGTAAAGTCACCTGAGATCAAGCCCAGCAGTTTGTGATGTCATGGCGTCTATTAGATACCCAACATCATAAACTGTCAGTACTAACAAAAAAAAAATCGACAAAAGAAATTTATTTGAAAAAACAGTCCCCAAAACATTTCCTCTTTCACCAATTAATTGTAAGAAAAAAAATAAAGGGGTCCCACGACGACTCTGGACCGTCTAGAATATGGGGGGGGAGACACTCAGGGAACTTATCCCCCATTTTCTAGGAGTGCGGACCCTTCATGTGAGGAGTGTGGGTGCAATGAATCTGCACTCACTCTCCCCGGGTCCACAGCAACAGAGTCCATGTCGTAATGGTTGCTACCAAAGCTGCAATGCCCTGCTCATGAGGTAAGGGCATGCCTAATCAGGAAAACTACTGTAGAGGAAGCTCTGCTCACTGGTATATAGGTGCTCAGAGGTAATAATAGATAAAATTAGTGAGTAACCTCGGCACTCTAAATCTCCCAGACTAAGTCAGTAAGTCACAACAGATAGTAATGCAAAATCACTCTTTATTGGTCCGTATTAAGAAAAAAAAATTTTTCATAAGCATATATGTTTTTATCCAAAACAAGTTACAAATGACGTTTCGGCCTGAGCCTTCGTCAGATTGGACTTATCTGCATGTAATCATGAAAAATGACAATAATCAGTATCACATAAGAGAGAGAGAACAATAACATAAACTCGAACAATGTAGAGGTACAATTGGGATGCAGCAAAAAAATTGCAACACAGCAAGAAATGAAACACATGATACAAATGTCATAATACAGTACAAGGACAATATAGTAATGACAAATATGGGGTCAGAGTAGGCTTAGACAGCTCTGGTACGAAAGAGATGTCAATCATAAAGTAACATGTGCAGTAGGTGCAGAGCTACACTATGCATGGCAGAGCTAATGGGTAGACCGACCATAGAAAACGAACGGAGAAAAAGTGGAGAAAAAGTGGAGAAAAAGTGGAGAAAAAGTGGAGAAAAAGTGGAGAAAAAGTGGAGAAAAAATGGAGAAAAAGTGGAGAAAAAGTGGAGAAAAAGTGGTGAAAAGGTGGAGAAAAAGTGGAGAAAAAGTGGAGAATAAGTGGAGATAAAATGGAGAAAAAGTGGAGAAAAAAATGGAGAAAAAGTGGAGAAAAAGTGGAGAAAAAGTGGAGAAAAAATGGAGAAAAAGTGGAGAAAAAGTGGAGAAAAAGTGGAGAAAATGTGGAGAAAAAGTGGAGAAAAAGTGGAGAAAAAGTGGAGAAAAAGTGGAGAAAAAGTGGAGAAAAAGTGGAGAAGAAGTGGAGAAGAAGTGTTTGTTCATGCCAGATGGGAGATAAATAATTTTTTACCGGCGCTGTCATTTACTGTAACGTGATAATCGGTATACGCTGTATACCTGTGATCACGTGAGCGGGGACCGGAAAAACCGTCCTGAATCATGATCTCCAGGGTCTCAGCTAGCCCTGAAACCCCGGAGATTTTCTGATGCTGGGGGGCACTATTCACTTATTTCTGCCTGCTGTTTATAAACGGCAGATCAGAATAAGGCTACATTAACACGACCGATCCATTTTTGCGGTCTGCAAAAAACAGTCCGTTGTTTTTCACAGGTGCATCCGTGTGGCATCCGTTTCCGTTCCGTAGACGGTCCGTATGTCATCTGTTTGTCATCCGTGTGCCTTCCATTTCCGTTCCGTAGATGGTCCGTATGTTATCTGTTTGTCATCCGTGTGCCTTCCGTTTTTTTTGTGTACTGCAAAAAAACTGAAGGAGGGTAAATGCATAAATTTACCCAGGATCCATAGCTTCATCCTACATGAGGCGGTCACATGTTCACTCCAGTGCCATTTTCTACAGCTTTTCACAGCGTAGAGCGCTCTGGTGATTTTCCTGTGCTTGTGCACTTCATATCAGTCTTTTCTGTCATTATAATGGCAGAAAGACACATAATGTCCCACTCTCCTGCATTTTGTAATTTTGTACCCTTTGGTGCCTTTCATGTGGCACTAAGGGGTGCTTAGCTTTGTATTTAGCCAAAAAAATTAAAAAAAAAATGACGTAGGGTTCCCCCTAGTTTTGTAGCCAGCTAGGGTAAAGCAGACGGCTGCAGCCTACAGACCACAGCTGGCAACCTCACCTTGGCTGGTAATCCAAAACTGAGGGCACCCCACGCTGTTATTTTAAATTAAATAAATAATTAAAAAAAAAAACACGTAGGGGTCCCCCCAAAATTGGATCACCAGCCAAGGTAAAGCAGACAGCTGGGGTCTGATATTCTCAGACTAGGGAGGTCCATGGTTATTGGACTCTCCCCAGCCTAAAAATAGCAGGCCGCAGCCGCCCCAGAAGTGGCGCATCCATTAGATGCGCCAATCCTGGTGCTTCGCCCCAGCTCATCCCGCGCCCTGGTGCGGTGGCAAACGGGGTAATATATGGGGTTAATACCAGATGTGTAATGTCACCTGGCATCAAGCCCTGGGGTTGGTGAGGTCAGGCGTCTATCAGATACCCGACATCACCAACCCAGTCAGTAATAAAAAAAAATACACGACAAACACATTTTTATTTGAAAAAACACTCCCCAATACATTCCCTCTTTAACCAATTTATTAGAAAAAAAAACAAATCCAGGTCTGGTGTAATCCAAGGGGTTGCCATGACGATCCACACTGTCCCAGTCAATGAAGAGCAGGATGTTCCCCATTGGCTGGGAGAGCAATGCAGTGACCTGAGCTAACATTAATAGGTCAGCCCAGGTCACTGCAGGGGATGACAAGTGCTGCTGTCAGCGAGGTACATTACCTGCGCTGATCTCCTGCACTGCTGACAGCCCCTGTCACTGAGTTCAATGACCGCCGCCTTCACAGCCAAGTATCGCGAGAGGCCCGTGACGTCACATGCTAGTCAGTCTCGGGTCGGAAGCGAGAGAAGGTGATGTGACAAGCGGCGACCATGGAGGACAGTGACAGCAGTGAGGTCGGGATGGCGGGACTTCATCACCGCAGGTAAGCCGAGCGGGACCATGTGTGCAGAGTGTGTGTGCAGAGTGTGTGTGCAGAGTGTGTGTGTGTGTACGTGTGTACATGCCGCGGGCAGGAGGGGGCGGAGTGAGCTGAGCGGGGAAGTGTGGGCTTCCTGCACGTAACTAGGATAAACATCGGGTTACTAACCAAAGCGCTTTGGTTGGATACCCGATGTTTATCTTGGTTACCAGCTTCTGGCAGGCTGCCAGCGATAGCTCCTGCACACTGTAGCTGTAAAAAGCCCTGCTTTTTGCTGCTAGAACCGTTCTCGAACGTATCTAGAACTATCGAGCTTTTGCAAAAAAGCTCGAGTTCTAGTTCGATCTAGAACAGCCCCCAAAATCACTCGAGCCGCGAACTGGAGAACCACGAACCGCGAACCGCGCTCAACTCTAGTGACGAGTACATTTTATAATCCTAATGCACCCTACTGGGAGGTGGTGGAGAGTGATAGCAAAAGGTAGGGGTAATGCTGGGGGCTGTGGGCGTGGTGCTGGGCCTGCGGGGTGCGGTGCTGGGGTCTGTGGGGCTCTGTGCTGCTGTGTTGTGGGCTTCTGTGCTGTGAGTGGTGATGCAGGGGCATCCTGAAGATGTTGGTGATGCGGGCTTCAAATAATGGCATCCAGAGTCGGCCCGTGCGCAGATGGAGCTCTTAGCTCAAGATCTCATCTGGGATGCGCTCTACCTTCAGCCCATTGATCTCCCAGCAGCAGACTTAAGGAAAACGGCGCCTGAAGGTGACGCGTTTGCTGATGAGATCTCGGCTTATCATTGAGCTGATAGCTCAATCTGCGCACACGCCGACTCCAGGTGCCATTTCTTTGAAGCCTGCACCACCAACAGTTTGTGGAAGTTGCCTACCTTACAGCATCTGGAACACCTGTCAGCAGCACCGTCTGCATCATCGACCTGCTCCACCATTGCCTCTGCCTCCTGTGACCCCACTCTACCACCACTGTCACACCCCCTCAGTATGACACCACCGGATTGTAAGACGGACCCTCATTTTTTTACCTTTTTTTTCTCTAAATTTAGGGTGCATCTGACAAACTGAAAAATACAGTCATTTCTCAAACCTCTCCATTGTCAGCATTGGCGTAAATCGAACTGTACGTAGATGTTATCCAATTGTAGTTCGATATTTTGTACTCACCCCTAGACTTGACCGGGTGCGCACCGTCCGATATACACTGCCAATTGCAGCATGCCGTGACTTTTTTCTTATTACCCATAGTATAAGGGCTTGTGCGCATGTTGCGTAATTGCATGCATTTACGCTGCGTATTGCACTGCAGCGTAATGCATGCGTCCTGCGTCCCTGCACAATCTATGTAGATTGTGCATGATACGTGCACACGATGCTTTTATGAACGCAGCGATTTGGGTGCTAAAATTTTGACCCAAATCCATGCTATCTTAAAAGGAGCATGTCAATTATTCCGTGCGCTATGGATGCAGCTCCCACTCTACCTAAGGTGGGGGCAGCAGCGAGAGTGCATGAAATCGGCTTTTTTTGTACAATTACGCAGTACATTACGCAGTATTTCTGCAGCGATTTGACGCGCACATGTGTTGTCAAATCGCTGCAGAATATTCAGCAGGTACGTGCGCATGAGCCCTTACATTGGAGCGAATGCTATCTGATCACATTGATGTCTAATATATACGGTCGTGTGAACCAGCCCTAACTTGAGGTAATGGACCAGTTATAGATTTCTTAGACTACAAATAAAAAAAAATATTACATTTATTGAGTTTGAAAAAGTCTAATCCAATATGTTATTGCTATGATGGCAGACGGTCATTATCTCTTTACAAAAAACAGTTTTAATTGCAGCGTAAATGTTAAATGTGGAAAATAGATTTTTGTCTACGTATTAAAGTAATCCAGATGTTTTGGGCCTCAGGCTTAACATATTGCTCCAGAGGAGCACAGCTGTGCACAGGAAAGCGAACAGAATAGGTCCTTAGTGAACACAAATTCCTGGAATATCAGCAGCACAATTTCCTAGAATTGCATGTATGTGAAGTTCATACTAGCATGTGAAGTATTATTGCCATACACCATACCGGCCAACCCTGAACTTCTCAATTACACTAAGAAAATCATTCAGTAACTCAAACTGACAAGCCAATTATGGATACGATACGGAAATAGAGAGGGATTGTAGCAATGTCTTCTATCAAGTAATTGTAGCTGTCAGTTCATGCATAAAACATCTAAAAAACTGACTTTACCCCTTAACAACCGCCAATATGCCTTTTAATGGCGGTCATTAAGGAGCCTTACTCCTATTTGAATAGTGCCCCCGGACGGGGGAAAATGCCGAGGTTTTCAGCTGTATATGACTGTCAGCAGAATAACACCCTCCAAACTATTTATATATAAGACAAGTCCAGCTATATAGAATTTTAATTGATATGCAAATGAGTCTGAAGAAGTATGGTAGATCTGAAGCCTCTGTCACTCCAGCTCTACTCCTTGCTCAGTGCCGCCTCCTCCTCCTCCTCAACTGATGGCTCCTTTTCCTGACGTCACACAGCATAGAGACTGTCAGTTAAGCAAGAGAAGGTGTAACTGAGCAAGGAGTAGAGCTGGAGTGACACACACAGGCTTCAGATCTTCATCCTCATTTAAATATCAATTAAAACGCTGCTTTCTCAGTAATGGAGAAATGGACTGGCCATGTAAAGGTATGCTGCACTTTCCTTCGAAAGACAAATGCAGCAATATCTTTACATGGTATTGCTGCACTTCAATATACATAGTTTTAGGGGATGAAATTCTACTGACAGTTTCTCTTTAAACCATCAGATGCCAATATTTATTGCACCACCGGCATTTTTATCGTTAAAATGGGAAAAGGACCTGGCACCTCCGGGTCTCTGATTTTTGGCTCCCACAATCTATTCAAACAAAATCTGGGTTATAAAAGCTTCAGAGCACTCGTTTCCGTCCGATCTCCACTGTGTGCAGAAACAGTAGTATGCAATCACATATGGGGTACTGCCACGTCCAGTAAAAACTGCGTAACATATCTTGGTGTCCATTTTCTTCTATTACCCATTGAATAAATTAAATGGTTGAGGCTTAAGTAACAGTTTAGCACACAATCTTTGCATTTTTCTTTTTCCTGTGCCAATCGTATAGTTTTTTGCGATGTGGTAAGAAATTCTCATCACAACCCTAGCTAAATATCTTGTAAGATTTAGTTGTCCAAATGGGGTCACTTGTGGGGGTTTCTGTCCTTTTGGCTCCTCTGATGCTCTACAATTTCATCATGGCATCCAAAATTGTGATTCAAACTTAAAATAGTGCTCATGGCTTTCCGAGCCCTGCCATGTGCCCAAACATTAGTTTTTGAGCACGAATGGGGTCAGTTGTGGGGGTGTCTGCTGTTTGGCATGTCAGGGGCTCTGCAAATGGGACATGGCATCCACAATCTATTCCAGCTAAATTTGTGATTCAAAAATTACCGTAAATAATGTGCTTTTCTTTTCGAGCCTTGTCTTGTACCCAATCATTAGTTTTCTACCACATATGATGCATTAGGGAGAAATTGCGTAACAAATTAAGGGTCCACACTTTCCTTTACCCCCTTTTTAAACATTATCAAATTTGAGGCTAATACAACATCAATAGAAGAAAAAATATTTTTCATGTTCAGCTGTTCTAAAGTTCTATGAAGCGCGGAGTAAAAATACTCAAATTTAGATGAATTCCTTGTGGTGCCTAATGGGTCACTTGGTGGGGAAGCGGTATTTTTTTTTATTTACCTCTGGGGTTCTGCAAATGTATTATGGGGTCTGTAATCTATTCCAGCCAAATTTACGCTCCTATAATCCAATAGCACTTCGAAGCTGTGCCGTGTGCTAAAACAGCAGTTTTCGACCACAGTTAGGAGAATTGAGTAATACATTTTGTGATCCATTTTCTCTTGCTGTGAAAGTAAAAAATTTGCAGCTAAAACATGTTTATTGTAATTTTTTTTATCCCACTTTGCCTTTATTCCTGTGCAGAATCTGATTTATAATAACTTGAAGGCTGCGGTTTCTAAAACGTAATAATGTCTGGGGAATTAAGGATATAGGCCCCTCAACGTCACTTCAAAACTGAATAGTTCTGTAAAAAATAGAATCTAAGTTTTGGTTTTTTTTTAAAATTTGCTGCAGATTTTAACCCTTCTAACAGATGAGAAATGTTCTTAGTTAACCTTTGGATCACTGCCACATCACAGGAAACCTCTCAGTGGTCTGTACCCTGTCAGCGCTGTGCCCACTGTGCCAGCAGGGTAAGTGACTCACGTGGTCCACAGCACCAACCCACAAGATTCAGACCTGTTAGGGCAGAGGTGTATCTAGGCTTTCTGGCACACGGGGCAAGAATCCTGTTTGGCGACCCACCCCCGCCCGGCCCCGCCCCGCGGTTTGGGTAGTCGTCATGTGGCCGCTCATTCATATATGATTTGCACATTTAGTCAGTTGCAGACGAGCTGCTCTTCCTAAAGCCTAGCACACACGGGGAGAAAAAAAAAACGGAGCGAGTGGAATGCGATGAAATCGCATTCTACTTGGACCAATATTACTCTATGTGCCCGCTCCCATAAGCAATTGTTTTCTCAGCCCTAATCAGACCGAGAAAACAATGCGAGCATGTTTCACTTACACCCATTCAAGTCTATGGGGCGAGAGAAAAATCGCACTGCACTCGCAGTACACCGGTGTAACGCGACTGCTGTGCGATTCTCGCATCAGCCGGCAACGGAGAGAGGAAGATAAATTCCGGCCCTCCCCACTGCAGCTGTGGTCTGATCGCACGATCGGGCCACAGTCGCATGACCCTCGGCTCCCGCTGTGCTGCGAGTGTAAGCCGAGAGTCATGCGAGGACTCGCAGTAATCCTCGGGTGGCTTCAGCCTAAGGCTATGTGCGCACTTTGCGTCGTCCTAGTTGCAGTTCAAAACGCATGTTTTGGCACAAATTGCTTTTGCCAAAGTTGCTTTTGACCATCAAAACGTGATGAATACGCGTGCATATTTACCGCATTTTAGCCGTGTTTTTAGCGCTTTTTACATGCTTTTCTGTTGCTCAAACTTAGATGTGTTTTGAATACAAAGACACTACTAAAGTTTTAACATACAAACACTATAAAAAAAAAAGGTAAAAATAAAGAATACACACATAATTTATTAAATTATAACAAAATGAGCGATATTTAATATAATTATAGCGGTTTTATACTAAATATGGATGAAATATCAATATATTTATATTTTTCTTAAACTTAATTGTCGGACTATGTGTGTTGTGTAAAGGGACATATAATTCCATTATTTTGATGTCAGAAAAGAATGTGTTTATATAGTCCAAAACACATCGTTTCTGCAGCAAAAAAAGCAGGTAAAATGCTGGAATTTTGATGTTTCTTGCTTTTTGCTACTTCTCATTGACTTCAATGTTAGCAAAACGCTGTGTTAGGGAAATAATCTGATCCATAAAATCAGATTGTGTCGATTACTAATATTATTGTTTGAATTTGTTAACTTTACATTCAGATTTATGTGAAGGCTATTTTGCGTGCAATGTGCCTTTTAAATATGAAATGATATATTAGTAGTTTGGTACATTGCAAAATGTACCAGACATTATCTCAAAGATTAGCCCCTGATACACATAGCGTGACTCTGCATATTCCTTACTTACGTAAATTCATGCTAAAAAGCCCCTAGACTGTGTAAGGACAAGATAAGGACCATAAACCATGCCAAGGATATTATCTTAGCATCCATTTGTATCACGTGGTCCTGATTTATGTAGTATTCCAAAGAACCATTATGTGAAAGCTTGAAAAGTAACCAATGTTGGGGTGTAGTCACTTACAGGTTAAAGCTTTTCAATAAATATGTCCCCCCGGCATTTGCTCAGTTGGGGAAGCAAACGCCTGTCAAGTTGGCTTACTGTCTTCCTCCCATCTACGCAATTCACTGGGCACGTGGCATGTCTGATCGCCCTAACAGACCACACCACGCCACAGACAAGCACAACAGTGAAGGTAGGTTCACAGGACAGTATTTTCAGTCTGAGTGCGGTCAGTGTAAGAAGCGGAAAGACCAATATTGGTCAACTGGGTAGAGCAGGAGCGTTTTGTTTCCTGCTGTCAGGTTGCTTTTTTTGTAAATGGACTGAATGGGAGGGAGGGGGGGGGGGGAATTGTGATGTTAAAAAAAAAAAATAAAAAAAAATAAAAACCTATTTTTTCTAAAAATATGCTCATATGAACTTAGCCTAAAAATGGCCACCACACAGGACCAACACGGAGTGAATAGTAGATCAGTGTATAATAGATGTGCGGTCCATCCATGTGTTTATAAAGCACATTTGTTATCAGCGGAGAACCTACAATGTTCAACTTAAAACTGAACTGCATGTAGAAGTGATGAGTATTTATGTACGATTTCACAAAGCTTTGTATTTTTATCCTTGTTTTTGTGAAACATTACCAACCTCTAATCCTGGATTAAAACATCTTCATTGCATGTTTCAGACTTCATATACACAATAGTCAAACCCAAAATATGGGCTCCCTTCACAGGGGTCGTCCTTATAATTGAGCGAGTACCTAACTATACGTACTCGCAATACTCATAATAAGTACGGTCTAATACTCGCCTATTTGTTCCGAATAGAGTGTGCAATGCAAGTCAATGGGGAATACTCGCAACGAGTAACCCAAATGCCATACTATTAGTGCGAGTAGTGAATAGTGCGGAATTCGGGTTACTCGTTACATTGAGTTTTTCTTAATTGACTTGCATTGCAAATGCTATTTGGAACAAATCAAGAGTTTTAGACAATACTCATGAGTATAGCGAGTACAGATAGTTAGGTACTCGCTGAACTCTAAGGCTAAGTTCACATTTCCGTTGTTTTGTATCAGTCACATGTGACTGATGCGTTGTACAATGGGTGACAACGGATGACAAAGAAAAGAATTTCATTGTCGGACTCAGTTTTGTGCGGGAGGGGGCGGAGCCGAGCGGGGGGGGCAGAGCCGAGCGGGGGGGGCAGAGCCAGGCGCTGAGGATGTCAGTGGCAGTGCTGCGGTTTGCATGGTTGGGGACAGGTGAGTGTGTGAGAGAGTGTGTGTGTACATGTGCGGCGTGTGGGAGGGGGCGGGGCCGAGCGGGGAAGTGTCGGCCTCCCTGCACACGTAACCAGACTAAATATCGGGTAAAGCAAAGCACCCGATATTTACCTTGGTTACGGGCGTACACCGCTTATCGCTGGCTCCTTGCACCGTAACCAGGGTAAATATCGGGTAACCAAGCAAAGCTGGTGACGTGTGCAGGGAGCTAGAGAGCATGCGCAGCGAAATCCGACGGATTGCACTGCTCAAAAAACGTTACATGCTGCGTTCCTCCCGCCCAGCTGTCAGTCGTTCCACAACTGATCAGTCGGGCGGAGGGTGCAACGCAGCATCATCAGTCACAATCCGCCGCTCATACAAGTCTATGGGAACAACGGAATCCGCTAAACGGATTCCGTTGTTTACCAGAGCAGCGGATTGTGACTGATACAATTTAACGGAAGTGTGAACCTAGCCTAATATGTCCTCCAACATTCTAAAGGCTGCTGTACACGCTGCGACATTGCTAGCGATCGCACCTGCCCCAGTCGTTTGTGCGTCACGGGCAAACCACTGCCCGTGGCGAACAATATTGCCGGTACGCGTCACACCAACTTACCATCCTAACGACGGCGCTGTGGGAGGCAAACAACTTCTTTAAGGGGGAGGTTTGTGTGGTGTCACAGCGACATCACACAGCTGCCCACCAATAGAAGCGGAGGGGCGGAAAGCAGCCGCATTAACGACACACCCACCTCGTTGCTGGAGGACGCAGGTTTTGTTAGTCGTTCCTGAGGCAGCACACATCGCTACGTAAGTTAGTCGTTCCCGGGGTGTCACACGTAGCGATGTGTGCTGCCTCAGGAACGACGAACAACCTGCGTCCAGAACGAGCAACGATATTTGGGAAATGAACGACGTGTCAACGATCAACGATTTCGTGAGTATTTCTGATTGTTAGCGGACGCTCGTAGGGGGTCACAAGCAACAACGTCGCTAACGATGCCGGATGTGCGTCACGAATTCTGTGACCCCGACAACATATCGTTAGATACGTCGTTGTGTGTAAAGCGGCCTTAACAATTGACGCATAGCGACATGAGTGTGCAGTGTCACATTGCATCTACCAATTCCCTATGGAGCGGAAGTGTAACTTCTAAGAACTTTTCCAAATGTGTTGGATCTTCTGTCACCGGCCGTAAAGAGCTCGTCTGTCTTTCTTACTACAATTCTACAACACCATAACTGCTTCTAAGTCTCCGTGGACCGCCTTGGCCTCATCACAAGAGAAACCTTAGCTCCAAAACAGTTGTGCAACATCAAGTTGAGCAAATGTTTTCGATCCTCCGTCTTGTATGAGATTACTGTCTTGTGACATCACCCTGTAGTCCATCCCAATCTTACAATTTAAAGAATTTTTGTTTTAGGTACCCATTGTCTTAAAATGGATTTAATGAAATAAGAAAATCAAAGATATTATTTAAAAAAGAAAAAAAAAAAAATGAACTTTATTTTGAAACAAGGAAGAACAAATAGGAAAATGTAACATTTCCCACATAAATTCGCTTTGAACTGGAGCTTACAATAACAATTTTTTCAGCACCAAAATATAAAAAAAAAAAAAAAAAAAAAAAAAAAAAAAAAAAAAAAAAAAATGTACAAGTAGCCATAGATTAGTATCTATAAGCGTACACATAATATTGCACTTTACTTCTGTAGAAATTTGGATTCATTCATTTGTTCCTAGTTCGGAAACCATCTTGTATACTGGGCTATAATTTGCCAACTTTTTTTCTTCTCATTTTTAAGGAAACTGCCCAATACATGTAAAAATAAAAAAACAAACCATAATGCCTCTAAACAACAGAGTAAATAAATATTTTCACAAACTTTGCAGAAGTTTTAAGCATTTTTTTTTTTGATTTACCACATTTCATGCGATACAGTGCCAGTGGCCTTAATGCTAAGAAACCTCACGTATATTTGCAGTGGCTATTAATATTGGTCGACCCTATTCAGACATAAAAACATTGCCTAGAGCTTTATAGGCAAAGCCAGGAATTGTTCCCCATTTTTAAAAAAAATTTAAACTATGGAAAAATTGAACAATAGTTTTGAGAAAAAAAGAAAAAAAAAAAGTTTTAATGCCAATTACACGAGAACTAATCAGCATTAAAACATTATAAAGAACCGGAGACCGTATAAGGTGGAAAATAGACAAAGAAAAAAGGTCAAAACTACTGTTAAATCCTCTTATGTCAGAAAGAGAAAACCAAAACGTCAGATAAATCACTTAAAACGTGACCAATTGTTATATCTTCACTGTGGAAGTTTTTGTTTAGTTTTTTTTTTTTTTTAACTGAAACTTCACTAAATTAGCTTAAAAAGGACACTTTGCAAAAAGCATGGATTAAAGTGGATGTCAAAAAGTTCTTACGGATAAACTTCCTTGTCAGAAGAGTAGCTTTTTTTTTTTTTAACATTCGCAACACTATGGCGGGACTTTTCTGGCGGACAGGACTCGCGATTGATGCAGGCGCTCACCACATGTGCTATATATCTTGTAGGGAGAGTGATGGATGCATTAATACGTTAGCCGTGTAATATACCAATATAATGCGTCAGTGTAGAAATGAATAACACTGTTAAGAATATGGGGGGGGTGGAGGAGAAAAAAAAAAAAAAAATATCTAACAAAAAATAAAAATATTAGTACATTATATATTTTGGAGATGGAAAAAAAAAAAATAAAAAAATAAAAATAGAAATAAATTAAATAAAATTCAATCACAGGCCAAATTTTAAGTCTGGGCAGTGCGCAGATATTTTACACTTTTTTGCGGTGGTAGGATGGAAAAAAAAATTAAAAAATTCTGGGTTGAACAAGGACTGTGCTTCTATCCTTCCTTATTTTCATGTTACAACACTTATTGCCTGATCATATATGTAGTATTCCTATAATTAAAAGAATAATCTGCCAATAGTGCTTTGAAGAAAAAAAAAAAAAAAAAAAAAAAGCCCTAAATTTATGTGCAGGTAAAATAAAAAAAAATACAACAGATAAAAAAAAAAAAAAAAAAAAAAGGAGTTATTTTTTTTTCCTTTTTGTTTTCACTTTCTTGTGCATATTAGCCAACACCGCCTTATAACTCCCCACATTGTACAGTGCAACGTAAAGACACAAATAGCATATTAAAGTTTGGCAAGTGATGAAATCTCCTGAGGTTAAGTGATTTGTAGGAAGTCTGTAACAAAATCCTGCTTGGGGTGACAGTATAAAGGCAAAATGTCTTAGAAACTAAGCATACAATCTTAAAGAAAGTCTGATTTCCTCATGTTGTATTTTTTTTCTAACCCACTGGAATTGGTGCTATTCTACAACAGCAGGCCGTCAAACATAACAGCAATAAACTGGCATGAAGGCATTTGATGGGTGTAAAGAAATCCATTGCTGTATGCAAGCTGAAGATGGTGCACATGCAGCCGTAATGGACAATACTAAGCATGTAGAGCCCAGGCCACAAGAAAACAAAAAATCTATATTAGTGCATTTGTCACTGCATTGTCTCTCTTGCTTGCGTCTTGGTGTGCAGAACACAACCAAATGTAAGGATGAAAGATGTAGTGATTCCAAGCTGCTCTACACACACAGAAGGTGCGGTGACTCCGTGGTAGAGGAACCCGGATCCTCTTCACTACGCGCCCAGCACCCCACCGCTTGACTGTGCCGTAAGAGCGCGTCATCTTTGTGTGCCGACAGCAAGGCAGTCTGACTTCCAAAAGTATGGAGCACGAACGTGTTACAAAGCTGCAAGCGCCATAATCATGACCACAGGTTGATTCAGTTTGCAGCTTCTGAGGAGAGACTCAAACTGTATTTTCTGAAAGTCTCCATTATGGCTGCCATGTCTCATTGTCGGCAGGTAACTCAAGTCTCATCAGCTAAATGTTGCAGATTTCTTCAGCGAGATGGACAGGAGGGATGGTCTTCGACTGGCTGATCAGGGTTAGGATCAACCTAAAGAGAAAGAAACCAAGAAGAATGTATTATAGAAGAATGTCTGAGTCAGTATTTCACATGTACCCCCATAAAAAGTTCTAATTATGTACAGATTAGAACAAAGTCAGCTCTGTTTGGCATTTTCCACAAGATTTTCCCAAAAATAAGCCCTAGCATGATGTTACAGAATCTCTGGAATATGCTAGAAGTCGTGCTCTAAAAATCAGACCTAGTTACTGGCAGGGGTGATGTTTGAGAGTGGCCAATAACTAGACAGTTTCTCAGGGCCCTCCCGCATTTATAGTCCAAGGTTAAGACTTTTAAGGACCTTTGGTGACCGCACGGTTATATGATCATGATGTCACAGAAGGTCCTTCAGCTGTTCTAAAGAAAGAAACGAGAAGACATGCTGGTATGTACCAAAGACTGATAGATAGATGGTACATATCAGCATGTCTTCTCATTTCTTTCTTTAGAACAGCTGAAGGACCTTCTGTTATGACATGATCATATAACCGTGAGGTCACCAAAGGTCCTTAAAAGTCAACCTTGGAATATAAATGCTGGAGGCCCCTATGAGTGGGGAAGGCCCTGGGAAACTATCTAATTATTGTCCACTGGCAAACATTGAGTCTGATGGCATGATTATATTTTTATAAATTTTAATTTTTTGTTCAATAATTAATGTGGATGGTTTGTTGTTCATGGAATAGAAAAATAAAAAAAGTCCTATTTAATATTTCAGAGCAAAAAAAAAAAAAAAAAAAAAGTCGTATTTTCAGGGAATTATGTTAGATGCCATACAGTTAAGATGATAGTTGTAGTTAATGCTTCTACTAACACTGGGAAATTTCTTCATTACCATCGCCTTGTCCCATGACACAAGCTGATCAATCCATTATCATCAATTCATATTTAGCACCAACGTACCTCTGAGTAGAGGGGTGGAGGCAGGTAACGAAATTCTTGGATATAAGCAAACAGTGGTCCTTGAAGTGCCAACTCGAAGTGATCGCACATATTTGATGACACCATGTTCTGTCTCTGCTCTTCTGTGACAATTTCTGCATAGCTTGGAGGTGCTACAATAGAACAAAAGAAGTCTTGTAAATAGCCATTACAGAAGAGATTTCTCCGCACTGCTGCCATAGTGCCGCATGATCCTGCACATGCTCACACACAGCCAGCAGCACGCGGAAGAGCACGCCGTGATTGCAACACCTGGAAAGATTACATAGGAGTATTGCAAAATTACCTTCAGGTCGCTCCGGTAGAACTAATCCCAGCCAGTTATTCATGCTGTACTGACTGCTTACACTAGACGTCCGACTGCCAAATGGGTGCAAAGGAATTGTCCCAATGACCAGAGGTAAATTAAGAAATAAATCCATGGCGCCCGGAATATCCACATAAACCTGAAAATAAGACGCAAAATGGTTATTAAATGGCAGAGAATCAGGCAAAATACACATGAAACTATATATTCTAGAAACCGACCCTTTGGTTATGTGCGCACTGTGCTTTTTTTTTTTTTTTTTTAGAAATCTGCATGCCTATCCTGAAGCCAGCAGAGTCTATGAGATTTCTGAAGGGCTGCGCGCACGTTGCTTTTTTTTCCCTTCCAGATTTGGTGCAGAAAAAAATAAAAATAAAATAATAATAATAAAAGTCTGCAGTATGTAAATTTTTGTGGTGTTTTTCCTGCATTTATTAAGCCCTACCAGCCACAGACTACAAAGGGAATAAATAAAAAAAAAATAAAAAAAAAAAAAAAAAAAACACACACACTTTTTTTTGGTGCAT
Organism: Anomaloglossus baeobatrachus; assembly: GCF_048569485.1. Classification (NCBI taxonomy): domain Eukaryota; kingdom Metazoa; phylum Chordata; class Amphibia; order Anura; family Aromobatidae; genus Anomaloglossus; species Anomaloglossus baeobatrachus. The sequence goes on along the minus strand of NC_134353.1, from coordinate 827,466,960 downwards.
TTTTCATGCAGAAAATTACTGCACCAAATCTGCAGTGTGTGCACATAGCCAAAATGTGAGAAAAAATAAATAAATAAAATAAATAAATTTAGAAACCTCTTGACTGGTATTGTTCCTATGGAGTAATTACAGCGGGGTGCAGCAGTGACACCGGACCACCGATCTGAGCATGTTACAAGTAATCACGGGGCCTACTGCGCTGGACTAGTCACATCGTGGCACTGGACAAACTGCTAGAAATCTACAGTGCCACATACGGACACGAGATTGTCCAGCTGTACTGTATGTGACTTGTTTCACCAATATTAGAGATCATTGCTCATATTCTCCAATAATTAATAATAGATCTTTAGTCAATGGCTCTTGTAAGTAATTGCTTCATTGGACATTCACCGTCGCCCAGTCATACGCACCATGAGAGAATATTCCACGCGGATAATGCTGCAGTCGATGATGGAGGGGGAGACTGGTGGAATCTTAAGCAGTTTGCCATTCCAGGTCTCTGTTTTTCCAGAAGAAAGGGATTCTCCCCGCAAGTTGGCAACAAGCTGCTTCACCTCCTTCATTTTCCCTTTGGCATAGAAAGTCTGTGTTTGATAAATGGCCGCCTTAGGCACAACCATTCTGGAAGAGCAATTCTCAATCTCTGCGAAGATTTGAATTGATTCACCTTCAAGAAAGAGATAAAACACAGGCGTTAAGGACTCCGCAGCGACACGGCAATGTATAAGAGCAGAGCCTTACATAACCCGGGATACTAATATTTAGGCCGGGGGCACACGGGGATCTAGTGAGATGACACTTGGCTCACGCTGGCAGCACAGCAGGAGCCGAGTGTCATGCTAGTATCCCTGCGACTGAGGTCCGATTATGCGATCGGACCTCAGCTGCGGGGGGCGGGCCGGCACTGAGGAGGGGCGGGATTTATCTTCCTCTCGCCTCCGTAGCCGGCTATCGCCATTCTCGCCCTGCACTCGCGGTACACCGAAGTACCGCGAGTGCAGTGCGATTTTTCTCTCGCCCCATAGACTTGAATGGGTGCGAGCGAAAGTCTCGCATTACAGTCGCAGCATGCTCCGATTGTTTTCTTGGTCCGATTAGAACTCAAAAATAATTGCTCATGGGTGCTGACACATAGGCTAATATTGGTCCAAGTGGAATGCGATGTTTTATCACATTCCACTCGCTACGATTTTCATGCCGTGTGGCTTAGGCCTTATCAGTACTTCGAGGCATCAAGTAGCTGAAGAGATCATTTCACCCCCTACTTAATCTTGAAGAGTTTATCATGGACATACATAAAAACAAAAAACAACCCCCCCAAAAAACAAACACCCCCCCCCCCCTTCGTTTCGGAACTTACCTGGTGTATAGCCCTTCCGTTCGATTTTGGCACTTAGGGAGATTGGACCTGAGGTACAGAACCAGCAACACAGAGTTTTCTCTTTTGTGCCCGCCTGTGGTGACTGAAAGGGAAAAAGGCGAAACTTAGTCTTTATAAGAAAAATATCCCCAAGAACAGGACAGAAATTTAATGAAAAATGGGAATTTCGGAAAAAGTTGACTCAAGTGTCTATAGGAACACGGGACATTACAAAGTCCCCAACTATATATACATGGGACACAGGAACGGAAAAGGGCACCTGCCACTAAAAAGTGTGGTCGGAAAATAGATAAAACACTTTTCTTCCAATATTTGGAGTATATAAATAGGTCAATAAAAAAAAAAAAAAATGTATATATGTAGTATATAATCTAGCCAGGCAAAGGTTAACATTGGCTCTATCATTGCATGCTATAGACAGCAGCATCTGCACTACTTTATAAGCAATAGATGGAAAAAAGGAAAAAAAAAGTATATATATTTTTATATAGCTTAAAACCATTAAAGGGTATAAAAAATATGTTTTACTGTAAAAGAAAAAAAAAATCCAAAACTTCCTTACCAGTAATGAAGGAGTGTTGATATCTATATGCTCAAACACGGTGAATTCCTTCTTTAATTTTACTGGTAGCAGCCAGGCTCTGTGCAACTCTGCCTTTACCCAATAACGTACACTGCCGTGTCTGCCTTCAAATGAGGTAGCAAGTGGTCTGCGCAAGGAAGGAAGGCAAATTAGTGACAGTGCCCCATTATAGGCCGCCCCCGCTCACAGCACAGGCCGGCTCAGGACAGCACAAGCCCGCTGGAGAGGTACCCTGGCCGGTCATTATACAATGACATTACAAATTACACCTTTGCCCGTTAAATATATTATGCTCCCTCCCATGTACTGGATCTCTGGTGAGGGGGGGGGGTCTATATCAGGGGGTGGCGGGTCTGAGGGAGAAGAGGGGATACTTACGTCTGTGGAAGCTCAAAACTGAATGCATATTCATGGCGTCCTGAAAGAATAGTGGTCAGTCCTTCTTCAGAATTATCATCATCTGCAAAGAAAGAAGATTATACATCAGTAATTGGAACGGGGACCCTAATCAATGGACAATAGGACCACTGGATCTGGCCCGAGGCAGATACACATACATAGATCACATTATGTATATACATACATACAGATATATCTCTATCTATCAGTGTATACATGTGTCTGTATATATAATGTGAGAAATATATATATATATATATATATAGATAGAGATATAGATATATATATATATATATAGATAGAGATATAGATATATATATAGATAGAGAGATATATCTCTATCTCTATCTCTATCTCTCTCTCTATCGAGAGATATATATATATATATATATAACACACACACACACACACCTCTATCTAGTGATGGCACTCTCCTATACTTCAGTATGTTAAGGTTTTTATCTTTGGTGACTTTTTTTCTTACTTAAATGCTTGTATTATATTTTTATAAAAACATTTTTGTGATTGGGCTTCAATAAACATGTTGCAGTTTGCCTTTGATGGCGCTGTCAACTTCTAACCGCAGAATGGGCTAACTGAGAATCCGTCAGCGAGCTCATCCCACTGGTCCTACGGGAGAGTTTCCTGCTCGGCTGATTTAGGGTCACAGGCCACATCCAAGTTGCACATACAGGGAAACAAAGCCTGGAAACGCCAAGAGGGTGCAATTTTTTTATGTATTTATTTTTAAAGAAACCCAATTGCAAAAATGAAATGCATGCATTTAAGGAAATAAATAAAAAAAAAAATCCTCAGAGGTGAATAACCCCTGCCGGCTCTTCCAGGATTCAGATCGCACCTAATATGTGGCCATACAGAACGTCAGGGTTAACCCCATACAGTCAGGATCTGACTGTTCTGAACCAAAGCTTCCAGCAATAACTAAATCCAGTATATTTATAGTAAACACTAAAAACCTTTTGTTCCAACAGGCGAGAAGGAACAACTGGGTCATAAAATCCAGTCCAGGGCTCGGAGGTCAAACACCCCAGACATCCCAGATATTAAGGTGGGTCCTATGTGCAGTAAACAACTCGACCTTCATGATCCACCGAAGCACAAGGGATGCTGCACCGAGTCTGTGGGGCGGATGGGGTCTACAGTATGGGGTGTGCGGAGTCTGTGGGGCAGACGGGGTCTACAGTATGGGGTGTGCAGAGTCTGTGGGGCATATGGGGTCTACAATATAGGGTGTACAGAATCTGTGGGGCGGACGGGGTCTACAGTATGGGGTGTGCAGAGTCTGTGGGGCGGATGGGGTCTACAGTATGGGGTGTGCGGAGTCTGTGGGGCATATGGGGTCTACAATATAGGGTGTACAGAATCTGTGGGGTGTACAGGGTATACAGTATGGGGTGTGCGGAGTTTGTGGGGCGGACGGGGTCTACGGAGTCTGTGGGGCGGACGGGGTATACAGTATGGGGTGTACGGAGTCTGTGGGGCGGACGGGGTCTACAGTATGGGGTGTGCGGAGTCTGTGGGGTGTACAGGGTATACAGTATGGGGTGTGCGGAGTCTGTGGGGCGGACGGGGTATACAGTATGGGGTGTACGGAGTCTGTGGGGCGGACGGGGTCTACAGTATGGGGTGTGCGGAGTCTGTGGGGCGGACGGGGTGTATGATACTGTGGGGCTCGAGTGGAGGAAATCCAGCAGAACTGCCACTTATAAAACAGAACAGAATATTCTCATTTACTCTCCAAAAGCAGATGGGGAACAAAGCAGATCTGTTACTGCAGCCCACGGGCGTCATCCGTGTAGGGTCAGGCTTGTCCCACTAATAGATTTGAGCCTTTTTCTTATTATGGGTAAGAATGTCACGGCACACTTTATATTCTATGCTGCACGGTTTCCTTTATATGCCAGCTCAGCAATCTCCTGGAAAAGAGCCCCAGCAGCAGTACAGTGTGGTAAACAAGTGCTGAGCTGTCAATCACAGACAGACTCCAGCAGGAGAGGACCGGCCTGAACCGGTGCGAGCAGATCCTCAGCCAGTCCCCCATATGCATAGACATGACGTAGGCTGCTGCAGAGACAGTGCGGCTCAGCCAAACGTGCTGGAGCGCAGCCTACCATGCTGCCGGACCTCCCACTCCTTCCGGGTCTGCTGTACAGCACGCTGGATGGAGCCACACTCTGCACATTCCTATATATATCCAGTGCTACATGGTGCGCCGGCAGCGAGGCCACTCACCGGACCGGGGGCGCCTGAGGGCAGCAGCTACCGGCACCGGACCAGAACCAACAGCAGAATTCATATCCCACAATGGGCAACATCTGCAAGGAGTCTGTATATTCTCCCGTGTTTCCTCCCACACTCCAAAGACATACTGATAGGGACTCTAGATTGTGAGCCCCAATGGGGACAGTGATGATGTATGTAATGTAATTTATGTAAAATAAATTATTTCCGAGACCTCTGTGGCAGGGCACGGGCCTCCTCTCTGGGGGCTGCCCTCTCCCCCAGCCTCCTCTCCAGGTGCCCCGATGGGGAGTGTATAGACTGAGCCCCAGTGCGGACAGTGTTGTCTGTACAGCGCAGTGGCATATGACACCACTATAGAGGCTATGCCTGCCCTGCTCTGTACGGGCGCTGTGCTGGTTGCCATTCTTTTGTCAGATTACTGTAAACCATTGCTGTATGTACAAAGAGCGCTGATATTTCCTCCCAGGCTCCGCTGACAGGCACTCTAGAGATGGGTGCACACGAGCAACTGCCCGGGCTGCTGAGGGCCCATCTACCTCATGGTCCCAGGGGAGGCTGACGGTAATGTTCACCCATGGGGGGGGTAATAGGCAAATTTGCTCTTTAGGAAGGAAGTAGATGAACTCTAGCGCCACCTATTGGAGGTAGCAAGCCTAGAATTTAGAAGTGGCCCTTTAACGAGCCCTTTCCTATGACCTAGGATTTATGCCAGAACAGAACCTCGTTTCGGGGTGATTGCCCCTCGTCAGTGCAAAGTATGAGAAGCTGTAATGGGGTCTAAGGAGAAACTACCGCTATATCTCCTCACTGGCACGCCTGACTGAAAAGTCTTCCTCTCAGACCCCTGGGGTAGGTGACAGGTCTCCATGGAGACACGCAGCTTTATTCTTCCACGTGTCCCCTCCCTGATACTGATGAGGAGACCGGAGTAGTCTGGAATTCTTGCTATTATCACCATCTTTTGAGTTAGCCATTAAAAGGTATCAACCACTGAGGACTTCAGTTCTTTTGAGCTATTTTTTCTCTACTGGCTAACACGGTACAGAGATATATTACACACGTGTCCCCTCAGACACATCACTACGGAGCATCGGGAGTCCGGACTAACAGAGCCGGCCGCTGCTCCAGGGTTAACCAGTGTCACCACCACGCCCCTCTCTCCACCTGCTCCCGTGTGCCCTAAGCAACAGCACCAGCCAATCACAGCGCACTGGCATCTCCATAGCAACAGCCTAACAAAAGCTCGCCATCCAATCAGCAGCCTTCTGGGTGCGGCATGCACGGCTCCCCGCCTTTCCCCATAACCAAGCTTGTGTGAGAGCCGCTTGCCCGGCTGCACGTAACAGGAGAGGGCAAGATTAACCCGTCCACTGCCGCACACGGCCCTACACGGAGGGAGCACGAGCGCAGCTCACTGCTGTATAATATAAAGCGTCCAAGGTATTCTACAACACGGCAGCCATAGGACAAGCACCGGGCATAGGAAGCAGATTATTATACACCGCACACATAGCTCACAAGCAACAGGCACCAAGAGAGCAAATAACAGGCACCAGGGCAGCAACTGAGGAGCAGCGCCCACCCGCACCAGAGCCGCAGTACTGAGGTATGGAGCCGCTCCGCTCTGGAGAAGAGACAGTCACTGGCATCACCTGACAGCCGCGCAGCCAATGGACGGAGAGCAGCCCCCCCGCTCCCCCCGACACCACCAGCCCAAAACAGGATTCAACCGCTTCTAACAAAGGCTGCTGGAAACTTCAGAAAAACAAGCTGATTCCTTCACCCCCTCCTCCTCCAGCACAGCCTCCACGCAGCCTCCACACACAGGACTGCCCGCACCAAACACTGTACATAGCCAGGAGCGGGGCAGTGATGGCCGCACACCTACCCCTGCACAGCCCGGTGCCTCCTCCAGCCAGGGTCTGCTCACTATGCCCAGTGCTCACCATCAGCAGGCAGGCATGGCACAGTATGGTGGCACAGTGATGGGCACAAGTATAGTAATGGCAGTCAGTGATGGGCACAGTGGTGACAGTGGCAATGATAGGCACAGTGGTGGGCAGTCAGTGATGGGCATAATGAGGGCATGGAGATGTTAGTAATGGCAGTCAATGATGGGCACAGTGATGGATAGTAAGTGATGGGCACAGTGTTGGGCATAGTGATAGGCAGTCAGTGGTGGGCATAGTGATTGGCAGTGATGGGTAGTCAGTGGTGGGCATAGTCAGTGGTGGGCAGTGTCAGTGATGAGCATAGTGATGGGCACAGTCCGAGTGTCGGGCATAGTGGTGGGCATAGTGATTGGCAGTGATGGGTAGTCAGTGGTGGGCACAGTCAGTGATGGGCATAGTGATGGGCACAGTCAGTGATGGGCATAGTGTCGGGCACAGTGGTGGGCATAGTGATTGGCAGTGATGGGTAGTCAGTGGTGGGCACAGTCAGTGATGGGCATAGTGATGGGCACAGTCAGTGATGGGCATAGTGTCGGGCACAGTGGTGGGCATAGTGATTGGCAGTGATGGGTAGTCAGTGGTGGGCACAGTCAGTGATGGGCATAGTGATGGGCACAGTGTCGGGCACGGCGGTGGCACTCACCTCTCTCATGGCCGATCAGCAGGTCCTTGTGGGTGAAGTACTCCACCTCCTCGGTGTAGTTCTGGGTGTAGGCAGTGTTGGACCCCGCGTTCCTGGACTCGGTCCACCTCACTTTGGCGTGGCCCCTCGCGTGGATCTTCAGGGATTTGACTCGGATCTCCCCAGTAACTTCCAGATTCACCTTTCCTGAGACGGTGTCCCCGCTGGAATACACGGGGACATGGCTGCCATTGAGACAGTCAAAGCTTATGGTTAAACTCTTCACCTTCCCCAGCACCATGATTGTAAGAAAATGTAGAAAAATAGGTGCTGTGTAATGGTGGAAAATGGGGAGGAAAGAAGAAAAATGGAAGATCTCATATAAAATGCGATCTCGTATTGCCCCGTGGCGCCTGCAGGCTCAGTGCCGGCTGTGCAGGCGGCTCATTGGGATGAGAGGGACCGGCGCAGTCACAGCTCAGCTCAGCCCCGCGGTCTCCTCACAAAGACGCCTGTCTGCAGTGTGCCGGCTCACTTTATGTACAGCTTGGTGAAAAACAACCTGTCTGCGCATGCGCCAGCCTCTGACACTTCCACTCCTCCCAGCCCTTTATTCCTTCTTCTAGAAAACTTTGCAGGACGTGTCGGGTTTTTGCACTTGTTTATTTAATGAACTATAGCAGGAATTTCAGCTGCTCCCAGCCTGGATCTGAGCATGAAGATCAGCAGCAGCTCCAGCCATCATGCTGCAGATACATGACAAAGAGCCATCAGCTACCTGCAATCCAGAGAGCAGGGATCACAGCAAGAAGAAGATATCTTGTAGTGTAGCCAGTAGAGAGAAAAATATCGTGTATAGAGCTGAAGTCCTCAGTAATTGATGCCTTTCAATGGGCTAAGTGAAAAGATGGTGATAATCTTCAGATTTTGTGTTATACCATGCCTGATGAAGAGACCTGAGATGTATGGAAAGCTTGCTATTATTACCATCTTTTCAGTTAGCCATTAAAAGGAATCAACCACTGAGGACTTCAGTTCTTTTAAACAATTTTTTTTATCAGAGCAAGAATATTACTTATCCTGCATGGAAATATCCACGATTACAGATCCACCTCTTTCTGTAAAATGTGTGAAGCCTCCAGGATGCAGAGCCTGCTGCATTCTCTCTTGGGGCTCGTTCACACTGGTATAACTCCAGAGAGCACTCACTCCAAATCAATGGAGAGCACTCACTCCAAATCAATGGAGAGCACTCACTCCAAAACATCAAAGAGCACTCACTTCAAATCATCAAAGAGCACTCACTTCAAATCATCAAAGAGCACTCACTTCAAATCATCAAAGAGCACTCACTTCAAATCATCAAAGAGCACTCACTTCAAATCATTGGAGAGCACTCGCTCCAAATCATCAGAGAGTATGCACTCCAAATCGTTAGAGAGCACTCGCTCCAAATCATTGGAGAGCACTCACTCCAAAACATCAAAGAGCACTCACTCCAAAACATCAAAGAGCACTCACTTCAAATCATTGGAGAGCACTCGCTCCAAATCATCAGAGAGTATGCACTCCAAATCGTTAGAGAGCACTCGCTCCAAATCATTGGAGAGCACTCGCTCCAAAACATCAGAGAGCACTCGCTCCAAATCATTGGAGAGCTCTCGCTCCAAAACTTCAGAGCGCACTCGCTCCAAATTATTGGAGAGCACTCACTCCAAAACATCAAAGAGCACTCGCTTCAAATCATTGGAGAGCACTCACTCCAAATCATCAGAGAGCACTCACTCCAAATCATTAGAGAGCACTCGCTCCAAATCATCAGAGAGCACTCACTCCAAATCATTAGAGAGCACTTGCTCCAAATCATCAGAGAGCACTCGCTCCAAATCATTAGAGAGCACTCACTCCAAATCATCAGAGAGCACTCGCTTCAAAACATCAGCGAGCACTCACTTCAAAACATCAGCGAGCACTCACTCCAAATCATTAGCGAGCACTGACTTCAAAACATCAGCAAGCACTCGCTCCAAATCATTTGCGAGCACTCGCTCCAAAACATCGGAGAGCACTCGCTTCAAAACATCAGCGAGCACTCGCTCCAAATCATCGGAGAGCACTCGCTCCAAATCATTGGCAAGCACTCGTTCCAAAACAGCGGCCTGTTCTGAGGACATCTGAGTCCGGTGTACGCTGACACAGACAGGATATGGAGAAAGGAATCTCTCCATCTTCTCCACACCTTTGATCCGATTCTCGCATGCGAGAGAATCGGATCACAGTAGATGACACTCGGTCACACTCGCAGCAGAGCTCAAGCCGAGTGTCATTACGTATCACATCCGATTCTCTCAGAATAAACGCCAGTGTGAGCGAGCCTTTAGGCTATGTTCACTCACTGCATTTTGGCTGTGTTTTTTCATGTGTTTTATGCATATTAAAAGCTGCTTTTTACATTACCAGCAAAAGCTCTGAGCTTTCAGAAATCTCACACACACTTGCTTTTTTTTTTCCTATCTGAAATGCAAAACTTGTATTTTGCTGAATTTTCCCACAAATGAAAGCAATGAGAAAATCAAACAACGATGAAAAAATGCAACCTCTACGTTTTTGCTGCTTTCGTGATGAATGAAACTAACTTAATTAAACATGTACACACAAATGTACACACAAATGACACACTAAAAACACAGCTAAAAAATGCAACAAAAAAACGCAACCAAAACGGCAGCAAAACCTGGTTTCTTTTTCGCTCCTAATTGGGAGACCCAGACAGTGGGTGTATAGCTACTGCCTCTGGAGGCCGCACAAAGAACTACACTTAAAAGTGTAAGGCCCCTCCCCTTCTGGCTATACACCCTCCCGTAGGAGTACGGATTCCTCAGTTTTAGCTTTGTGCGCAAGGAGGTCAGACACGCACGCATAGCTCCATTGTTTTTAGTCAGCAGCAGCTGCTGACTATGTCGGATGGAAGAAAAGAGGGTCTATACAGACTCCCAGCATGCTCCCTTCTCACCCCACTTATGTCGGAGGTGTTTGTAAGGTTGAGGTACCCATTGCGGGTACGGCGGCAGGAGCCCACATGCTGATTCCTTCCCCATCCCTTTTTACAGGGCTCTGGGTGAAGTGGGATTTACCGGTCTCCAGGCACTGAGACCGGGCTCCATCTACAGCCCCTGGAGAAGATGCTGGATGGAGCGGAGTACGTCAGGGACATGGCCCTGCTTCCTTAAGGTACTCTGTGTCCCCGTGCATTTGGCGCTCACACCGCAGCATGCTGGGTGTTGTAGTGCGCCGGGGGACGTCAGCGCTGCGGCGCCTGTGCCATGGCCTCATTCAGCCTAGCTGAAGCAGGCACACTTATGGGATCGGCCGCGCCGGCCGCTGGGGCTGCGGCACGGCTGGCACTTGTAGTGCGCCGGGGACTTCAGCGCGGCCTGCGCTTTTACGGCGGCCGCGCTGATAACTACAGTCCCCGGCTTTTTTGCGGCCTGTTTCCGTTCGTTCCCGCCCCCGGACCTGCCAGTCAGGAGAGGGGCGGGACGCTGCCCACGTCTAGGACTCGGTCGCGCCGGCCGCTAGAATAGCGGCGCGGCTGGCACTTGTAGTGCGCCGGGGACTTCAGCGCGGCCCGCGCTTTTACGGCGGCCGCGCTGATAACTCGAGTCCCCGGCTTTTGCGGCCTGCTTTCGTTCGTTCCCGCCCCCAGACCTGCCAGTCAGGAGAGGGGCGGGACGCTGGCCAGTGCATCAGCGCTGAGGGCTGGAGTCGTTTTTACATACTCCAGCCCTCACAGTCAGCACAGAGGGGACACTGTTCCCGCACTTTTGTTTGGGAACTCCCACGGACCGCCCCTCTCCACACAAGCCGGCAGCCATTCTTGCCAGACACGCTGCGCTGCAGAGGGGAGCCGGGGAGACCCAGACAAGGCATTCTGCAGCCTCTTACCCGCTGTTCAGCGGGCGGTAAGCAGCCCTCAGGGCTCACCCCCTCTTGTGCTCGTAGTATTCTTAGTATTTTGTTGCTACAAATACTTTGTACTGCATAGCGCTGGTCGCCCTTTTGGCTATAGACTCTCTCACATGCAGAGAGCCAGCAGCATGTCGCCCGTAAAACGCAAGGGTGCCAAAGCACAGACATTATATGCTTCCTGCACCGCATGTGGGACTTTTCTACCGGCAGGCTCCACGGACCCCCATTGTGTGCAGTGCTCGGCCCCTGCGGCGCTTGCACAGTCGGGACCTCTGCTGGACGTGTCCCAGGGTGTACCACCTGTCTGACTCGGACGATGGCCCCGGGCAGCCTAAGCGGGCTCGTTATGACGGGCCTTCACATTCATCTCAATGGTCTGGATCCCAGCGGGATGAATCTATGGGTGATGAGGCGGACGTAACTGATCAGGATTCTGATCCTGGGACCGCTCTCAATCTAGATACACCAGATGGTGACGCCATAGTTAATGATCTTATATTTAACATCAATAAGATGTTGAATATTTCCCCACCAGCTCCTCCTGTAGAGGAGTCAGCTTCGCAGCACGAGAGAATCCATTTCAGATACCCTAAGCGTACATTAAGCACTTTTCTGGACCACGCTGACTTCAGAGACGCAATCCAGAAACCCCACGCTTATCCTGAAAGGCGTTTTCCTAAACGACTTAAAGATACACGCTACCCTTTTCCCTCTGAAGTGGTCAAGGGTTGGACCCAGTGTCCAAAAGTGGATCCTCCAATTTCCAGGCTTGCAGCTAGATCCTTGGTTGCTGTTGAAGATGGAGCGGCACTTAAAGATGCCACTGACAGGCAGATGGAGCTCTGGCTGAAATCCATCTATGAAGCGATTGGAGCGTCATTAGCGCCTTCTTTTGCGGCCGTATGGGCACTCCAAGCTATCACGGCCGGGCTTGCGCGAGTCGACTCAGTCACACGTGCATTTGCCCCGCAGGTAGCACCATTGACCTCGCAAATGGCGGCATTCGCGTCGTACGCGATTAATGCTGTTCTGGACGCTACAAGCCGCACGGCAGTGGCGTCAGCCAACTCAGTTGTTTTGCGTAGGGCTCTGTGGTTGAGACATTGGAAAGCAGATTCTCATTCCAAGAAGTGCTTAACCAATTTGCCTTTTTCTCGTGACCGATTGTTTGGAGAGCGTTTGGATGAAATCATCAAACACTCCAAGGGTAAGGACTCTTCCTTACCGCAACACAGACAAAACAAGCCCCAACAGAGGAGGGGTCAGTCTGGTTATCGGTCCTTTCGAGGACAGGGCAGGTCCCAATTCGCCTCGTCAAAAAAGACTCAAAAGGACCAGAGACGTTCAAATCCTTGGAGGTCTCAGTCACGCCCAAAAAGACCAGCCGGAGGAACCGTTGCCAAAACGACGTCCTCCTGACTTGCGGTCTCCGATACCCACGCCCGCGGTCGGTGGGAGGCTGTCCCACTTTGGCGACATTTGGCTAGCAAGCGTCAAAGACCGTTGGGTGAGAGATATTCTATCTCACGGGTACAGGATAGAGTTCAGTTCTCGTCCGCCAACTCGTTTCTTCCGAACTTCTCCACCACCAGACCGAGCCGATGCTCTGTGGCAGGCGGTGGCCGCTCTAAAGGCGGAAGGAGTGGTGACCTCCGTCCCTCTTCAGGAACAGGGTCACGGTTTTTACTCCAATCTGTTTGTGGTCCCAAAAAAGGACGGATCGTATCGTCCCGTCCTGGATCTGAAGTTGCTCAACAGACACGTAAAAGTCAGGAGGTTCCGGATGGAATCCCTACGCTCCGTCATAGCCTCAATGTCTCAGGGAGATTTTCTAGCATCAATAGACATCAAAGATGCGTATCTCCACGTGCCGATTGCACCAGAGCATCAGCGTTTCCTACGTTTCGTCATACACGACGAGCACCTACAGTTCGTAGCGTTACCCTTCGGTCTGGCAACAGCCCCCCGGGTCTTCACCAAAGTCATGGCAGCAGTAGTAGCTGTTCTGCACTCGCAGGGTCACTCGGTCATCCCGTATCTAGACGACCTGCTTATAAAGGCATCCTCTCAAGAAGCATGCCAACACAGTCTGGAGGTGGCGCTAGACACTCTCCAGACTTTCGGGTGGATTATCAACTTTCCAAAGTCTCATCTAACCCCGACCCAATCTCTGACTTATCTTGGCATGGAGTTTCATACTCTATCAGCGATAGTGAGGCTTCCACTGGACAAGCAGTGCTCGCTACGGACTGGAGTGCAATCTCTCCTTCAGAGCCAGTCGCACTCACTGAGGCGCCTCATGCATTTCCTAGGAAAGATGGTAGCAGCAATGGAGGCAGTCCCGTTCGCGCAGTTTCATCTGCGCCCTCTCCAATGGGACATTCTGCGCCAATGGGATGGGAGATCGACGTCCCTCGACAGGACGGTCTCCCTCTCTCAGACTGCCAAGGACTCTCTACTTTGGTGGCTTCTCCCCAACTCATTGTCACAGGGAAAGTCGTTCCTTCCCCCGTCCTGGGCAGTGGTCACGACAGATGCGAGCCTATCAGGGTGGGGAGCGGTGTTTCTCCACCACAGGGCTCAGGGGACGTGGACTCAGGAAGAGTCCACCTTGCAGATCAATGTTCTGGAAATCAGAGCAATCTATCTTGCTCTGCGAGCCTTCCAACAATGGCTGGAAGGCAAGCAGATTCGGATTCAGTCGGACAACTCCACAGCGGTGGCGTACATCAACCACCAAGGGGGAACACGCAGTCGCCAAGCTTTTCAAGAAGTCCAGCGGATTTTGACGTGGGTGGAAAGCAGAGCGTCCACCATATCTGCAGTTCACATCCCAGGCGTGGAAAACTGGGAAGCGGACTTTCTCAGTCGCCAGGGCATGGACGCAGGAGAATGGTCCCTTCACCCGGACGTGTTTCAACAGATCTGTTGCCGCTGGGGGTCGCCGGACGTCGATCTGATGGCGTCACGGCACAACAACAAGGTCCCAGTTTTCATGGCACGGTCTCACGATCACCGAGCGCTGGCGGCAGACGCATTGGTTCAGGATTGGTCGCAATTCCGACTCCCCTATGTGTTCCCACCTCTAGCATTGTTACCCAGAGTTCTCCGGAAAATCAAGTCCGACTGCCAACGAGCCATACTCGTCGCTCCAAATTGGCCAAGAAGGTCGTGGTACCCGGATCTGTGGCATCTCACGGTAGGCCAGCCGTGGGCACTACCAGACCGTCCAGATCTGCTGTCTCAAGGGCCGTTTTTCCATCAGAATTCTGCGGCCCTGAACCTGACTGTGTGGCCATTGAGTCCTGGATCCTAGCGGCCTCAGGTTTATCTCAGGGAGTTGTGGCCACAATGAGACAGGCTAGAAAACCATCCTCAGCTAAGATCTATCACAGAACGTGGAAGATATTCTTAGCGTGGTGTTTGGCTCAAGGGTTTTCTCCCTGGCCATTTGCATTGCCAATTTTTCTTTCCTTCCTGCAGTCTGGGTTGGAAAAAGGTTTGTCCCTTAGCTCGCTTAAGGGTCAAGTCTCCGCGTTATCCGTATTCTTTCAGAAGCGCTTGGCACAGCTTTCTAAAGTACGCACGTTTCTCCAAGGAGTTTGTCATATCGTTCCTCCTTACAGACGGCCATTGGAACCCTGGGATCTGAACAAGGTTCTCCTTGCTCTTCAAAAGCCGCCTTTCGAGCCCTTGAAAGAGGTTCCCCTTTCTCGGCTTTCACAAAAGGTAGTTTTTCTTGTAGCGGTCACATCTCTTCGAAGAGTGTCCGAGCTGGCGGCGTTATCTTGCAAATCTCCCTTCCTGGTGTTTCACCAAGACAAGGTAGTACTGCGTCCAATTCCAGAGTTTTCTCCCAAGGTGGTTTCTTCCTTTCATCTCAATCAGGATATCACCTTGCCATCTTTGTGTCCGCATCCAGTTCACCAATTTGAAAAGGGTTTACATCTGTTGGACCTGGTGAGAGCACTCAGGATTTACATTTCTCGCACGGCGCCTCTACGCCGTTCGGATGCGCTCTTTGTCCTAGTCGCTGGTCAGCATAAGGGATCGCAAGCTTCCAAATCCACCCTGGCGCGGTGGATCAAGGAACCAATTCTTCACACATACCGTTCTGCTGGGCTTCAGATTCCATCTGGACTGAAGGCCCATTCTACCAGAGCCGTTGGTGCGTCCTGGGCGTTGAGGCATCAGGCTACGGCTCAGCAAGTGTGCCAGGCGGCTACCTGGTCGAGTCTGCACACGTTTACCAAACACTATCAAGTGCATACCTACGCTTCGGCAGACGCCAGCCTAGGTAGACGGGTCCTCCAGGCGGCGGTGGCCCACCTGTAGGAAGAGGCTGTATGACAGCCCGTTCATGTGGTATCTTTTTACCCACCCAGGGACTGCTTTTGGACGTCCCACTGTCTGGGTCTCCCAATTAGGAGCGAAAAAGAAGAAGGGAATTTTGTTTACTTACCGTAAATTCCTTTTCTTCTAGCTCCAATTGGGAGACCCAGCACCCGCCCTATTTGTTTTTAGGGTTTCGTTTTTTTCGGGTGCACATGTTGTTCACGTTGTTTCTTAAGTTCTCCGATCTAGTTATCGGATTGAATTTGTTTTTGAAACTGTTATTGGCTTTCCTCCTTCTTGCTTTGGTACTAAAACTGAGGAATCCGTACTCCTACGGGAGGGTGTATAGCCAGAAGGGGAGGGGCCTTACACTTTTAAGTGTAGTTCTTTGTGCGGCCTCCAGAGGCAGTAGCTATACACCCACTGTCTGGGTCTCCCAATTGGAGCTAGAAGAAAAGGAATTTACGGTAAGTAAACAAAATTCCCTTCTTTTGGAAGCAGCTCTTTTACTTCTAAGGGTACGACCGCACTTTGCGTTTTTACCAGCATTTTAGGTCCTTTTTGGGTGCATTTTGAGAAGCACCTTTTTCATGCCAAAATGCATGTGTTTTGATTTTCCAGCAAAGTTATGGAAAATAGGGATTTTTAGACCGCACTTAGCGTTTTGAAATGCTGCGTTTAATTTGCATATTTTGTGGCAAAAACCATGCGTTCAAAGAAGCAACATGTCAATTGTTTTTGACATTTTCGGTCAGTTTTGCTAACATTGTAGTCAATGAGAAATAGCAAAATGCAACCAGAATCCAAATTCCTGCGTTTTACCTGCTTTTTACCTGCTTTTCCATAGCGTTTTGGAGACCAAAAACGCATGCTTTTCAGCCATAAAATTAAAGGATTATAATCTGCCTTTACTCACACACAAAACCAGACAATTTCAATGATTAAAATTAATAAAATATACCTATTTTACCCTAAAATTGTGTTTAACCGCTATAATTTCATTGAAAATGAACATTTTTATTATAGTTTTAATAAATGCTTATTTAAACCATTTTTTTTTCTTTTTTCATTTATTTTGACTAATGCAACTTTATTTGACTGTGTCTTCTTCTTCAAAACGCATCCATCAAAACGCAAGTGAAAAAGCGCTTAAAACGCATGTAAAACGCGGTAAATACGCATGCGTTTTCAGCGTTAAATTTCTGAAAAAGGCAACTTTGGTCAAATCAATTAAGGCAAAAAGTTGCGTTTTGAACTGCAAGTAGGTGAACGCAAAGTGCGGTCGCAGCCTAAGAGAGCAGTGTTTGGCTGTAGAAGACAGCAATAATGCAACGTGTGAACATAGCCTTACACTGTAACTTGCACTAAGGATGTGGTATAAATTGCATATAAATTGCAGATCAGAAAGATCTTTCTTATATTTAATATATATATATATTTTTTTTTTTTTTACTTAATTTGGAAGTAATGTATTATGAAGATACATCTCTGCCTAGTTATCAAGGCTCCTGATTGTATATAATAGCTCTACTGTCTGTAAAAAAATGTTAAAACTTAATTGTATTTGTCCTTAAAGGGAATCTGCCACCAGGTATTTACAACCTAATCTTAGAGCAGCATAATATAGAGGCAGAGATCCTGATTCCAGCGATGTGTGACTTACTGGGCTGCTTAGTGTAGTTTTGATAAATTCACTGTTTAATCATTAGTAGCTTATGATGAGAGGACTACTTGGCGTTCTGCCAGGTAGTCCAACATATTCATGAGCTCTGTATAAGGCCTAGGACACACGGCGAGTTAAAGGAGCGAGTGGAATGTGATAAAACATCACATTCCACTCGGATCAATGTTACTCTATGGGGCAGCTCCCATGAGCGATTTATTTCTCGCCCCAATTCGGACCGAAAAAACAATCGCAGCATGCTGCGGGTGGAATCTGATTAGTTTTCTCTCGCACCCATACAAGTTTATGGGTGAGAGTGAAACATCACATTGCACTCGCATTACAGCGGAGTACAGTGCGATATACACCTCAGCTGACAATGGAGGAAATAGGGACATTAGTCCCTCTCTCTTCTCCACAGCGTGTGCCTTCTCCTCCGCGGCTGTGCTGTGATCACAGGATCGTATCACAGTGGCATGACACTCGGCTTACACGCCAGCAGAGCCGGAGCTAAGTGTCATGCGATGCACTTGCAGTAGTGCTCGTGTGGCCCCAGCCTAACTTCTAGATCTGCAGCAGAGAACATAGTGATGTTATCAAAATGACAGCAAACAGCTCAGTAAGTGACACATCGCTGGAATCAGGATCTCTGTCTCTATATTATGCTGTTCTTAGATGGGGAGCAAAAACCTGGTGACAGATTCCCTTTAAAGGGATCCTGTCATGTTAAAAATTCAGCCCTATAGGCAGGCGTCTGGCTATAAGGCAGGAGGAGCTGAACAGATATAAGGCTGAGTGGCACAGATGAGCTTTTGGTGATTTTTTTGTTTACATGTTTTCACTAGAAAAAGGATTTTTCTCAAGAAATTTCTTGAGAGTCTGAAAGATTAGTGGGGTAAAAAAACGCACCAATAACGCACCGAAAACCGCATGCGTTTTTACCACGTTTCTGTGCGTTTTTTATGCTTTTTTTTTGCGATTTTCCACAGGTTGGTCCCTGCCTTTTTTTACCATTATCTATGGCAAAAAACACAGGTACCTGCAGAAAAGAAATTTCTCAAGAAATTCTGCAGAAAGAATGTTCTTGAGAAAAAAACGCAGTGTGTGCACAGCTATTTTTTTTTCCATAGGTTTTGCTGGGGAATGTCTGCAGAAAGGTTACAACCATTTTCTCAAGAAATTTCTGCAGCAAAAACGCAAAAAAAATTGCTGGTAAAAACGCAGTGTGTGAACAAGGCCTAAAATGCAGCTTCTAAAGGCCGCTTTACACGCTGCAACATCGCTAGTGATCGCATCCGCCCCCGTCGTGCGTGCGTCACAGGCAAATCGCTGCCCGTGGCGAACAATATTGCTAGTACGCGTCACACGCACATACCTTCCTAACGACGTTGCTGTGGCCGGCGAACAAAGTATTTTTTAAGGGGGAGGTTCGTGCGGAGTCACAGCGACGTCACACAACGGGCCACCAATAGAAGCGGAGGGGCGGAGAGCAGCCGCATTAACGTCACTCCCACCTCGTTGCTGGAGGACACAGGTACGCTGTTGTTCGTCGTTCCCGGGGTGTCACACGTAGCGATGTTTGCTGCCTCAGGAACGACTAACAACCTGCGTCCAAAATGAGTTACGATATTTGGGAAAGGAACGATGTGTCAACAATCAACGATTTTTGCCGTTTTTCGGATCGTTAGCGGTCGCTCGTAGGTGTCACACGCAACAACGTCGCTAACGACGCCGGATGTGCTTCACAAATTCCGTGACCCCAACGATATCTCGTTAGCGATGTCATTGCGTGTAAAGCGGCCTTTAGGCCACGTGCACACATTGAGTATTTGGTGAGATTTTTACCTCAGTATTTGTAGCCAAAACCAGGAGTAAAACAGTCAGAGGAAAAGTATAATAGAAACATGAGCACCACTTCTACATTTTTCGTCCTCTCCTGACCTTGGCTTAGGCCTCTTTCACACGTTCGTGAAAAACCACACACGTTTTTCACGGATGTGTCAGAGGTGCGTTTTGCCCTCTGTGAGCCGTGTTTATTGCCTACGTGTGTTCTCCGTGTGTTATCAGTGATAACACACGGAGAACGAGAACTTTCTACTCACCTGTCTCTGACTTTGCTGTCCGTGGTGCTGAACTTCGGTCTCCGGTCCTGCCGACTCCCCGGTGCTGCTGCTTCCGGCCGCAGTGAAGTGAATATTCAATGAGCATAATGAGCGGCGGTCGGTAGCAAGTGACAGCAGCGACAGAGACTGCAGGGCTGGAGAAGGTGAGCAAAGTTTTGTTTTTTTTTTTTATCGCAGACACGTCTTTTCTCCAGTGCATGTCACACGGAACACATCCGTGTGGTCCGTTTGTGTTACGTGTGACCCGTTTGCATTCCGTGTGACACCCGTGATGCCGGAGAGAAAACGGACATGTTGCCGTGAGAAACACACGGACACACGTATGTACAGAACGGACACACGTTCCGTGCGTAAATATATACGTGTATCCAAATCCATTGGAATACCTACGTCTACGTGTGTACGTGTCTCATGTACGTGCGGAAACTGACCAAACACGTACCGGAGGGACGTACGTGTGAAAGAGGCCTTACAAATACTGAGGTAATAAACTCACCAAATACCGTGCACACAGTCTTACAGTTCCAGTAAAGTGGAAGGATGTATAGAAATCTTCGGCCGGCTGCACTTATTTATTACAGTGTTATCTGCCCTGGGGTTTGTGTTTCTAATCCGCAGCGTGTCAATCTCTAGTGCGGAGACGCTGTTTTCTGTGCAGATTTTTCCCATAGACTTACCTTTGATAAGGAAAATCCTCAGGTAAAAAATACAAGTGTGTGTTTATAGTGCATATCTGTGGTGAAAACACATAAAAAATGTATGTATTCCGCACATAAATATATCAATAAAGTTTTGTCAAAACCAAATACCAGGAAGTATCAAAAACAAGGCAGCTTTATTTAAAACATGACAAAGCAATAATGAGCTTTTGATGAGTTTTTGGTGTTGCAGTATTTCTGCACCTATTATGTAAAATAGGCCACCCGCGTTTTCCATTGTGTTTTTTTTAACACTCTTTTTTATTGACCCTGCCTTTTTTTCGTCTCTGTTTGGTGTGTCATTCTTTAAATACAAGTGAAAAGGTTTTGGAATAGTGTTATCCAGTTGAAAAATTATTGAATGTTCTCAGTGAGACGAACAAAATTATAATCTTGTGATACCTTTTAATGGCTAACTAAAATAAAATAAAGTGATGTTACAAAGCAAGCTTTCGAGACATCTCAGGTCCCTTCATCAGGCATGGTATGACAACATATCTGAAACACAAATATATGCACAAACAGAGCAGAGGTATGGCATAATAAAAGGACATTTAAATAAACAAACACTGAGCTTAGAAAGTGAATCCTTAATTAGCTTTGATTAGTGGTGTGAGAGTTTTATTGTCCCAATATCCATGTAGGATCAGAGGTCTGGTGAGTCTCTGGAGCAGACTCCTCAGATTTTGTAATGGGCCATAAATCCTTCTGACAGGATGAGTCCTGTGTCCACAGAGTTAAATGTTTTAATGAATTTGTATTCCCAGAAATGCGATGGCTCTGTGATCTGAAGTTGCCTTTTAATATGACAACTTTCATATGGACTAACCGCCTGCCAAATGTTTCTTGTAGCCAATGGGATCCCTCCTGAGTCTGTATTAAGACTCACCAAATTCATCCTCACACAGAACTTTTTCTCTTTTGGCGAGGAGCTATACTTACAACGCATAGGAACTGCTATGCGAAGCAAAATGGCACCACAGTGTGCCAACCTTTTCGTGGCTAAACTGGAAAATGACTTTTTAGCATCCTGCAACCTCAAACCATTGGCCTATTTCCGTTTTTATCGATCACATCTTAATAATCTGGACCGAATCTGAACAAGAGCTTCTAAAATTTCATGAAAAATTCAATGCATTTCATCCTACCATAAATTTAACATTGGAACACTCAAAAACAGAAATCAACTTCCTGGATACAACCATAAAAATTCAAAATGGTTCAATCCAGACATCGGTGTATCGAAAACCCATTGACCGTCCTACATACCTCAGATGGGACAGCTTTCACCCCAAACATATTAAAAAGTCCATTGTCTACAGCCAGGCCCTCAGATATAATCGTATCTTTTCCAGCCCTGCAAACAGGGATGAACACTTAACCCATCTTAAAAAGACATTTCTAAACAAAGGCTACCACCCCACCTCCATAGATGATCAGATCATTAGAGCCACAAGGACCCCTAGAAGTGAACTGCTTCACTACAAACAAAAAGAGGAAAATAGTCGAGTACCTCTGGTGGTGACATACAACCCACAGCTTGAGGTACTAAGAAGAACGGCCAAGAAACGTCACCAAATTCTACACAAGGATGACCGGTTAAAAACAATATTCAAAGATCCTCCATTGCTGTGTCACAGGCAACCTCCTAATTAAGGAGCATCATGATCCGAAGTTCTATGTTCACAACAAGAGGAACTTATCCTTGCAATGTAAAGAGCTGCAAAACCTGCACTCATGTAGAGACCAAAGACCGGATACAGATCCCTAACACACAGAAGGACTATAAAATTCCTGGGACATTCACATGTTCCTCCTCCAATCTGATGTACTTAATCCTGTGCACTATATGTCTTATTGGGGGCCTCTATGTTGGAGAAACAGGACAGAGACTGAGAGCAAGGATGAGAGCTCACCGCCACACAATTACAGACAAAAAAATCCATTTACCTGTGGCCAAACATTTCTCTGCTTCAGGACACAACATAAACCATATGAAAGTTGTCATATTAAAAGGAAACTTCAGATCACAGAGCCATCGCAGGGTCTGGGAATAGAAATTCATTATAATGTTTAACTCTGTGGACACAGGACTCAACCTGTCAGAAGGATTTATGGCCCATTACAAAATCTGAGGAGTCTATTCCAGAGATTCACCAGACATCTGATCCTACATGGATATGGGACAATAAAACTCTCACACCACTAATCAAAGCTAATTAAGGATTCACTTTCTAAGCTCAGTGTTTGTTTATTTAAATGTCCTTTTATTATGCCATCCCTCTACTCTGTTTGTAAATATATTTGTGTTTCTTCAGATATTGTGTCATACCATGCCTGATGAAGGGACCTGAGATGTCTCAAAAGTTTGCCTTGTAACATCATTTTATTTTATTTTAGTTAGCCATTAAAAGGTATCACAAGATTATAATCTTGTTCCTCTTACTGAGAACATTCAATAATTCTTTAAACAAAGTTGCTTTTTGATACTTCCTGGTATTTGGCTTTGACAAAACCTTATTAATTTTCTTAGGTGTGCATTACATGCATATTTTTATGCGTTTCCACCACAGACACACACTAAAAATGCATGTGCGTTTTTTCCTGCGGATATTCCATATCTAATGAAAGCATATGGGAAACGCTGCACAGAAAACTAATCATCTCCACACTAGAGATTGACACGCTGTGGATTTGAAACCCGTATTGCAGGTCAAATTAGATTGCGTTAGGCTATGTGCGCACATTGTGTGACGCCCTGGACTAGTCAGGTCGTCCCAGGTAGTTCCATGCACACACCCTCTCCCTGAAAAGGTTACAGCAGCCAAACTTAAACCCTTGTCACCACCCTCCAGGTTTGATGTCCACACCAGGGGGGGCGGAGCCAGGCTGTTGGTTCTGCCCACCGAGGAGTTCACAGGCCTGGAGGCGGGAAAAGACACAGAAGTTCTAGAGCAGAGTAGAGAGTAGTCTTGACAGTGAAAGAGAGAGGTCAAGTTCAAGGGCAGACCTGTGTCCAGGCCTGCCGACAGTCTACTCAGGTGGCTGGGTTGGAGCCCAGTCTCCTCTGGCAAGGACGCAGATGGGGGTGGCCACCTGCAGGAGCTGGGATTACAGCCGGTGGAACCGTAGGGATCGGGGTCGGGCAGTGGCCCGCCGGTACAGAACCGGGGAACCGATTGGAAACCGGAGCACCAGGGGGGTACTCAGACCCAGTACAAAGCCCCGAACCGTCAGGGCCGAGTCAAATCAACTGATTGAGAACTGGACTTAAGGACCTGTCCCACACAAGACCCGTTAGAAGACAACAGCCCAACCATACAGGGTAAAGCCACCGCCAAGGCATAGAGACCCAAAGGGCCAGCGTCTGCAGGCAAACAGGGCTCTTCCGACAACCAGCAAGCCGGGAAGTGGACTACCGTTGCTTAGGCATAGGAGTCAAACATTCAAACTAAAAAGGTGCAGGAGAAAGGCGGAAACCACCAACCCATTCAGGGAGAAGCTCCATCCGGCTGTGGGCCCCGTTCATCATCCCGTTTGGTTTACCAGAGACTCCAGTGTGTTGTGTCATAGTGAGTACACCAGTGCCTTCGGGCCGCGCACCACGCCGCACCGCACCAGCATACGCCAGCACCCGCTCCACCACCTCCTCACCTACCCTCAGGCCCCCGGGACCATCACTCTCCTACCCACGGAGGGGTCAACACCAAGCTGCGCAACACCGTCCCCGGGAGGCTTAGTTAACGGCAGCGGTGGTGTCCATCTATTCACCACAACCCGTGGGTGGCGTCACAAACTTACAACCCCCCTACCAAACCACCGTGGCCCCGGCCGTAGAACATCCCTCCACTAAAGTCCCTGCGTGTAGCGCCAACCCCCTTGCAGAGCAACGTGACCCCCGGGTCCGTGAGAAGCTCGAGCCACCAGCCACCGTGCGAGCACGGATCCGAGCGGCTCGGCTGTCGCAGCCGAGCCCGTGGGGCGGTACAATTGCGTAATTTCATCCGTTTGCGCTGCATATTGCACTGCAACATAAACGCATGCGTCCTGCATCCCCAGCACAATCTATGAAAATCCATCTGCACGTTGCGTTTGAGAGCGCAGCCATTTGCATGCTGAAATTTTAATCCAAATCGCTGCGGTCAAAAATGCATGTCATTTATTTCGTGTGCTTTGGATGCTGCTCCCACTGTGTCTATGGGAGAGGCAGCATCCAGAGCGCATGAAATCAGCATCTATTCTGCAGACACACTGCATCCATTATGCAGTGTTTCTGCAGCGATTTGCAGTGCACATGCACTGCCAAATCGCTACAGATTTTTCAGCATGGACACTACGCAACGTGCGCACATAGCTTTATTGTTACGGGGGGACTGGCAGATTCGGACCAAAGGGTATATATATTCTAATCGCCAGTCGGGGCCCACCGTGCTCCAGATGACAAAGGAGCTGCTGGCACTTGAGGGTTAGGCGGAGACTATAGAGCTGGATGGCTCTGAGATAACCCAGGAAACCTGGGAACCGATCACGTGAGTAGGAACACATCAGACCGGACGACAACCCAGTTAGCGTTTCGGTGGAATTGGCGCAATCCTGACCACGTGTGCAGAGAACACTTTAGGCCGGATGAGAAGACCGCTGCAACAGCGCCCTGTCGGACACATGTGTCAGACACGACAAGCCAAGCCGTCCTCCGATTAGCGTTTCTGGCCACTACGCGAATGGCCACATGTGTAGAGGACACGTCAGGCCAAGAGATCACACCAGTAGCATTGACTTGGAAGCCAAGGAGGATAATAGATTCACACACCTAATCAAGGAACACCCTGTTAACTCCACATGGGGTCCTGGGGTACGCCGTCCGTGCGCGTAGCAGGCACAACCGGACAGGTGGCGCATCAGGTGCGTTGTACGGGTGCGTAGGTGGCACAATCGGACAGGAGGCGCAGCAGCCGCAGCCCAGTCACCTGAGGCAGGAAATAGATGGGAAGGAGGTGACGTGGGGTCAGCAGCACCGTGCTTGCGCAGAACGAAGGACGCCGAGGGGGAGAGCGCGGTCCCGCGATTATGGGCGGTTGCTTGGTAATAAACATCACAGCACCGCCCATAATCTAAAGCCTGCGCGCACGTCACCAGCGGTGACACTGGACACAGTGCTCATCCACGAGAGATAGGCACTGGGCATGCGCGGGGACCTGTGGAGCACTGGGCGGCATCCACAGCTATGGAAATCAGCGATGGGGGACGGCCTAAAGCGGCAGGAGGCAGACTAACGGCCATCAGGCAGCCCGCCCCCGTGTCACATTTACAGAATCTGAATACAAAAAGGTACCACTTTATAAAGTCTTTATTTTGGTCAGAAAGGGGGCACAATAATAACAGGGACCTTTCTAGAATGCAGCCCAGGAGCTGCAGAGGGGGAATCTTTTAGGTTTTGGGCGAAATTTCTGCTGACAGGTTCCCTTTAAGACCTACAGGACCATGTCATTTTTCATTATTTCCTCTCTTTCTTCCAAGAACCATAACTTTTTTATTTTTCTGTAGTGATCCTTCATTTTAATATATAAAGGGGATTGAAAAACAGGAAAAATATACCGAGTGCAGAAAAATGCAGAAAACAACTCCACAATTACACCATTGTTTATTGGACTTCCTTTTTACAGATTTTATTGGGCTACAATGTGATTCTTTAGTTCAGTAAATTACAGCGATCCCAGTCTTAGTTTATAGATATTTCATATTTTATTGACTAGTTTATTTAGTAATTAAAAAAACTAATACTTTTCTAGAAAAAAAACTTGATTTGTGTTTCCATTTCTGAGACCAATAAGTTTCTTAATATTTCATCAGTATAAGGCTTCTTTCACACGTCCGTGTCTCCGGTATGTGTTTGGTCTGTTTCCTCACGTACCGGAGACACGGGCACACGTAGACCCATTAAAATGAATGGATCTGCGCTCACATGCGTGTTCTGCCATGGACCGTGTGTATGTGTGGAGCATACGTGTGCCCGTGTGCTCCACACGTAGACATGTCCGTTTTTCTCCGGCATCATGGGTGTTACACGGCCCGCATACGGACCACACGGAGGTGTTCCGTGTGAAACGCACCGGAGAAAACACACGTGTCTGAGAATAAAATAACAAATCTTTACTCACCTTCTCCAGCCCTGCTGTGTCTGCCGCAGCTGTCACTTGCTTCCAACCGCCACTCATTATGCTCATTGCATATTCACTTCACTGCGGCTGGAAGCGGCAGCAGCGAGGAGTCGGCAGGACCGGAGACCGTAGATCAGCACCACGGACAGCAACGCCAGGGACAGGTGAGCAGAAAGTTCCCATTCTCCGTGTGTTATCACGTATAACACACAGAGAACACACACGTGTGCCATAAACACGGCTCACGAAGGGCAAAATGCACCTTTGACACGTCCGTGAAAAACATGCGGGGTTTTCATGGACGTGTGAAAGAGGCCTAAATGAGTGAGAATTTTCTTTTTTGCGCTCTGAGATTTTTTACTTTTTCAGCTTTTAAACTTAAAGTGTAAATAGTTTTCATATTTATTAGTTTTATATTTTTGTAGTACGGAGTTTTACTGACATGACAGTGGCACATATGTCTATTTTTTATTAAAAAAATGAATATACATTTTTTAAACTCTCTTTTATTATTTTTTACTTTTAGATTTTAGTCTGAGTAAGCGATCTGAACCTGCAATCTTTTGACTTCTTGTGATGTATGCTGCAGTATATGATGAAATTGACGTTCTGCTATGAAGCGCAGCCACAAGTTGGGTCCCATTTGCAGATGAAGATGAGAGATAAAACGGCCATCAGTAGGCTTCTTTTTCCCATGACAATAGATTGCCACCATACGATCATGTTGCAAGGGCAAAGGACGCCTGCTACTAGAAAATTTAAAAGGAACCTGTCAGGTCCCTTATACCCTCCAACCCAGCAGCATTGATACCTGTATGCCCAAAATCCCTCCCTAACCAGCCTGTACAATGCTATTCAATAATATGAATGTTTAAAAAAACTACTTAGAAACCTCACTGTCCCTATGCTATTTCGGGCCTTGACTAGTCACAGGGGCGTTAGTTTCCAAGACTAGTTGGCGCTTTTTCCATATTATCACCCCCTGTGGGCATGATAACATCCTTTCCATGAGTCAACATTCCTGTCAACTAATGGAAATCTCGCACATGCACGCAGCTCATTTTGGATCCAGCACACTGATGAAAAACTGTCCTTTTTTTTCATATAGAAAAAATAGATAAGAAGGTGTGAATGAGGCCTAAAGGCCACTTTACATGGGACGATTTATCGTGCGTTCGCATGTGCGATCGCATCCGCCCCCATCGTTTGTGCAATACAGGCAATTTGTTGCCCGTGTCGCACAAAGTCGGTAACCCCTGTCACACGTACTTACCTTCCAAATGACCTCACTGTGGGCGGCAAACATCCTCTTCCTGAAGGGAGAGGGATGTTTGGCGTCACAGCGACGTCACACAGCGGCCGCCCAATAGAAGCGGAGGGGCGGAGATGAGCAGGACGTAAACATCCCACCCACCTCCTTCCATTGCCGCCGGCCACAGGTAAGCTGTGTTCGTCGTTCCCGGGGTGTCACATGGAGCGATGTGTGCTGCCTCAGTAACGATGAACAACCGGCGCGCAGAAGGACGTTTGATTTTTTGAAAATGAGCGACGTGTCAACGAGCAACAATAAGGTGAGTATTTTTGCTCGTTCACAGTCGCTCGTAGCTGTCACACGCTACGATATGTCAAACGGCACCGGATGTGCGTCACTAACGACGTGACCCCGACGACATATCGTTTGATATATCATAGCGTGTAACGGGCCGTTAAGGCATCTGTTGCTTATGTCCGTGTTCAATCCTTTTTCATGGATAGAAAACATGACAATTAAAGTCTGCTCACGTGTTTTTTTTGTGGACTGTGTGTCACAGATCAAAATTACCCATGCATGTCTATGAGACAGGGAAAATCAAGGACAGAACATGAATGTTATCCTTGTGCAATCTGTATGCTGTCTGTACCTATCATCAATCTGGGGCTGCCCTTTTCTGCAGCTGCAGTATCAGATTTTTTTTCTAAATATCACCTAATAACAATGTAGAGACTCGATATTGCAGCGAAAGTTGGGCCCAAACCTCCTAGTTGTGGGATCCCAGAGCACAAAGCAGGATCCCACAGCCCTTCGCAGCCCTTCTCGCTGTGAAAGAGATCTAATTTTTTTGCACACTTGACTTAGCAATTAGCAGACATTAAGATTAATGCAGCATTTACTGTTCAGTAATAGGGCGGCACCGCAGAGGTAGTGCAAAGAATGAGATCGAGCTCTTAAACTATCAGAGCTGCCGCAGAGGGTTGTGTGATCCTGCATGCAGTAGTCGGGCTCTTTCAGGGGACATTATGGTTGCTTCTGGCCACTTTTATTAAAAAGTGATAGTTTGAAAAATAACTAATCACTAATTATGATCATTACTCAGGGGTGTTAATCGCAGGGCAATAATACAGTTCACACTAAAGACGTCCCCAGAGGATCCTGTAATCAACGCCCCTTGGTAAAGACCATAAAAATTACCACCAAATACTCACGGAAGCAGAAGGAATTAAATTGAAGCAAAAACTGGCAACATTTGACCTGATGACAGGTGCTCTAAATAAAAAGGGCAGCCCCAGAGTGATGATAGCTACTTTCTAACATTATAATTAGTAGGATAAGCTTAGTAAATAGTATTTTTAGCGTATAAAAGAATATAGCTGACAAAACTCTGATTATAAAAACTGACACACTGACAGATCAGATGTCTGAATGAGGTCTAACGTGCAATTTTATCATTTAAATCCTGCAGATTCTGAGCTTTTCTGTTAAGTTGCTGCTTTTTCTCTTTGAGTGACAGCCTTCCCCGTGTGCATCCAGAAATATGTCCAAACCAAAAGTATTCATCCCCTATTACAAATTAGTTTTATTAACAACATTTACAAACTTTCTGCTGTTTTCAATAAACCAATCAAACTAGAGCAATTTAAAAAGATCAACACAGCTAAGGTAACAAGTGGTTTCTACAAATTCAACCAAAATTACACTTTTAATGGCTACTGCAGTCTTAGAATTATTCATCCCCTTTATGACATGTGTCTTTAATGCTTACTAGACTCCATTTGGCTGCAAATATGATGTATATCCAGATATTTCTGGCTAACTTCCTGAGATATGCTGTACACTATTCACAAAAAATTAGGGATGTTTGGCTTCCGGGTGAAATTTATGTAAAGCATAAAATATTCACGCTACAGTGATATTTTATCATGAAAGTAGGGCATTTAACTAGAACCAGGAATGGGGATTTCCTCAAACAATTTATTGAAACAAACGCCAACAACAGTACTCAGTATGCATCCCCCAAAAATGTCATTGTCTAAATAACTTGTCACGAGTCATGGCCAAACATTTCAGTGCACCTGTGGCGCCCCTGACCTGGTCAGGCACCACTGAGCACTGCACCCATGCTGGGGCAGTACAATACAGGTAATCCAGAAGGCTGACCGAGGTGTGACTACACAGGCGCATAGTAATCAGGTCTCACACATGTACCTTTGGGAGGACTCCTGAGAGCTTCCAGGAGGGGGCGTGGCCTCCATGTCCACTCAAGGGGTGTGGTAGAGAGCCTGGTTGCTAGGTGGCGTAGGCAGGCACGAGTGGGGAAAGGAAGAAAAGAGGAGTGAGCTGAGTCAGTCAGTGAAGGAGTGTTAATGGAGGAGGTGGTTAGTGAGAGGACAGAGGAGAGAGGAGACGTGCAGGTCTCATAAGTGAGCCGGTTTAGTGCGCAGCTCAGGAAGAGCAGAAGCAGACCCTGGAGCTGTGGCAGTCTAATAGCATCCGCGCAGTGACTACTGACGGGGGAGATCGGTCACCCAGTAGTGGCACCCTAAATCCACCTAAGACTAAGGAGAGAGCAAATGGGTGGCAGAATAAGGAGACTGCTGGTGAGGTACCAGGCCCGCAAACGGGTGACAGGTCCCAGTGCAGAAATAGATTCACCTTTCTTCTGCCAAACCTGCCTGAGGGGGCACTTCAAACCCCCAAGACAACACCACAGAGTCCGCAGCCACGTAGCAAAGTAAGGGCCCATAGTTCACAAGAGGCAAGCAGCCGGAGTGACCTCATCCAGGCCACAAGCAAATGGGCCGAAACGAGGGGAGCAGCAACTTCCCTGGGTGATCCCCGTAGGGAATGCAAGTCGGGGTCATCACAAACAACAGAAGGGCTAGAGAAGGCGAGTCAGTAACCACCCTCACAAGTCAGCCTGAAGGACGCCTGGTTCCAGCCTGGTTCATCCCAGCTACGCCCGGGTTACTCACCCTGCCATCAACAGTGAGTAAAACCCCTGAAAGACATTCTGCTTGTGCGTGTGAGTCATTCTGCGACTTGTGATTCCACACTCCTACACAGGGCCCTGGGGCTTGCCTCACTCTCAGGAGGCTATTACAACTGACTGCACTTACCATCAGCCCCAGGCATCCCTTAATTTGCAGTGGCGGTCCCCATTGACCGCAATTCTGAGAGTGGCGTCATGACAATCCCAAGAAGGTTCCCTACCTGTGACCAGAACTGTCCCATCACGTGGAGTCCCTAAAGGTAATGCACCGCTACACCGCACCTGTGGGGCTTCACACACCTTCCCACCTGCTTGTTTTCCATTTATTTATGTCATTATGTGGCTCTATGAAGTCTGAACTGTCAATCAAAGAGGGTGGGGGTGAAGATAGAGGGAAAACAAGCAAATGGGAAGATGTGTTTAAATGTTTGGCCTCGTCATGATGCACCGAGCACCTGTACTTGGTTTGAACAGTCATTCTGTACTGACAGAATCTCTTTAATGGTAAAAGTTTAATCATGGGGGATGTGTCCTTTCAGAAAACTTTTTGACATAAGGCCCCGTTACACGCAATGACGTATCTAACGATATATCGCCGGTGTCACGGATTCCGTGACGCACATCCAGCATCGTTAGCGACGTCGTTGCATGTGACACCAACGAACGTCTGTTAACGATGGAAAATACTCACCAAATCGTCCATCGTTGACACGTCATTCATTTTAAAAAAAATTGTTGGTTATTGAGGACGCAGGTTGTTCAGCGTTCCCGTGACACCTCAGGAACGACGAACTACAGCGTACCTGTGTCCTCAATGAGCACCGAGGTGGGAGTGACGGAGATGCGGATGCTCTCCGCCCCTCCGCTTCTATTGGCGGCCCGCTCTGTGACGTTGCGGTGACGCCGAACGAACCTCCCCCTTTCAGGGGAGGTTGTTCACCGCCCACAGCGACGTCGTTAGGGAGGGCTGTACGTGTGACACGGACAAGCAAGATTGTGCGCCACAGGCAGCGATTTGCCCGTGACGCACAAACGACGGGGGAGGGTGCCATCGCTTGCGATGTCGCTGCGTGTAAAGCCCCCTATA
Source organism: Anomaloglossus baeobatrachus (assembly GCF_048569485.1). NCBI lineage: Eukaryota > Metazoa > Chordata > Amphibia > Anura > Aromobatidae > Anomaloglossus > Anomaloglossus baeobatrachus. Next base: position 827,435,475 of record NC_134353.1, on the reverse strand, counting down.
CTCTTAGTTAGTTATGTAATATACCAACTGTAGTACCCGGCGATAGTAACTAAGTCTCTCTCTCGCTCTCTCTCCTTCTATCCCACTCTACCCCTCTCTCGCGCTCTCCCCCTATCTTCCTTTCTCCCACTCTCCCTCTCTCCCACTCTCTCTCTTTTCCACTCTCTCTCCCACTCTCTCTCTCCCACTCTGTCTCCCACTCTTCCTCTATCACTCTCTCTCTCCCACTCTCTGTCTCCTACTCTCTCTCTCCCCCTATTTCTGTCCCACTCTTCCTCTATCACTCTCTCACTCCCACTCTCTCGTTCACCCCCCCCCCTCTCTCCCTCTCTCACTCTCTCCCACTCTCCCTCTCACCACCGAAATCATATTACCTCACACATAAGCTGTCTTATACTAAGAATGCCCTTTTTAATGACCTGTAGCAAAGTATACCTGTTGCATATTGCACTTTGTTATATATAATTAATTGATACTTATATAAGACTGGTCATTGCATTACCACTTTTTTATCTGGTAAACCGCTGCTATAATTTATGGGAATTTCTCCTGTCATGCATTTTCTATGAATATCCAATATGTGTTTATTTGAATAATTTAAATAAAAATACTACTTTATCATCAATTGATCACCACTTCCTTTATTTTTGTATCCTCATTGATTCATATTTAAAGGTATTTTTGATATTTATTAATATTTAATGATGATTTTATACAGAATATTTTGATTATTTATTAAGAATGCCCTTTGTTGCCTATAGCAACCAAACAGAGCTCCTGAAAAAGACCTGTAGCAACATAGAAGCAGAGTTGTGATTGGTTGCTATAGGCCACTTGATAAATATCCAGGGTAACTGTCAAAACAACCAATATATTACCTCCCACATCTATATATATAATTGCCTTATTCTGTCTGTCTGTCTGTCTGTCTGTCTTGCTCCAAAATTGTGTCCTTACGGTGACACAAAGCTGATTGGCCGCTGGGCTCGCCATGGCCCTGCCCCCCCGCACGGATTGGCCCTCGTCCAGGCTGCGCCCCCACACGGATTGGCCGGCCGCTCGCCCAGGCTCGGCCCCCCCCTACAGATTGGCCTCTCGCCCCGGCACCCTGAAGGCATTGGCAACTCGGCCATGCCCCGCCCCCTCACGCAATGCACGCTAGCTCTGGCCCCGCCCCCCCCCGCATTCCCCGAACCGACACGGTCACGGAGCTACGACTACCAGGTGAGTACTGTACCCCTGGGAGCCCACAACAGCGTACGCCGCCAAACCAGCCGACACATACCCTCGCATTGCTGGGGCTGGACAGCGTATGCTGGTGTGGGCTCCCGTGCGAGCGGGAGACGAGATGCGCTGGTAACCATGGTAGCATAGTTACCAGCGCATCAAGGTCCTGCAGCGGCGAAAAATACACACACATAACAGCACACACACACACACACACACACACACTCTCACACACACATCACATCGCATCCACATACTCACAACATCCTGGGATATCGCTTGCTTCTCGGCGGCGATATTGTGCTGTCAGCTTCCAGGACCTGCCGGAGGATCACATGGCCAGAAGCATGTGGTATCTCCGGATGTTGTGAGTATGAGCGCGTATGTGCAATATCGTCAATGTGTGTGTGTGTGCGTGAGTGTATGCGATCGGGTGTGTGTGAGTGTATGCGATCGGGTGTGTGTGAGTGTATGCGATTGGGTGTGTGTGAGTGTATGCGATCGGGTGTGTGTGAGTGTATGCGATCGGGTGTGTGTGAGTGTATGCGATCGGGTGTGTGTGGGTGTGTGTGAGTGTATGCGATCAGATCTGTGAGTGTCGGCAGAGGAGCACGGCGTGCTGGAGGAGGCTGGGAGGAGAGAGGCTGATCCTGGGGAAGGCTGGGATGGGGAGACTGAGAGAAGAGAGGCTGATGCTGGGGGAGGCTGAGGCTGGGGTAGGCTGGGAGGAGAGAGGCTGATGCTGGGGACAGAGAGGCTGATGCTGGGAGGAGAGAGGCTGATGCTGGGATGAGAGAGGCTGATGCTGGGGACAGAGAGGCTGATGCTGGGAGGAGAGAGGCTGATGCTGGGATGAGAGAGGCTGATGCTGGGGACAGAGAGGCTGATGCTGGGGATGGAGAGGCTGATGCTGGGATGAGAGAGGCTGATGCTGGGATGAGAGAGGCTGATGCTGGGATGAGAGAGGCTGATGCTGGGATGAGAGAGGCTGATGCTGGGATGAGAGAGGCTGATGCTGGGAGGAGAGAGGCTGATGCTGGGGGAGAGAGGCTGATGCTGGGATGAGAGAGGCTGATGCTGCGGGTAGAGAGGCTGATGCTGGGAGGAGAGAGGCTGATGCTGGGATGAGAGAGGCTGATGCTGCGGGTAGGGAGGCTGATGCTGGGAGGAGAGAGGCTGATGCTGCGGGCAGAGAGGCTGATGCTGCGGGTAGAGAGGCTGATGCTGGTGCAGCATGGGGGATGGAGCACGATGGGGGGTGAGCAGCATGGGGGATGGAGCACGTTTGGGAGTGCGCAGCATGGCGCATGGAGCACGTTTGGGAGTGCGCAGCATGGCGGATGGAGCACGTTTGGGAGTGCGCAGCATGGCGGATGGAGCACGTTTGGGAGTGCGCAGCATGGCGGATGGACCACGTTTGGGAGTGCGCAGCATGGCGGATGGAGCACGTTTGGGAGTGCACAGCATTGCGGATGGAGCACGTTTGGGAGTGCGCAGCATGGCGGATGGAGCACGTTTGGGAGTGCGCAGCATGGGGGATGCAGCACGATGGGGAGTGCGGAGTATGGCGGATGGAGCACATTTGGGAGTGCGCAGCATGGCGGATGGACCACGTTTGGGAGTGCGCAGCATGGCGGATGGAGCACGTTTGGGAGTGCGCAGCATGGGAGATGGAGCACGATGGGGGGTGCACAGCATAGGGGATGGAGCACGATGGGGAGTGCGCTGCATGGGGGATGGAGCACGATGGGGAGTGTGGAGTATAGCGGATGGAGCACGTTTGGGAGTGCGCAGCATGGCGGATGGAGCACGTTTGGGAGTGCGCAGCATGGCGGATGGAGCACGTTTGGGAGTGTGCAGCATGGGAGATGGAGCACGATGGGGGGTGCGCAGCATAGGGGATGGAGCACGATGGGGAGTGCGCTGCATGGGGGATGGAGCACGATGGGGAGTGCGCACAGTGCACACCTCCTCCCAACACACACACACACGCACGCGCACTGCACAACACACCACACACACACTGGGAACCACAAACAACTGCCCTACACAGACACCCACACACACAGACAACGCTGCACACACAAATATACGCACATACCGCACAACACACACATTGCACAAAACATACCTCCCCCCAAAACACACCACACACACACAAACCGCGCAACACACACACAACGCTACAGACACAAAGCGCTCCACAAACAACGCAACACACATACAACACCGCTCTCACCCCCCTTCACACCCAGACAACACCCAGAACATGTACAGCGCCCTACACAAACACTTGGTAACTACACACAACAACATCTATATATATATAACAAAAATCATACATGAACTACACAATACGTAAATTCTAGAATACCCGATGCGTAGAATCGGGCCACCTTCTAGTCCAAACAATAAGTAAGCATTTTTGGGGGCAAATAACTGTAAAGCGCGAGGTTAATATTTCTCCTCAAAACATAGCCTATGATGTTCCCTGAGTCACATGAGAAGGCTGTACAAAATTTCGTGATTGTAAATGTGACGGTGCGGATTCCTTTAGCGGACATACACACACACAACATACATACATACATACATATACACACAATATCTATACATACATATACACACACGTACACACACACACACACACACACATACACACATACATACATACATACATAAACACTCTCCACTATATATATTAGATGTATACACTGGAGATCAAAATTAGAGAACAATGTATGATCATTTGCTTTTTTCCAGAAATAATGTAATCTAAATTGATCAACATTTTTTTTTTATGTTTTTTTTGTAAGGGTACACCATGCCACTAGAACAGTGTTTTACAAAAGATCCAAAGTTTATCAACATAAAACCTTTATTTTGCCCAAAACATGATTATCATAAGTAGAGAACAGCAATGACTGTAGCACAGAGAAAGATTCTAAGTAAATTTTCTGAAGGTAACAACAATCACCAATCAGTAGGAAGTGTACAGGCCTTTGCTTTCAATGACTTCAGCACATCTGCAGCCACGGGACATCACTAATCTCTCACACTGCTCTGGTGTGATTTTGGTCCACTCTTACAGTCTCTTCCACAGTTCTTTAACTGTTGTGGGTCTCTTGACCATAACTTTGTCACCAAGAATTTTCCAGAGGTTTTCTATTGGGTTTAGATCAGGACTCTGGGCTGTCAATTTCCTTGTTTCAATGTTTTATGTTGCAAGGAACTCCTTTTCCTGTTTTGCTGTGTGACAGGGGGCATTGTCCTACATGAAAATTACTGGCTGATTGAGTGATGAGCGCAAGTAAGGAACCACGTGTTGTTGATGAAGGTTCTGATATACACTTGTATTCACTCTGCCATGTAGTTGTATGAGAGGTCCAACTCCTGCTGCAGAAAACATTCCCTAAACCATGACACTTCCTCCACCAACTTTCACTAACTTCTTAACACACTTTGGGTTCAGTCTTTCCTCAGTTTGTTGATGAACATAATGTTTCCCATCAGACCCAAATAAATGAAACTTGCTTTAATCACTAAAATAAACTGTGGACCCCGTCACCTCTGTCCACACAACATGCTTCTCATCAAAGGTGAGTCTAGCCTTTTGATTCTTTCTGCTAATGAGACGTTTGGTCACTGCAGAGTGGGCTTTCAGTCCAAATTCTCTCAAACGTTGTGACACTGTATGATGAGACAGATCCTTACCCTGTTCAATGCTGAACTGGCGAGAAATTCCAGCTGCAATGTTGAAATGATTACTCATGGAGAGTCTCCGCATTATCCTGTCCTCTGTTGCATTTGTCTTTCGAGGGCGACCAGCCTTCTTGTGGGACTTGAAAGAGCTTGTGATGTTGTAAAGATGCATTATTCTCAAAATCATAGACTTGGAACGACCAACTTCTCTTTCTATGGCTGAAAGGGTTACCCGTTTGGTCTTCATCTGGACAACCTGCTGCCGGAAGGTTTCAGTCACTTTGGAATGGCACACCAGTTTTGCAAAGTCAGTGCAAATTGGAATGTTAGGCTGCCAGGTTACATGTGGTTTGTCAGGTAATTAAGGAAATTAGCACCAGGTGCCAGATTAACACCAATAACTTGCAGGTATCTGAAAGTGTTATCTATTTTTGATCAGTGGCTTTTTATATTTATCTCTTTTACATTTTTATTATGTGCTTTTGAAAAAAATTAATTTCATAAAATAAGCTTAAAATACTGCTACCTTACTCATGTTAGGATATAATCAGATAGGACTACACAATGACCTTAACATTTAGGAAATTGTGTGTTGTTCTCTAATTTTGATCTCCAGTGTAGTATGTTACCATCCCTGTATTCAGCATTGGATCTCCACTCTTATTTCTATTGTCAAATTTCTCATTGGTTCATGCCGTCTACCTGGTCAGAACTGTTGAGCTTAGTGTTTGGCCGCAGTTATGTTGATGTGTGACGCCACCGCTGCAGCCAAACAACAGAGACTGGGGCAGCAGCAGAGAACCAGAACTGGATACGGGTAGTGTAACTAATACTCAGTTTTGTTTTGTTTGGCTTAGGCTGCTTTCACACATCCATTCTTTGCTGTGTGGCACAATACAGTGCTCTGCAGAAAAAACGCAACCGTTTTTTTTTTTGCCGCCGGTTGCGTTTTTTCCCGCATAGACTTGCATAAGCGCCGTATTGTGCTGCATGGCCTTGCGTTGTGTCCGGTTTTTGCCGGATGCGGCATATTTAGCCCATGCGGTGGCCGGATGAAACGTTGCCTGGCACGTTTTTTGATGCGGCGAAAAAAACGCATCATGCCGGATCCGGCGCGATTCACAATGCAAGCCTATGGACGCCGGATGCAGTGTCCTGCGGCAAAAACCGCATCCGGCCGCCGGATGCGGTTTTTTACACTGCGCATGCTCAGTATCAAGCCGCATCCGTCAAAAACCGGACGTGTCGCATGGAAAAACTTATACAACAGATCCATTGCATATGTTTTTGAGCTGGATTGTGTGAAAGCAGCCTTATTATAAAGTTTTAAAGGAGACCGTTTGATACCAATAGTATCAGTGATGTACACCTAATCCTTTGGGCCAATGCTTGATAGAAGATTTCAGTGTGACAGTTGGGGAAGTCGCTTCTGTTTAGTACCTATTTATATAAGTGACATACCTCTCTGAAGAATATGAAGATGTGTTGGTCCTGTAACTATTCATTTACATTTATCTGCCCTGGTGCATGAGATCATTGTGTTTGCATTCTGATGCAAGAGATGAAATGGTAAAAAACAAAAGGTACAATATAGGTCATGTTAATTCCAGCCAGTAGTCTGATCAACTGTCAATCAACGATCCACTGTATAGCATCCAGTTTTTATGGATACATTGCAATACTTAACAAAGGAAACTGTATTTGGTATCCCATTGTAGCAACTGCTGGTGTATAAAAATAGTCCAGATTTTTCCTGGTTGATAATTGGGCATGTTTTTATACAATAGTGTGAATCTTAGCCAATTTGTGATCAAATTCATGTCCACTTTCCTGTAGCCTATTTTGAATCCATGTATGTAAATCATGATTCATGATTTCGGTTGGCACCATGGTCATACGTTAATATATTAATATGCTGTTTAAAATGTTTTTTTTTTTATTTGACCTTTTCAGCTCATTTTTTGCATATTTTGTGTATTCATATGATTTTGGTATAATACAGTAATTATGTGATCAATTATTTTCAGATGTGCAGCTGTTTTTCATATGCGGATTCTGTTTTAGCTTTGAATGAAGTTGTTAATGGGAACCTGTCACATGTAAAAATGCTATTAATCTGCAGATATGGGATTAATCTGCAGGTTGATAGAGATAGAAACCTGCCCAGCACCTGCACAATGAACCCTGCTGCCAGGTGGAAATGAAGTTTAAACCTCCCGGCAGCGTTCCATTTCTGCCACGGGGGCGGCGCTGGTGTGGGTTTAGTCACCGCTCTGTGAATCTAGAGCAGCAGCAGTAATCGTGTTCCCTTGCACTGACTGACATCCGTTCTGCATTAGAGGAGGCTGTCAGTCAGTGCAGGGGATTAAGGTTACAGCTGTCACTCGCAATACACAGAGCAGTGACTGAACTGACGCCGCCCCCATGACTGAAACACTACCGGGAGGATTAAAATTCTTTTCCTCTCAGCAAAGGGGTTCAATATACAGACCAGACTCAGGACAGGTTTCTAATCCTATTAACCTGCAGAATAAATATCTACAGGTTAATATGGTTTTTACATGTAATAGGCCCTCTTTAAGTGTCCTTCCCAGACTCCGTGTCATAAATATACCAGGACTGACAAAAATTGGAATGTGAACAGGACCTTAGATACTAAGTTCTTGTACTTGGTGTCTTATTACCAGGCTACTGGCACATGACTTGTTAGAATGAACATGACATAAATATATTGTACCTTTGTGTTCTACCTTTGCACATGTATTTCTTCAGAATACAAACACAATGGTCTCATGCCAAATGGTAACCCAATGTAACTGTAGCAGAGACAGGACCAGTACAGCGTAATATGTTTCTGCCGGCAGAGGTACGTCACTTGTATACATAAGTACTAAGCAGAACGTACCCAAAGGCATTGTTCAGTACTTTTATAATAGTGGCCTATCCTTAGGTTAGATCATTAATATCAAATTGGTAAAGGTGTGACACCCGACCAGCTATTGTAGGGGCCATCCAGATGTGATTAGTTGCATAGCGGAGTAGCTCTGTCAACTGTATGGTTGATGTAGTGGGATACCGCAGATCGATCCCTATTCATTCGTACAGAGAAGTGCAATACCCGGCCATGGTTACTATATATGGTTGATGGAGTTTTGTTGTGCCATTTGGCAATTGATCACATCCGGCCATCACCAGGGACAGCTGATCGGAGGAGTGCCTGGTATTGCACCCCTACCATTCTGATATTGATAACTTCTCCTAAGGATAGGCCATAAGTTATAGGTAAAAAATAGGAATGATTGAATACCTCAAATATTCGGCTTTGCGAATATCTGACGAATAGGTTGCCGCTATTCGAATATTTGATGCGCAATGTAAGTCTATGAGAAGCACAAATAGTTCTGAATAGTTATTAGGGTTTACCATAGACTTACATTGCGCATCGAATATTCGCGAATAGTCGAATAGCGGCAACCTATTGGGCAAATATTCGCAAAGCCGAATATTTGAGCTATTCGATCATCCCTAGTAATAAACAATTCTTTAATGTATTCCATATAAATCTCATGATGGATATGTGCCATATAAATCTCATGACGTACAGTATAAGTAAAAACAGATGCCATCCATTGGCAGCTGAAACTCTTTGGCTACTATGGGCGACTTTTTTTTTTTTTTAATTGAACGCCGCAGGATGGAATAGCACAGTCTATTAGATTTTTTTGGCTTTTTTTTAGATTATTATAATGTATACATGCCAAATAGAGGCCACTTTGTAACTAATAGAGCTTCTTTAAAGGGGTTGTCCACTACTAGGACAACCCCTTCTGATTCCACTTGTTTTCCCTAGTTAACATAAAAGGGCCTGTACTCACCTCTCGTTCTGGCACTGTTCCAGCACTGTAACTGTGGTTTGGGGCTCATGTCATATTGTGATGTCACGCGAGCCCCGCATCCAATCACTGCCAACTTCTCTCACCCCGCCTTCGCATCACATTAGTTAATCTACAGGAAGTGACACTGTGGCTGCCACACATTTCCTATTAATTGGTCATTTGGTCTGAAGGCGGGGTGAGAGCAGCCGGCGGTGATTGGACTCAGGGGTCTTGTGACTTCACAATGTCACTTGAGCCACGAATTGTGGTTGCCAACTGTGCTGGAACAGCGCCAGAACGTGAGGTGAGTACAGAGTTTCTTATTTTAACTGGGGGAAACAAGTGGAATCAAAAGGGGTTATCATAGTAGTGGACAACCCCTTTAAAGAAGCTCTACAACCATCGAAAACCTCCCTTAAGTACAGTGATCAATAAATAGCTTGTGTTTTGTGGGTTGAGTTTAATTTTTTGAGTGGCAATTTGGGGTGCAGAATATTTTGGATGAGTTCTGTTTTATCCTGTGCTCTATGCTGAGCACTCACATTAGGGTTTCCATCTCCATCTCTGAAATACATGATTTACGTGAAACCCCTAAGGGATCCAGGGCCGCCATCAGGGCATTACTGTGACTGGTGTAGGGGGCCCGGTGAAGAGAGGGGGCCTGGACAGGCCTGGGGTAATTACTTAGCTTTATTAAGCCCCCGGCAGGACGGGCCCCTCCTCTTCACCAGGCCCAGGTCACAGCAGCAGAGGAGCCCCGCAGTGTCGCTTCACTTCCTTACATAACTAATTTGCATGCGACGGGGCGGAGCATGCAAATTAGCCATGTGGTGGAGTGGAGGCAGGGTCATTGGAGTGGAGCAGGGCGCCGGCGCGTCATCGGTGGGCCTGGCAGCAGGGTGGTGAGGTCATCACTCTGCGACCTCATTACACTCCTGCAAGTAACAGCGGCAACCAGCGGGACAGGTAAGCGCTGTGAGCTGAAGACAATCGCCGGGTGGGGGTGGCCTGCCCGTTGATCTCTGCCCGGGGGGCCCGCTTGTTGATCTCAGCCCGGGGGGGGGGAGCTGATCTTAGCCCGGGGGGCCGCTGATCTCAGTGGGGGGGCTGCTGATCTCAGCCCAGGTAGAGGGCGCGCTGATCTCAGACGGGGAAAGGGGGGCAGGGGCGGCGCTGACCTCAGACTGGGGGATCCTGCTAACCCCAGCCCCTGCCTTGCCTCAGCTTCAGCTAGATGCACGGGAGGGCGCTGAAATGTATCACAGGCAGGTGACTATAATGTGAATCATGTATTATGTGCTGTCTGTATGTGTTATGTGCTGTCTGTATGTGTTATGTATAAGATACAGTATGTGTGTCCTGTATAGTGTGAAATATGTACCTGTCTGTCTATGTATACTATCTGTGTATACTGTCTGTCTGTCTATGTATATATGTCCATGTATACTATCTATCTGTAAATACTGTCTGTCTGTAAATACTGTATCTGTCTGTGTATACTATCTGTCTGTGTATACAGTCTGACTATACAGTCTGTCTGTCTGTGTATACAGTCTGTCTGTCTATACAGTCTGTATGTCTGTGCATACAGTCTGTCTGTATGTCTGTGCATACAGTCTGTCTGTCTGTGTATATGAGTCACCCACCACAGTGCTGCAGCGGTCGCCTCTGGGACACTGCGGGGACTTCTCTTTAGGGACCCTTCCGGCAACAGGTATGTCAGGTTTACTTTCATAAGAGTCATGACGCCACTCTCGGTTTGCGGTCAGGGCAGTGACCGCCACTGCAGTTTAACGAGCGTCTGGGGCTGATGGTGTCTGCAGTCTGGTGGTATGGCCTCCCGAGAGTGGGGCTGGCCCCAGGGGCTCGGGTGTATGTGCGTAGAACCACAGGTCACAGAATAACTCAAGCACAGTCCAAGGTGTCTTTTAACTTGTTTACTCACTTTCAGTGGGTGTTCTGAGGTAACCCAGGTGATGCTGAGATACACCAGGTGGAACCAGGTATCCGTCAGGCTGATGTAGGGGTGACTGTTAGCTTGCCTTCCTAGCACTTCTTGTTTCGGACAACCCCTGACTTAAAGTACCGTGGGATTCATCCAGGGAAGTCACAGCTGTCTTTTCTCCCCTTTCTGGCCCGTTTGCTGGCAGCATGGGCCAAGGAGGATAGCTTCAGGCTCAACCCTCCTTATGGGCCCACTCATTGCTGCTGATGCTCGGACTCTGTGTTGGTTAGTGTGGGACTTGTTGTCCACCCCACCGGCAGGTTTAGCAGACCACTAAATGGATGTCTGGTTCTAAGGACCTGTTCCCCGTGCGTGCCTGCCCACCAGAAGTCTCCGTACATGACCAACTGGCTCCCTCAATGTCCTCCTGACCAACTGATTTCTTCAGCGTCTTTCTGTCCAACTTCTGGTGACCGTTCTCCCCCACCAACAGCCATTACACGATGCAGGGTCTGACTAGTGTGTCTCCGCTCTCCTGCATCTCCACTTCAGACTTGGCTCCACTGCTCCTTCTCCTTTGACTCATTTTTCCTGCCTGCCCCTGCAACACTCTAGCTTCCAGTCCCTCCCTCACCACTAGCTGAGATGTGGAGGCCACGCCCCCTCCTGGGTCTGCCCGGGGGTCCCCTCTAAGGTGTGTGTGTGAGACCTGGTCACTATGTGTCTGTGCTTACACACCCTATTCAGCCTTTAGGATTACCTGTTTGCACTCACCCAGCATGCGTGCAGTACTCAGTGGTGCCTGACCAGGTCAGGGGCGCCACATATACAGTCTGTCTGTCTTTGTATACAGTCTGTCTGTCTTTGTATACAGTCTGTCTGTATACAGTCAGTCTTTCTGTCTGTGTATACAGACTGTCTGTCTGTATACAGTCTGTCTGTCTGTGTATACAGTATGTCTGTCTGTCTGTGTATAGAGTCTGTCTGTCTCTGTGTATACAGTCTGTATATACAGTCTGTCTGTGTATACAGCCTGTCTGTCTCTGTGTATACAGTCTGTGTATACAGTCTGTCTGTGTATACTATCTGTCTGTCTGTGTATACCGTCTATGGGGAGATAAGGTATGCACACCAGTGACTATGGAAGGGGAATACATGGAATAGCAGAAACTGCTGTGTGAATACTGACTTGAAAAATTCAATAGCTATTTGTAAGAATGAAATGTGAAAAATGGAACCTGCATTACTGCCATGAATATATGAATAAAGAGAAATTTAGCTACTGAATTGATCAATGCAATAGAGCCCCAACACTACGCCAAAGTATTTCTCTACGTTGGGGTCCCTAGCTTGTATGTGTCCTCTCATGCAGTTAAAAAACTTACCGTGTATGGGAAGCGGAGACCCAGGCTATATATACGATGTGGATTGGCAATAGGTGTGTATGGGGAGGGTTCACAAACGAAAAACTACTAACATTAAGGAATAACGTTTGGAACACCATTCTATGTCTGAACTGGGTGCAAAAAACCTAAAAAACATCACTATGGGGAGATAAGGTATGCACACCAGTGACTATGGAAGGGGAATACATGTAATAGCAGAAACTGCTGTGTGAATACTGACATGAAAAATTCAATAGCTATTTGTAAGAATGAAATGTGAAAAATGGAACCTGCATTACTGCCATGAATATATGAATAAAGAGAAATTTAGCCACTGAATTGATCAATGCAATAGAGCCCCAACACTACGCCAAAGTATTTCTGTACGTTGGGGTCCCTAGCTTGTGTGTGTCCTCTCATGCAGTTAAAAAACTTACCGTGTATGGGAAGCGGAGACCCAGGCTATATATACGATGTGGATTGGCAATAGGTGTGTATGGGGAGGGTTCACAAACGAAAAACTACTAACATTAAGGAATAACGTTTGGAACACCATTCTATGTCTGAACTGGGTGCAAAAAACCTAAAAAACATCACTATGGGGAGATAAGGTATGCACACCAGTGACTATGGAAGGGGAATACATGTAATAGCAGAAACTGCTGTGTGAATACTGACATGAAAAATTCAATAGCTATTTGTAAGAATGAAATGTGAAAAATGGAACCTGCATTACTGCCATGAATATATGAATAAAGAGAAATTTAGCCACTGAATTGATCAATGCAATAGAGCCCCAACACTACGCCAAAGTATTTCTGTACGTTGGGGTCCCTAGCTTGTGTGTGTCCTCTCATGCAGTTAAAAAACTTACCGTGTATGGGAAGCGGAGACCCAGGCTATATATACGATGTGGATTGGCAATAGGTGTGTATGGGGAGGGTTCACAAACGAAAAACTACTAACATTAAGGAATAACGTTTGGAACACCATTCTATGTCTGAACTGGGTGCAAAAAACCTAAAAAACATCACTATGGGGAGATAAGGTATGCACACCAGTGACTATGGAAGGGGAATACATGTAATAGCAGAAACTGCTGTGTGAATACTGACATGAAAAATTCAATAGCTATTTGTAAGAATGAAATGTGAAAAATGGAACCTGCATTACTGCCATGAATATATGAATAAAGAGAAATTTAGCCACTGAATTGATCAATGCAATAGAGCCCCAACACTACGCCAAAGTATTTCTGTACGTTGGGGTCCCTAGCTTGTGTGTGTCCTCTCATGCAGTTAAAAAACTTACCGTGTATGGGAAGCGGAGACCCAGGCTATATATACGATGTGGATTGGCAATAGGTGTGTATGGGGAGGGTTCACAAACGAAACCCTCCCCATACACACCTATTGCCAATCCACATCGTATATATAGCCTGGGTCTCCGCTTCCCATACACGGTAAGTTTTTTTTAACTGCATGAGAGGACACATACAAGCTAGGGACCCCAACGTAGAGAAATACTTTGGCGTAGTGTTGGGGCTCTATTGCATTGATCAATTCAGTAGCTAAATTTCTCTTTATTCATATATTCATGGCAGTAATGCAGGTTCCATTTTTCACATTTCATTCTTACAAATAGCTATTGAATTTTTCATGTCAGTATTCACACAGCAGTTTCTGCCATTACATGTATTCCCCTTCCATAGTCACTGGTGTGCATACCTTATCTCCCCATAGTGATGTTTTTTAGGTTTTTTGCACCCAGTTCAGACATAGAATGGAGTTCCAAACGTTATTCCTTAATGTTAGTAGTTTTTCGTTTGTGAACCCTCCCCATACACACCTATTGCCAATCCACATCGTATATATAGCCTGGGTCTCCGCTTCCCATACACGGTAAGTTTTTTAACTGCATGAGAGGACACATACAAGCTAGGGACCCCAACGTAGAGAAATACTTTGGCGTAGTGTTGGGGCTCTATTGCATTGATCAATTCAGTAGCTAAATTTCTCTTTATTCATATGTTCATGGCAGTAATGCAGGTTCCATTTTTCACATTTCATTCTTACAAATAGCTATTGAATTTTTCATGTCAGTATTCACACAGCAGTTTCTGCTATTACATGTATTCCCCTTCCATAGTCACTGGTGTGCATACCTTATCTCCCCATAGTGATGTTTTTTAGGTTTTTTGCACCCAGTTCAGACATAGAATGGAGTTCCAAACGTTATTCCTTAATGTGTATACCGTCTGTCTGTGTGTATACTTTCTGTGTGTATACTTTCTGTGTGTATACTTTCTGTGTGTATACTTTCTGTGTGTATACTTTCTGTCTGTGTTTATATATATCATACATACATGTTTTTGCAAGAGTGGCAATGAGACTGTAGGAAATTTTTTACTGCATTTACTATGCATTCTGGGATGGAAAAACACTACAAAACACTGAAAGAATTAACATGCTCCATATTTATTTTTGCACCAAATCTGAGAGGGGAAAAAAAGCATCTAATGCATCAAACTTCAGGATTCTCATTGACTTTGCGGACATACGGATTTGCATGCAGTTTTATGACAAAACTGCATTAAAAAATTCATGAAAAATGTGATAAAAATGCACTGTGTGCACAGGGCCTTAGACGGAAAACCCAATGTAAGTGCTCAGCATAAAGCGTAGGATAAATGTGAGCCGTGCCTTAAGGGTGCTTTACACGCTGCGACATCGCTAGTGTTTGCACCCGCCCCTGTCGTTCGTGTGACATTTTGTGATCGCTGCTGTAGTGAACATCATGTTCGCTACGGCAGCTTCACATGCACATACATTTTCAGCGACGTCCCTGTGACCGCCGAACAATCCCTCCTTCACTGCGGCGTCACTAAGCGGCCGCCCAAAAGCAGAGGAGGGGCGGAGATGAGAGGCCGGAACATGCCGCCCACCTTCTTCCTTCCTCATTGCCGGTGGACGCAGGTAAGGAGATGTTCGTCGTTCCTGTGGCGTCACACATAGTGATTGTGTGCTGCCGCAGGAACGACGAACAACCAGCGGCATGCACCACCAATGATATTTGGAAAAGGAGCGACGTGTCAACAATCAACGATTTTAGACGTTTTTGCGATCGTTGCACGTCGCTCCTTGGTGTCACATGCTGCAATGTTGCTAACGGCGCCGGATGTGCGCCTGAGCCCTTACTGTGATCTTTGGAAGGCAGAAAAAAAAATTAAAAAATTGGCTTTATTTATTTTGTTTTTACGCCGTTCAATTTATTGTATAAGTGATTAGGCGGCTTTATTCCTCAGGTAAGTACGATTAAAGCGATACCAGATTTATATAGTTTTTTTTTAAGTTTAGCTACTAGCACACTAAGGCCGGGGTCAGACAAGCGTATAGCATCAAATGCAATATGGTAATGACACTCAGTGCAAACTTTGCTGAGAGCGTGATTTAGGCTATGTGCGCACTTTGTGATTTTTTCATGCGCTTCCGCAGCGTTTTGAACTGCAGCGCTTTAATGTCAAAATGCATGCGTTTTGATTTTTAAGCAAAGTCTATGGGAAATTGTGATTTCTTGTGCGCACTATGCTGTTAAAAACACAGCGTTTCTGATACTGAAAATTTGGCAAAAACTCAGCGTTTAAGAAGCAACATGTCAATTATTTTTACCATTTTGGCAGCGTTTTGCTAACATTAGAGTCAATGAGAACTTTCAAAAGGCATCCCAGCGTTTAACATGCTTTTTTGACAAAATAAACGCTTACATTTTTGACTTTATAATAAGGGTTTGATATGTCCCTTTACACACACACAGTCCGACAATTAGATTATTGAAAATCCATAATTTAACGTTATTTTATGCATAAATATTATAACACAGTTATAATTTAAATAAAATTAGCTAATTTGGGCATGATTTTAATCATGATATTTGTTATAATTTTTTCCAGTTTTTTTCATAGTGTTTGAATGTTTAAACTTTATTTAGCAGTGTATTTGTATTCAAAATGCATCTGACTTTAAGCAATGAAAAAGCATGTAAATCAAAGTAAAAACGCAGCTAAAACGCGGTAAAAACGCAAGCGTATTTTCAGCGCTTTTGTGGTCAAAACCAAATTTGACAGACAATTTCTAGATGCATTTAGAACTGCAAGAAACTCAACGCAAAGTGCACACATAGCCTAAGTATAATTCTGCTGTGCTCCAGTTCTCTCAAATTCAAGATTCGGAACACAGGTGTGTAGAAGAAGGAGAGATTAATCTCTCCATCTACGCCATTGCCTGTCTCTGCATATATCGGACAACACTTGGATGTCATCCAAGTATACAGGACAGGAGAAGATGTACTGTGCACCATATACATACAGAATAATACAGGTACTGAGAATTATACCCAGTATATAGAATAGAAGAAGTGGTACTTTGCAGTGTATATATACAGTGCCTACAAGTAGTATTCAACCCCCTGCAGATTTAGCAGGTTTGATAAGATGCAAATAAGTTAGAGGCTGCAAACTTCAAACAAGAGCAGGATTTATTACAGATGCATAAATTTTACAAACCAACAAGTTATGTTGCTCAGTTAAATTTTAATAAATTTTCAACATAAAAGTGTGGGTCAATTATTATTCAACCCCTAGGTTTAATATTTTGTGGAATAACCCTTGTTTGCAATTACAGCTAATAATCGTCTTTTATAAGACCTGATCAGGCCGGCACAGGTCTCTGGAGTTATCTTGGCCCACTCCTCCATGCAGATCTTCTCCAAGTTATCTAGGTTCTTTGGGTGTCTCATGTGGACTTTAATCTTGAGCTCCTTCCACAAGTTTTCAATTAGGTTAAGGTCAGGAGACTGACTAGGCCACTGCACCACCTTGATTTTTTCCCTCTTGAACCAGGCCTTGGTTTTCTTGGCTGTGTGCTTTGGGTCGTTGTCTTGTTGGAAGATGAAATGACGACCCATCTTAAGATCCTTGATGGAGGAGCGGAGGTTCTTGGCCAAAATCTCCAGGTAGGCCGTGCTATCCATCTTCCCATGGATGCGGACCAGATGGCCAGGCCCCTTGGCTGAGAAACAGCCCCACAGCATGATGCTGCCACCACCGTGCTTGACTGTAGGGATGGTATTCTTGGGGTCGTATGCAGTGCCATCCAGTCTCCAAACGTCACGTATGTAGTTGGCACCAAAGATCTCGATCTTGGTCTCATCAGACCAGAGAACCTTGAACCAGTCTGTCTCAGAGTCCTCCAAGTGATCATGAGCAAACTGTAGACGAGCCTTGACATGACGCTTTGAAAGTAAAGGTACCTTACGGGCTCGTCTGGAACGGAGACCATTGCAGTGGAGTACGTTACTTATGGTATTGACTGAAACCAATGTCCCCACTGCCATGAGATCTTCCCGGAGCTCCTTCCTTGTTGGCCTTAGGTTAGCCTTGACTCTTCGGACAAGCCTGGCTTCGGCACGGGTGGAAACTTTCAAAGGCTGTCCAGGCCGTGGAAGGCTAACAGTAGTTCCATAAGCCTTCCACTTCCGGATGATGCTCCCAACAGTGGAGACAGGTAGGCCCAACTCCTTGGAAAGGGTTTTGTACCCCTTGCCAGCCTTGTGACCCTCTACGATCTTGTCTCTGATGGCCTTGGAATGCTCCTTTATCTTTCCCATGTTGACCAAGTATGAGTGCTGTTCACAAGTTTGGGGAGGGTCTTTATTAGTCAGAAAAGGCTGGAAAAAGAGATAATTAATCCAAACATGTGAAGCTCATTGTTCTTTGTGCCTGAAATACTTCTTAATACTTTAGGGGAACCAAACAGAATTCTGGTGGTTTGAGGGGTTGAATAATAAATGACCCTCTGAATAAACTTTTCACAATTTAAAAAAAAAAAAAAAAGAAATAACATTCTTTTTTGCTGCAGTGCATTTCACACTTCCAGGCTGATCTACAGTCCAAATGTCACAATGCCAAGTTAATTCCGAATGTGTAAACCTGCTAAATCTGCAGGGGGTTGAATACTACTTGTAGGCACTGTACAAATACTTAGAAACACACCCAGGATACAGGGCAGGAGAAGTGGCACTGTGCAGTGTATATATAAATATAAAATGTAACGCCGACGTCACTATTTCTAATTATGCCTGCATTACGATGCTTGCCTGCATCTATGACCCTGCACTCTCTTCTACCTTGCAGGCATGCTCGTGCTGCGCGGTCCATCCCCTGCCCTTCTATACGGCCACCCACTCGTGTCTCAATCCCCTGCTCTCCCACACAGCCACCCACGTGCGTCTCAGTGCCCTACTGTCCTTCATTGCCGCCCACATGTAGTGCAGTCCCCAGTTCTATGGCTACCCATGTGTGTTTTTGCTCCCGCCAAGGTCCCTAGGCCCCTAGTCACTAACCTAGGCTGTGTGCGTGCACCCTGTTTTCTTAAAAGGGCAGTGCACGCACCTTGAATAGGTGTCCCCAGCCTATCGCTGGGAGGTACCAGGTAGTTAAAGCTCCCTTCCCTGTTAGGAGGGGCCTGAGCAACTCATTAGGTTTTTAGCCTGGTCCTGTCATGTTGGTCTAGTCTGTTGTTTTGGTCTGCTTGTATCCAGCACCAGTCCTGCCCATAATCAGGTCTGTGCCTGTTGTGTTCCTTAACCGGTTCAGACCTGTGTCCCAGTATCAGTCCTGTCTGTGCTCCTGGTTTGTCCAACCTTTTATACCAGTACCGATTCTGCCTGAGTTCCTTGTCTGTCCAGTTCATGTTCCAGTGTCGGTCCTGACTATTCCAATACCGACCCAGTCTGAGTTTCCTGGATCCAGCCAGCCTTGTTTCCTGTTCCAGTCCTGCCCGTGTGCATCTTGGTCCCCTACTCTCCGTCATTGCTGTCCACATGTGGCACAGTCCCGGCTCTGCTCCACTCCTGCCAACATTTGTTTTGGCCCCCCAACTCACACCGAGGTCCCTGGATCCCAGAAGTTCGGGTTTCCTTGTTCACTAGCCTAGGGTACGCACTTGCATGCTTCCCATCTCTTTAAGGGGCAGCGCACCTTGAAAAGGTGTTCCCAGTCTATTGCTGGGAGGCACCAGATATTTAAGGCACCCTCCCTTGTTGGGAGGGGCCTGAGCAACTCATTAAGTTCCAAGCCTAGTTCTGTCGTGTTGGTCCAGCGTGTTGCTCCAGTCTGCCTTTATCCAGCACCTGTCCTGCCTGTAATCAGTTCTATGCCTCCTGTGTTCCTGAATCTGTTCAGCTTGTGTCCCAGTATTAGCCCTTTCTGTGTTCCTAGTCCATCCAACCTTGTATACCATTACAGGTTCTGCCTCAGTTCGTTGTCCATCCGTAGGAACATAGATATATAGACATGCAATACGGCTATGGAAAATATGTAAAAATTAACATATTTAGCACATAAAAATGTTTTATGTAAGCACAACAGCCAAAGCGACCTCTTATTGTTGGGTCCCTATCAAACTAATGCCTCTCTTTGGGTTAACAAACCTATAATTTATGGATGGTTTGAAACCTGCTAATACAGAATTAAAGGAAACCAATCACCAGGATTTTCGTATATAAGCTAAAGCCAGTGCTATACCGGCACTATCAGGCATATTCTATACATACCTTTAGTGGTCAGCTCGGATATTTAGGTTTTGAAATTCAAAAAAATAAACTTTATTAAAATTAGCTGCTTGTTGAGTGACAGCAGCAAAGTAGCAGATAATATATTCATAGTTATCCCCTCCCCCTGTTAGAATTAGCATAAGTATTATACAAACAATTCACTTTGTTTCTAGCAGGATCTGTGTGAGGTCATACCCATGTGACCAGAAGGGACCTCAGCCAACAAAGCTACATACCGGGTCACATGGGTATGACCTCACACAAGTCCTGCAAGAGACAAAGTGAATAGTTTGTATAATACTTATGCTAATTCTAACAAAGGGAGGAGATAACTATGAATATATTATCTGATCCTCAGCTGCTGTCACTCAAGCAGCTGCCGATTTTATAAATTTTACTTTTTTGGATTTCAAAACCTAAACATCTTAGCTGACCACTACAGGTACAGTGGGTAAAAAAAAGTATTTAGTCAGCTACCAATTGTGCAAGTTCTCCCACTTGAAAAGATGAGAGAGGCCTGTAATTGACATCATAGGTAGACCACAACTATGAGAGACAAAATGAGAAAACAAATCCAGAAAATCACCTTGTCTGATTTGGCAAGATTTTTTTTTAAAATTATGGTGGAAAATAAGTATTTAGTCATCTAAAAACATACAAGATTTCTGGCTCTCACAGACCTGTAACTTCTTCTTTAAGAGGGTCCTCATCTTCCACTTATTACCTGTAGTAATGGCACCTGTTTGAATTTGTTATTAGTATAAAAGACACCTGTCAACAACCTCAAACAGTCACACTCCAAACTCCACTATGGTGAAGACAAAAGAGCTGTGAAAGGACACCAGAAACATAATTGTAGCTCTGCACCAGGCTGGGGAGACTGACTCTGCAATAGGCAAGCAGCTTGGTGTGATGAAATCAACTGTGGGAGCAATAATAAGAAAATTTAAGACATACAAGACCACTGATAATCTCCCTCGATCCGGTGCTCCACGCAAGATCTCACCCTGTGGGGTCAAAATGATCACAAGAACGGTGAGCAAAAATCCGAGAACCACATGGGGGACCTAGTGAATGATCAGCATAGATCTGGGACCACCGTAACAAAGGCTACCATCAGTAACATACTTTGCCGCCAGGGACTGACATTCTGCAGTGCCAGACGTGTTCCCCTGCTTAAGCCAGTACATGTCCGGGCCCATCTGAAGTGTGCTAGAGAGCATTTGGATTATCCAGAAGACTATTGGGAGAATGCCATATGGTCTGATGAAGCCAAAGTAGAACTGTTTGGTAGAAACACAACTCGTTGTGTTTGGAGGAGACAGAATGCTGAGTTGCATACAAAGAACACCATACCTACTGTGAAGCA
The DNA here is from genome assembly GCF_048569485.1 of Anomaloglossus baeobatrachus. Classification (NCBI taxonomy): domain Eukaryota; kingdom Metazoa; phylum Chordata; class Amphibia; order Anura; family Aromobatidae; genus Anomaloglossus; species Anomaloglossus baeobatrachus. The sequence goes on along the minus strand of NC_134353.1, from coordinate 827,414,361 downwards.
TGAGGGTGGCAACATCATGCTTTGGGGCTGTTTCTCTGCAAAGAGACCAGAACGACTGATTATTGGACATGAAAGAATGAATGGGGCCATGTATCGTGAGATTTTGAGTGCAAATCCCCTTCCATCAGCAAGGGCATTGAAGATGAAACGTGGCTGGGTCTTTCAGCATGATAATTGATCTCAAGCACACCGCCAGGGCAATGAAGGAGTGGGTTCGTAAGAAGCATATGAAGATCCTTGAGTGGCTTAGCCAGTCTCCAGATCTCAACCCCGTAGAAAACCTTTGAAGGGAGTTGAAAGTCTGTGTTGCCCAGTGACAGGCCCAAAACATCACTGCTGTAGAGGAGATCTGCATGGAAGCATGGGCCAACATACCACCAACCTTGTGAAGACTTACAGAAAACGTTTGACCTCTGTCATTGCCAACAAAGGATATATAACAAAATATTGAGATGAACTTTTGTTATTGACCAAATCCTTATTTTCCACCATAATTTCCAAAATATATTGCCAAATCAGACAAGGTGATTCTCTGTATTTGTTTTCTCATTTTGTCTCTCATAGTTGTGGTCTACCTTTGATGTCAAATACAGGCCTCTCATCTTTTTACGTGGGAAAACTTTCACAATTGGTGGCTGACTAAATATTTTTTTTCCCCACTGTATTAAGCATTGTAAGTGTGATTTACTTTTCTTTCATCAGCATCAATGTGTCTTTTAATGCTTGATGATAGAATGAAACCTACAATGTCAGCTATTTACAGCCTCTAATATGATGAATGTGACTCGTGGTATGTTGGAATTCTGTCTCTACATATTCCTGACATAGTTATTCTGTAATGATTCCCTTATTAAGCTTTGAAAGGCGTAACATGTCGGTCAAATTTGATACAAATTTCTGGTACAAAGTCAGCTAATTAATAGATGGTATAAACTTAGACCAGACAGTCAACCGATGTAACAGATTTATCAAAAAGCTTGAGCCACTTAGGGCCGCCTTACACGCTATGACATCGCTAGCAATTGCTAGCGATTTCGAGTACGATAGCACCCGCTCCTGTCATTGTAAAGATATGTGGTGATCGCTGCCGTAGCGAACATTATCGCTACGGCAGCGTCACACGCACATGCCTGTGCAGCGACGTCGCTGTAACCAGCGAACCGCCTCCTTTCTAAGGGTTCGTTCAGCATCACAGCGACATCACAGCAGTGTCACTGAACCGCAGCCCAATAGAAAAGGAGGGGAGGAGATGAGCGGCTGGAACATGCCGCCCTCCTCCTTCCTTCCTCCTTTTCCGGTGGACGCAGCTAAGGAGATGTTTGTCATTCCTGCGGCATCACACATAGCGATGTGTGCTGCCGCAGGAATGACAAACAACATCGTTACTGCAGCAGCAACGATATTTGGGAAGGGACCCCTATGTCACCGATGAGAACGTTTTTGCGATGATTCAAAATCACTCATAGGTGTCACACACAACAACATTACTAAAGCGACCGGATGTGCGTCACAAATTCCGTGACCCCAACGAGATCGCTTTAGCGATCTTGTAGCGTGTAAAGCCACCTTTAGGGTCTTTTTCAATAAGACTAGCCTTGTAAACGCCAGCCTTAATGAGGGGCATGATGTTATCAGATGTGCCAAATTCATTAGGAGATGCACGCCACTTAGGCTGCTTTCACACCTCCGGTTTTAGCAGAGTTGGCCAATCCGGCTCTAAAACCTATGCAACGGATGCGGCGACAATACCGCATCCTTTGCATAAGTTTTTGACATGCGGCCCATCCGGTTTTTGCCGCTTGCGGCAGGCTACTGAGCATGCGCAGTGGAAAAAACCACATGCGGCGGCCGGATGAGGTGTTTGCCGCAGGACGCCGCATGCGGCATCCATAGGCACGATGCGTTTTTTTTTTGCCGGACAAAAAAGCGTGCCAGGCAACGTTCCATCCGGCCGCCACATCGGCTAAATCTGCCGCATGCAGCAAAAACCAGACCAAACTCAAGCCCATGTGGCACAATACGGCACTAATGTAAGTCTATCCAAAAAAACCGCAGCCGTCGGCAAAAAAAACCGCTTGCGGTTTTTCTGCAAAGCGCCGGATTGTGCCGCACAGGAAAAACTGGATGCGTGAAAGCAGCCTTAATGAGTTTGGTGCAACTTCTCAGCCACGTGTGCCGCCATGTGCCTCACCAAAAATGCTACTCCAGTCGAGACTAAAGTAATAGTTCTCATATAAGTTGCCACAAATGGAATAACTTTTGATGACTTTGGACGGCGCTTTCTTTTCCTACTCTACTCATGCTCCGTCCATATTGGCAAAGCCAACTGGGACTGGCATAAATGCCAAAGGTCTCAAACCTTTTGAGCAACTTTGTGTTATTAAGAAATTTTGCAATTTTTAAAACTGTTTTATGCCAAAAACTTGCCCTCTATAATGTACTCTCATGTAAAAGTTTATTTGTGATACTGCCTACGTGTCATCAGTACTGTGGTTCTTGTATGGTCCGTAGTTTGATAATGACTGATACCAACAACCCCCAGTATCTCCTTATCATTGGTAAGGAGATGGTACTTGCAGATTCAAGTTATACAATTATATATGGGACTGACCTGACATTACAATTCATCGCTGTACTAAGCTTGTTGCTGTATACATGTACTGATGGTTGTTCTGGTGCCACCCTCATGTACTAATGGTGATTCTGTGTGTGTGTGTGTGTGTGTGTGTGTGTGCGTGTGTGTGTGTGTGTGCGTGTGAGTGTGTGTGCGTGTGTGTGTGCGTGTGTGTGTATGTGTGTGTGTGTGTGTATGTGTGTGGGTGTGTATGTGTATGTATATATATATATATATATATATATATATATATGTGTGTATATACAGTGCCTTGCAAAAGTATTCGTCCATCTTGAATTTTTCAACCGTTTCCCACATTTCAAGCTTCAAACATAAAGATAAAAATTTTAATGTTATGGTGAAGAATCAACAAGTGGGACACAATTGTGAAGGTGAGCGATATTTATTGCTTACTTTAAATTTTTGTAAAAAATTAAAAACTGAAAATTGGGGCGTGCAATATTATTCGGCCCCTTTAAGTTAATACTTTGTAGCGCCACCCTTTGCTGCGATTACAGCTGCAAGTCGCTTGGGGTATGTGTCTATCAGTTTTGCACATCGAGAGACTGAAATTCTTGCTCATTCTTCCTTTGCAAGTAGCTGGAGCTGAGTGAGGTTGGATGGAGGGAAATTTGTGAACAGCAGTTTTCAGCTCTTTCCACAGATTCTCGATTAGATTCAGGTCTGGACTGTGACTTGGCCATTCTAACACCTGGATACATTTATTTGTGAAACATTCCATTGTAGATTTTGCTTTATGTTTGGTATCATTGTCTTGTTTAAAGACAAATCTCCGTCCCAGTCTCAGGTCTTTTGCGGACTCCAACAGGTTTTCTTCAAGAATGGTTCTGTATTTGGCTCCATCCATCTTCCCATCAATTTTAACCATCTTCCCTGTCCCTGCTGAAGAAAAGCAGGCCCAAAACCATGATGCTGCCACCACCATGTTTGACAGTGGGGATGGTGTGTTCAGCATGATGAGCTGTGTTGCTTTTACGCTAAACATATCGTTTGGCATTGTGCCCAAATAGTTCAATTTTGGTTTCATCTGACCAAAGCACCTTCTTCCACATGTTTGGTGTCTCCCAGGTGGCTTGTGGCAAAGTTTAAATGACACTTTTTATGGATATCTTTGAGAAATGGCTTTCTCCTTGATACTCTTCCATATAGGCCAAATTTGTGCAGTGTACGACTGATTGCTGTCCAATGGACAGACTCTCCCACCTCAGCTGTAGATCTCTGCAGTTCATCCAGAGTGATTATGGGCCTCTTGGCTGCATCTGTGATCAGGCTTCTCCTTTTTTTGAGATGAAAGTTTGGATGGACAGCCGGGTCCTGGTAGATTTGCAGTGGTATGATACTCCTTCCATTTCAATATGATCGCTTGCACAGTGCTTCTTGGGATGTTTAAAGTTTTTGAAATCTTTTTGGAACCAAATCCAGCTTTAAACTTCTCCACAACAGTATCACAGACCTCCCTGTTGTGTTCTTTGGTCTTCATGATGCTATCTGCGCTTTAAACAGAACACTGAGACTATCACAGAGCAGGTTTATTTATACGGAGACTAGATTACACACAGGGGGCTTATATTTATCATCATCAGTCATTTAGGACAACATTGGATCATTCAGAGATCCTCAATGAACTTCTGCAGTGAGTTTGCTGCACTGAAAGTAAAGGGGACGAATAATATTGCACACACCAATTTTCAGTTTTTTAGTTTTACAAAAATTTAAAATAACCAATAAAATTCGTTCATTTTCTCAATTGTGTCCCACTTGTTGTTGATTCTTCACCATAACATTTCATTTTTTTATCTTTATATTTGAAGCCTGAAATGTGGGAAAAGGTTGAAAAATTCAAGGCCAAATACTATTGCAAGGCACTGTATGTATATATATATATACACTAGAGTTCAAAAGTTTGGGGTCACCCAGACAATTTTGTCTTTTCCATGAAAAATCATACTTTTAGTTATCAAATGAGTTACATAATAAATAGAAAATATAGTCCGGACATTGACTAGCTTAGAATTAATGATTTTTACATGAAATAATAATTTTCTTCTTCAAACTTTGCTTTCGTCACAGAATGCTCCTTTGCAGCAATTCCAGCTTTGCAGACCTTTGGCATTCTAGCTGTTAATTGCTGAGGTAATCTGGAGATATTTCACCCCATGCTTCCAGAAGCCCCTCCCACAAGTTGGATTGGCTTGATGGGCACTTTTTGCGTTCCATACGGTCAAGCTGCTCCCACAACAGCACAATACGGTTGAGATCTGGTGACTGGGCTGGCCACTCCATTACAGATAGAATACCAGCTGCCTGCTTCTTCCCTAAATAGTTCATGCATAATTTGGAGGTGTGCTTTGAGTCATTGTCCTGTTGTAGGATGAAATTGGCTCAAATCAAGCTCTGTCCACAGGGTATGGCATTTTATTGCAAAATGGAGTGATATTCTTCCTTATTCAAAATCCCCTTTACCTTGTACAAATCTCCCACTTTACCAGCACCAAAGCAACCCCAGACCATCACATTACCTCCACCATGCTTGACAGATGGCGTCAGGCACTCTTCCAGCATCTTTTCAGTTGTTCTGCGTCTCACAAATGTTCTTCTGTATGATCCAAACACCTCAAACTTCGATTTGTCTGTCCATAACACTTTTTTCCAATCTTCCGCTGTCCAATGTGTGTGTTGTTTTGCCCATATTAATCTTTTCCTTTTATTAGCCAGTCTCAGATATGGCTTTTTCTTTGCCACTCTGCCCTGAAGGCCAGCATCCCGGAATCACCTCTTCACTGTAGACGTTGACACTTGTTTTGCGGGTACTATTTAATGAAGCTGCCAGTTGAGGACCTGTGAGGCGTTGATTTCTCAAACTAGAGACTTTAATGTACTTGTCTTGTTGCTCAGTTGTGCAGTGCAGCTTCCCAGTTCTCTTTTTACTTTGGTTAGAGCCTGTTTGTGCTTTCCTCTGAAGGGAGTAGTACACACCGTTGTGGGAAATCTCCATTTTCGTGGCATTTTCTCGCATGGAATATCCTTCATTTCTAAAAACAAGACTGTCAAGTTTCACATGAAAGTTCTCTTTTTCTGGCCATTTTGAGAGTTTAATGGGACCAACAAATGTAATGCTCCAGATACTCACCTAGCTCAAAGGAAGGTCAATTTTATAGCTTCTCTAATCAGCAAAACTGTTTTCAGCTGTGCTAACATACTTGCACAAGGGTTTTCAAGGGCTTTCTAAACATCTATTAGCATTCTAACAGTTAGCAAACACAATGTACCATTTGAACACTGGAGTGGTGGTTGTTGGAAATGGGCCTCTATATACCTATGTAGATATTGCATTAAAAACCAGACGTTTGAAGCTAGAATAGTCATTTACCACATTAACAATGTATAGAGGGTACTTCTGTTTAATTTAATGTTAGCTTCATTGAAAAAAATGTGCTTTTCCTTCAAAAATAAGGAAATATCTAAGTGACCCTAAGCTTTTGAACTGTAGTATATATATATATATATATATATATATATATATATGTATGTAACTACTGTGTGTGTGCATAAATATATATATATCTAATATATAAAGCTGAATGTGTGTGTGTGTGTGTGTATGTATGTCTGGGATTGGCATCTGCATATATATATGTGTGTATATACAGTGCCTTGCAAAAGTATTCGTCCATCTTGAATTTTTCAACCGTTTCCCACATTTCAAGCTTCAAACATAAAGATAAAAATTTTAATGTTATGGTGAAGAATCAACAACAAGTGGGATACAATTGTGAAGGTGAGCGATATTTATTGCTTACTTTAAATTTTTGTAAAAAATTAAAAACTGAAAATTGGGGCGTGCAATATTATTCGGCCCCTTTAAGTTAATACTTTGTAGCGCCACCCTTTGCTGCGATTACAGCTGCAAGTCGCTTGGGGTATGTGTCTATCAGTTTTGCACATCGAGAGACTGAAATTCTTGCTCATTCTTCCTTTGCAAGTAGCTGGAGCTGAGTGAGGTTGGATGGAGGGAAATTTGTGAACAGCAGTTTTCAGCTCTTTCCACAGATTCTCGATTAGATTCAGGTCTGGACTGTGACTTGGCCATTCTAACACCTGGATACATTTATTTGTGAAACATTCCATTGTAGATTTTGCTTTATGTTTGGTATCATTGTCTTGTTTAAAGACAAATCTCCGTCCCAGTCTCAGGTCTTTTGCGGACTCCAACAGGTTTTCTTCAAGAATGGTTCTGTATTTGGCTCCATCCATCTTCCCATCAATTTTAACCATCTTCCCTGTCCCTGCTGAAGAAAAGCAGGCCCAAAACCATGATGCTGCCACCACCATGTTTGACAGTGGGGATGGTGTGTTCAGCATGATGAGCTGTGTTGCTTTTACGCTAAACATATCGTTTGGCATTGTGCCCAAATAGTTCAATTTTGGTTTCATCTGACCAAAGCACCTTCTTCCACATGTTTGGTGTCTCCCAGGTGGCTTGTGGCAAAGTTTAAATGACACTTTTTATGGATATCTTTGAGAAATGGCTTTCTCCTTGATACTCTTCCATATAGGCCAAATTTGTGCAGTGTACGACTGATTGCTGTCCAATGGACAGACTCTCCCACCTCAGCTGTAGATCTCTGCAGTTCATCCAGAGTGATTATGGGCCTCTTGGCTGCATCTGTGATCAGGCTTCTCCTTTTTTTGAGATGAAAGTTTGGATGGACAGCCGGGTCCTGGTAGATTTGCAGTGGTATGATACTCCTTCCATTTCAATATGATCGCTTGCACAGTGCTTCTTGGGATGTTTAAAGTTTTTGAAATCTTTTTGGAACCAAATCCAGCTTTAAACTTCTCCACAACAGTATCACAGACCTCCCTGTTGTGTTCTTTGGTCTTCATGATGCTATCTGCGCTTTAAACAGAACACTGAGACTATCACAGAGCAGGTGCATTTATACGGAGACTAGATTACACACAGGGGCTTATATTTATCATCATCAGTCATTTAGGACAACATTGGATCATTCAGAGATCCTCAATGAACTTCTGCAGTGAGTTTGCTGCACTGAAAGTAAAGGGGACGAATAATATTGCACACACCAATTTTCAGTTTTTTAGTTTTACAAAAATTTAAAATAACCAATAAAATTCGTTCATTTTCTCAATTGTGTCCCACTTGTTGTTGATTCTTCACCATAACATTTCATTTTTTTATCTTTATATTTGAAGCCTGAAATGTGGGAAAAGGTTGAAAAATTCAAGGCCAAATACTATTGCAAGGCACTGTATGTATATATATATATATACACTAGAGTTCAAAAGTTTGGGGTCACCCAGACAATTTTGTCTTTTCCATGAAAAATCATACTTTTAGTTATCAAATGAGTTACATAATAAATAGAAAATATAGTCCGGACATTGACTAGCTTAGAATTAATGATTTTTACATGAAATAATAATTTTCTTCTTCAAACTTTGCTTTCGTCACAGAATGCTCCTTTGCAGCAATTCCAGCTTTGCAGACCTTTGGCATTCTAGCTGTTAATTGCTGAGGTAATCTGGAGATATTTCACCCCATGCTTCCAGAAGCCCCTCCCACAAGTTGGATTGGCTTGATGGGCACTTTTTGCGTTCCATACGGTCAAGCTGCTACCACAACAGCACAATACGGTTGAGATCTGGTGACTGGGCTGGCCACTCCATTACAGATAGAATACCAGCAGCCTGCTTCTTTGCTTCTTCCCTAAATAGTTCATGCATAATTTGGAGGTGTGCTTTGAGTCATTGTCCTGTTGTAGGATGAAATTGGCTCAAATCAAGCTCTGTCCACAGGGTATGGCATTTTATTGCAAAATGGAGTGATATTCTTCCTTATTCAAAATCCCCTTTACCTTGTACAAATCTCCCACTTTACCAGCACCAAAGCAACCCCAGACCATCACATTACCTCCACCATGCTTGACAGATGGCGTCAGGCACTCTTCCAGCATCTTTTCAGTTGTTCTGCGTCTCACAAATGTTCTTCTGTATGATCCAAACACCTCAAACTTCGATTTGTCTGTCCATAACACTTTTTTCCAATCTTCCGCTGTCCAATGTGTGTGTTGTTTTGCCCATATTAATCTTTTCCTTTTATAAGCTAGTCTCAGATATGGCTTTTTCTTTGCCACTCTGCCCTGAAGGCCAGCATCCCGGAATCACCTCTTCACTGTAGACGTTGACACTTGTTTTGCGGGTACTATTTAATGAAGCTGCCAGTTGAGGACCTGTGAGGCGTTGATTTCTCAAACTAGAGACTTTAATGTACTTGTCTTGTTGCTCAGTTGTGCAGTGCAGCTTCCCAGTTCTCTTTTTACTTTGGTTAGAGCCTGTTTGTGCTTTCCTCTGAAGGGAGTAGTACACACCGTTGTGGGAAATCTCCATTTTCGTGGCATTTTCTCGCATGGAATATCCTTCATTTCTAAAAACAAGACTGTCAAGTTTCACATGAAAGTTCTCTTTTTCTGGCCATTTTGAGAGTTTAATGGGACCAACAAATGTAATGCTCCAGATACTCACCTAGCTCAAAGGAAGGTCAATTTTATAGCTTCTCTAATCAGCAAAACTGTTTTCAGCTGTGCTAACATACTTGCACAAGGGTTTTCAAGGGCTTTCTAAACATCTATTAGCATTCTAACAGTTAGCAAACACAATGTACCATTTGAACACTGGAGTGGTGGTTGTTGGAAATGGGCCTCTATATACCTATGTAGATATTGCATTAAAAACCAGACGTTTGAAGCTAGAATAGTCATTTACCACATTAACAATGTATAGAGGGTACTTCTGTTTAATTTAATGTTAGCTTCATTGAAAAAAATGTGCTTTTCCTTCAAAAATAGGGAAATATCTAAGTGACCCTAAGCTTTTGAACTGTAGTATATATATATATATATATATATATATATATATGTATGTAACTACTGTGTGTGTGCATAAATATATATATATCTAATATATAAAGCTGAATGTGTGTGTGTGTGTGTGTGTGTATGTATGTCTGGGATTGGCATCTGCACCGTCGCAGCTACAGCCACAAAATTTTGTATACTCACACGTCTGGACCCCGAGAGCGTCATAGGCTATGTTGTGAGGTGAAATTTTAACCCCGCGCATTCCAATTTACCAATCAATTTGCCCCTATCTACATAATGGGGAAAAAGTGAAATGAAAAGTGTATCCGCACCGTCGCATCTACAATCACGAACATCATAGACTATGTTTTGACAGGAAAATTTAACCTTACGCTCCAAAAAACATGCCTCCATTAAAATAAATGGAGCCTGGAACTACAGGTTATTAGTAGGAGCTGTGATTGGTTGCTATAGGAACAAAAGACATTCATAGTATAAGAAGCTTATATGTGAGGTAATAAGATGTTGGTGTAGAGACGGATAGAAAGAGACAGAGAGAGACAGACAGAGAGAGAAAGACAGACAGGAAAGAGACAGACACAGACAAACGGTGAAAGAGACAGAGACAGACAGAGACAGACCTGGAAAGAGACAAACCTGGAAAGAGATAGATGGGGAAAGAGACAGACAGACATGCAGACAGGAACACAGACAGGCAGACAGGGAAGGAGGAGACAGCCAGAGAGACAGACAAAGATACATGGGGAAAGACACAGACCTTGATAGAGAAAGATGGGGAAAGAGACAGAGAAATAGGGACAGACAAGGAAAGAGACAGACAGAGACAGGCAGACAGGGAAAGAGACAGACAGGAAAAGACACAGACAAAGACAGGGAGACAGATGGGGAAAGAGACAGACGGGGAAAGAGACAGATGGGGAAAGAGACAGATGGGGAAAGAGACAGATGGGGAAAGAGACAGATGGGGAAAGAGACAGATAGGGAAAGAAGCAGACCTGGAAAGAGGCAGACCTGGAAAGAGGCAGACCTGGAAAAACACACCTGAGAAGAGACAGATGGGGAAAGAGACAGACAGAGACAGACGGGGAAAGAGACAGACCTGGAAAGAGACAGACGAAGCACATTACTTGGCCAATTTAGTTAAATCTGTGTGGAATATCTGGGGTGTTGAAATATATGTTGTACAATGCTTCTATAAGCTTAGTTTTTGCCTTTTAATAATTACATTTCTATCTGTTTTGTGGTTTTTGTGTGCAGAATACATTTTTGTTAATACATTCTATTTTGTTAACAGCAGTTATTAACCTGGGTGAAGTCGGTAGTGAAGCTAGTATATATATATATATATATATATATATATATATATATATATATATATGTGTGTGTGTATGTATATATATATATATATATAATATATATATATATGTGTGTGTTTATGTATGTTCTGTGTGTATATACATGTGTGTATGTACAGTTGTGCTGGAGGTGCACAGAACTTGTAAGATTCCTAATTCAATAAGTGGCATGCGCCTGTTTGAATTGGTTAATATTACTCCAGTGGCTTCATTTATTAACAATGGAATGCACAATGCCAGTCTTAATGAATCCGGACTGTTGTTCTTGGCAGCATAACGCCTGGTGTAAACAGGAGATGTACTGCTGATAACATGATCTGTATGGGTACAGAACGATATATTAGTGATCATTCTGACCTCATCATTGTCTGTCAGCCTGTGTGAGGAGGCTTAAACACAAGTGCCATTGAAAATTTGTGGCTAAACCTCAAAAGAGCAGTGCATGCAAGTCGACCCAGAATCTCGCAGAAATTGAAGACTTTTCCAAGGAAGAACGGATGAAAATGCTGAGAGACACTTTGCTGGCTACAAAAAGTGTTTACAAGCTGTGAAACTTGCCAAACAAGGTGCTACCAGGTACTAACCATGCAAGGTGACCAAACTTTTGCATCGGCCCATTTTCCATTTTTGTTAATATAAAAATGTAAAATATGAAAATATATATATATATATATATATATATATATATATATATTTATATATATATATATATATATATATATATATATATATATATATATATATATATATTTTTTTTTTTTCTAAAATACAAAGGAAATGTGTCATCCTTAACTTTATGCCTTTTAGAGATCATTTCATTTTCAACTTGCTTAACTGTTCTTTTCACAAGAACAGTAATTTTGACCAGAGGTGCCCAAATGTTTGCATGCCACTCTATGTCACCTTACATGGTAGGTGCTACATGTAACTTGTGAGAAAACCTCTTTAACTTAAACTGATATACATATATGACACCTTCTTTAGCTAAAATATTAAAACATTTCTAAGACCCTTTTAGAATGGTATTTTAAATAAAATATGTCTTTAGAAAATGACCTATTGACTAACTCAATAAGTTTTTATCTTAGATATATATTTAAAAAAAAATTGGATTAAATATATATTACATACTGTATATACATATATATACACAGTATATTTATACACAGTACAGACCAAAAGTTTGGACACACCTTCTCATTCAAAGAGTTTTCTTTATTTTCATGACTCTGAAAATTGTAGATTCACATTAAAGGCATCAAAACTATGAATTAACACATGTGAAATGAAATACTTAACAAAAAAGTGTGAAACAACTGAAAATATGTCTTATTTTCTAGGTTCTTCAAAGTAGCCACCTTTTGTTTTGATTACTGCTTTGCACACTCTTGGCATTCTCTTGATGAGCTTCAAGAGGTAGTCACGCGAAATGGTCTTCCAACAGTCTTGAAGGAGTTCCCAGAGATGCTTAGTACTTGTTGGCCCCTTTTCCCTTCAGTCTGCGGTCCAGCTCACCCCAAACCATCTCGATTGGGTTCAGGTCTGGTGACTGTGGAGGCCAGGTCATCTGACGTAGCACCCCATCACTCTCCTTCTTAGTCAAATAGCCCTTACACAGCCTGGAGGTGTGTTTGGGGTCATTGTCCTGTTGAAAAATAAATGATTGTCCAACTAAATGCAAACCGGATGGAATAGCATACTGCTACAAGATGCTGTGGTAGCCATGCTGGTTCAGTATGCCTTCAATTTTGAATAAATCCCCAACAGTGTCACAAGCCAAGCACCCCCACACTATAACACCTCCTCCTCCATGCTTCACGGTGGGAACCAGGCATGTAGAGTCCATCCGTTCACCTTTTCTGCGTCGCACAAAGACACCATGGTTGGATCCAAAGATCTCAAATTTGGACTCATCAGACCAAAGCACAGATTTCCACTAGCCTAATGTCCATTCCTTGTGTTCTATAGCCCAAACAAGTCTCTTCTGCTTGTTGCCTGTCCTTAGCAGTGGTTTCCTAGCAGCTATTTTACCATGAAGGCCTGCTGCACAAAGTCTCCTCTTAACGGTTGTTCTACAGATGTGTCTGCTGCTTAGAACTCTGTGTGGCATTGACCTGGTCTCTAATCTGAGCTGCTGTTAACTTGCGATTTCTAAGGCTGGTGACTCGGATAAACTTATCCTCCGCAGCAGAGGTGACTCTTGGTCTTCCTTTCCTGGGGCGGTCCTCATTTGAGCCAGTTTCTTTGTAGTGTTTGATGGTTTTTGCCACTGCACTTGGGGACACTTTCAAAGTTTTCCCAATTTTTCAGACTGACTGACCTTCATTTCTTAACGTAATGATGGCCACTCGTTTTTCTTTACTTAGCTGCTTTTTTCTTGCCATAATACAAATTCTAACAGTCTATTCAGTAGGACTATCAGCTGTGTATCCACCAGACGTCTGCACCACACAACTGATGGTTCCAACCCCATTTTTAAGGCAAGAAATTCCACTTATTAAACCTCACAGGGCACACCTGTTAAGTGAGAACCATTTCCGGTGAGTACCTCTTGAAGCTCATCAAGAGAATGCCAAGAGCGTGCAAAGCAGTAATCAAAGCAAAAGATGGCTACTTTGAGGAACCTGGAATATAAGACATATTTTCAGTTGTTTCACACTTTTTTGTTAAGTATTTCATTCCACATGTGTTAATTCATAGTTGTTATGCCTTCAATGTGAATCTACAATTTTCAGAGTTATGAAAATAAAGGGGAAACTCTTTGAATGAGAAGGCGTGTCCAAAACCTTTGGTCTGTACTATATAAATATATATATATATATATATATATGTATAGAGAGAGAGAGAGAGAGAGAGAGAGAGATACACATACATGTGTGTGTGTGTGTGTGTTTATATATACATAAACACACATTGTGAATTTGAAAAAAAGAAAAACTTTATCAAAGTTATTTTTATTTTTACCTACAACAACATTTAAACAATACTGTATGTCATTTTCTGAGACATATTCATTTTAAGTTCTCTTTGGATGAAGTTAAACACTGACATAAGTAGTGCCCGAGATCTTTTCTTGGAAAAAAAGATTGGACAGGAAGATCCATCCTTTCGAAACTCTGAATCCAAAGTCTTGCCAGATCCAATAGGCATAGTATTGTTATTCATTCTATATTTGACAAGTGGGATTTAGTACCAAGTTTAGTCCAAGAAGTTGCAGAAACAATGAAACTTTATACGTTTGAATTATTATGTAAGAAGTAAAACAAAGAGAACAATTATCCGAAGAGGTAAGTTTACAGCAGTAGAAAAGCAAACAAGAACCTGAGCCAACACGCAGCCAGCTTATTCTACAAGCGAGTACGTAAGAGAGTCCACTGCAGATACTGATATACCAGACAGAATTGAGGAACAAATAGTTTGTATTAAAAGTACTACACATATCATTATATCCCAAAAAAGGTAAGGGACATATTTTAATGCATGTGCTAAATAATGTCAAACTTTAGAAACAAATGATCAATGAGATATAGGTATAGGTATAGGATCACAAAAGAAGTGCAAAAGTAACATACATAGCTATCAAATAAATATTTCAACAAGTATGCTAGGCACGTATGGAAACTTCCTTTAAGTGTACACATTGGAGCAAAGCTTATTTGGTGCATAATAAATTTCACAAAAACATGCAAACAGTGTGGAATTTCACCCTTTAGCAAAACCCTTCCATGTACGTCAGGACTGCCCCGGTGTGAGCTGGTCATAGTCTTTTTATTGGAGTAGAACATGCCATACGTATTTATACTAGACTCATAACAAAAAACTGTCTTTTGTAACTTACACACATGAGGATGGACAAACCTAGGAAACAACATAGCTATCTGAAGTGAGGAATTTTGAATGATTGCTGTAGGGTCAATTTACTGATCTGATTAAATTACTGGTATGTGGGGCAATATTCTCTAGGCCAGGGATTCCCAACCTGTAGCTTAGAAGCCACATGTGGCTCAAGGGCCCTGAACGTGTCTTCCAGCTTGGTGCATAAGTACCAGGTCTAGCAAACAGTTATGAAAAGCAGCTCTTCAAATGGTGACTTTTGAGTAGCCCCACATGGAATAGCAGCTCTGAATGGGGGTAAGGTAGGAACACATAATATTGGTATACTGCGTTGATGTGACTTCTGTGAAAAATCTTTGGCTGTCTTTACATCGGTACTGGGGGCTCTGGGTGTGACTACTGTGAGGGGGGCGGAAGCTGGACGTGGCTCGTCTCTCAGACCTGAATGTAGCCCCCAAGGTCAGAAAGGTTGGGGAGCTTTTCTCTAGGCTAAGACATTTTTATTCTCTATAGTATTTTTGTACCTGATTTCTTCTATTTTATATGCTACTCTTTCGGCCATCTTTCTCCTCCTTCTCCCGGCGTCAGAAGAAGGAGGACAAACATGGCCGAAAGAGGAGACACCGCACCTGGAGAATGGAACCACCCATCTGACCCATCTGCACAGTACAGACCGTTTAGGTAAGTATTATAAAGTAATTTTTACTTTCTACACAGCGGCTTGGGCTCTTATATACAGCATGTTAGAATGCTGTACACTGTGTGCAGAATTATTAGGCAAATGAGTATTTTGATCACATGATAATTTTTATACATGTTGTCCCACTACAAGCTGTATAAGCTTGAGAGCCAACTACCAATTAAGTTAAACAGGTGATGTGCATCTCTGTAATGAGGAGGGGTGTAGTGTAAGGACATCAATACCCTATATAACGTGTGCTTAATTATTAGGCAACTTCCGTTCCTTTGGCAAAATGGGTCAGAAGAGAGATTTGACGGGCTCTGAAAAGTCCAAGACAACTTCTTCAAGCAGTGGTACAGGAAGAAGTCGGTATCGTTCAAGAAAAACATGATTTTCATGGAGAACAATGCTCCATCACATGCATCCAACTACTCCACAGCGTTGCTGGCCAGTAAAGGTCTAAAAGATGAAAAAATAATGACATGGCCCCCTTGTTTACCTGATTTGAACCCCATAGAGAACCTGTGGTCCCTCCTAAAATGTAAGATATACAGGGAGGGAAAACAGTACACCTCTCGGAACAGTGTTTGGGAGGCTGTGGTGGCTGCGTCATGCAATGTTAGATTGGTCACTAATTTTTTTAGGTTTTGTTTTTGCATGTCAGATTTGTTTATTTCTAAATTTTGTGCAGTTATATTGGTTTACCTGGTGAAAATAATCAAGTGAGATGGGAATATATTTGGTTTTTATTAAGTTGCCTAATAATTCTGCACAGTAATAGTTATCTGCACAAACAGATATCCTCCTAAGATAGCCAAATCTAGAAAACCCCCACTCCAACTTCCAAAACTATTAGGCTTTGATATTTATGAGTCTTTTGGGTTGATTAAGAACATAGTTGTTGATCAATAATAAAAAAAATCCTCTAAAATACAACTTGCCTAATAATTCTGCACACAGTGTATATAAGAGCCCACTGGTGCTTGTCGCAGCTTATAGTCACCAAATCTGGTGATAGGTTCCCTTTAATGATTTGTTTCCTCTCTAGGACCAAAGACTACTTAACTCCTCAGCTGACTCCCCAGTCATTCTATTCAGAGAGAGACCCTGGCATTTCTCTCTCCCAGCTACAACTCACATCTTGGCTGGTTACTTATGAGCTTACACACTCCCATCTGCTACATCCAGCAGACTGATTGACTTACCAGCTGCACACTGAACCCATTTTTTGGTTATTTAGCATAAGGCCTAAGACACACGGCGAGAAAAACAGTGCGAGTGGAGTGCGATAAAACATCGCATTTCACTCGAACCAATATTAGCCTGTGTGTCATCACACATGAGCGATTATTTTCTCTGACCTAATCAGAACGAGAAAACAATCGCAGCATGCTGCGATTAAAATGCAAGACTCTTTCTCTCTCACCCATTCAAGTGTATGGGGCGAGAGAAAAATCGCACTGCACTCATGCACTCACGGTACACCAGTGTACCGCGAGTGCAGAGCGAGACTCGCAATAGCCGGCTATGGAGGAGAGAGGGAGATAAATCCCTTCCTCCCCTCCGCAGCACTGGCCCGCCCCTCCGCAGAGTCAGCCAGCCCCCTGCAGCTGAGGTCCGCCCCCCGCAGCTGAGGTCTGCTCGCACAGTCGGACCTCAATCGCAGGGACACTCGCATGACACTCGACTCTGCTGTACTGCCAGCGTGAGCCGAGTGTCATGCGAGGATCTCACTAGTGCTCTGTGTGGCCCCGGCCTTACGCTGTAGGTTGACTCCTAATCAAGACCTGCAGAGTATATCATTTGTAATGTGTATGTTCGTTTGCATAGAATGTGTATACAGTACATGTCTTGTGTATATGTATGTGTGTATTGTAGCATACATGAGTATTTATTGTGTTTATGTTTTCAGTATATGTGTGTAGTGTGCATTTGTGTGTTTATCAACCTACTAGCTATAGTACCCGGGTGTTGCCCAGGACAGTAACTGTCTCTCTTTCTCTCTCCCAATCTCTGTCTGTTTGTTTCTGTCTGTTTGTCTCTGTCTGTCTATGTCTGTTTGTCTCTGTGTGTCTGTCTCTTTACCTGTCTGTCTCTGTGTGTCTGTCTCTCTGTCTGATTCTTTCCGTGTCTGTCTCTATCCATGTCTGTCTGTCTGTGTCTATCTCTCTGTCTGTCTGTGCATCTATCTGTCTGTTTCAGTCTGTCTGTCTGTTTCTCTCTATCTCTGTACCTGTCTGTCTCTCTCTCTGTCTCTATCTGTGTCTGTCTGTCTCTCTCTATGTCTGTGTCTGTCTGTCAGTCTCTTTCCCTGCCTGTCTCTTTCCCCATCTGTCTCTTCCCTGTCTATCTCGTTCCAGGTCTGTCTCGTTCCAGGTCTGTCTCGTTCCTCGTCTGTCTCTTTCCCCGTCTGCCTCTTTCCCATTCTGCCTCTTTCCTCATCTGTCTCTTTCCCCGTCTGTCTCTTTCCCGTCTATCTCTTTCCCTGTCTGTCACTCTGTCTCTTTCCCTATCTGCCTGTCTCTTTCCCTGTCTGCCTGTCTCTTTCCCTTTCTGTGTCTGTCTGCCTTTGTCTCTTTGACTGTCTCTCTCTGTCTCTTTCCCTGTCTGTCTCTGTCTGTCTGTCTCTTTCCCTGTCTGTATGTGTCTGACTCTTTGACTGTCTGTCTTTCTCTCTGTCTCTTTCCCTGTCTGTCTCTCTCTCTCTTTCCCTGTCTGCCTCTTACTCTGTCTGTGCCTATGTGAACTCTATCTCTTTCAGTCTCTCTCTATCCGTCTCCCCACCGACATCTTATTACCGCAAACATAAGCTTCTTATACTAACAATTTATTTTGTTCCTATAGCAACCACTCACAGCTGCTATTAATAACCTATAGCTCGCAGCTCTATTGACTTTAATAGAGGCAGCTTTTTTAGAGAGTAACTGTAAAGCTCGGGGTTAAATTTTCCCGTCAAAACATAGTCTATGACGTTCCCTGAGTCACATGGGGTGTCTGTGCAAAATTTTGGGATTGTAAACGCGACAGGGCGGATTTCTTTAGCGGACATACACACATACATACACACATACATACATACACACACATACACTCAGCTTTATATATTAGATAATCATGCCTGCTAACTTGCACAGGTTTTGCAGGAGGTTCCATGAATTGTAGAGTAGTTGACAAATCTTTTGAGACCTGCCGAAGCCTCCTGAAGTGTCCAGGAAACCAGTGCCTGGTTATGGTTTCTTGTGTGTGATGCCAGAATTCTCCATCATTAGACAGAACCCCAGCATCCAATTCCATCAGTATCCTTGGCAGAAGAAAATGACACACGTCCACTGACTCCAAATGTTCATGCTGTGTGTGTGCCCTTTAAAATGTTGCCATAGGGCCCTACCAAGATTCAAGATTCTACAGTTCAACTGATTTCTGCTACCTGTTGAAGCCACCCACTCTATGTGATGGAAACATGGGTTGCCGTGATTCTGGGAAGAAGGTCAAAGCAAAAGGGTAAAAGTAAGGTCAGGGGGAGTGACAATGTCATACCCATGATGAAGGTAAACATCTGGATTACTGACAAAACTAATTGTAAAAGCTGTGCAGTTTTGCTAGTGAAACAGCCTGCAAAATCAAGTCTCTGTTTAAGGAAGTATTCTGACAATGCAGTCATGTTTCGCTACTTTGCCACGTAGCGTTTCCATTCTCTATTTTAAAATTGGAGCAAAAATTGTCCTATCAAGAATTGCAACTTGGTCGCAATTTGTGAATGCAGCCTAACAGTCAATAATAAAATGTGTTGAGACTTCACCAGGAGCATTATATGGCTTTAGTGCCTGGCCTTAAGCTGTGTATAGGTAGGGGGTGCCAAATGTAATATTTGCCCTGGGTGCAGAAAAACCTAGTTTTGCATTTGATGAACACCATAGGCCTTTTTATCAACTGATAAATGGTATGATCAGGAGTCAGAGCGCCACCAATCTGATATTGGTAGCCTGTCCTAAAGATAAACCATCAAAATTAAAGTCCCAGAAGACACATGGGGTTGTGTGCACACAACATCTTTTAGATGCCTGCATACCTGCCCAGATTTTCAATCAGATGACACTTCATTAAAGCGCCAGTGGTGTTTTTCCTGAATCATTTTTGTGATGACTTTGTGTTGGTTGTCATCTTTTTTTTAACATATACAAGTGCATCTCAATAAATTAGATTATCATCAAAAGGTTAATTTATTTCAGTAATTCAATACAAAAAGGGAAACACATTATATAGAGTCATTACACACAGGGATCTATTTCAAGTGTTTATTTCTGTTAATGTTGATGATTATGGCTTACAGCCAATGAAAACCCAAAAGTCATTATCTCAAAAAATTAGAATATTATATAAGACCTACTGAAAAAAATATTTCACACTCAGAAATGTTGGTGCCTACTTAAAAATCTGTACAGTAAATGCCTCAATACTTGGTCGGGGCTCCTTTTGCATGAATTACTGCATCAATGCGGCGTGGCATGGAGGCGATCAGCCTGTGGCACTGCTGAGCTGTTATGGACCCCAGGTTGCTTTGATAGCAGCCTTCAGCTCATCTGCATTGTTGGGTCTGGTGTCTCTCATCTCCCTCTTGACAATACCTCATAGCTTCTCAATGGGATTTAAGTCAGACAAGTTTGCTGGCTAATCAAGCACAGTGATATTATGGTTATTAGGCCAGGTATTGGTAGTTTTTTGACAGTGTGGACAGGTGCAAAGTCCTGCTGGAAAATTAAATTTCCATCTCCAAAAAGCTTGTTGGCAGAGGGAAGCATGAAATGCTCTAAAATTTCCTGCTAGACATCTGCACTGACTTTGGTCTTGATAAAACACAGTGGACCTATACCAGCAGATGACATGTCTCCCCAAACCATCACTGATTGTGGAACCTTCACACTAGACCTCAAGCAGCTTGGATTGTGGCCTCTTCACTCTTCCTCCAGACTCTGGTCCTTGATTTCCAAATGAAATGCAGATTTACTTTCATCTGAAAACAACACCTTGGACCACTGAGCATCAGTCTAGTTATTTTTTTTATTGGCCCCAGGTAAGACACTTCTGGTGTTGTCTATTGGTCATGAGTGGCTTGACACAAGGAATGTGGCAGTTGTAGCCCATGTCCTGGATACGTCTGTGTGTGGTGGCTCTTGAAGCACTGACTCCAGCAGCTGTCCATTTCTTGTGAATTTCCCTCAAATTTTTAATAGCCTTTTCTTAACAATCCTATCAAGGCTGCAGTTATCCCAGTTGCTTGTGCCCTTTTTCTACCACACTTTTTCCTTCCACTCACCTTTCCATTAATATGCTTGGATAGAGAACTCTGTGAACAGACAGCTTCTTTAGCATGACCTTTTGTGGCTTACACTCCTTGTGGAGTGTGTCAATGACTGCCTTCAGGAAATCTGTCAAGTCAGCAGTCTTCCCCATGATTGTGTAGTCTACTGAACCAGACTAAGGAACCGTTTTAAACGCTTAGGAAGCCTTTGCATTTGTTTTGTGGCAATTATTCTAATTTTCTGAGATAATGACTTTTGGGTTTTCATTGGCTGTAAGCCATAATCATCAACATTGACAGAAATAAACACTTGAAATAGATCCCTCTGTGTGTAATGACTCTATATAATACATGCATTTGCGCATTTGCATTGAATTACTGAAATAAATTAACTGTTTGATGATATTCTAAATTATTGAGATGCAGTTGTAGTAATAAAATCATTCATTTCACAAGTGGAGGTCACATCTATAAATAACACTATTATGATAGGGATTGGAACACACCTTAAAACAAATATGAGATATGCCTCTGTTATTATCTGTAGCTAGGGAGTAGAAAACGCTCGTTAATATATCGGATGGAGACCACTTTCTGTATTTTGTAGAATCTGGTATTTGCCTATCCCATTTCTAGATTTCTCAATGTTCCCCGCTGTTTAATTTCTCTGCCATTAATTACTGAATTTAATTAATAATTAGCTGCTAATTGGCAATTTTGATTCATGATTCATACAGTACACAGAGAATTTAAGTGTCACCTCTGCTTAAATAAAGGAAGTGGCTAGGATTAGGATAACAGCGCGGTTTGTGAGTCACCGCTTTACCATGAGTAAGCTTCCACTTAGTAAATGGGTAATCATATATTGCATTCTCCTCGTATTTTATATAGTATCTTTTTATTTTTGGCTCACCACCCAAAGAATAAGGGAGTTTTTTTTAAAATATCCATCTCTTACACTGGACAAGGATGAAACAAATTTGAGAACCATTAGGGTATGTTTCCACATTACAGATTTAGGTGGAGATATTCTGCACCTAAAACAGCATCTCTTGGCAGAAAAAATATGGCGGGAAAAAACACATTTTTTGATGCATTATTTTAATGTATTCAGATAGGGAAAACGCTGGGAAAAACACAGAAACAATTGATATGTCAATTGTTTGGTGCAGTTTTTTCTGCAATGTGGGCACAGCAACAAGATTATCATAGACTTTGTTGGGATGTATTTTCCCTTGCATATTGATTAAAATATGCAAGGAAAAAACGCATCAAAAACGCAAAAAAAAAAACCACAGCGTGGGCACACAGCCTTACTATGGATTTTCTGATAATATGTTAATAAAGCTGACAAGTTCACTGTTAGTGTTGAATGAGCATTGCCATGCTCGGGTGCTCTGTAGTAGAAATGAGCGGACTTGCTGACGTTCGGTAGGTTCAGCTGGATTTTAGATAACGTTCAGTTTGGGACCCGGACTTGACCTGAACTCCAATGGAAGTCACTAATTGGGCAGATCAAGTGTCCGCCCACATATAGCTAGCCATAAACAGATCACTTCCGGGGGCGGGTGGGTGAGGTTCTTCAAAATTTTTGGTGCACGCTACATACGATAACGCTGTTGTTACCCCCAGTGTGAGCCAGGGTGGCACAGTGGCTCAGTGGTTAGTACTGCAGTCTTGTAGCACTGGGTTTAAATCCCACCAAGGACAACATCTGCAAGGAGTTTGTATGTTCTCCCTTCATTTCCATGAGTGTCCTCTGGGTACTGCAGTTTCCTCCAACACTCAAAGACATACTGATAGGGAGTTTAGATTGTGAGCCCAAAGGGGGACATTAATGCTGATGTATGTAAAGCGCTGTGGAATTAATGGCGCTATATAAGTGAATAAATATTATTATTCAATCACTGCAGGCAGCTCACATTGGGCTGAGCACTGAATAGAACTCCAGAATTTGACGTAAATTAGCTGTGTCTTAAGCCTGCTTTACACGTTGCAATTTCGCATACGATATCGTATGCGATTTGCAACGCCCCCATCGTATGTGTCGCATGTTCAATTTGTTGAACGTGCCGCAAAAATGATTAACCCCCATCACACGTACTTACCCGTCCATACAACCTCGATGTGGGCGGCGAACGTCCACTTCCTGAAGTGGAAGGGACGTTCGGTGTCACATCGACGTCACGCGGCAGCCGGCCAATAGAAGCGGAGGGGGGGGGATGAGCGGGACGTAAACATCCCGTCCACCTCTTTCCTTCTGCATTGCCGGCTAGAGCCGCGGGACGCAGGTAAGGCCCACCAGATGTTCCTCCAGTTAACCAGTCCAACACTGAGCATGGAGTGTGGCTACAACAGCCTAGAAGTAAGGTCACTGCCAAGGTGGTGATGGGGTGGTGAAGGTGCCTTTTTGCTGTTTGTGGCCTCACTTGAAAAGGTGGCTTTGCCTTTCTTTTGTTCTGCCGACTTCCAGGTTTCTTGTACCCTATGGAGCCTCTCTATTGAATTCAGAGTCTTTAAGCTTACTTCCCCCATGGCTTCCCCCTTATTGACATCTTTCATTCGTGTTCAGTCTATCTCCAAAGTGCACAGATTTTTTGGCTGGCATGAATTAATACCGTTTGTTTAGCAGCTGTATAGGAGAGTATAGGAAGCTGCACTTTCCTATGCAGAGGTCCAAAGAAACTTATAATTTGAGTTTGCATGTTCTTGCCAGGTTTGCATAGGTTTCCTCTGGGTACTCCGACTTCTGCTCACACTCCAATGGCATAGTAATAGGGAATTTAGAGTGTGAGCCCTAATGGGGATGATATAATAATCTCTGTAAAACGCTGCAGAATATGATGGCTGATGGTGTGTTGCCCTGGGCAAGCCAGGGGACACAGGTCACACATCACCACACCCCACATCCCAGGTAGGCACACCTAAGCTGAACCACAAATCCTTGTTGCCTTCCTCCAGAGGCTGATGATTCACACCAGGGGGTGGGCCAGGCGGTTGGCTCCGCCCACCGAGGAGATCACAGCTCTGGAGGCAGGAAGAACCAGGCAGATAGGGTGAGATAGAGTTTGGAGGAGGAAGTGGAAGGAGTGGAGGAGTAGCCCAGAGTGGCTAAAGTAAACAACTAAGTGAAAGTGAAGGAAAGTAAAGGAGAAAGCAAGAGTGGTGACAGTGAGAGAGAAGCCTGAAGGTCCAGCTTTGTGCAGGGCAAGCCAGCAAGGTCAGCAACGGTGGTGACTGTCTGGAGGGGGACAGTTCGGAAGTTCCTGGAAGGACCCCGTAGGCTGTGTGCCCGGTGGTCTGGAGCAGTGTTCCGAAGGACAGTCAGCACCAGGGCAGGGGCCTTTCGGATCCCAGCAAGGCTTGGAGTCGCCGTAAATTGCTAAATCCGTTAGTGAAGGGGACGTCTGTCTCCCAACAAGCAAGTCCTGATTGAAGGCAACAGCTCAACCTGTACAACAGAGACACCGCCACCGCCAGGGCACCAGTCTCTGAGGGCCAGCGCCTGCGGGCAAAGTGAAGTGCTCCTCCGGCCCAGCTTGAAGCCGGGGAGCGGGTTACCGGTGGGGACCCATCGCAACCAACCGTACACATAGGTGCAAGGAAGAGGGACATTACCGTCACCTACCGGGAAGGCAGGTGCAGCCGTCCGTGGGACCGTCCTACCAGCCGTTTGGTTTACCGTACAAACTGTGTCCACGTCTCAGGCTGAGTGAGTACCACCGTGCCGCAAGGCACAGCGCTGCCCCCGCGTCCCTGCACCCACCAGGCCCTGCACCTCCCAAGCCATCACCGGGCCCCGGGATCACCAACCCCTACCCACGGAGGGGCAACACAACACCTGGCTGCTCCACATCACCATCCCCGGGATCCCCGTATTCAGCAGCGGTGGTGCTACCAATCACCACAACCGTGGGTGGCATCACGGACATTATCCCAACACTCCAAACCCCCCTTTCACTCACGGGCGAGGAGCGCCGCTCGAGAAACCCCCGGGATCCGGCCCACGGCTCGAGCCACCACTGAGCAGCAGCCGGACCCGAGCAGAAGGGGTGAGCGCGGTGTGCTGACACCCTCCTCCCCGCCCGCGACAATTTGGCGTCACGAACAGGATCCTACCGCTCTGCCGTTTGGTAGAGATGCGCCTTGTTACCGCCGGAGGTATCCGGCAGGAAAATTTCAGAAGCCGCCATCTTTGGCGCGAAAAGTTCCCGCTCGAGCGTCTTCTCGAGCAGTAGAGGCGCGAAGGCCAAAACCCCGCCCCGAGAAAGGAGGGGCTGGAAAGAGCTAAGGGGGACGCGATGGCGGCTGGACGCATGTAAGTGTGGCGGTGCAAGCCAACACCCTGAGGCCCCCTGTCTGCCGACCCTAACGAACAATGTCCGCCCCACCTAGCTCTGCAGAGACTACCGAGCGGGTGTCTGGAACGGCGGCCTGGCTGAGGGCCCGGGCGGCGGGGATCTGCCGTCACTACCAGAGTCGGATCGGCGGGCTGATGGAGCAGTGGGCCGCGGAGGTGGAGGCCCTAGTTGCGGTGGCGCGAGTATATGGAGTGGAGGCCGTGATGGAGGAGCGGGAGAATGACCCACGCCCCTGTGTCCCCGAGGGACCGGCCGCTGCGGCTGAGAGACCCAGTCTGCCCCTGGCTCCTGTGTTACCTCCGTCCTACTCGCTCGCGCGCTGTACCGAGCCTGGCCCGTCGGGCGTGCACCCCTCTGTAACTGCGGCGGGGGCAGAAGATAGCGACTCCGGGCCTGACACTGAGCCCGTGTCAGAGGAAGAAGAGGGGGTCGCTGCCCTGCCTGGCATGGAGGCCTCCTATGTTCCCCGAGCCGGAGGCAACGGGTATCGGGCGATCCTTCCGCGCCATGCTTGCTATGCGCTGGAGGGGCTGGTGCCCATGTCCTTTCACCCCGAGCCGGGTAAGGAGGGCGAAAATGCAGAGTAGGGCAATGGATGCCCGTAGCACCGTCCCCGTTGGGACCACCTGCTTGTTTGTTTGAAAAGTTTAAAAGTTAAAGAATGATAAGAAGAAATGATTACCGAACAGTTACCTGATTGTCTGTGTGATTGAACCGGCTGGAGCCGACACCGTTGTCCCCGTGGGGATCGTTTAAAAAGTTTTTGCATGGAGGACTATCCATGGACAAGCCCGTAAACTTGCAGGGCAACCACAAACGTTAGTGGCTTGTAAATATGTTGTTTACCGTTACCGTTTTCCGCAGGCCGCCTCCGGAGAGGCAGGTTGGAGGGAGGGCCCTGAGCAGAGCAGGCTAGGGCCCAGCCACCAAAGAAACCGGTGGCTACCCTCTGGAGGGCAAGGACAGATCCCGCTCGGGTACCGTGTGCTGGACTGTGGGTCAAGGGGTGCTGCCTGGGTTTTAGGGGCAGCATCAGGGCCAGGTTACTTGGGTGGGAGAGAGCGGAAACCGTAACCGTAAACCGTTGAAACGTTAAAGTAAAATGTGCCTCCCGTAAGGGAAGATTATTAAAAATGTCATATGTTATGTTTAACCCTGTTATCCCCTTTTTACAGAAAATAAAACCGGTGTAGGACGGCAGCCCGCGGACGGTCTGCATTTTGCTAAGGGGGAATGTGTCGCCCTGGGCAAGCCAGGGGACACAGGTCACACATCACCACACCCCACATCCCAGGTAGGCACACCTAAGCTGAACCACAAATCCTTGTTGCCTTCCTCCAGAGGCTGATGATTCACACCAGGGGGTGGGCCAGGCGGTTGGCTCCGCCCACCGAGGAGATCACAGCTCTGGAGGCAGGAAGAACCAGGCAGATAGGGTGAGATAGAGTTTGGAGGAGGAAGTGGAAGGAGTGGAGGAGTAGCCCAGAGTGGCTAAAGTAAACAACTAATTGAAAGTGAAGGAAAGTAAAGGAGAAAGCAAGAGTGGTGACAGTGAGAGAGAAGCCTGAAGGTCCAGCTTTGTGCAGGGCAAGCCAGCAAGGTCAGCAACGGCGGTGACTGTCTGGAGGGGGACAGTTCGGAAGTTCCTGGAAGGACCCCGTAGGCTGTGTGCCCGGTGGTCTGGAGCAGTGTTCCGAAGGACAGTCAGCACCAGGGCAGGGGCCTCTCGGACCCCGGCAAGGCTAGGAGTCGCCAAATTTGCCGAATCCGTCAGTGAAGGGGACGTAGATCCCCCAACAACCAAGTCCCGATTGAAGGCAACAGCTCAACCTGTACAACAGAGACACCGCCACCGCCAGGGCACCAGTCTCTGAGGGCCAGCGCCTGCGGGCAAAGTGAAGTGCTCCTCCGGCCCAGCTTGAAGCCGGGGAGCGGGTTACCGGTGGGGACCCATCGCAACCAACCATACACATAGGTGCAAGGAAGAGGGACATTACCGTCACCTACCGGGAAGGCAGGTGCAGCCGTTTGGTTTACCGTACAAACTGTGTCCACGTCTCAGGCTGAGTGAGTACCACCGTGCCGCAAGGCACAGCGCTGCCCCCGCGTCCCTGCGCCCACCAGGCCCTGCACCTCCCAAGCCATCACCGGGCCCCGGGATCACCAACCCCTACCCACGGAGGGGCAACACAACACCTGGCTGCTCCACATCACCATCCCCGGGATCCCCGTATTCAGCAGCGGTGGTGCTACCAATCACCACAACCGTGGGTGGCGTCACGGACATTATCCCAACACTCCAAACCCCCCTTTCACTCACGGGCGAGGAGCGCCGCTCGAGAAACCCCCGGGATCCGGCCCACGGCTCGAGCCACCACTGAGCAGCAGCCGGAACCGAGCAGAAGGGGTGAGCTTGGTGTGCTGACACCCTCCTCCCCGCCCGCGACAATGGCACTTTATAAACAAATAAACAATGCATAATAAATAATAATAATAATAATATGCAATATACATTTCTTTACAATGGGTCTCTATGGTGGAAGCATGCCTTGGCATCCATCCTTATTATGAACATTGGTGAGTCTATACCTCCTGAAAGTATGTGTCCTACAGTGTGTAGAAAGCGGGCTTTACACGCTACGACATCGCTAATGCAAAGTCGTTGGGGTCACGGAATTTGTGACGCACATCCGGCCGCATTAGCGATGCCGTTGCGTGTGACACCTATGAGAGATTTTGCATCGTCGCAAAAACGTGAAAAATCGCTCATCGGTGACATGGGGGTCCATTCTCAAATATCGTTTCTGCAGCAGTAACGAAGTTGTTCCTCGTTCCTGCGGCAGCACACATCGCTTCATGTGACACCACAGGAACGAGGAAGCTCTCCTTACCTGCCGCTCAGCCGCTATGCGGAAGGAAGGAGGTGGGCGGGATGTTACGTCCCGCTCATCTCCGCCCCTCCGCTTCTATTGGGCGGCGGTGCAGTGACGCTGCTGTGATGTCGCTTTGACGCTGAATGAACCGCCCCCTTAGAAAGGAGGCGGTTCGCCAGTCACAGCGACGTCGCTAGGCCGGTAAGTATGTGTGACAGGTCTGGGCGATGTTGTGCGACACGGGCAGCGATTTTCCCGTGTCGTACAACCGATGGGGGCGGGAACGCACGTTAGCGATATCGGTACCGATATCGCAGCGTGTAAAGCGGCCTTAAGTGTAGTGTTGACCAAACTTAATAGACATGGGGAACAGCAGCAGAGACTCAGAGCAAGAGCTTATGGAGGGTGAATAAAGCACATTTTTTATTTTTTAATTAAATTACAG
Source organism: Anomaloglossus baeobatrachus (assembly GCF_048569485.1). Taxonomy (NCBI): domain Eukaryota; kingdom Metazoa; phylum Chordata; class Amphibia; order Anura; family Aromobatidae; genus Anomaloglossus; species Anomaloglossus baeobatrachus. Next base: position 827,385,975 of record NC_134353.1, on the reverse strand, counting down.
CAGAGGGTTTAAGTTGCACATACATCTTTTCTTCTGCACCTTTCAAGTGCAATAACATTCTTATTTTTCCATCGTCATAGCCTTTTTAGGGATTCTTTTTTACTGGATGAGGATGGGCCACGGTAATGCATCAGAATCCCATAATTGCATCGCAGAGAGGCTAAGGGTGGCTTTACACGCTACAATATCGCTAAAGCAATCTCGTTGGGGTCACGGAATTTGTGACGCACATCTGGCTGCTTTAGTGATGTCGTTGTGTGTGACACCTATGAGCGATTTTGAATTGTTGCAAAAACGTTCAAAATCGCTCATCGGTGACATGCCCCCCCATTACCAAATATCGTTGCTGCTGCAGTAACGATGTTGTTTGTCGTTCCTGCGGCAGCACACATCACTATGTGTGACACCGCAGGAACGACAAACATCTCTTTACCTGCGTCCACCGGTAAAGGAGGAAGGAAGGAGGTGGGCGGCATGTTCTGACCGCTCATCTCTTCCCCTCCTTTTCTATTGGGCGGCGGTTCAGTGACGCTGCTGTGACGTCGCTGTGACGCTGAACGAACCGCCCCCTTAGAAAGGAGGCGGTTCGCCGGTCACAGCGACGTCACAGGGCAGGTATGTGCATGTGACATTGCCGTAGCGATAATGTTTGCTACGGCAGCAATCACCACATATCGGCCGTGCAACGGGGGTGGGTGCAATCGCGCTTGACATCGCTAACAAATGCTAGCGATGTCGCAGCGTATAAAGCACCCCTAAGGCTATGTTCACACACTGCATCTTTTACTGCGTTTTTGGTGCATTTTTGAGGTCACAAAGATGCACCTAAATGCATGCATTTCCTTCCCCCCGCAAAGTCTATGAGATTTCCATTTTGCTGTCTACACAGGGCATCTTTTCTTGTCTGCATCTTGGCTGCGTTTTTGAAGCATGTCAATTCTTTTTGCATTCTTGCAGCGTTTTTAAACCTTTCCAGTCAATGGATTTGACTTAAAAAACGCATTGGGCAAAATGCGGTAAAAAAAGCGGTAAACAAGTTTTTTGATGCGTTTTTGCCACAAGTGCATTTTTTGTGCATTTTTGGGGCAAAAAATGCTGCATCTTTGTGGTTAGAAAAGATGCAGTGTGTGAACATAGCCTTAAAAGGGTGGTTCACTGATATTTTTTATTTTCTGGATCGATATATTAAGAAACAAAGTTTCTCTCAAATACCTTATGTTGGCAATAGTTCCTGTGAGAGGCGCTATTGCAGACTGCTATTCCCCATGCCTGACTGCCGGGCTACGTGACCTCAGGGATCCGGTGACGTCACGTCAAGTTCCTGACACCGCAGCCAGCCACAGTGTCCGTGAGTGATGGGCTGTGGGCGGTGTTTCACCGCTCGTCACAGCCCATCTGCTCCCTCCTCCCTCACAGCAGAGCAGTACAAACAGGAGACACTCTGGTCTGTGGTGAGCGGTGGAACACCGCCCACAGCCCAATGACTCAGGAAGACTAGGGCCGGCCGCAATGATGAGATGTGATCAGGAACTTGACGTGATGTCACCGGATCCCCAAGGTCACGGAGCCCAGGGGTTTGGCATGGGGAACAGCGGTCTGCAATAGCGTCTCTCACAGGCACTATTGCCAACATAAGGTATTTGAGAGAAACTTTGTTTGTCAATATAATATCGATCTAGAAAATAAAAAATATGGGTGAACCACCCCTTTAAAGGAGTAAAAGAGCGTGCGCACTTGTGAGCATTTCATTAAAATGCTGTTTACAGAGATTGACAGTGGCATCTAAATGGTTCACAGCAGCAATCGAAGCTCAGCTCTGGCCATTGTTAGACATGCTGTAGCATAGCCGGCATCTACTCCATGTGGACAGAGCTCAGCACTTGAGTCTTCTCCACACTAGTAAATAACAGGCTGACCCTGGTAGGCGGTAGGTGCTGCATATTCAATTAATAATATACAAATTGAGAACCACTAAGGGTATTTACAAATGGAGTACCTCTAAGGGACCCAAACAAAAGCACCTTTTATTTTCTATATATTGAAAAATAATTTATATTCATTCATATAATAGAAGAAAACTAAACAAGTGCTTTTCAAAAACAATCATTGTGGAATTCTATAGCTTTATAAATTGCTGATACAACACTTATATTATCATCTATAGCTACTTACAGTATTAGTTGGTAATAATAATAGAATAATTAAAAGTGGAATGTACAGTGCTTAGCATAAATGAGTACACCCTCTTTGCAAAGTAACATTTTCATCACTTTCTCAGCCTTGTGAACATTTTGGAAATTGTTCTTGTGTTCAGTGAGAAATTGATTACAATTCTACTTTTCAAAGGGGTGTACTCATTTATGTTTAACCCTAGAACGCATACCTGGGGCCTCGCAGGGCTGCTAGGTCATTTGTTTTCTATGGTATATTTAATTGCTTGCGCGTTCTAGGGTTAAGCACTTTATGTCTTCAGGACACACATTCACTGGAACCCCACAGATCTTTACAATCTAGATGTGTTGCCCCCTCCACATGTTTCACCTATTTAGGTTGTTTTAAAGAGGCATAGGACAATGGCACCGCATTGGGAGTCGCCAGATTCAAGAAGAGCACAATTCATTTACTAGCAATTTATAAAGACTATAGAATCCTGGAGTGATTAATTTTAAAAAGCACTTGTTCGTTTTCTTCTACTAAATGAATAAAAATTATGTGTTAATATATGAAAATCGATAGATAAAAAGTACTGTTGTTTAGGTACTTTAGTGGCTCATTACAATTATGGACCCCAGAAAAGACATATATTTAAGGCCATGAGCACCAAGAAGTTAAATGGGTATTCTTTGAAAAACTACATAAATAAATTGTAAAAGTGAATATAAGAAACTTTTGTCAGAAAAATCTGCTTCTTTTACCACTTATAAGCCACTTCTCTCCGTGACTCCACAATTTCTCATTCACCTTTGAAAAAAAGTTAAAATTCAGATTGCTTAGACAAAACTTCCCGCCAGAAGAGTGAGAGGAAGACGAGAGGCACGCGGAAGCACAGAAACATAACATGACACAGCTTTCCAGTAAGTATATTAGCCTGTCAGAGACGGATTCACAGCTACACTGCTCAGCACTACTATATAATTTCTTACATGACACTGCTTCTATTTGGGAAGGGAGTGCAGGAATCCTTCTTTCTGTAGTAGTAATGTATGGAAAACATATTATAAGCTAGTCTCCTCTCACTAGGAAAACTGAAAGAAATGAACTGGAATATACCATATTTTTCGGATTATAAGACGTACTTTTCCTTGCAAAAATTTGGGAGGAAAATGAGATGTGCGTCTTATAATCCGAATGTAGCTTACCGTGAGGTAGGGGAGAGGGGTAGGAGGAGGCAGCGGTGGTGCTACAGTCGCTGTGCTGCTGGGGCTATGGGTGCTGTGCTGCTGAGGCTGCGGGCGCCATGCTGCTGGGGCTGCGGGCGCCGTGCTGCTGGGGCTGCGGGCGCCGTGCTGCTGGGGCTGCGGGCGCCGTGCTGCTGGGGCTGCGGGCACTGTGCTGCTGGGGCTGCGGGCGCTGTGCTGCTGAGGCTGCGGGCGCCATGCTGCTGGGGCTGCGGGTGCCGTGCTGCTGGGGCTGCGGGCGCCGTGCTTCTGGGGCTGCGGGCGCTGTCCTGCTGGGGCTGCGGGCACTGTGCTGCTGGGGCTGTGGGCGCTGTGCTGCTGAGGCTGCGGGCACTGTGCTGCTGGGGCTGCGGGCACTGTGCTGCTGGGGCTGCGGGCGCTGTGCTGCTGGGGCTGCGGGCACTGTGCTGCTGGGGCTGTGGGCGCTGTGCTGCTGAGGCTGCGGGCACTGTGCTTCTGGGGCTGCGGGCGCTGTGCTGCTGGGGCTGCGGGCACCGTGCTGCTGGGGCTGCGGGCGCTGTCCTGCTGGGGCTGCGGGCACTGTGCTGCTGGGGCTGTGGGCACTGTGCTGCTGAGGCTGCGGGCACTGTGCTGCTGGGGCTGCGGGCGCTGTGCTGCTGGGGCTGCGGGCGCTGTGCTGCTGGGGCTGCGGGCGCCGTGCTGCTGGGGCTGCGGGTGCCGTGCTGCTGGGGCTGCGGGCGCCGTGCTGCTGGGGCTGCGGGCGCTGTGCTGCTGGGGCTGCGGGCGCCGTGCTGCTGGGGCTGCGGGCGCCGTGCTGCTGGGGCTGCGGGCGCCGTGCTGCTGGGGCTGCGGGCGCTGTGCTGCTGGGGCTGCGGGCGCTGTGCTGATGAGGCTGCGGGCACTGTGCTGATGAGGCTGCGGGCACTGTGCTGCTGGGGCTGCGGGCGCTGTGCTGCTGGGGCTGTGGGTGGTGAGGCACTGGCAGGGGCCATGTTAAAAATGGCGGCGGTGCAGGGTTCAAATAATGGCGCCCGGAGTCAGATGGAGATCTCGGCTCAAGATCTCATCTGCGCACACTCAATAGCTCAAGGTGCCCACGCACCGACTCTGGGCACCATTTCTTTGATATCTGCACCACTGACAGTTTCTAGCTGTTGCTTGCCTCACTCAACAGCACCTCCAGCCAGCATCTGGGACACCCACCGCACCGCACAGCTCACAGCATCACCCTACTCCACCACTACGCCTGCCTCCTGTGATCCTGCACCACCACTGCTGAGACTCCTCCATGGTAAGACACCACCGGATTGCATGAAGGACCCCCCCTTTTTTTTTTTTACTTTTTTTCTGTAAATTTGGAGTGCATCTTATAATCTAGTGTGTCTTATAAACTGCAAAGTACAGTAAGTTTGTATATATCCAATATGTAGGAGCATGTTCACACTGGCTATTAAGAAGCAACGCCCAAGAAAAAAGGCAAAAATAATTAGCAATATTGCATGTACATAAAACAGGGTACTGTAGTTAACATTATTTTGATCAAAAATAAGTAAAAGCCATCCCTCCACATCAAGATGACATATATTGGGATGGTCCTAGCAGCTAATATTTAAAACCTTGAAAACACAAAAAGCTACACTTGACAGCAACAAGGGTCACGCTTATTTTACGACTAAACAGAAAAAACCCTTATAAAATATAACTTTTAATAAATGCATTTAAAAGTTAAAAACCACATTCAGAAATATTAATAGTGATGGGAGAGCGAAACTCTAAGGGGCACTTTGCACACTGCGACATCGCAGGCCGATGCTGCGATGCTGAGTGCGATAGTGCCCGCCCCCGTCGCAGCAGCGATATGTGGTGATAGCTGGCGTAGCGAAAATTATCGCTACGCCAGCTTCACACACACACTCACCTGCCGTGCGACGTCCCTGTGGCCGGCGACCCGCCTCCTTGTTAAGGGGGCGGGTCATGCGGCGTCACTGCGACGTCACACGGCAGGCGGCCAATCAGAGCGGAGGGGCGGAGATGAGCAGGATGTAAACATCCTGCCCACCTCCTTCCTTCCGCATAACCTACGGAAGCCGCGGTGACGCCGGTAGGAGATGTTCCTCGCTCCTGCGGCTTCACACACAGCGATGTGTGCTGCCGCAGGAGTGAGGAACAACATCGGACCGTCGCGTCAGCGTAATTATGAATTACGCCGACGCTGCACCGATGATACGATTACGACGCTTTTGTGCTCATTAATCGTATCATCTAGGCTTTACACACTACGATGTCGCATGCGATGCCGGAAGTGCGTCATTTTCAATTTGACCCCACCAACATCGCACCTGCGATGTCGTAGTGTGCAAAGCCCGCCTAAGAGCAAAATATCCAGATGGAGAAAAAACATTAATCAATACAAATGCATTTTGTGAAAGACAAGTGATGTCTGGGATATCATATTGCTGATTCCGGACAATATCTGACATTGCCCCCTGATGAAGCCTGGATATCGTGGGGTGAAACACGTCGGGACATGGGACTAAAGATGAGTAACTGACTTTATATTTATTCACTTTATAGCTAATTTGTCACATGTGTTCTGTTGCGGTGAGAGTAGACACTTAATAGGGACTCCTGTCGGTGAATGGGGGCACCACAACCCTTTAGGGAATCATACCCTATGCATTAACATTGCAGCCAATGCTGTTAAAAAGTATCCAGTGCAAATATTGGTGGAATGATTAATTCATTATCCCACGTAATGAAAAGTGGTGAAATATAAAAGAAGAATAGCATACAAACATAGTAGTGCATTAAAACTTGTGACTTCATACCCTAACATACAACATGGATATACTAACATCTTATGATGCAGTATAATTTTACAAAGTCACGTAGAAACATAATTGAAATAATTGTACAAGTTATTACTTTTCAATAACTGGATAAAGTCAGATCCTTTTGGTAACACAGCAGCTAATAAATGAGAAATGGATTGTTTTTAATTGTTTTGCATACATTAATCCATTGTAGTGAGAATGAATAGCAATAGTGTATGTTCTTTAGATTCTGGATTTACTGCCTGCTGGGCTATAGACACTTCATTTTGCACTATGATGAATTCCTAGATATACATAATATGAAAACAAACCCACTAAAGAATGCTTTGTACATTTAATCCCATTGTAAAATATAACCAAAACGGCATCATTATTACGCTCTAATAGTTTGATGTATTATTAATATGCATAACTCACGGATCCAAAACTTTATAGGTTTAAATTTGCAAATGTGGGGCCATAGATGCCTGCTTTTTGATGCAATGATGTTCCCTAGGTATAAACAGGGATGAAAAGCCGTAGACATATTGAATAAAATGTTGATACTTTTGACCATATACTATAATACACATATATATATATATATATATATATATAATATATATATAAAGCTCAGTGTATGTATGTATGTATGTGTGTATGTGTGTATGTATGTATGTCCGCTAAAGGAATTTGCACCGTCGCATTTACAATCACGAAATTTTACACAGACGCCACGTGTGACTCAGGGAACGTCATAGACTATGTCTGGGCGGGAAAATTTAACGCCTTGCTTTCCAGTTACTCTAAAAAAATCCTGCAGCCATTAAACTGAATGGAGGTGGGAGCTGCAGGCTATAAATAGCAACTGTCAGTGGTTGCTATAGGAAAAATTAAACTGTTAGTATAACAAGCTTATGTGTGAGGTAAAAAAATGTCGGTGGTGAGACGGATAAAGAGAGACAGAGACACAGACAGAGACAGCCGGGCAAAGAGACAACCAGGCAAAGAAACAGCCGGGCAAAGAGACAGCCGGGCAAAGAGACAGCCCTGCAAAGAGACAGCCCTGGAAAGAGACAGCCCTGGAAAGAGACAGCCCTGGAAAGAGACAGACCTGGAAAGAGACAGCCGGGCAAAGAGCAGCCGAGCAAAGAGACAGCCGGGCAAAAAGACAGACCTGGAGAGAGACAGCCCTGGAAAGAGACAGCCCTGGAAAGAGACAGCCCTGGAAAGAGACAGCCCTGGAAAGAGACAGACCAGGAAAGAGACAGACCAGAAAAGAGACAGACCAGGAAAGAGACAGCCGGGCAAAGAGACAGCCGGGAAAAAAGACAGAGAGAGAGACAAACAGATAAAGAGATTGAGACAGGTAGACTGATGCAAATACAGACAGAGAGATAGAAACAGACAGAGAAGGAAAGAGACAGACAATGAGACAGACAGACAGCGACACACAGACAGAGACTGGGAGAGAGACACAGAGAGACAGTTACTATCCCGGGCAACATCTGGGTACTACAGCTAGTATGTATATATATATATATATATATATATATATATATATATATATATATATATATATATATATATATATATATATATATATATATATATATATATATATATATATATATATATATATATATATATATATATATATATAAAACCATTATTTTGAAAGGTGTTAATTGGTAACTATTCTTCCTTGATATCACCCATAAGAAAGAAATCACTGCACTTTATATGGAGATATCTTGTTTGAGCATATGGGAATTTTTCACTGCTTTATCCCTACTAAAATTCTTATATTTATTAAGATTATCTTCTAATATGGGCGATACTTGGTTTGTATTAACTACATACATGGGGCGACAAATTGGCTCAGTGGTTAGCACTGCAGCGCTGAGGTCCTGGGTTCAAATCCCACCAAGGACAACATCTGCAAGGAGTTTGTATGTTCTCTCCGTGTTTGCGTGGGTTTCCTCTGGGCTCTACGGTTTCCTCCCACACTCCAAAAACATACTGATAGGGAATTTAGAGCCCCAATGTGGACAGTGTTGCTAATGTGTGTAAAGCGCTGTGGAATTAATAATATAAATGAATAAAATTATTATTATTACATACTGTGATCCTGACTATATTGTTACTGAGTATGATGTGATTGACTTAATATTGAGTTTTTTTGCATGTCAGTCCATGGTGTATATATTTTAAATACAAATCATCACACCTTGGTGTTTTTTGTTGTGCTGTTAATATTATGCTGATATATAGCACAACTCCAAACCTTAAGGAATTTTTTGGATTCAGTTGAAATACCCCTCTTTTGTGTATTTTTTTATGTAATGTCAATCTATTATAATACAGTGGAGGGTATGGTGCTGGAGGGAAGGTATATTTCTCCCAACAACTGCCTTTCACACTGGTGAACAGCAGGGAAGGAGGTCAAACCTGGCCTGGACCTTCTCTGTTAGTCCGGCTTTTGGTGGCAACCCCGGAGTAGCACAGCTGCAGGATTAGCACAGCATAAATAGGCGGCAGAACTTGTCACTGTGTGTGTGTGGTTGTGCTGGAAAGCTAAAGCAGGTTTAGTGGGAAAATTATCTGAATAGACGGACACATCCGGGAGCTTTGTTGTGCTGTTTAACAGGCTGGACTTTTCCTTTATATAACTGTCTGAAGTAAGGTTATGAGTGCGTTTTTCGGGTGTGTTTTTGGTCTTAAAACTGCATGACTTTGCTTCCCCAGCAAAGTCTATGAGTTTTCATTTTTGCAGTCCACAAAGTGCTTTTTTTTAGCTGCGTTTTTGAGGTGACAAAAAAAAACATGTCTATTCTTTTCTGCGTTTTGACATTTTTTTTCCCCATGCAATGCATTGGAAAAATACAGCAAAACACAGGAACAAAAACGCAGCAAAATACACCGAAACCCGGTAACAACACTTTTACTGATGCGTTTTTTGCTGCAGGTGCGTTTTTGTGCGTTTTTTGTGGCCAAAAATGCACAAAAACGCATCGTAAAAAAAACCTGCAGCGTACGCACATAGCCTTAGGTTATGTGCGCACGTTGCGTCAAGAGTACCTGCAGTTTATTCTGCACGTTTTACTTCCCTTGGTTTTTGACCAAATGGCTTTTGACCATTTTTTAGCGCCAAAAAACGCATGCGTTTTTACCGCGTTTTTAGTGCGTTTTTAGCGCTTTTTACCTGCGTTTTCACCTGCGTTTCTGCAGATGCGTTTTTGAGATTAAGCCACTGAGAAATAAAGTTGAATTAGTCAAAAAGAATGAAAAAAGAGAAAAAAATTATAAAATTAACTTTTAATAAAACTATATGGAAAATTATCATTTTTAATGATAAAATAGTGGTTATGCACATTTTATCAGAAAAATAGGTGAAGTGTCTAATTTTTTTAACATTTAAATTTTCGGTTATTGTGTGTGTGTAAAGGAACATTAGAATCCATTAAATTTTGTCCACAAAAGCATGCGTTTTTGGAGCCAAAAACGCAGGGGAAAAGCAGGTAAAAAGCATGAAAAACGCAGGAATTGTGATTTTGGTTGCGTTTTGCCATTTCTCATTGACTCCAATGTTAAGGAAATGCTGCAGAAATGGCGAAAACAACTGACATGCTGCTTCTTTTTCAGCATGGTTTTTGACCACAAATATGCAAATTAAAAGCTGCTGAACAAAAAGCAAAGTGCAGACAGGATTTCTGCTTTTCCCATAGACTTTGCTGGAAATCAAAAACGCATGCGTTTTTGCGCAAAAACGCTGCTGCCAAAAACGCTGCAGAAACGCGGTAAAAAACGCAACGTGCGAACATAGCCTTAGACTGTGTTTTTCTTTTTTTTTTATCAGTGTGATTAAAACACTGAATTTTTAGACTGAAAACCTATGTGTGCCTCTTTACTGCATCCATGCCATTGCCTACCAGAGTGGATTCCCTACAGTATGACCTCAATTAACGTTTATATTTTTAATAAATTTTAATATAGTACTCCATTGTGTTTACACATCTATTTCATGAATTCCAGTAGTTTATTCTGAGATGACACATGTCCACATTATCTGGATATGAGGGATATTATGAAAACACTTTAACATTATGCTCCCAGATAAAATATATTGGATATGTTTTTGGAATACATTTATACTCTCTAATGCAGTAATCCTAACACATTCAGCTCTGACAGAAGGTTATGAGCCACATCCACCTCCCGCCCCTTCACAATAGTGTCACACAGAGCCCCCATAACAAATATAATGACAGCCAAAGCATTTCCACAGAGATCACAGTGAGACAGAATAGCAAGATCAAGGGGTCCCCACGTTACCCCCTGTAAGATGATGACTTGATACATTATAAAGGGGTGGTATGTACCACGAAAGGGGTGTGAACCTGAAGATTCTTTCTGGTACATGTAGTACCACATTTTTATTATAGTGTTTAACACTAGAACTACTGGACTCGTGACACCTATATAGAAATACATGGTGCAAAGTAGTCAAAATGACTACCTCAGTAGTTCTAGTGTTAAAGGGCAGGTTTGCAGGTGACTGAAGAGATGGGTGGGTCTAGCCACCTACATGCACCCGCCCATGGGTGTGTCACATGATGTGAAAAATGGAGACTGTTTGTCATGTGGAGTGTGAAGCAGTGTGTGGAGCAGCACTGCCTGAGAAGCAGCCTCTGAGGGACAAGAGGCTGTTTATAGAGGTCTGAAGCCTCTGGAAGGAACCCACCTGAAGGAGCAGAGGGTTGGCTTCATTTGTGATTGAGTGGAGGCTGAGGGAGCTCCACTTGGATACTGCAAGTGCCCAAAAATGAGTGGGCGGACTGCATTAAAGACGGACCAGAAATCCGTGTTCCTGGGGAAACAGCCGGCTAGAGGTAAAGTGGCTGTTGAACTCTGAGAAAGAGGCACAGAAACCTCTCTGGAAGTTTACAGACGGGTATATGAGTATACGAACTGGTATCCATATACCCATGTGTATGTTTTTTTGTTTGGAGAAACGGTTTATGAGTTGCAATAAACCGTTTGGTCTTTTAAAGAGACTGTATTTTCCTGTGTACTCCCTCTGAACCGCAGCCAAGTGAGTGACCCCCATCACATGAGCAGGCGAACGCTTACACTCCATTCATTATTTTCGCATTACGCACTGTCAAATCCTTCAGCTTAAAGTACCTCATTTGACAGTATCATCCTGTCTCTACCTTAGCAAACATGATTTATTCTCTAAAACCTAAGGGACAGTATATGGCCATCCAGATCTGCCTCTCTGTTCAGGGCTACTGACATAATTCATGATCTGGAGCCCTGCTCTTCATAACTGCTTGCTAAACTTCGTTTCTAATGCAACAATTTAGCAGACAGCAACCAGCCACACATCATGGGACAGCAAGCCACACTTGGCTCCCAAGCCACAGGTGTCACAAGTGTGTCATGTCTATATATTACCTCTGGGGGATCTGGGATCAGGAGGTCAACGCTTAATTGATCACAAGTCTTCTGTGCAGTCCTTTGGAGTGGATTTATTTTCATTTGATAGTGAAGGGGTAAAGAACATTTTCCTTTCTGGCTGAGATTACTCATAGCCTTAATCATAGCTGCATCATCTTATCATCACTCCCTTCCAGTTTTTTTCTCTCCAATCCTGGCTTCACTCCATGCCTGTGATATATTCTCTACACTGACCACTTTGAAGGAGCCTTTATCTGGAAAAGCTGAGGTGTTGTTTCTGTTGCAGCTGAGAAGTTTGAAGCTGAAGAGTGCTATTTGTTGGGTCTTTCTCTACCCATTTGTCTTACCTTTCTTGTGTTTTTTTGTTTTTTTTTGCAGTAGTGAGACGTCTCACTGGCCTACACATTAGCCAGTGTCAGTTTAGGGCTAACAATGACCTAGGCATGTGACAGCACACAGGGACAAGTACCCATCTATAGATGATAAAGAGTGCAGGGTTCAGACTCTGGTGAGTGTTAGGAGGTGACCCCCCCATTCCTCTGCCTATCGTCAGAGTCTCCTAGTACATCTTCCCTAGTTTTCCATTTGTGTTTCGCCACTCGCTGGTCATCCTCTTGCATAAGGTGTGACAACAGGTCGCAGACTTCTGCTATAATGCTTTGAGATTCATGAATGGGAACTATAATAAAGAAACTAAAAATACAATAAATGTGCCATGTTAGTGATTTCAATGTACAATTTCGCCAAAACGGCAGTAAATTACAACTGCATAGAATTGCTGACTGTATATGTAAATATACAGAATTGTATGTAAATGCTAGAAAATAATACTGGCAGAATTAAAACAAATGAAAAAAATACTAATAAATGAATGTGGTTGAGGATTACCCTTTAAACTGAAATAGACATAATATGTATAAAACATATTTGTACAATAAGATCCATATAATTAATGAAAACTGAAGGGAGTATAAGAGGATTCATATTTGATTCATGGCATGTAAAAACATATTTTGGTAAAAAAGTAAGGTAGCAAGTTGGCACTCCCTAGGTACTTTTGGCTAGGTCCCGGATGGTGGTCTGGGACCGAAGGATTCGGAGACCTGGTCACACGGTATTGGTGAAAGGTGCCAGGCTTAGTTTTAGGGGAACGGTCAGCACCGGAGTACCTAGTAACTGAACCGGTACTGAGCATGGTGGGGACTGGACCCTAGATCAGGGAGTAGCTTCACGCAACCTGATAATTAACCTGTGGAGGATAGTCTCTTTATGAACTTTCCCCAAGAGTTCAGAGATCAAAGGCATCAACACAGAGGGATGGGATTTCAGTGGGCCGCATAAGCTGGAAAGCCCTAAGTGTCAGCCATCGAGAGCACAGCTCCCCTACTTAACAGTGGGGAGCGGGACCCTGACAGCTTCAAGCAGAGGGGTCACTCAAAACATCTAAAATACAGTGCATGGAGGCAAGGTACACACTATCAGCAATACCAACGGGAGCGGACTCCCAGACGAGCTCCCCTGAAGTGGCAGCAACACCCAGAGACTTGGTTTACTTCTGTGTCAGAGTCTGTTTTGCGGTCGCAGTACTACCAACACTGCCTGAGTGAGTGCGCTGTCCTCCCCTGCTTCCAATCTGCACCACGCTCCCCTACACCTCCATCATCCAGAGACCTGGGGCCTCCCCTACCCGTGGAGGGAACGTCATCTGGCTGCCCCACTCCATCTCCATCTCCCCAGGTACTCCCATTGGCAGCGGCGGTACTCACCTTACCGCGAACCATGGGTGGCGTCACAAACTCTTATCCCCTGTAAATACCCTGTTTACATTTGAAGTGTCCATGAGCCCCCGGGTCCGGAGACCCTCGAGTCACAGCAACCCCCGGATCCGAGCAGTTCGACCGCTGCAGGGGCGGCACATTTCATTTACGGTTTTTTGTTAATTTAAAGGATGAAGGTCTTTGAAAAACTTGCTATTTTAGGTCAAGATGTGATGTTAGTTTTTTAAACACTGTAAAAGTTGACAATTTTCTAAAGTAAACAATCACAAATTCATTAAAGTTCATCATCTCATCATTAAATAGGTCCTCCATATTTTCATTGACTCTTTGCATTGTTTAACTTACTGTTTGTTTATGAAGGGATAGTATATATACTATATACAGTATTGGGTAGAACTGAGTTAATTATATTAGTCCAGTCCCCTAAAACCATTCCATTTTCTCATGCGGCCCCATGGGAAAATTAATTGCCCACCCCTGCTATAGACTGTACTTATGACTTAGTGGTGACATAGCATATCGTCACTTGATGACTCCGAAGGATCTGCGGCCCAGAGACAATCACATGCTGCTCCTGAACAAGCCAGAACTTTTACATAAATGTGAATGATTGTGATTCAACAGCGAAGTTGAATTTAAGACTAAAATCTGTAATGTACCTGTATTTTGCGCTAAACTTGTCTTTATGAGTTGGTTCATAGCTTAGTGCAGCGAGTCATTTAGTGAGTAACCTCAAATGCATGTCACAAATTCAGAGGATATTAAAAAAAGACTCCCCAAAGCTTATTTGAAGCAGATGACTAAAAACATTTGTGAAAGAAATGTCCTGTAATAGAAGTAGCAAGAAGACTATTATAAAATGATGGTTATATACACACACAGTTCAGGGTGTCTTCATACGAGTAAAGGCTGCTTTACATGCTTCAATTAATCATGCGATCGCATTTGCGATCGCACCCGTCCCCATCGTTTGTGCGGCACGGGCAATTTCTTGCCCGTGTCGCACAAAGTCGTAACCCCCCGTCACAGGTACTTATCTTCCAAACGACCTCGCTGTGGGCAGCGAACATCCACTTCCTGAAGGGGGAGGGACGTTCGGCGTCACAGCGATGTCACACAGCCGCCGCCCAATAAAAGCAGAGGGACAGAGATGAGCGGGATGTAAACATGCCGCTCACCTCCTTCCTTCCTCATTGCCGGCGGGACGCAGGTAAGCTGCAGTTCATCGTTCCCGGGGTGTCACACACAGCGATGTGTGCTGCCTCGGGAACATTGAACAACAGGACGTTCGATTTTTTTGAAAATGAGCGACGTGTCAGCGATGAACGAGAAGGTGAGTATTTCTGCTCGTTCATAGCTGTCACATGCTATGATATCACTAACGATGCCGGATGTGCGTCACTTACGACATGACCCCGCCAACATCTCGTTAGATATATCGTAGCATGTAAAGCCCATTTTAGGCCTTACAACCTCGGTGTTCATTTTGTATCAGCAAAACAAAATAAACCACTTCTTCATCTGTTTGTGATCCATGTTTCATATAGCCAGAAAATCATAAAGACTCCAAACATGGGGTTTCCTTTGTGTCTTCTAGCCACCGGTCTTGTGTGCTTTCCATTTTTAAAATCGAAAACTTTGATCTTCCAAGTGGATGTGAATAGACGTATTGAGTATAATGTGTCCGTCAGTCGTACATGGAAAATATAGACAACACACAAGTATGACAAGCATTGACGTGTGAATGAGGCGAACTCAACTAAAAAAAGGTAAAAATATGTCCTGATGGAGCAGTGTGCCCTCGTTGGTGTACAGGGCACGCATAATTTATGTGATCATGGTTACTTTGATATTTACACTGGCCAGATTTGTTATGTCGGTTTCTGTATTGCTACTTCATTTATATCAAATCTTTATTTTTATATAGCGCTAACATATTCTACAGCGCTTTACATACATTGGTCATACTGTCCCCATTGGGGCTCACAATCTAAAGTCCCTATCAGTATATCTTTGGAGTGTGGGAGGAAACCGGAGAGCCCGGAGGAAACCCACGCAAACACTGGGAGAACATACAAACTCCTTGCAGATCCTTGGTGGAATTTGAACCCAGAACCCCAGCACTGCAAGACTGCAGTGCTAACCACTGAGCCACCAATGGGAATGTCGGATATTGTTAATACGTTTTTGTGATTATATATAATTCTTTCCGTGAAGATTCATGTACTGTATAATATGGCACATGCATTGCTTATTGTTACATGTAGTTATGTGGATTGTAGGTTTAGCTTCACTAATTTTAACCAAAATTTGCATACAACAATGAACATGAGTGTCTATTAAGTTCCCAGCTGGGCCAGGGGTGGCTAATACACTATAATATAGCAGCCTCAGCAGCCACCATCTGAAGCCCCTTTGTTCCTTACCTTCCCCCCACCAATGTGTCTCTCCATGTATACTCAGCTGTTGTTAGTCTGTGATGAAGGTTAGGGAGAGTGCTCCATTCAAGAATACAGTAGACTCAATGATATGTCCGCAGCATTCTTTCTTATGTTCTAATAGCCAAAAATCACAATATTTTTTTGTTTGGTCTAATAAAAGTGAAGAAATGTCCCATTATTTTGCTATCCTTTAAGAGTGAATCAAATTGAGGCGGCAGACCCACGTTAGATGATTATTGTCCTTTCAAAAAACTTTGCATAAACTAAAATGAACTATACTAAACATGTAATAAGTGTCATCAGAAAAATATTCTTCTTTCTCCACTTATGAGCCTTTTCCGCTCATCCGGTCTGCCTATTGAACCCATATTTCACTGTTAAAAAAGTCATACTTCACTCTGCGACTTTTAATTTTGAAAGCAGAAGACACTTCAGTAAAATGCGGACAGTGTTATTTCTGAAGAATCTTTTTGGTTGTTTTTTTGGCAATTGTATTTTTCTTTATGTTGTATCTACAGTATAAACTAGTGAACGCTTTCCAAGGAAACCTTAAGAATGGTAGGGTTACTTCTTTTAACGGCTTCAGGCTTTTAAAGCCTGAAGCCATTAAAAAAACCTCAAAGACAACATATGAACAGAAAGCCGTTTTGACATTGCAGTGCATATGTTCATGTTTAACCCCTTTACCCCTGGGCGATTGTCCATTTTTCCTTTTTTTTTCTCGTTCCCCTTCTTCCAAGGGCCGTAACTTTTTTTTATTTTTCTGTCACTCTTGCCATATAAGGGCTTATTTTTTGCAGGACGAGTTCTACTTTTAAATGAAACCATACGTTTTACCATATAGTGTACTGGAAAATGGCAAAAAAACTTCCAAGTGAAAAAAAATTGTAAAAAAAAGTAGGATTACATGATGTTTTTGGAATAGTTTATTCACAGTGTTCACTATATAGTAACACTATTGTGATGGTGTGACGTCTCATGTCGGTATAAGTTCGTAGATACCAAACATATATAGGTTTGCTTTTACCTAAAGGGTTAAAAAAATTCAGAAGTTTGTCCAAAAAATGGCGTGTTTTTGCACCATTCTCCGTGATCCATAGCATTCTCATTTTTCTGGATCTATAGCTCAGTCACTGCTTATTTTTTTGCATCTCGAGCTGACATATTTAATGGTACCATTTTTATACAGAAGCACTGTTTTGATCGCCTGTTATCACATTTTGTGCAAAATTTGCAGCGACCAAAAAAACGTAAATTTGGACTTTGTTTGCCGCTACGCCGTTTACCGATTAGATTAAATGATTTTATATTCTAATAGATCGGACATTTCTGAACGCGACGATACCACTTTTTTTGAAATTTTTAACTTTTTTTTTTTTACTGGTGTCCCTAGGGGACTATAACGATCAGCAGTCTGATCGCTCATTTTTTCTTGTAGATCAGAGCATTACCGCTCTGATCTGCACTAAAGCAGCTCTCTTCTGAGGGTATGACCGCACTTTGCGTCATGTTACTTGCAGTTCAGAACGCACGTTTTTGCCTTAATTGATTTAGGGTCGCTGGGGCAGTGCTGTGCCGCATGGCACGGTGGTACTCACTCAGCCCAATGATGAAGACACAGTTCTCGGTAAAACACACGGCTGGATGGATGGGTCCCACAGACAGCTGCGGTGTTGTTGCTCCCGGCAGGTTGGTGGCAACTGCCTTTCCCTGCACCTAAGATGTCTGTACGGTTCCAATGGGTTCCCACCGGTAACTCGCTCCCCGGCTTGGATATGGGCCGGAGGAGCTCCTTTTGCCCGCAGGCGCTGGCCCTGAGAAACGGTTGCCTTGGCAGTGGCGGTGTCTCTCTCACTCGGTTAGACTGTTGCCTTCTGTCGGGACTTGACTGTTTGGAAACCCAGGAGGTCCCCTTCACTAACGGATTTGGCAAATTCACGGCGACTCCTAGCCTTGCCGGGGTCCGAAAAGCCCCTGCCAGATGGTGCTGGCTTCTCTTTGTGAACCGGTCCGGTACCGCCGAGCCACCGCCCGTCCACGGTCCTTACGGTAACTCAGATAGGCCACTCCTGCAGACGGTCACCACCGTCTGCCAACCTTGCTGATCTGTCCGGGCCACACACCCGGACCAACTTCAGGCTGCTTAGCTGTCACTTTTCTCCTCTCTCACTTTCACTTCTCAACTGTCCTCACTCCTCTCCAAACTCTATCTGCCTGGTTTTCCCGCCTCCAGGACTGTGAACTCCTCGGTGGGCGGGACCAACCACCTGGCCCACTCCCTGGTGTGATCATCAGCCCCTGGAGGAAGGCAACAAGGGTTTTGTGTTCTGGCTTTGGTGTGCCTGCAGGGAGTGTGGGGTGTGTGGGTGTTGTGCTGTGTGGCCCCTGGCTTGTCCAAGGCGCCACACATCCGTCCCATCAGTCACAAAACGGATTGTGACTGATGGAAAAAGACGGAAGTGTGAAAGTAGGCTAAGCAGATTACCACTATACTTACAGTCTATCAGCTTCAATATTATATGCCAATGTCTGTTAGATTGGATTATCACATTATTATTAGAGCCACTCGAGACAAAGCTTAATTAACACAATTGTTGGAACTCTCTTGTATTAATTGAAACTTCTAGGGACATGACCTAGCTCTAAGCCCCATTCACCTCTGTTCAGGAAATGTGACACGGTATTGGAGCCATACATTGAACATGCGTTAATACAAAAGGGAGAATGTTGCATTTTGCACGCCAGCTTTGCAAGTGAAGTTTTCTCTCGATAAACTATTCCATTGTTGCTGAGCTTTAGGGCTTAGAGCCTTTACATGGTGATCAGACATTTATAAGTACAGCGTTACCTCATATAGTCATCAACATTTGGAATCTTAGGACCACATCTACTATAACGTGTAACACAAATTGGTGCTTGTTTTGAAAAAAAACCCAAAACCTTTTGAATGTCTTTAATGTCTCATGGCTTTTCTTTATTTCCCTGGTCAGTATTAAAATAACATGACAATTTCCCAGCCTACCGTTTTGTATTTTGTGGTCATCTCTGATCTGGGTGATATTGCCTTTTGTGTGCTTCTTTGCGGGACTCCATCCAGAACGCCTTGTTTTTCTTTAGAAAGCTATTAAATTCATTATCTGTATGTTTGGTGTTGTTGTACAGCTGCAGAAGAAATTTAGAGTCTGCCTGTATTTAGCACCATTGAGAAGTCTATTAATACTGACCAAATTCCCCCAACCAATTGCTGAAATGGAGTATCAACCTTGAAAGGAAGCTCTACTGTGGCGCCCCTGACCTGGTCAGGCACCACTGAGTACTGCACCCATGCTGGGTGAGTGTAAACAGGTAATCCTGATGGCTGGAATAGGGTGTGAACACACAGACACATAGTGACTAGGTCTCACACATAGCATTGAAGTGACCCCTGGGCAGACCCAGGAGGGGGCGTGGCCTCCACCTCCATTCATGGGGTGCGGTAGAGAAGCTGGTTACTAGGCTGCAGAGGCAGGCACAGAGGGGAGGCAGTAGTGAGCCAGTCTGAAGTGAGGAAGCACAGTGTGCAGTTGCAGAAGGAAGACGTGCGTGGTGCCACTAGTCAGACCCTGCACGTGTAGTGGCTTTTGGCGGGGGAGAACGGCTATCAAGTAGTCAGCCTGAAAGACACCTCAAGAAGAAGCGAGGCAGTTGAGTACGGGGACTTTTGGGTATACCAGGCCCGCACGGGGAAACAGGTCCTTAGAGCAGAAATCCATTTACTCGGTCTGCTAAACCTGCCGGTGAGGGTGCTGGATGTGCCTCACCAACCAACAGAGTCCGCAGCATCAGCAGCAATGAGGGGGCCCATAAGTGAGATAGGGCAAGAAGTCATCTTTACTTGGTCCATGCTGCCAGCAAACGGGCCAGAAAGGGGAGAAAAGGCAGTTGCGACTTCCCTGAATGATTCCAGCAGTAGGTCAAGTCAGGGGTCATCTCAAACAAGAAGGGCTAGGAAGGCGAATTGACAGTCACCCCTGGACCAGCCTGAAAATATATGTGGTTCACCGTGGTCTATCTCAGCATCACCCGGGCACCTCACAACAACCAGCAAAAAGTGAGTAAAAGCCGTGAAAGACATTCTGGACTCTGTGTGAGTTCTTTTGCAACCTGTGGTTCTACGCACTTACACTCGAGCCCTTGGGGCCAGCCCCACTCTCAGGAGGCCACACCATATAACTGCAAATACCATCAGCCCCAGACGCTCACTAAACTGCAGTGGCGGTCACCCCTCATCCTGACCACAAAACCGAGAGTTGCGTCACGAGTAAGATAGTAAAACCCAACCTACCTGTTGTCCTGCTGAAGGAGCACTGTGGCATCCCCGAACAGAATCAGCGCTCCTGGGGCGTCACACTACCATGCTTCACTATTTCCTGCAGAAACTCAATGTACCACTCTCCAGCCCTTAACTTCAAACTTCTTTTATTGACAGTCAAATATTTCACACTTTGAATCATCAGTCCACAGCACCTTCTGACATTTTTGCTCACCTCAATTACTATGTTTTTGTATATAATTGAGTTGCTTGGACTTGTTTTCATTTTGATGTTATAGTTTTTTGGTCACAATTCTTCCATAAAGACCACTTCTGGCCTGGTTAGATGGTCGTGGCTGGACAGTCCTGAGCTGATGGCACTGCTGCACATCTTTCGATTTTGAAGGGAATCAAGTATTATGAGTTTTTCATCTACTGCACTGTTTCTTTGGCCTAGCACTGCGTTCCTTAACGTTGCCCATTTCTCCATGCTTATCTGAAGAGCTTGAACAGCACATCTTGAAACCCCCTGCATTGAAATCTTTGCCTGGCAGTATGACGTTTGTGTGAGGCCACTGGGTCAAAATGGCTAGCTCAGACAGACTGGGCACAAGCCACTCCTTTTGGCAGAATCCCTAGAAACTCTGACACGGATCTGGATTTTCAACAGGGTCCAGGTGATTGCTGTCTATGAATAGGTTGCCGTCCAGAAGTATGAACTAAAGGCAGGAATGGTCACCAAGCAAGGTCAAAGCTGGGAGGTCACAAAAAGGACAAAAATAGGATCTGTTAGAGAAGACGGGAAGCCAGATAAAAATAGAGACAGCAGCAAGTTAAAAAATCGACAGGCAGAAAAACAGACCAAGGTCAAACAGGAAAACCAATAGAGGGCAGGAGAACTACAAGACCTTACCAGGGAAGCACAAGCTATATCTGATAGCTTCCAGCAGTAGGGTGTGGTGCCTTTTAATAGACTGAAGCCAGGAGCTTACAACTGCCCTGAGCAGGGCAGATCAAAGTATTGTAGTGCGCATGCATGGGACCGGCGAGTGTGTATGACGTAGATGTGTCATGCCACAAACTTCAGAAGGAGCATGAAGATGGCCGAAAGAGGAGGCGCTGGCATCGGAGGACGAAGACGCCCATTTGAGCCACATCCACCGCGGCAACCGGTTTAGGTAAGTATTGTAAAGTGTTTTTTATGTTCTACACAGCGGTCTGATCTCTTATATACAGCATGTTAGAATGCTGTATATAAGAGCCCACTGGTGGTGGCCGCAGCTTATAGGGCAAAAAACTGGTGACAGGTTCTCTTTAACCCATACAGCAGCAGAGGAAAGCAAATACATTTAATCACAAGCTGCAGACCTGCACACAATATGGAGCTGTGACCTTCTGGTCCCAGACTCACCAGAGATTAGCAGGGCACGGCACATCAATGACATAACTTCATCTTTATATCACAATTTGGATGTTTTTCACCCAGTTGTAAGCCTCAGACACAGCTGTTTCTGTTTCAGTTAATGACTGTTTCAACTTACATATGCAAATGATTATTGCTCATTTGGTAGGATTGGTTATTCATACACCTGACGATAATATTACAAAGGTAGTGACTGTGTAAGTGTACCAGTAAGAATTGTTACGTATTAATTTGATAAGATTACTCTTTGGTTCATTCACTTTGCATTTTTTTAATTTAAGAATTAATTTTTAACACTTCCATTTATAAAGCATTCTTACTTTCCAGCCTGTTTTCCACTCTTACACTTAACAACCTCAATTACAGTTTTAAGAGTATTTGGAAAGTGACAGTAAAGTATAGTTTATACAGTTAAAACCCTGTATATCATTAGCAGGTGGAGGTGGTTGATGTACACCCCACCCTAAAGTGGGCTTTCAAGGTGGATTTTAGGTTAGGTGTTACTGGGAAGGGCAGGGTTGAGAAAGAGGAAGAAGGCACCACAGTAATGAACGGGAAGGGCAGGGTTGGAGCAGAATATTTCCAGAAATGTTGGCAACTATTTTATATGACTATTTTGTATGTTTTGGGCAGGGCCTTTAAAAGACTTTGCTTGACCTACAGCAAAGTTTCCACGAATAGGCTTCTCCCTGGAAAGTTGTCCTCAAATTCCTCACCCAAAATGTTGACTCTTTAAAGGATGTTAAAAAACAATCAAGTGAAGAATTGAGTATGACATGTACTTGTATAGTATGGCGCCACCTGGTGTTCAAAGTGTATAGCAATGTGCACTGCTACCTAATGAACTGGGGGGTCACACATACTCTAATGTCTGCATAGTGATCCCCTGCAGGAGCATGGTAGTATAGGACATCTGCTGCAGGGAAAGTGAGAAGGGACCAAGTAGCATGAAAATAAAAATTTCAATGAAAAAGTTTTTTTCTATGCTACAAACGCAGCAAGTTACATTAAAACCGATCAGCAACCTGTCAGTGCTTAACACGATTCATGGGATTTGAGTGATACGGTTTTTCTCATTTAGAATAATTTTATATTACCAGCGACAATGTGCAGGGAAAGTTTATATAAGGGCCACAGCACTTAAGGGAAACTATCACATCATTTTTCCATTTTAAACTGCCTCCAATGTGTTATCATGCAATGTGCATCACTAACACAATAATATCAAAGCACAGGTCCTAGTATTCATGTCAAAAAGCACTTTTTAATGTTAGGTAATAGCATACCGGAGCCTGGTTCACAGTCATAAGGGTGGCACTTTCGAGCGTTCTAGTCACGGTCATCGCCATAATAGTCAAGGTAGTCTGATTGATGGCCTGTACTGCCCTGACATCACAGCAATTGTGAAGCAATTCTCGCACTTGGGTGCTGATAACCGGCTCCCCGAATATTCTGCATGTCACCAGCTTCATTTCCCATCTGCGCATGCTCTGGACCTGCAGTGAGTGTGTGGCTACATGTATATTGTGAGTGCGCGCCCCATTCACACCGCTCTGTTCCCCCCGCTCTGCTATTGCTGGTACCAGGAGGTGAAGGTCAGAAGAGGGTAAGCGTCGCTAGAACATGTGCAGATGGCAAATTAAGCTGGGACGTGTACCCAGATTCAATGTGGATGCACGGGTGCTTGTCAGTATACAAGGCCGGAATTCCCTTGGTGATTGCCATGACATCAGGGCAGCCCAGGCCATCAATTGGACTGCGTAGTGCGTGACTATTATAAAGATGTGTGACGCCCCTGGACTATTCAGGTCGTCACAGGGTACTGCACAAACTGCCCTACCCGTGCAGTATTCAACCCCACATGGTTCTGGGTCTCTAGCCGATAGTACTGCCTCCATCAGCATTCCCAAATCCTAGATACACTTTGCACCACACCTGTCAGGCACACCAATGGGCTGCTTAAGCAGGAATAGGGCCGCCCACCTAGGGATCAGACAGGGAGGTGGGAGGTGTCAAGTGAGTTGAGTGGTAGCCCTCAAGCTTTGAGGAGCTCTAAGGAAGCTGGGAGTTTTAGCTCCCAGGGGAGAAGCAGACTAGGTCGCAGACGGTGGTCTGCACCTTGATGAGTCAGACCCCCGGTCGCAGGGGATTGAGGCTAAGTGCCTGGAACCCATCAAGGAGGACGGTCAGCAGCCTGTTCCTATCACCGGTCCGTGACCGAAGGCACGACGGGGTACACGGACCCTAGGTCGAGGAGAAGCTTCAGGCAACCCGGCAATTAACCTGCGGAGAACGGGGACTTTATGGACTGTTCCCACCAGCTCAGAGATTGGGGGCACTGGCTTTCCAACCCAAGCAGCCCACAGAAATCCCAAGCGTGAGCCCCTGAGAGCAGGCTCCTTACTTATCCACAGTGGGGAGCGGGGCCCGAACAGCTCCAACTTACCGGGCCACAACGGACAATCTAAAACTTAGTGCCAGGAGGCAGGTTACGGACCACCGGCAGTACTGTAGGGGACGGGACCCGGATGAGCCCCCTCGAGAGGCAACGGCATTCAGAGACTTGGTTTACCCTGTTGTCAGCGTCTGCTTCATTGCTGAGTGAGTACCTGACCGACCCTTGCACTGCATACCAGCAACAACCACCAGAGTCCCAGGGCCTACCCATACCCGTGGAGGGCAACGTCACCAAGATGCCCCACTCCCTTACCCTGCGTACTTTCAATGGCAGTGGCGGTACTCCCCAATTACCACGCACCACGGGTGGCGTCACAAACTACACCAAATCCCCTCTAAATACCCCCTTTCAATTTTGAGTGTGGCCCCTGAGCCCCCGGGTCCGGAGACCCTCGAGCCACGAACGATCACCACCCCTGGATCCGAGTGGTTCGATCCGCTGCTGGGGCGACACAGATGTCCGTGACTGGAATAATCAAAAATGCCAGACAAGGTCTGCTGTGCAATTGCCTAATGATAATAAGTGTTTTTTTACATGAATACTGGGACCTTTGCCTTGAGAACACCATGTTAGTGATGCACACTACATAGCATAATACAGTTGAAACCAGAAGTATACAAACACTATCTAAAAAGACACATCAGCATGTTTTTCTCACTATCTGACATAAAATCAGAATAAACCTTTCCCGTTTTTTAGGTCAATTAGGAACTATAATTATTTAAATTTGCCAAATTCCTGAATAAAGAGAGAGAGTGAGAATGTTTTAAGGCATTTTTATTACTATCTGCAAAGTGAAAAGTTTACATACACTTCATTAGTATTTGTCACCTTTGCCCTGGTGTAACTGAGACATGTTTGTCGGTCGCCTTGCTCGCACCCGCCTTTTCAGCTTTGCCCATACATTTTCAATAGGATTGAGATCAGGGTTTTATGATGGCCACTCCAAGACATCGGCTTTGCTATGCTTAACCAGTTTGGCAGTATGCTTTGGGTCATTGTTCACTTGGAAGACCTATTTCTACCCAAGTTTTAAGGTCCTGGCTGATGTCTTGAGATGTTGCTTCAGTATTGCCACATAATCTTCTTTTCTCATGATTCCATCTATTTTGTGAAGTGCATCAGTCCCTCCTGCAGCAAAAAAAAACCCACAACATGATGCTGCCACTCCCGTGTCACAGTTGGAATGATGTTTTTAGGCTTCAAAGCTTCTCCCTTTTATCTCCAAACATAACGATGGTCATTATGGCCAAACACTTCAATTTTAGTTTCGTCAGATCACAGGACATGTCTCCAAAAATTAAGGTCTGTATTCCTGTGTGCATTTGCAAATACTAATCTGGCTTTCTTATGTTTCTTTTGGAGTTATGGCTTCTACCTGGCAGAGTGGCCTTTCAGCCCATGTTGATACAGTACTCATTTCACTGTGAATAATGACACAATATTACCAGCGTCCGACAGCATCTTCACAAGGTCTTTTGCTTTTGTTCTTGGGTTGATATGCACATGTCTGACCAAAGCATGTTCATCTCTGGTACACAGAAGCTGTCTCCCTCCTGAACGGTATGGCTGGACACTCCCTTCTTGTTTGTACTTGGGTATAATTGTTTGTACAGATGAACAAGGCACCTTCAGGTATCTGGAAATTGCTGCCAAGGTTTAACCAGACTTGTGCAAGTCCACAATTCTCTTCCTGAGATTTTGGTTGATTTGTTTTGATTTTCCCATTATGCAACAGGTGTGCCTTAAAATACATCCACAGGTGTTTCTCTACTTAACTCAGATGTTGCCAATAAACCTATCAAAAGCTTCCAGAGACATGACATCATGTGGGCTGTCCCATATTGTTTAAAGTAATAGTACTCTCAGTGTATGTAAACTTTTGACTTTGCAAAAAGTAATAAAAATGTATTAAATCATTCTCTCTCTCTCATTATTCTGGCATTTGGCAAATATAAATAATTTTGGTTCCTAATTGACCTAAAAACCTGCAGATGTGTCTTTTTAGATAGTGTATGTAAACATCTGGTTTCAACTGTACACTGGGGGCAGTTTAATAAGGAAAAATGATGTGACAGGTTCCCTCTAAGGGTATGTGCCCATGTTAAGTATTTCGTTGCATACATTTCTGTGCTATTTCTACATCTCTTGGAAGGAAAGACAGAGAGAAAACGTGCGTTTTTGCCTCATTTTTTGATGCGTTTTTTGTGGGTGGTTTTTTTTTTTGCTTTCAATGATCAAAAAGGCAGACAAAAACGTTGAAAGAAGTGACATGCCGCAGATTATTTCTGCACCCAATTTGCAAGGGAAAAAACTCAACATGTGCACACACAGCACTTCAGGACTATCATTCGCTTTGCTGGCATCAAGATTTGTTTAAAGTTTTTTTACAAAACTGAACTAAAATCGCTTGAAAAAATGTGATAAAAACGCACTGTGTGCACACAGCCTTAATCGTATTCTCAGGATCAGTGAAGTCATAAGGTGGCTTTACACACTGCAACATCACAAACGACATCGCTGTAACGTCACCGGTTTTGTGACGCAATAGCGACCTCCCCAGCGACATTGCAGTGTGTGAAACACATCAGCGACCTGGCCCCTGCTGGGAAGTTGCTGATCGCTACAAATCGTTCAGGACCATTCTTTGGTCCTTTGTTTCCCGCTGTGCAGCAAAGTCTCAGTGTGTAAAAGGACTTTACAGCGACTTTGTTAGCGACTTCCCTTTCAAAAAGCTGCTTTACAACGTCCCCAATGACTAGCTAGGTCGTTCTGCAGGTCCGGATCGCTGTTGCGTCGTTGGCCAGGTTTGCCTGTTTGACAGCTCACCAGAGACTCACCAGAGACTTTGTAGCGATCCCGGCCAGGTTGGGATCGCTGGTGGGATCGCTAGAAAGTCTCAGTGTGTAAAGGGGCCTATACACTCAACCATCAGAAAAATTAAGGAAACTCCATTAAGGTCCAGTCACACTAAGCAACTTACCAGCGATCCCAACAACGATAGGGATCGCTGGTAAGTTGCTAGGAGGTTGCTGGTGAGATGTCACACTGCGACGCTCCAGCGATCCCACCAGCAACCTGACCTGGCAGGGATCGCTGGAGCGTCGCTACACGAGTTGCTGGTGAGCTCACCAGCAACCTGAGACCAGCCCCCAGCGCCGCGTGGAAGATGCTGCGCTTGGTAACTAAGGTAAATATCGGGTAACCAACTCGATATTTACCTTGGTTACCAGCGCACGGAGCTACACGTGCAGGGAGCAGCGCACACTGCTTAGCGCTGGCTCCCTGCTCTCCTAGTTACAGCACACATCGCGTTAATTACCCGATGTGTGCTGCAGCTAAATGTGCACAGAGCAGGGAGCAGTGCACACTGCTTAGCGCTGGCTCCCTGCTCTCCTAGCTACAGCACACATCGGGTTAATTAACCCGATGTGTCCTGCAGCTACATGTGCACAGAACAGGAGCCGGCACTGACAGTGAGAGCGGCGGAGGCTGGTAACAAAGGTAAATATCGGGTAACCAAGGACAGGGCTTCTTTGTTACCCGATGTTTACATTGGTTACCAGCCTCCGCAGAAGCCGGCTCCTGCTGCCTGCACATTTAGTTGTTGCTGTCTCGCTGTCACACACAGCGATCTGTGCTTCACAGCGGGACAGCAACAACTAAAAAATGGCCCAGGACATTCAGCAACAACCAACGACCTCACAGCAGGGGCCAGGTTGTTGCTGGATGTCGCACACAGCAACATCGCTAGCAACGTCACAAAAGTTGTTCGTTAGCAGCGATGTTGCTAGCGATGTTGCTAGCGATGTTGCTTAGTGTGACAGGGCCTTTAGTGTGACGGGGCCTTTAGGCTTTAGATAAGTGCTTCCATCTCAGATAACCACTAATCTGCCTGTCACTGATATGTTGCCTGCTAGCCATAGAGATTTCTTCCTAGGCACAATGGCACAGGGGATTTTTAGATATATATACTGCACGTCAGAGACACCTGACAAGCTGCCAGCCCAAAGGCTCCCCGAAGTCCGGCCATGCTTGCCTCCTGCATTCCAGCGCCATCATGGGAACCTATCTTTCATCATGTAGATGACCACTTCCTTTTTCAACCATTGATATACTCTATGTAATACCTTTTCTGCCACCTTGTGATATAACACAAGCATTGCATTATTCATTATTCACTATCTCACTGCAGCATCTCTGTCGTACAAGGAGCCTCACGTTGTCAGGAGAGAGATGCGTGGGTTAAATCTAGGAATGTAGGCTTTTAGGAGATTTATAACTGATCTTTTTGCAGACAAAATAATAATAGATTTGTGGATTAGATAATAATCAATAAGGGCCTAGCAACAAATACACGTTGGCTCCTTTTATATCTTTAAATACCTAGGAGTGCATCCACACAGTATAAAATACAAGTGAAGCATATGGCAAATATGTGTGTTATTTTGCATTAACCCCCCCCCATTTCCTTATAGACTGTAAGCTTGAAAAAGAGCCCTCCTGTAACTGTCGTACGAGGTGTTACTACTCTGTAATGTCCTTACTGCCTATACATGTCCTCACTCATCTGTAAAGTGCTGTAGAATATGTTAGCGCTATATAAATACAATTATTGTATTATTTATTCTACTTCACACTAGGCACCGGCAATAGGATAGGTGTTGTATATGGCCACAAAAACCTGATCTTTAAACATGGTGGTGGCATTTTCCTTATGAGGGACTGCAAGAGAAGAGCGTTGCTGGAGTCCGAGAGCTACATTTCATTGAGTATTCACAGATGTACTGCGCTATATTGAAAGAAGAGAAGATGCTGCCACCACTGCGTGTCTTGGTAGAGGTGAACTTTTCCAACATGACAAAGAGCCAAAATACTGTTGATGATTGAGCACTGCCATGCTCGGGTGCTCGGTACTCGTAATGAGCAGGTCAAATGCTCAGATGGGTGCGACTCGTCTACTGAGTATAATGGAAGTCAATGGGAAAGTCGAGTATAATGGAAGATCTTCTGGAAAAATGCTCTAGTTTCCCATTGTCTTCCATTATGCTCAATCCTCGAGTCGAGCGCATCCAAGCATCTGAGCTGCTTATTACGAATACCAACCACCAAGCATGGTAGTGCTCACTCATCACTACAAAACCCACATCTAAGGCTAAGGTGCATTTCTCAATAAGAACTGGGAAAAATGACTCAGTGGCCAAGTATGTCTCCTGATCTGAACCCAATTGAAAAATATATGTTGAAGAAACAAGTTGAGCTTCACTCTCCATCCAGCATCCAGGCTGTAAATGAGGTTGTTCATGAAGAATGGAAAAAGATAGGTGCTGTCCTTCAAATCATAGCGGTCAAACAAAGCACTAGATGTAACCCAAGAGGAAAACACAAAATAAGCATATACCGTATAATACAGTAACTAAATAAATAGTAGTAGTACATTTAAATACCATCTAGTATTAGATCCTTACCATGTGTCAGTGACATTAATGCAATTAAAAAAAATACAGAAAAAAATAAAAAAAATAAGGCAGAGTATAAGTTGGTATACTGTATAAAATACTGTTTAAAATAGGAGCTGTTGTAGTTTTTAATGTGGTTTGTATTCAGCTTTGTATCAACTAATTTGAGTAAAACTGAAGATTTTGCAGTGAAAGTTAGATTATTAACCTTACTTCATGTTATGGCCTTTTTTTTTTTTAAAGTCTATCAAACTTAATTTTGTCAAAATTTTAGAAATTGTTCTTGTGTTTAGTGAGATAATGATTTTAAATGGAATGTACTCATTTATGCTGAATACTGTGTGTGTGTATATATATATATATATATATATATATATATATATATATATATATATATATATATATATATATTAAAAACATAGACTAAAGCCTGATTTACATGCTGCAATTTCTCGTGCGATCGCATTTGCGATCGCACCTGCCCCCATCGTTTGTGCGGCATGGGCAATTTCTTGCCCGTGTCGCACAAAGTCGTAACCCCCCGTCACAGGTACTTATCTTCCAAACGGCCTCGCTGTGAGCAGCGAACATCCCCTTCCTGAAGAGGGAGGGACGTTCAGCGTCACAGCGACGTCACACAGCGGCCGGCCAATAGAAGCGGAGGGGCGGAGATGAGCGGGACATAACATCCCGCCCACCTCCTTCCTTCCGCATTGCCGACAGGATGCAGGTAAGCTGTGTTCATCGTTTCCGTGGTGTCACACGGAGCGACGTGTGCTGCCTCGAGAACAATGAACAACCGGACGTTCGATTTTTAGAAAATGAGCGACGTGTCAACGAGCAACGATAAGGTGAGTACTTTTGCTCGTTCACACTCGCTTGTAGCTGTCACACGCTACGATATGTCAAGGCCGGATGTGCGTCACTTACGACATGACCTCGACTACATATCGTTTGATATATTGTACCATGTAAAGCCCGCTTAAGACAATATTTGGCAAATGCTTGCTTCTACAACGTAGAAAATGAAAAAAATAGTGTTACATTAAAGGAGGTGTGAAGGGGAACATACAATACAATATGTCAGTACATGCACGACACACACTGAAGTGTGAATCAGGCCTGGGTTCATATCACGTAAAAGCCATTGACATTCATGGTACATGTGTCCATAGAGTTACACTAGCCGGTATACAGTGTGTCCACCCATATCGTGTCCACCGCCTTTAACTTGAGAACGGCGACAGCTATAGGCATAGAAGTGGTGTCTAGGTATAGTAAAGTAGCCATGCGCTACGCAATGAAACCACCTATAGCGCCACCTGGTGGAAAACAACGGAGTTATCATTCTTATCTTGAAAACGGAATGAGAAAAAAAGTGAAATACAAAGTTGTAGGGCATCATCAGTTCAATACCAATCGACACCTTACATACAGAAATGCTATGATATGAAACCCATGACATCCCCAAAACATTGAATGCTGGTCACGCATATGGCGCTCATTTAACTTTAATGCTCAAAGTGGCCACCGTCAGATTCAATGCACATCTGGACTCTGGACAGCATACTGTATCTTGCTGCACGTTGTGCAATATGGTAGGTGACACGTTTGCACAAGCATCTGTGATATGTTGTCGTAGGTCCTGCAATGTTGGTGGAGGGGTTGCATAAACCTGCTGTTTGATGTGACCTCACAGAAAGAAGTCCAATGGGGTCAGCTCAGGTGAGCGTGGAGGCCACTCCACGCAGCCACCATACCCAATGTCTCCATGAGGTATCGCGTCACGTCCACAGTTTTGTGAGTTTTACATGTTCTAATCATAGCATTTCTGTATGCAAAGTGTTGAATCGTATTGAATTGATGATGCCCTACAACTTTGTAATTCACTTTTTTTCTCTATCTCGTTCTGTTTTCAAGATAAATATGCTAACTCCGTTGTTTTCCACCAGGTGGCGCTATATGTGGTTTCATTGCGTAGCGCATGGCTACTTTACTATACCTAGACACCACTTCTATGCCTATAGTTGCCGCCGTTCTCAAGTTAATGGCGGTGGACAGGATATGGGTGGACACATTGTTTGTCAGTAAACAGTAAAAAAAAAGTATTAGCCTACAAGACTGCAGTTCCATGCTAAAAAACGTATACCCTAAAAAACGTATGTGGCATACAATTCTTTAGCATGGAAGTCACTATATTTTATCTGTCATAGTCATTCTTTAACCTCTTCACAACACATGACGTACTGCGTACATCATGGATCGTGTGAGGCTAAGCCCCGCCGCCTGCCGTGGGCAGTCCGCGGCCACCACACAGAGCCAAGTCACAGGAGTGCCGGCGAACAGGTTGACACAGTTAGCCCCTGCAGGGCTATCTGCATATTCACACCTTAGACATTGAACCACTGATGACAGTTAACCCTTTTGGGGCCTATCTGCCATCATAGATTCATAATACACTGAACCACCAACGACAGTAAACTCTGTGATCAAGGCCATTCTGGCTGAAACGTCAGAGTAAAAATCTGTCGATTGTTGTTCATCTCCTTTGCCCGGTTTTTGGCTCCTTTTCAAATCGTAATAAAAAAAAAAAAGAAATGTTTTTCATTAATCAGCAGATTAAGAGTGTGCAGTGTATTTGATTATATTTCAAGGGGTTATTAACCCACCTACTAGCATCTCGCTTTTTTGCAATGTGCATGCCCTTTCTCATAGCTACAAACTCGTACCGACTTGAAACATGACACCAACACATCAGTGTTATCATATAGTGAACACGGTGAAAAAAATATCCCAAAAACTATTGTGCAATCACACTTTTTTTTGCAGTTTTTCCGCACTTGAAATTTTTTTGCTGTTTTCCAGTACACTATATGGTAAAACATATGGTTTCTTTTAAAAGTACAGCTCGTCCTGCAAAAAACAAGCCCTCATATAGCAAGGTTGACGGAAAAAAAAAAAGTTACGGCTCTCGGAAGAAGGGGAGCAAAAAAAAATGAAACGGAAAAACGGAAAATCGCCCGAGGGTGAAGAGGTTAACATGCACAACTCACAAAAAGTTAGGGATATTTCGCTTTCTGGTGAAATTTATGTAAAATGTAAAATTTCTTGCTACAGAGATATTTTATTATCAAAGTAGGGCATTTAAGGAGAAGCATGCAATGGTGATTTCTTAATTTCAAGCAATTTATTGAAACAAAGGCCAACAACAGTTGTGGATATACCTCTTCAAATGTTAAATTCTCAATAACTTGTCATGTGGTCTTGAGCAGCAATTACAGCTTCAGAATGACATATCATGCTGTTCATAAGTAGAGTCTGCTGAGGCATGGTATCTCACTCTTCAGGTCATTTACTTTCTGGTGTACAGAGTTATGAGTCTCTACACTGTAATTCAGCTGATCCCATAGGTTTTCTATGGAATTCAGGTCTGGATAAAGTGCAGGCCACTCCATTTGAGGTCCCCCAGTCTACAGCAGCCGTTGTCTAATGATGTGACCTCAACAAGCTGGAGCATGGTCGTTCATGAAGGTGAAATTATACCTGTGTTGTTCATGCAGAGGCAAAATTACTGGATTAATGATGTTATTCAAGTAGTAGGGGCTTCTCACTGTACCATTCACAAAGTAGATGACAGTTCTGTATTGACTATACACACACCTGTCCGCACTGTAAAACATTTACCATCAAAGGCTCACCTGGAGTTAACAGTGGCTGATGCATAGCGCTCTTTTTGACATCTCCAACTGGATGCCATCATTTCTGCTCAGAGTGAATTGACTTTTATCAGTGAACAGCATTAAGGCCCAGTGGTCCTTTGTTCCGAGTAAATGCTCCCTGGCCTATGCAAGATGATGATGCTTATGCCTGTTGGTGTGGCCAGATACCCTTGCATGTCGTCTAGCACACAGACCACACTGATGTATATGGTTTCAAATGGTCTGACATGACACTTGAATGCCTCTCACTTCCCTTAAATGTGCTTGGAGTTGTGTGGTATTCATCATACGGTTCCAAAGGGCATTGTTCACAGTGAAGTGGTCATCAGTGTGGGATGTGGCCAATGTACTGTAAGTCCACTTCTATGCCTTACTTTGACTCTTCCAGTCTCTCAGTATATCGGTTACAATCTCCTGATGACACTCTGTGACAATATAAGCTCAGTGGCCACTTCCGTTTGAGAACATCCTGCTTGAAGCCTCGGAATGGCGATGAACTGCTGATCAATTGTTAGGCATTGTTTTTGTCTCATGATGTTAAAATATGAACAGCATGATGAGGAGGACTGTTTAGATGCAAATTATAATTGAACCCCAAAGTTAATTGGGCAATTCATGGATCAAATACCTGTTGTGAAGTCTACCATTAAGCTCCTTGTCAGAGAACAGCAAGTTGTGCAAAAAGTAATGAAACATTGAACAGTTGGACATGTGCATTCAAAAGTTTAGAGATCACATTAAATTCACTAGAAAAGGTTAAAGGGCATTTTAGAATTATCCTGAAATTTCACCCGAAAGCCAAATATCCCTAACGTTTTGTGAGTAGTGTATGTGCCATTATCAACTCATGCCATATACATAAAACTGACAAAAAATGATGTGAATAGCACCCAATATATTACTTTAAAACAGTTGACCTCAGCCTTTTTTACCTTGAGAGCCACATTCAGCTCTGAGAGATGGACTTGAGCCACATCCAGCTCCACAAAAGTGACATCCAAAGCCCCCAATTTCCAGCATAATGACAGACAAAGCCTCAACACAGAACGCTCACCAAAACCTTGTGCCCCCATCCCTTATACGCAGTATACTTACTGTATATCCACGGTTTCCCATTCTACTCCCATTCGCTATTTTCACCTCAAACACACTCGCCACAGTATTGCATCCAGCTTTACGGCTCTTGTCCACTTGCGATTTTCCTGTGCGAATGCGATCCGATAAAAAATCGTATTGCACTCACACCATTGTTAAGCTATGAGGCTGTGTCCTCTTGCTTAATTTGTAACAGCACGACTCGTGCTCTAGGTGAAATCGCAGCATGCTGCATTTTGCACCGAGATTCAGCTCTCGTGTGATGCCCTGGCCTATCAGGTCGTCACAGGGTATTGTGCAATCTGCCCTCCTGTACAATATCCACCTCCTCCTTGGTTACGGATCCCTGACCTTTGGTGTTGCTAAGAACAATCTAATCAAAATCCTAGGAACACTCTGCACCACACCCACCAGACACACCAGTGGCTGACCTGAAGGGAATAGGGTCGCCCACTTGGGGGGATTGGTTAAGGGGTGGTCAGGAGTGTCAGGAGTCAGTCAGTCGGTTGGTGACTCTCAAGAGGAGATGTCACGGGGAGTGTAGTGTGGGAGGTAAAAGTGAGACGAGGTCAGGAGCTGGGCTCCTTGAGTCAGATTCCTTTTCCCGCCAATTCCACCGTTTTCCGCCATCTTTTGGCACCACAACGCTGTCTTCCCCATGAAAGCGCACAAAGCGGAAGCCCCGCCCTTCGTTCTGAGTGTGAGGCCAGAACAGGAAGTTCCCAGAGGGCCACAGCACGTGAAGGAGTGCGAAGCAAAAACCGAGGGTGCGTGCCGGAATGTAACAACAGCGGAAGAGAAGTAGGGATGCCAGGACTCTGCCATAATGTTCCTGGATGACGCGAAGTCAAGATGGCAGAGAGGCGCAGCTGCTCAGCAGAGGCCCCCGGAGCAGTTCCATGGATGGAGACGCGGAGGATGGCTGCGGTAGTGCAAACCAGTGAAACCGAAGTTCCGCGAGAGGAGCGGGTAAGCGTTTACCCAGTCCCAGATGATTTCCTGAATCCGGCCAATGCGGCTGTGGTATCTGAGCCGCTCCCGCTCGAGGCCAGCACTCGGCCACCATCTCCTTCCCCCTCCGCCATGGCTGACCCTGAGGCGCTGCCCGCACCACCGGCAGCGGACCCCTCAACTCCTCAAAGGGAGGATCAGTGTGTGGCTTCTGATCAAATTGACCCGGTTACCGTGGACTAGGAACCGGAAGCGATGGAAGAAGATGATTCAGGTTCCAGTACCCCAGAAGCTGCATGGGTGCTACGTTATGGAGGAAACGGCCTCAGGATGATACTGTCTTCACGGGCACAGTTGGCATTGGAGATCATGGAGATGGAAGAAGAGTCCACTTCAGGCCTCTTTCACACGTACGTGTCTTTGGTACGTGTTTGGCAGTTTTCTCATGTACCGGAGACATGTACACACGTAGACCTATGTATTCCTTTGGTTTTGGACACACATAAGTATTTTCGCACGGACCATGTGTCCTTTCCGTACTTACTTGTGTCCGTGTGTTTCTCACGCCGACATGTCTTGTTTATCTCCGGCATCACGGGTGTCACACGGAACGCAATTGGGTCACACGTAACATACACGTAGCACACGGATGTGTTCCGTGTGACATGCACCAGAGAAAAGATGTGTCTGCGAGAAAAACACCCCAAATTTACTAACCTTCTCCAGCCCTCCTGTCTCTGTCGCTGCTGTCACTTGCTGCCGACCGCCGCTCATTATGCTAATTGAATTTTCACTTCACTGCGGCCGGAAGCAGCAGCAGCGGGAAGTCGGCAGGACTGGAGACCGAAGTTCAGCACCACGGACAGCGACGCCAGGGACAGGTGAGTAGAAAGTTCCCATTCTCCGTGTGTTATCACGGATAGCACACGGAGAACACACGTAGGCCATACACACAGCACACCAAGGGCAATACGCACCTTTGACACGTCCGTGAAACACGTGCGTGATTTTCATGGACGTGTAAAAGAGGCCTCAGATGAAGAGATCCCTGTTGATGCTATGGAAGTAGTGCCTATATGCCATCGCTGTGGTTTACCAAGGCACTTTGCAAGAGTGTGCCCAGGGGGTGCCTTACAATAATGGAATCGGAACCTGCATGTTTTCTGTTTTCGAGTGTTGTGTAGACTGCGCCCTCCTTGTTGAACCCTTTTCCACTCTTTGTTCTAGGGAAAGGGCCATCAGGGCCTTGGATGGTGCAGTGCTGGTAGATGGCACCAGGAGGCTCCGATGGGGGACGGCGCAAGGGGCAACGGCTACCAGGTTGCTCAGGGCTTTTACAGAGAAGAGTGTTGAAACATGTTGGAAAATGCTAGTAGTTTAACTATGCCAAAGAATTGTTAGGTATCAGTGTTTTCGTTTGTTGGTTTCCACAGTTTATTGTTTTTCATATAGAAATGTTAGTAAATAAGTGCTTAATTAACAAAGTTTTAATGAACAGACTGAAAATTACCAGATTTTCTAGAAAAATTGCTAAAGTATGTACACCCGGTATATGGACTCCGTTAACGTTTTATATATATAGTAAATATGGACCACGGTCACAGGACTGGCGTGACCAACACGAACTAGTGCATTGTATATACCGTAGTTGCACCTCCTGTGCCCACCAAAGTCGTCTAAAGCCCGCTTTACACTCTGCAATGTATCTTACAATGTGTCGGCGGGGTCACGTCGTAAGTGACGCACATCCGGCATCGTAAGGTACATTGCAGTGTGTAACAGATACGTGCGATTGCGATTGAACGGTAAAACGTTCATCGCATGCACGTCGTTCATTCCTCATGAATTGAACATCAGATTGTTCATCGTACCCGGGGTAGCACACATCGCAGTGTGTGACACCCTGGGAACGATGAACCGATCTTACGTTCGTCCTGCGGCTCCTGGCCGGTAATGCGGAAGGAAGGAGGTGGGCGGGATGTTTACGTCCCGCTCAGTTCTTCCCCTCCGCTTCTATTGGCCGGCTGCCACGTGACGTCGATGTGACGCCGAACGTCCCTCCCACTCCAGGAAGTGGACGTTCGCTGCCCACATCAAGGTCGCATGGACGGGTAAGTACATGTGACGGGGGTTAATCATTTGTGCGGCACATTCAGCAAAATTGAACGTGTCGCACATACGATGGGGGCGGTTACGATCGCATACGATATCGTATGCAGAATCGTAACATGTAAAGCAGGCTTAACACAACGCCCGGGACCTTAACTTGGTCACGGACCCACCATAGGTTTCCTGGGGGTTCAGGTTGTTTGGGTGGTGGGTTAACGGGATCCGGGACATTGGGACTGGACTGTCATGGGTAGAGGTTGCAACGGAGCAGGTTGAGTCTCCACTACCACTGAAACCGGTAGTGTCCCACTATTGAGGAGATGAACTCTTTAAAATTTTAATAACGTTTAAGTGACAAGCCTCCCTTGCGTGGGATGAAAATGCGAATAAAAATGTTAACCCTTTTTACTTTATTCTACAGTTAAAAAAAAAAAAAATAAACCTCTGTTGTCCTGTAATTCGGGGATGAGCTACATTTAACCAAGGGGGAATGTTATGTCCTGGCCTGTCAGGTCGTCACAGGGTATTGTGCAATCTGCCCTCCTGTACAATATCCACCTCCTCCTTGGTTATGGGTCCCTGACCTTTGGTGTTGCTAAGAACAAGCTAATCAAAATCCTAGGAACATTCGGCACCACACCCACCAGACACACCAGTGGCTGACCTGAAGGGAATAGGGTCGCCCACTTGGGGGGTTGGTTAAGGGGAGGTCAGGAGTGTCAGGAGTCAGGCAGTCGGTTGGTGACTCTCAAGAGGAGAGGTCACGGGGAGTGTAGTGTTGGAGGTGAAAGTGAGAGAGGGTCAGGAGCTGGGCTCCTTGAGTTACTAGGTGGTAGATGTTGGTCTGGGCCTGGTAGGAGCTGGACCCGGTCGCAGGAGGATCATGACAAGGGGCACAGACTATTGAGGAGGACAGCCGGCAGCCTTGTGCCATCACCGGGCAGGGGCCAGGGCACGACGGGGTACGTGAACTCTAGGTCAGGAAGGAGCCTCAGGCGTCTTGACAATTTACCCGACGAATACGGAGCCTTCAAGATCCGTTCTCCACTCGCTCCAAAATTGGGGTACTAGCGCAATGAGGGGGATAGGACTTTCCCAATACATAGTCCAGAAAATCCCAAGTGTGAACCCTGAGAGCAACTCATCCAGTTAGCCACACTGGTGAGCAGGACCCGATAGATATGCTAGCGAGACCAGTTAGAAGAAAGGTGCCACGTAAAAGGTCACAGGCTAACAAGCGACACCAACGGGCACGGGATCCAGGCGTGCTCCCTCCCTGCTGAAGCGATATCAAGAACTTTGGTTTACCACAGTTGTCGGTGTCAGCGTTATTGGACTCAATGTGTACTAAAGTGATCCCAGACAGTCCCAACGGCACATTCCCGTCACGAAACAGAGTCCCGGGGCATTCCCCATACCCGTGGAGGGGTTAAACATCTGACTGGCCGCACCATCGCCACCGGGTACTCCCCATTGCAGCGGTGGTACTACATCTTACCACGTACCATGGGTGGCATCACGAACTATCCATACAATCCCCTGTAAATAACCCCCTTAATTCTGAGTGGCCGTGCGACCCCGACCCCCAGGTCCGGAGGTCCCCTCGAGCCACCGCGGATCCAGATCCGAGCAGCGGCAGCGGGCTGCTGTCGCGGGGTGGGAGGGGGCGGCACACTCGCACCCCCATGCAAGCCTATGGGATAAAGAAAAAAATGCAATACGGATGGCATACGCATGTCATATCGATGAATACGCATGTCACACGGATCCTTGGTGAGAAAAATCTACAGACTCGCACAGCACTCGCATGACACTCGCATGTCATACGGATGCTAGGTGAGAACAAAAACGCAGACCATACGCATGACACTCGTCCACGTTTTCAGGACGAGTATCGCTGTGATTATTTAATCGCAAGTGGACAAGAGCCCTTAAGTACCCTCTAAAGGTACCTTCACACTTAGCGATGCTCCAGCGATCCCACTAGCGATCTGACCTGGCAGGGATCCCTGGAGCATCGCTACATGGCTGCTGGTGAGCTGTCAAACAGGCAGATCTCTACAGCGATCAGAGATCAGCCACCAGACACCAGCGACCCGTGTAACGACACTGTGCTTGGTAACCATAGTACACATCGGGTTACTAAGCAAAGCGCTTTGCTTATAGTTACCCGATGTGTACCTTGGCTACGTGTGCAGGGACCAGGGAGCTGGCTTCTAAAAGCTGCGGACGCTGGTAACCAAGGTAAATATCGGGTAACCAAGCAGAAGCCGTCTCCCTGCTCCCTGCACATTCAGATCGTTGCTCTCTCTCTGTCAAACACAGCGATGTGTGCTTCACAGCTAGAGAGCAACGACCAAAAAATGGTCCAGGACACTCAGCAACGACCGACGACCTCACAGCAGGGGCCAGGTCATTGCTGGATGTCACACACAGCGACATCGCTAGCAAGATCGCTGTTGTGTCACAAAAACAGTGACTCAGCAGCGATGTCGCTAGCGATGTCGCTTAGTGAGACATGGCCTTAATTGTATCATCCTATCTGCAGCTTACCATACTTATATCATCTCCCCATATGTACACATCCTTTTTGCTCTTCTGTGGGGTGCTAGAGACCTTAGGGTACCTTCACACTTAGCGATGCAGCAGCGATCCGACCAGCGATCTGACCTGGTCAGGATCGCTGCTGCATCGCTACATGGTCGCTGGTGAGCTGTCAAACAGGCAGATCTCACCAGCGACCAGTGAACAGCCCCCAGCCAGCAGCGACGTGCAAGCGACGCTGCGCTTGCACGGAGCTGCCGTCTGGAAGCTGCGGAGACTGGTAACTAAGGTAAACATCGGGTATGGTTACCCGATGTTTACATTAGTTACCAGCGCTGTGTGCAGAGAGCAGGGAGCCGCGCACACTGAGCGCTGGCTCCTTGCTCTCCTAGCTGCTGTACACATCGGGTTAATTAACCCGATGTGTACAGCAGCTACATGTGCAGAGAGCCGGAGCCGGCAGCACAGGCAGCGTGAGAGCTGCGGAGGCTGGTAACTAAGGTAAATATCGGGTAACCACCTTGGTTACCCGATGTTTATCTTGGTTACAGCTTACCTCAGCTGTCAGATGCTGGCTCCTGCTCCCTGCTCGCTTCATTTGTCGCTCTCTCGCTGTCACACACAGCGATCTGTGTGTCACAGCGGGAGAGCGGCTTTGAAGAAAACGAACCAGGGCTGTGTGTAACGAGCAGCGATCTCGCAGCAGGGGCCAGATTGCTGCTCAGTGTCACACACAGCGAGATCGCTAATGAGGTCACTGCTGCGTCACAAAAAGCGTGACTCAGCAGCGATCTCGGCAGCGAGCTCGCTGTGTGTGAAGCACCCCTTATTCTCATAGCTGTTTGCTAGAACTGGTACTAATGAATCAAGCTGACAAACATCCACGAACTACACATCATGGACCCATGAGCCACTTACTACAGCTAAGGGTACAGGGGGACAGGGATCTGAGAGAAGCATTATGGCCTGTACTGCATCAGAATCTAGAAGAGGGCAGTAGAGACCACAGTAGATGGGTGTAAAAGTATTGCGAAATACAGATGTTAGAAAGAGTGAGGCCTGTGATAGGCTGTGTGCGTGTCTATGGAGACACGAGCGTCAGTGTTGCTCTTGTCCTCTGGCTTGGCTCATCCCAATGATTACTCCTACTCCTTTCCAATGGGCAGAACACTACTCAAACAACAAAGGATGAGGGTACCAAACTCCAGTAAGATTTTATTCATTTCCCAACAGACAACAGTGTCTAGTACATTCCCAGCAAGAACACGAGATAGGGCACGTGACAGGGTCACACCCTTCCACTGGCTCGCCAGGTATTAGAACCTTAGTGACTTTGGGGCATCCAGGGCCGCAATTCCAGCCAGCAGCACTCTGCATTTTGCAGGCACCCACTGGGAGGAGACAGCACCAAGCTTAGGAAGCCAATCAAGCACCCCAATTAATGTGGCCAGGTGACCAGATAATCCCAACCTGTGTTCTCCAAATGAATTTGTGGACCTAGTGTTGGGTAGTGGAGCAGTTGTGTAATTCACCAACTGGAACCATGGTCCCTAGGCTGAAGTTCCATAGAATCACTGGTGATAGGAGCAGGCACCTTTTTATACCCCCCCGGCAAACATTTCATAGTATTGTGTTCCATAGGATTGAGTGAAGATAATATCGCTGTTCACACATTGTTCATTAGTTCAATTTTCCTCCAGATGATGCAGACTGGTACACCGCAGAGGGCTGATACAATCTGTAATCAACAGGCATTCCACCAGTTAGCACACAAAAAGGGCACCAGACAGTCGCACATTAAACAATAGACCATGTCCCTTGACTGCATAAAGGAACAAAATGTCTGGCATAATTAAGAATAGTGGAAAGGCTGTAAAGTGAGAGGAGGTAAAGGAAAAGGTGTGCTGTTGCGATCTGGGAGAAGATAGGTGCAGTTGGTCATGTAAATCACTGCACCACAAATCATTCAGTTAGCGTCCGGCACAAATTCTCTCACGCTCATACCTGCTGCTGAGCCTCATTCTGGGAATATACTCAGAATGAAGCTTTATGGAAATCGATGGGCATCGTGGGACATTACTTTGTTGGATTTGATTGGAACTTCTAGTATTTCTTTTAATTAATAAATTGGTGAACAAGGGAGTGTAAGAGGAGTGCTTACTCACTAATTGGATTATGTTGGAATGTCAAGGATTTTTTTATTCAATAAATTGGTGAACGGGGGTGTGAAGGATTCTTTATTCAAATAAACTTTTATTCCATGTTTGTGCGTTTTTTTTTTTTAACTCTATACTTACCAGGTTAGTTAAGGGGGTTGTTTGACAGAAGACTTTCCATTACTAATCCCTGGGCATGATGCCAGCTGTTAATTCATAGCTGACATGAACCCCAAAAGTATTACCCTGATTGCCACCACACAAGGGTAATTGGAAAGACCCTGGCAAAGTGTCCAAATTGGCCTCTCTATTTTTAATAACAAGCCAAGGTAAAGCTGACAGCTGATGGTTGCAGCGCACAGTTGTCTGCTTTACCTGCATTGGTTATCAAAAATAGGCTTGATCCCAAGTCATTTGTTACATTTATTCCCTATCCCGATTTGTTTGCAGGACAATTGCCCCATTGCTTCTTTTTGCAGTCCTCTAGAGCTTACTATGACCATTTTATATGAAGTTCAGGTCTCCATTGATTTATATGGGGTTGGGGTCCAAGGTTATGTTTTAGGCCAGAATCACACTTGCTAGTGCCTCGCGTGTAACTCACGTGAGTCTCTCATGGCAGAACCTGGCTTGGCCACACACTGCCCTGACAGGAGCGGGTCGGTTGCATGTATCTCTATGCAGCTCAGACGCTCCTGTATGCATAGTGTGCGGCCAAGCCTGGTTTTACTATGAGAGACTCGCGCGAGTTACACGCGAGGCACTAGCAAGTGTGATTCTGGCCTTAACTAAAGTCTGGCCAAACCCAGCCAACCCTGACTGACATGGAACCACTCATCCCTACTTACAAGTCTATGACCTCTTTATAGCTGTTTGCTGGACCTGGTGCTAATGCATCAAGCTGGCAGACAGCCATAAGCCACATATAATGGATCTTTAAGCCATATGTGGCTCCCAAGCTACAGGTTTTGGAACACTGCTTTAGGCCCTGTGCGCATGCTGCGGATTTACCGGGGATTTGCTGCAGAAAATGTGTCTGACATTTCTGCAGTTATTCCCCAGCAAAACCTATGGGTATAAAAAAATGCTGTGCGCACTGCGTTTTTTTATACCTGTGGTTATACCTGCAGAATTTTCACTGCGGAATTAATGTGCATGTCATTTCTTTCTGCAGGTCCCTGTGGTTTTACCATTAATTATTGGTAAAAACCAGCAGGGACCAACCTGCGGAAAAACCAAAGCAAATGCGGAATTTGCATGTGGATTTCTACGGCGGGTACGGGATTCTTGCAGAGATCCGGAATTTTCTTAAAAAAATTCCATTTTCTAGTGCGCACATGGCCTTAAAAGTTAAATGAAACTTGCAATGAAATACATCAGTGTGCATGGAGATACATAAAGAGATACGGTAGGTGTTCATCACTTATTATGGGCACTGTATAACAGATCTATTGAACACAGATTCATAAAACCACCATGTATAATCCAAAGACCTCATAATACCTTGTTTAGGAGATGTGCACCCCTACTTGTCTTTTTCCCTCAAAAGTAAAAAAATGTCTCTATGGCCTTATTCACACATCAGTATTTTATCAGTATTTGCATGCCAAATCCATGAGCATCCAAAAAAACGCAGGACAGGTGTCAATTTTTCAATTTAAAAAAGTAAATAAAATTATATATATATATATATTTGTATATGGGCGGCACGGTGGCTCAGTGGCTAGCACTGCAGTCTTGCAGCGCTGGGGTCCTGGGTTCAAATCCCACCAAGGACACCATCTGCAAGGAGTTTGTATGTTCTCCCCGTGTTTGCGTGGGTTTCCTCCGGGTACTCCGGTTTCCTCCCACATTCCAAAGACAAACAGATAGGGACTCTAGATTGTGAGCCCCAATGGGGACAGTGTTGCCAATGTATGTAAAGTGCTATGGAATTAATAGCGCTATATAAATGAATAAAATTATTATTATTATTATTATATGATACTTTTTTTTTTTTTTTTTCACGTTCCACTCCTGGCCTTGGCATGCAAGCGCTGATGAAAAATACTGACGTGTGAATGAGACCTAACAGAGGAGGAAGGAAACATTCCCAAATATATTGGTGGGTGGAAAAATAGGCAGGACAAGTCTACAATTCACGTAACGAAAGAATGCTGACATTTCTACAAGTTACATCAGTGGGGAGAGAACAGGGTATGACTCATGATTAATCACCACATCTGCTGGCTCTGTGACCGGCTCTACGAACTTCACAGCTTTCTGGGAAATATTGCAGTTCTTGTAAGCTCCCATCTACATGT
Organism: Anomaloglossus baeobatrachus; assembly: GCF_048569485.1. Taxonomy (NCBI): domain Eukaryota; kingdom Metazoa; phylum Chordata; class Amphibia; order Anura; family Aromobatidae; genus Anomaloglossus; species Anomaloglossus baeobatrachus. The sequence continues at coordinate 827,341,613 of NC_134353.1, read as the reverse complement.
AAGACATTTTGGACTTTCTTTTTTAGCTTTAATTGCTTGGATCTCACTTTTTTCCAATTAAAAATGTCAAAAAATGATTCAAAAATTTTTTATGTCTGTTGCATTTTAAAGGCTGGGACAAGGGGTAGATCCCTTAACTAAGGGCTGCTTCTCACTTGCGAGTTTCTCGCAGTAGAACAATGCGAGAAAATCTCCATTGGAATCGGACACATGTTAGTGACTGATTCAGCTCTCATCTGCGATTTTTTTTTCTCAGTCCAAATCAGACTGAGAAAAAAATCGCAGCATGCTGCTTTTTTGCGAGTTTCTACTGCGAGTATCTCCAATGAACTAACAGAGTTAAATAGATGGGTAGAGTGCTCAAAAAGGGACTAACATGTAATCTCAACCCTATTTTAAAATGTGCAATTTTTATTAATATTCATTAAAATGTACCCACAAACAGACACACAAACATAATTGAGAATGGATCACGATATCCTTGTAAATAACCAAGGAATTTTATATACACACTCACTTTAGGAAAGGGAAGGGAAACTAATATAGCCCTATAAGGGTAGTGTATCCCTACCTAACAACGGAGGGTATGACACCATAAGTTACCGGGCGCCCCCGTTCCACGTCGGCTCTCCCTCTCCCTGACCCTGATATAGGGATGGGATGGAAAGCCCTATAGTGGTGCTTGCACAATACAATATATATGAGTTCCCAAATGGTAATACTCCTCCCTGTATTGTTTTCCTTAGATCAAGAAGGTATCAATTTACTGATCTATAACCAGGAATTCCTATTCATGATACTAGCACTGTACAAGATGTATAGACTTCTATTCCTAATACATTATCTTTATGCAAGGTAGTGATCCATAAGAGTTATTTACAACCACATATGTTACAGGGTGGTATACCCCACAAGTATATTACAGTCACCTAGAGTCATATCACAAGGGGCTCAGATAATCTCCCCATTATACCCCAGGAGCTGAACGAAAAATGGGATACAGACACCCCTGCAAATTACTGCAAAATAGAAAAGGTTGCTCCAATCATATTCTATATAATATAGTATAACAGGGAGAAAAGATGAATTACTTCCCTGAGAAGCAGGAATCCAGGCCTGCCAGGCCTCAACGCGTTTCTCCTCTCCCTTTAAACTTTTTTGCGAGTTTCTACTGCGAGTATCTCCAATGCAAGTCTTTGGGACTGTACCCGGCTCTTCCCGATTTGCCCTGGTGCGTTGGCAAATCGGGGTAATAAGGAGTTAATGGCAGCCCATAGCTGCCACTAAATCCTAGATTAATCATGTCAGGTATCTATGAGACACCCTCCATGATTAATCTGTAAGTTACAGTAAATAAACACACACACACCTGAAAAAATAATTTATTAGAAATTAAAAACACTAACAAATTCCCTGGTTCAGCAATTTAATAAGCCCCAAAAAGCCCTCCATGTCCGGCGTAATCCACGGACCTCCAGCGTCGCTTCCAGCTCTGCTGCATGCAGGTGACAGGAGCTGCAGCAGACACCGCCGCTCCTGTCAGCTCCATGCAGCAACTGAGGTGAGTAGCGCGATCAGCTGAGCTGTCACTGAGGTTAATCGCGACCACCGCTGGATCCAGTGACAGCGAGTAACCTCAGTGACAGCTCAGCTGATCGCGCTACTCACCTCAGTTGCTGCGTTGAGGTGACAGGAGCGGCGGTGTCTTCTGCAGCTCCGGTCACCTCTATGCAGCAAAGCTGGAAGCGACGCTGGAGGTCCGTGGATTACGCCGGACATGGAGGGCTTTTTGGGGCTTATTAAATTGCTGTATCGGGGAATTTGTTAGTGTTTTTAATTTCTAATAAATTATTTTTTCAGGTGTGTGTGTGTTTATTTACTGTAACTTACAGATTAATCATGGAGGGTGTCTCATAGACGCCTGACATGATTATTCTAGGATTTAGTGGCAGCTATGGGCTGACATTAACTCCTTATTACCCCGATTTGCCAACGCACCAGGGCAAATCGGGAAGAGCCGGGTACCGTCCCAGAACTGTCGCATCTAATGTATGCGGCAATTCTGGGCGGCTGCTGACTGATATTGTTAGGCTGGGGGCTCCCCATAATGTGGAGCTCCCCATCCTGAGAATACCAGCCTTCAGCCATATGGCTGTATCTGGCTGGTATTAAAATTGGGGGGGACTGCACGCCATTTTTTTAAATTATTTATTTATTTATTTCACAGCACAGTATAGACCCGCCCACCGGCTGCTGTGATTGGTTGCAGTGAGACACCTGTCACTCAGCGTGGAGGCGTGTCTCACTGCAACCAATCATAGGAGCCTGTGGGCAGGGAAAGCAGGGAATAAGAGATTGTTTAATGAGCGGCCAGCTTTTTCCAAATAGTAAAAGCTGCCGGAGCAGTGTGAACGCCGTGCAATGCCGCGCTGGGGATCGGGGATCGGTGAGTATGAGAGAGGGCTGCTAACTTCAGTCACTCGGGGGATTAGCGGTCACCGGTGAGCCCTTCACTGGTGACCGCTAATCAGGACGCGACACAGACAGAGCCGCAGCATGACAATGAAGTCGGGTGAAGTTCACCCGAGTTCATTCTGATCGTGCGGCTCTGTCTGTGTCTGCTGTCAGCGGCCATTAAGCTCTGCTGCATCGCTGTATGTGTCTGCTGTCAGCGGCCATGTAGCAGCGCTGAATGGCAGATGACATAGTAAAAAATACGCATTACACACGCATTACACACGCTAGTAAAATCATTAATTTATTCAGAAAAAGCATCGCACATGCGTTGCACTCGGACCTAACGTGAACTAAAATCAGCCGAGTTTTTTTCAGCCCAGTCGGACCGATTTTACTCGCATAGATGTGTTTTCACCCTAATAGAGGAGCAGCTCTATACTTCTCTTGATTACCAGGAACACATGAACCATTGCATGTGGTGAACAAGCATGTAGGCCTATGCAATGGAGGGGAAACTATTTCTGGCAGTATTCCGTTAAAGGGAACCTTTCACCACTTCTTTGGCCTATAAACTGCGGCCACCACCACCGGGCTCTTATATACAGCATTCTAACATGCTGTATATAAGAGCCCAAGCCGGGGGTATAACATAAAAAACACTTTGCAATACTTACCTAACGGTTGCGCTGTGGGCCTTATGGGCATCTCCATTGTCCGGTGCCGGCTCTTTTGTCCATCTTTGTCCTCGTTCTTCTGAAGTCGCGGTGCATGACGGGTCCGACGTCATACACACCCGCCGGCATTCAGGTCCTGAGTAGGTGCATTTTGATCTGCCCTGAAGCAGGGCAGATGAAAGTATTGTAGTGCGCCTGCGCAAGACCGGCGAATGTGTATGACGCAACTGTGTCATGCACCTAGGCTTCAGAAAGAGGACGAAGATGGCCGAAAGAGGCGGCGCTGGCACCGGATAACGGATACTCCCATAAGGCCCACAGCGCGACAGTTAAGTAAGTATTATAAAGTGTTTTTTATGTTATACCTCCAGCCTGGGCTCTTATATACAGTATGTTAGAATGCTGTATGTAAAAGCCCGGCGGTGGTGGCCGCAGCTTATAGGGCAAAAAAGTGGTGACAGGTTCCCTTTAAGTTCCCAAAATGAGTTTTTGGCAAGCTTTTGATACTGTGTATTTTTCTGCACAAAAAACCTCAGCGTCTCACAGTGTTAACAAAGTGAATCGCTACTGTGATTGCTGCTTCCAATAGTTCATCTCTTTCCTCCCTGAAGAGACAATTTGAAGCCCTTAAGGGGGCTTTACATGCAGCGACATCGCTAGCGATGTCGCTCGTGGAAGCACCCGCCCCCGTCGTTCATGCATCTTGGGCAAATCGCTGCCCGTGGCACACAATATCGCTAGTACCCATCACACGGACTTACCTTCCTAGCGATGTTGCTGTGGGCAGCGAACAGCCTCTTTTCTAAGGGGGCGGTTCGTGCGGCGTCACAGCGATGTCACATGGCAGGCGTCCAATAGAAGCAGAGGAGCGGAGAGCAGCCGCATGAAAGTCACGCCCACCTCGTTGTTGGAGGACGCAGGTACGGTGTTGTTCATCGTTCCTGGGGTGTCACACGTAGCGATGTGTGCTGCCTCAGGAACAACGAACAACCTGCGTCCTAAACGAGCAACGACATTTGGGAAATGGACGACGTGTCAACAATCAACGATTTGGTAAGTATTTTGCATTGTTAGTGGTCACTCGTATGTGTCACACGCAACAAAATCGCTAACAAGGCCGGATGTGCGTCACGAATTCCGTGACCCCCAACGACATCTCGTTAGAGATGTCGTTGCATGTAACGGGGCCTTTAGACTCCTCTATAGCTTCTCATATCCCAGATCAGATCTCATACTTTGCACTGACGAGGGTCAATCACCCCGAAACACCGTGCCTGTGAATTGAAGTTCTGATCTGGCATAAATCCTAAATCATATGAAAAGGCTTGTTATAGGGTCACTTTTGACTTTTAGGATTGCTACTTCCAATAGGTGGTACTAGAGTTTGTCTGCTTCCTCCCTGAAGAGACAATTTCAGCAAATTGAATAGGATTTTCTCAGCATAAACTGACCTGTGGGGCGTTTGAAATCCACAACATGCCAATTTCTCTTGTGGGTATGCTGAGTTTTATGTGTGGATTTTTCACATGGAATTGCATTACATGCGGAAAATCCACATGTAAAAAACTGCAAACAACTCATAAGTGTTTTTAGTTAGTTTCTGCTGCACAAATGCACTAAATATGCAAATAATTTACACATGACTAACAATAAAGTTTTGTCAAAGCTAAATATTGGGAAGTATCAAAAGCAGAGCCTCTTTATTTAAAACATGACATGCCAACAAAAGACAGAAACTGCTGAGTCAAAATTGCAATAAAAACGGTGTTGTCCCCTGAAGGCATCCCGCTGAAGGGAGTCTCTAGACAAGGGTCCGGGTAGGAGCCAAGGACAGGTCAGAGGGTCACGCCTTGCTAACTTCAAGTGTACCCGTGGCTTGAGGGCAAGCCAGGGAACTCTAGCGTACAGGGTAAGAGTAGTCCCCTGTCCCTGGGTAGCAGCTGTCACGCTCCCCGGTGCCGGTGCCATGCTCCCCGGTGCCCATGCCACGCTCCCCGGTTCTCCTGCCACGCTCCCTGGCTCCCCTACCACGCTCCCCGGCTTCTCTGCCACGCTCCCCCGCTCCCGGACCTCGCTTCCCCGCTCCCGTGCCACGCTCCCCGGTCCCCCGCTCCTCAGCCTCCATGCTCCCTCACCTGCGTCCTCCAGGCAGCCCGGTCCCCGGTCCCGGCGCCCGTCTGCTGTCCTGAGCCGGCCCGGCACTCCTGCTTCCTGCATACCGCATCCTGCTCTGGCTTCTGGCACCCGGGCCTCGCGCATGCTTATTAGGGCGTGCGCGCGCGGTCATTGAGCTTTTCTTAAAGGGCCAGCGTCCTCCAACAGGATATTGAAGATGCAGGTACAGGGTATATAGGAGGTTCCTTTCCAAGTGGGTGGGGCCTGTTCTTCATGTTTGCTAAGCTAGGAGTCAGGTCTCCCTGTGCCATTGTCTCGTACTCACCTATCTCTCTTGTAAAGCCGCTCCTGTCCCGCCAACCGGTCCTGACGATTCCAGAACCTCGAACGGTGACTGTCCACCATCTCGTCAGTCCCTACCATCTCCGATCCCTGGATCCGTGTGGTGACCCACCTCCTCGCTCCGATGGTTCCGGATTCTGCCTGACATCATCTCGGCCTCCGAACCTGAGCTCCGTCACCCGGACTACCCTCAGAGACTCCGTGGTCCCAGGGACTTCTTCACTCCACTCCTCTGTACGGACTGTCCTGCTACCCGTAGTGCTCCGGCTACCGGGCACCTTGCCCTCGGTGAGGTGTTCAGCCCAGTGGATCCACCTCCTGGGCCTACCCGTCCTCCTGGTCCTAACAGTAAGAACAGGCCATGGATCCCGCCGAAGCACTAGCGGCCCAGCTGGGCAACTTGCAGCAGGAACTCGGACGACAGCTCGAGACTCAGTCCCGCATGCTGGCCTTCATGTCCTCGGTGGATACCCGCCTGAACACGCTGCAAGCAACTGCCACGTCCCTGGCATCTCAGACTTCAACAGAACAGTCCACGGCCGCAGTTCCAGTGGCGGCTTCCTCGGAAGCCTCTAAACTCCGCTTGGCCTCTCCACCCCGATATGCCGGAGATCCTAAGACCTGCAGAGGATTCTTGAATCAGTGAATCAGAGCTCCCTCCACTTTAAGCTGCTTCCGCACCTGTTTGCCTCCGACCAAGCCAAGGTGGCGTTTGTGATGTCCCATCTAGAGGGTGAGGCACTGGCCTGGATGAACCCCTTGTGGGAGAGGGAAGACCCTGTAACTACCAACATCCAGGAATTCCTGCAGGCGTTTAGAACCACCTTTGACGAACCCGGACGTGCTGCCGCGTCCGCCTCATCACTCCTCAGGCTACGTCAGGGGACCTTGATGGTGGGCCAATATGCCATCCGCTTTCGCACCTTGGCCTCAGAATTGGGGTGGAACAATGAGGCCCTCACCGCCGCCTTCTGGGAAGGACTCTCCAGTCGTATTAAGGACGAGCTGGCAGGCCGCGATGTTCCTACCACTCTGGATGCCCTGATTGCACTAGCCACCCGCGTTGACCTCCGTTTTCAGGAACGATCCAAAGAGGTGTCCCGCGAGAGACGTCCGATACGGCATTCCTCTCCTCCGCAGAAGCCCGTCGTACCTCAGTCGGCATCGTCTGGCGTCTCTGTCCACGAACCCATGCAGATTGATCGTGTGCGGCAGTCCGAACAACACCGAGCAGAACGGCTCGCCAAGGGTCTCTGCTTCTACTGCGGAGAGGGAACACACCTGCTACGTTCCTGTCCAGAGAGGCCGGGAAACTCCAAAGCCTAGGGTTGGTAGGAGAGGCCACCCTAGGTGCTGGGACTCTCTCAGACCCGGTTACGTGGACTGTTCAAGTGACAACGGGAGAGACGCGGTTCACGGCAGAGGCGTACCTCGATTCCGGGGCAGCAGGCAATTTCATCCAGCAGGCCACGGTGGACAAGTACCAGGTGCCGGTTACTCCACTCAACAAACCCCTCGTGATTGCTTCTGTAGATGGGAGACCCCTCTCTGACACCATCTCGTGGATCACCAAGCCAGTAGAACTACGTATCGGTGCCCTGCACACCGAGAACATCACTCTCTACATCCTCCCACACATGTCTCATCAAATCCTGCTGGGACTCCCCTGGTTACGGACACACGAACCGTCGGTCAGCTGGCGTACTGGTGAAATTACCCGATGGGGCTCCTCTTGCTACGAGAACTGCCTGAAGTCCATACAGCCCATCCGACGACCTCCGGTTCCGGAGTCCCTACCAGGACTGCCTTCGGCCTACTGGTCCTTCGCGGACGTCTTTGATAAAAAGGAGTCAGAGGTACTGCCGCCACATCATCCTTACGACTGTGCCATCGACCTACTCCCGGGAACTACACCACCTCGAGGACGGATATATCCTTTGTCCCCTGCTGAAACAAGAGCCATGTCTGCTTACATCACTGAGAACCTGGCAAGGGGATTCATCCGGAGATCCTCCTCTCCTGCTGGAGCAGGCTTCCTCTTCGTTAAGAAGAAAGAGGGCGACCTGCGCCCATGCATTGACTACCGGGGATTGAACCAAATCACCGTAAAGAATAAATACCCCCTGCCGCTCATCCCCGAATTGTTTGATCGGCTTAGAGGAGCTCGTGTGTTTACCAAGTTGTATCTTCGACGTGCCTACAACCTGGTCCGCATCTGCTCTGGGGACGAATGGAAGACCGCATTTAACACTCGCGATGGGCACTACGAGTATTGTGTGATGCCCTTCGGCCTGTGTAACGCACCGGCAGTCTTTCAAGAATTAGTGAACGACGTGTTCCGGGACCTTCTCTACGTCTGTGTGGTGGTATATCTGGATGACATCCTGGTCTTCTCTCCGGACCTCCAGACCCACAGAGAGAACGTGCAGCTGGTACTACAAAGACTGAGAGAGAATTATCTGTACGCCAAGTACGAGAAGTGTGTCTTCGAGCAGTCTTCTCTTCCCTTCCTGGGTTACTTGATCTCCGATACCGGCCTGCAGATGGACCCAGAGAAGGTCTCTTCCATTTTCAACTGGCCCCCTCCTTCCGGACTGAAGGCAATTCAACGGTTTCTTGGATTTGCGAACTATTACTGTCAGTTCATCCCTCACTTCTCTGCCCTGACTGCGCCTCTCTCTGCCTTGACCAAAAAGGGGGCTAATCCAAAGGACTGGTCACCTGCGGCCGACGCCGCGTTTGGCTCCCTGAAACGGGCATTTGCTTCCTCTCCTGTGCTCCACCGTCCTGAGTTAAACCGACAGTTTACCTTGGAGGTGGATGCCTCCTCCTCTGGAGCCGGAGCAGTGCTCATGCAGAAGTCCTCCACCGGGAAGATGGTTACTTGCGGTTTCTTCTCCAAGAGCTTCTCAGCGCCTGAACGCAACTACACTATCGGTGACCGAGAGCTATTAGCAGTCAAACTAGCTCTGGAAGAATGGCGCTACCTTCTGGAGGGAGCTGTGTACCCCGTGATCATTTACACGGACCACAAGAACCTGGAATACCTGCGGTCTGCTCAGCGACTGAACCCATGACAAGCCAGGTGGTCCTTGTTCTTTGCCAGGTTCGATTTTCAGCTCCATTTTCGGCCCGCGGATAAGAATGTGCGAGCAGATGCCTTGTCCAGGTCATTTGTGCCCATGGAACAGGAGGAGGAGACATCCCAGCCCATCAACTGCCCAAGTAAAATCATTTCGGTGGCTCCTGTCACTCTGGCCCAGATACCGCCCGGGAAGAACTATGTCTCTGAAACTGACAGACAAAAAGTGTTGCTTTGGGGCCATGCCTCGAAAATAGCCGGCCATGCTGGTCAGAAGAGAACATGGAGTACAATTGTATGTCACTACTGGTGGCCATCCCTTCGCACGGACGTCGCGTCTTTTGTCTCAGCCTGCTCCTCTTGTGCTCGGAACAAGACGCCCAAACACCTGCCATATGGTCGCCTTCTGCCTCTGCCAATTCCCTCCATTCCGTGGCAACACATTGCAATGGACTTTATTACAGACTTGCCCTTGTCCGCCGGACACACAGTCATAAGGGTCGTGGTGGATCGGTTCTCCAAAATGGCTCATTTCGTCCCTATGGCTGGACTCCCCTCTGCCCAGGAACTTGCTGACGCCTACATACAGCACATCTTCCGGTTGCATGGCTTTCCCTCACACATTGTGTCCGACAGAGGAACTCAGTTTACCTCCCGCTTCTGGAGGGCCCTCTGCAAACACCTGGGAGTAGCTCTGGACTTTTCTTCAGCCTACCATCCTCAGTCGAATGGCCAAGTGGAACGAGTCAATCAGATCCTGACCTCCTTCTTGCGTCACTACGTTAACACCCATCACGACGACTGGTCCACGCTCCTTCCTTGGGCTGAATTCTCCCATAACCATCACATCAGTGAGTCCTCCTCCAGCTCTCCCTTCCATGTCGTTTACGGACTTCAGCCTTCCATCCCATTGCCTGTATCTTCTTCCTCGGATGTCCCTGCTGCTGATACCGTAGTCCGTGACTTTTCAACAATTTGGGACTCTGTCAAGACGTCCCTTGGACATGCTTCCCTGCGGATGAAGAGACACGCGGACAAGAGGCGTCTGGATCCTCCGTGTTTCTCTCCAGGAGATCTGGTCTGGCTTGCTTCCAAATATGTCCGATTGAAGCTACCATCATACAAGCTGGGTCCTCGCTACATCGGGCCGTTTAAAGTCATCGGCAAGATAAATGAGCTCTCCTACAAGCTGCTGCTCCCGGCCACGATGAGGATACCCAACTCCTTCCACGTCTCCCTGCTCAAGCCGGTTGTCCTTGGTCCCTTCTCAGCTGCTGCCAGCTCTGCTCCTCCTCCTATTGCTGATGATGACATCTATGCGGTAAGGGATATCGTGGCCATGAAGACCGTGCGGGGCCGACAGTTCTTCCTGGTGGACTGGGCTGGGTATGGTCCTGAGGATAGGTCCTGGGAACCCCAGGAGAATGTGGGTACTCTTCTGATACGTGCCTTCCTGTTCCGGTTGCGGGGAGGGGGGCGTGGGGGAGGGGGTACTATCACGCTCCTTGGTGCCCATGCCATGCTCCCCGGTGCCCATGCCACGCTCCCCGGTTCTCCTGCCACGCTCCCTGGCTCCCCTGTCACGCTCCCCGGCTCCTCTGCCACGCTCCCCCGCTCCCGGACCTCGCTTCCCCGCTCCCGTGCCACGCTCCCCGGTCCCCCGCTCCTCAGCCTCCATGCTCCCTCACCTGCGTCCTCCAGGCAGCCCGGTCCCCGGTCCCGACGCCCGTCTGCTGTCCTGAGCTGGGCCGGCACTCCTGCCTCCTGCACACCGCATCCTGCTCTGGCTTCTGGCACCCGGGCGTCGCGCATGCGCATTAGGGCGCGCGCGGTCATTGACCTTTTCTTAAAGGGCCAGCGTCCTCCAACAGGATTTTGAAGATGCAGGTACAGGGTATATAGGGGGTTCCTTTCCAAGTGGGCGGGGCCTGTTCTTCGTGTTTGCTAAGCTAGGAGTCGGGTCTCCCTGTGCCATTGTCTCGTACTCACCTATCTCTCTTGTAGAGCCGCTCCTGTCCCGCCAACTGGTCCTGACGATTCCAGAACCCCGAACGGTGACTGTCCGCCATCTCGTCAGTCCCTACCATCTCTGATCCCTGGATCTGTGTGGTGATCCACCTCCTCGCTCCATTGGTTCCGGATTCTGCCTGACATCATCTCGGCCTCCGAACCTGAGCTCCGTCACCCGGACTACCCTCAGAGACTCCGTGGTCCCAGGGACTTCTTCACTCCACTCCTCTGTACGGACTGTCCTGCTACCCGTAGTGCTCCGGCTACCGGGCACCTTGCCCTCGGTGAGGTGTTCAGCCCAGTGGATCCACCTCCTGGGCCTACCCGTCCTCCTGGTCCTAACAGCAGCCTTACTCGTGACAGATAGCCTCTGTTGTGAATCATGAATGACGTTCTTTCTGAGGAATTGTGGCTCTTAGTATTATGGATATCATGATTCAGAAAATCAAAGTTAAAACGGAGGCCCCGTTTTATCAAAGCTTTTATGTCAGAAACCTTCTGTTAAACATACTTGAAAAGTAATAGAATTTCTGTGCAATCTTACTCCAGTCTCTGACAGGAGTAAGATTTGTAGTAGGCACACATGTAAACGCACACCACTAAGGCTATGTTTACATGTCCTGTAATCATTTCCATTTTTTCGCATCCATTTGGAAAATGCTAAAACGTATCCGTAACGGATCAGTTGACTATAATGATGATGGATCCGTTAATGGATTGGTAAAAACTTGTCGTCCGTAACTTGCAATGCATCAGGCATCCATTGTTTAGGACAGACGAAAAGTCCTTGTATGGATCCAAATATGATCCATTAATGCATAATGGGAGTCTATGGGCAATGGATCTGTTAGTATAGCATCGTTCACCTATCATTTAACGGATCCATTGCCCATAGACTCCCATATACAGATATATAGAAATCATGGGGCCCATAGCAGAAATTCTAATTGCCCTCCCTCAAATAAAAAAAAATAAGAATAATATTCAGACATTATTTCAAAGTAATTTTTCTACTTTTGAAGCCCCTAGATACCCTTTTCATTGTAACCATAAAGTGTTATAGCAAGAAAAAGGGCCCCACAAACACTGTATGAATCTCCACCGTTAATTCTTCCTCAGTACCCACCACATGCACAGTATGATGACCCTGCTGTACCCCCTTTCAACTACCCTAGCGATGAATGGTGAGCCCAACAAAGTAAGGCTAGTTTCAAACTTGCATTGAACGGTATCCGTTGCATTGCGTTGTGTAACGGATGCAACGGATGTGTTGCATATAGTGGCACAACGGATGCTGCAAAACAACGCAATTCGTTTTGAATTTTTTTTTTTTACAGTTTTACCAGCGGCAGACTATTGTGAATGATCAGCTGATCGCTCCCTGCAGCCGGCCGCCGGGTGATCAGCTGATCGCTCCCTGCAGCCGACCGCCGGGTGATCAGCTGAGCGCTGTCACTTGCCGGCCGCCGGGTGATCAGCTGATCGCTCCCTGCAGCCGACCGCCGGGTGATCAGCTGAGCACTGTCACTTGCCGGCCGCCGGGTGATCAGCTGATCGCTCCCAGTAGCCGGCTGCCGGGTGATCAGCTGATCGCTCCCGGCCGCCAGGTGATCAGCTGTTCGCTCCCTGCAGCCGGCCGCCGGGTGATCAGCTGATCGCTCCCAGTAGCCGGCCGCCAGGTGATCAGCTGATCGCTCCCGGCCGCCGGGTGATCAGCTGATCGCTCCCTGCAGCCGGCCGCCGGGTGATCAGCTGATCGCTCCCTGCAGCCGGCCGCCGGGTGATCAGCTGATCGCTCCCTGCAGCCGGCCGCCGGGTGATCAGCTGATCGCTCCCTGCAGCCTGCCGCCGGGTGATCAGCTGATCGCTCCCTGCAGCCGACCGCTGGTGATCAGCTGAGCGCTGTCACTTGCCGGCTGCCGGGTGATCAGCTGATCGCTCCCTGCAGCCAACCGCCGGGTGATCAGCTGAGCGCTGTCACTTGCCGGCGCCCGGGCATGCCGGCGGGCGGGCGCTCAGCTGAGAGCTGTCACTTGCCGGCGGCCAGGCATGCCGGCGGCCGGGCATGGTGCTGTCACTTGCCGGCGCCCGGGCATGCCTGCGGGCGGGCGCTAAGCTGAGCGCTGTCACTTGCCGGCGCCAAGGCATGCCGGCGGGCGCTCAGCTGAGCGCTGTGACTTGCCGACGGCCGGGCGCTCAGCTGAACGTTCGGCCACCGCGAGCCAAAATAAAGTTTGACTTATAAAAAAAAAAAAAAAAAAAAGAGCATGCGCAGTGAAATCCAGAGGATTCCGCTGCTCAAAACAACGTTACATGTTGCGTTCCTCCCGCTGGGTGGAAGCAACGGAGCGTCGCACAGCGGAAGCAACGCAGGTCCTTTTGGTACAATCCGTCAACCATACAAGTCTATGGGAAACAGCGGAATCCGTTAACGGATTCCGCTGTTTTCCAAAAGGGCGGATTGTAACGGAAGGAAAACAACGCAAGTGTGAAAGTACCCTAAGGATGCTTTCACATTTACGTTGTTTTGTCTGTCAGGTCCTACGGATCATTTTTTAGATGTCAACTGACACAATGGATGTGTTATTTCACAGGATTCCGTTCACAGGAATCCTGTGAAAAAACTGATCCGTCGCGTCCGTTACATCTGTTGTGCGTTCGTTTTTTGACTGATCCGTCGTGATCCGTTTGTGTTTGGGACATCCCAGTGGGTGTGCCAAACAGTAGAGCATGATGGAATCCAGCACTGGATTCCGTCATGTGACGGATTATGACGGAATCCAGCACCATAGACGTACATTACAGCTTGTGATGGATGGCGACGGACACCTGCGGAGTCCGTTTTTTTGCCGCTCCAAAAAAACGTTACATGCAGCGTCGCTCCCGCCTGACGGTCAGTCAGTAAACGATTGATCCATCATGTGGCGGATGCAACACAGGGCCATCAGTCACAATCCATCGCTAATAGAAGTCTATGGGGAAAAAACGGATTCCTGCAAAATATTTTGCAGGATACTGTAATTCCTCAAGGCGACGGATTGTGACTGATGCAAACAATGCAAGTGTGAAAGCAGCCTAAGATCTCAAACTGTGACCCTACACAGCCCTCCATGTAGTATATTGGTTCTACATGTAGTATAATGGCCCCCACACAGCCCTCTGCACAGTATGACAGACAACACACACAAACCTTCACACTGTACAATTACTTGCACACAGTATAATGGCCCTCATATAACTCTAGATAAAGTATAAAGATATCCTCATAGGTCTCCAAATTTTATAATGGCCCCACAAAGTCTTCCATATAGTAATGGGCCCCACAAAGCCTTCCATATAGTATAATGCTCCTCACATAGTCCTCCATATAGTATAATTGGCCTCACATAGTCCTTCATATAGTAATGGACCTCAATTAGTCCTCCATGTAGTAATGAGCCTCACATAGTCCTCCATATAGTAATGGTGCACAGTGGCTCAGTGGTTTGCACTGCAGTCTTGCAGCGCTGGGGTCTGATTGGACAGGTCCCTGCCCTGCTATACACTTCAGGTGGATGTGTTTCCTGTGCACATCCAGCTGCAGAGGGCATTGGGATATATGAACCCCTGTAGCCCTGGGCTCGGTCGCGATCACAGCCTTTGCAACCATGATTGTTATTTCCCTGTACACAGCCCTGATATATATGAGAAAGAGCCAAATGGAAAAAAAAAATAGAAACAGCAAGTAGATGCAGGATCGTCCGGCGGACCCCACCCCCTGTCCAGCACTGCAGCTCCTGCTTCCTGCACATACAGGGTCAGAATGGCCTGGCAGGACAGCGGGGGATCCCCCAGTGGGCCCAGGGTACTCGGTGGGCTCCCATGCTGGATATAAAGGGGGCCTGCCTGCTACCGGTAACCCGCGTTTGGGAATGTGCTTTGTAGTGATGTGTCGGTCGCGAACGATCTGACACAAAGATCCGGCTCCCTGCTGTGAACGACAGGAGCCGGATCACTAGTGTGAACCACTAAAAATATCTAAACGGCTCTTTTCTCCGTCAAACCCCGCCCACCCGCGGCCAAATTCTGCCTACTCAGCAACCTAATTGGCCTCTTGTAAGTGGGCAGGGCTTAGCCGCGGGTGGGCGGGGCTTTGGCGGTGTCACTATAATCTTAAATATGTGTTCACCTGGGGTGAACACATATTTAATAAGGAGCCGAGAACGAGCTGAAAGATTCGGCTCTTTTTGGTGAACGGAGCCATAGGAACCGGATCACCAAAAAGAGCCGGACTGCCCATCACTAGTGCTTTGGGCCATTAAACGTCAGTGCTATTTGCCACATGCTAACGTCAGCATGCACTGCATAGCAGTGATGTTTAGTGGTCACCGGCCTATCAAAGGCCGCGGGCGGTCTCTGATAGGCAGTCAGCTATTGAACGTCACTGCTATGTGCCTAGAGGTGATGTCGGCACCCAGCGCATAGCACTGATGCGTAATGGCCAGCCAGTCACTGCTTTCGAATTCGCATCACGCTGTGCCGCGGAGGTGCCAGTGACACGGTGGGAGGAATGGAGCTAGAGACTCTGTAAGTGCACAATATGGGACATTGTGAGACAAAGCAGCCCACAGTACAGTGAGCAAAAGTGAAGGGAACAGTATGGAGAGGTATGAACATTGGGGGGCAGTCAGATAAGTGGGAGCATAGAGGGGGAAGTATGGATAAGTGGGAGCATAGAGGGGGCAGTATGGATAAGTGGGAGCATAGAGGGGGCAGTATGGATAAGTGGGGGCATAGGGGGGAAGTATGGATAAGTGGGAGCATAGAGGGGGCAGCAGGGATAAGTGGGAGCATAGAGGGGGCAGTATGGATAAGTGGGAGCATAGGGGGCAGTATGGATAAGTGAGAATCTGGGGGGGCAATATGTATAAGTGGGAGTATAGGAGGGGAATATGGATAAGTGGGAGCAGTATGGATAAGTGGGAGCATAGAGGGGGCTGTAAGGATGAGTGGTAGCATAGGGGGGTCAGTATGGATAAGTGAGAATCTAGGGTGGGTAGTATGGATGAGTGGGAGCATGGGGGAGCAGTATAGAGAAGAGGGAATGGAGGAGGTATAGTAGTGGGAGCTGAGGGAGGCTAGTATAGAGAGGTAAATCTGATGTTTTCTGGTAATGTCGCGGGCGGAGGAGGGGACGCTGCGCTCTCCCACTGCTCGGGTCCGGCTGCCGCTGCTCTGCGGCTGCTGCTGCTCGGTGGCTCGAGCGATGGGCCGGATCCCGGGGACTCGAGCGGCGCTCCTCGCCCGTGAATGAAAAGGGGTGGTTTTGGTTTTAGGGATATTGTCCGTGACGCCACCCACGGTTGTGGTGATTTTGTGGACACCACCGCTGCTCTGGACGGGGATCCCGGGAGCGGTGACAGGGAGCAGCTTTGTTGTTAATTCTCCCCTCCGTGGGTAGGGGGTTGGTTGTCCTGGGGCCCGGTGATGGGGTAGGGATGGATGACAGGCGGGTTGCGGGGCCTGATGAGGTGCAGGGTCACGGGGGCAGCGCTGTGCTGCACGGCACGGTGGTACTCACTCAGCACAATGATGAGGACACAGTTCACGGTAAAACAAGCGGCTGGATGGACGGGTCCCTCGGATGGCTGTGGTGTTGTTGCTCCCGGCAGGTTAGCGGTGACTGTCTTTTCCCTGCACCTACGCTGTCTGTATGGTTCCAATGGGTTCCCACCAGTAACCCGCTCCCCGACTTGGATATGGGCCGGAGGAGCCCCTTTTGCCCGCAGGCGCTGGCCCTGAGAAACGGTTGCCTTGGCGGTGGCGGTGTCTCTCTC
This sequence comes from Anomaloglossus baeobatrachus, assembly GCF_048569485.1. Classification (NCBI taxonomy): domain Eukaryota; kingdom Metazoa; phylum Chordata; class Amphibia; order Anura; family Aromobatidae; genus Anomaloglossus; species Anomaloglossus baeobatrachus. Next base: position 827,325,117 of record NC_134353.1, on the reverse strand, counting down.
ACTGGGTTGGACTGTTGCCTTCTGTCGGGACTTGACTGTTTGGAAACCCAGGAGGTCCCCTTCACTAACGGATTTGGCAAATTCACGGCGACTCCTAGCCTTGCCGGGGTCCGAAAAGCCCCTGCCACTGGTGCTGGCTTCTCTTTGCGTACCGGTCCGGTTCCGCCGGGCCACTACCCGTCCACGGTCCTTACGGTAGACTCCAATCGGCCACTCCTGCAGACGGTCACCACCGTCTGCCAACCTTGCTGTCTCGCCCGGGGCACACACCCGGACGCTGTCAGTCAGTTGCTCTACTACTACACTTTTTCCTCCTTCCACTTTCACTGCAAACTCTCAACTTCTCTACTTCCTCCACTCAACTCTCTGTTTTCCCGCCTCCAGGACTGTGAACTCCTCGGTGGGCGGGACCAACCGCCTGGCCCACCCCCTGGTGTGGACATCAGCCCCTGGAGGAGGGCAACAAGGGTTTTGTCTGACTTCGGTGTGCCTGCTGGGAGTGTGGGGTGTGTTGGTGTTGTTCTCTGTGGCCCCTGGCTTGTCCAGGGCGACACAGTAACAACATTACCTTTGTTAAAGAAGCTTCTCATAAAATTTTGTATTCATTAACTGGGCTTATGTGCATGTGATGTAGTGTGAGTGTGGTAATATACTCACCTACCGCTGCTTTCTCCAGTGTCCAGCAGCGGCCTCCTCTTCTTAGTGACATCACCCCTCTCCAGACTCCCAGGGATATGCTGCTCTGTGTGTCCCAGAGGTGACTTTTAGACTAAGTTCCTCTTGCGTATCATATCTGATGAGATAGTGGGGCGCCCCTGAGGCTTCAGTCGCCACAGGGTATTGCATCTTCCTTTAGGTGAAGTGCTCATCTTGGGTAAGAAGAGGTTAACCACTGGTATTCATAGCTTACACCACATCCTGTGCTCATGGCTTACACAGCCAACCAGCAGTTACACAACACAGGTGGTCACTATAGCAATGGGTTTTTCCCGGGCAGGGTAAGTTATCAGGAAGGTGGGAGCTGACTGAGAAAGTTACAGAACACACAGGAAATCACTTCAGATCAGTCTGAGATGCAGGAGTAGCCAGGTTGCTGAGGGGTGTGCTTCACAGCTCCCCTCAGAAAGAACGCCCAGGATGAGTGCTTCAGAGTTATCCCGGGAAAGGAGAGAAGGAGAGTGCCAGGACTTCATTGCCTCATTGGACCATGGTGGTGGAGGGGTGTGCTTCAGAGCTCGCTCCGTTAGGACCAAGCAGACTGGAAAGGACCGGGCAGACTGGGAGAAACAGGAGATGACCAGGGGGAGCTGGTGAGACAGAGGACCAACACGGTAGCCGGAGATTGAGCCCCAACAGCCTCTTGGGGACCAGTGCCGGCAGGGTGCAGAGCCCTAGGGTAGCACATACACCACGATGGACTACCAGAGTCTGCAGGGAAGGGGGATTTCATGTCCCATTGCCCACCACCACAGAAATCCCAGGGCACAGCAGCATATAGAGACAGGAGTCAAGACCACGGTCAGGCCCATAATTCTTTTGCGCTGCTTGTGAATGGGATGGTAAGTAAAGCCAAGGACACTACAGTCCCCAAGTAGCTTCATGCCATGGGTATCCACACTACAAGGCGCAAGGAGGAAGGTCTTACACACTCCACAACACCGGTAATGACCTCTGATTCATCCGGGATTGCCTGGGGCCCAGCACGGTGGTGACCGGAACCCTGAGGGCAGCATCCTAAGAACTGTGAATAAAAGACCTGGCCCTGCAACCGCTGCCTCAGCCTTTTATTACCGTCGATGTTGCCCCGCGTTTTGGCGCCAACGGCCCTTCGCCCTGTTGCCACCGTCCTACCTGGGGCTCGCTCCACCTGTGGGGACCTGGACTATCTGAGCTGCGGTAACATCAGCACCGGAGGAGAGCAACATCTCGCAGCGGCGGCTAATCCCTGGCCGCGCACCACGAGTGGCGCTGCAAAGTAAAACCCCCATCCCCCTTGCCCCCTCTTTTTATGTAGCCGACGGGACCATGAAGCTAGGTCAGGCCAGTCACAACAACCCCAAAAATACCACTGGCCCGGTGACGGGTAGCCCTGCAGGCCCCATGGGGTGCTACAAAAGCATAGGATGCGATATGCTAATGACCCTCTGGCTCAAGTTTTGCTACGATCTTGTGATCGGATCATACAGTCAGGGCCAGAAATATTTGGACAGTGACACAAGTTTTGTTATTTTAGCTGTTTACAAAAACATGTTCAGAAATACAATTATATATATGATATGGGCTGAAAGTGCACACTCCCAGCTGCAATATGAGAGTTTTCACATCCAAATCGGAGAAACGGTTTAGGAATCATAGCTCTGTAATGCATAGCCTCCTCTTTTTCAAGGGACCAAAAGTAATTGGACAAGGGACTCTAAGGGCTGCAATTAACTCTGAAGGCGTCTCCCTCGTTAACCTGTAATCAATGAAGTAGTTAAAAGGTCTGGGGTTGATTACAGGTGTGTGGTTTTGCATTTGGAAGCTGTTGCTGTGACCAGACAACATGCGGTCTAAGGAACTCTCAATTGAGGTGAAGCAGAACATCCTGAGGCTGAAAAAAAAGAAAAAATCCATCAGAGAGATAGCAGACATGCTTGGAGTAATGCTTGGAGTAGCAAAATCAACAGTCGGGTACATTCTGAGAAAAAAGGAATTGACTGGTGAGCTTGGGAACTCAAAAAGGCCTGGGCGTCCACGGATGACAACAGTGGTGGATGATCGCCGCATACTTTCTTTGGTGAAGAAGAACCCGTTCACAACATCAACTGAAGTCCAGAACACTCTCAGTGAAGTAGGTGTATCTGTCTCTAAGTCAACAGTAAAGAGAAGACTCCATGAAAGTAAATACAAAGGGTTCACATCTAGATGCAAACCATTCATCAATTCCAAAAATAGACAGGCCAGAGTTAAATTTGCTGAAAAACACCTCATGAAGCCAGCTCAGTTCTGGAAAAGTATTCTATGGACAGATGACAAAGATCAACCTGTACCAGAATGATGGGAAGAAAAAAGTTTGGAGAAGAAAGGGAACGGCACATGATCCAAGGCACACCGAGGCATGCATGGCTTTCAATGGCACTGGGTCACTTGTGTTTATTGATGAAATAACAGCAGACAAGAGTAGCCGGATGAATTCTGAAGTGTACAGGGATATACTTTCAGCCCAGATTCAGCCAAATGCCGCAAAGTTGTTCGGACGGCGCTTCAGAGTACAGATGGACAATGACCCCAAGCATACAGCCAAAGCTACCCAGGAGTTCATGAGTGAAAAAAAGTGGAACATTCTGCAATGGCCAAGTCAATCACCAGATCTTAACCCAATTGAGCATGCATTTCATTTGCTCAAATCCAGACTTAAGACGGAAAGACCCACAAACAAGCAAGACCTGAAGGCTGCGGCTGTAAAGGCCTGGCAAAGCATTAAGAAGGAGGAAACCCAGCGTTTGGTGATGTCCATGGGTTCCAGACTTAAGGCAGTGATTGCCTCCAAAGGATTCGCAACAAAATATTGAAAATAAAAATATTTTGTTTGGGTTTGGTTTATTTGTCCAATTACTTTTGACCTCCTAAAATGTGCAGTGTTTGTAAAGAAATGTGTACAATTCCTACAATTTCTATCAGATATTTTTGTTCAAACCTTCAAATTAAACATTACAATCTGCACTTGAATTCTGTTGTAGAGGTTTCATTTCAAATCCAATGTGGTGGCATGCAGAGCCCAACTCGTGAAAATTGTGTCACTGTCCAAATATTTCTGGACCTAACTGTAGGTGCGTAAAAGAGGGACAGAGTAATCTCTCCATCTCCTCCGCAGCTAGTCTGTGCATATATTGCACAGCACTCTGATGATATCCAAGTGCAGTGCGATGTTTCACATGCACCCATAGACTTATATGGGTGTGTGTGATGGGAGATTCCCTGCCAAACACAGCATGCTGAGATTCTTTTCTCATGCCAAAATGGCATGAGAAAAAAAATAGTGGATGGACACTGCCCAATAGTTTTACACTTGTGCGAGTGCAATCCAATGTTTTATCAGATTTCACTCATCCTTGATAAACGCAAGTGGAACTTAAGGCCTAATGGTGTAAGTATATGAAGCGACAGAACGAGGCCCCACAGACTTTCATTGAGACTTATGTTTCACGCAGACAGTGTACTGCCCCGCGGGCTCGGCTGCGACCGCCGAGCTGCTCGGATCCGTGCTTGTACGGTGGGTGGTGGGTCGAGCCTCTCACGGACCCGGGGGTCACGTTGCTCTGCAAGGGAGTTGGTTCTACACGCAGGGACTTGACGGGGAGTTCCATGGCCGGGGCCGCGGTGGTTTGGTTTGGGATGTAAGTTCGTAACGCCACCCACGGGTTGTGGTGAAGAGATGGACACCACCGCTGCCGTTAACTAGGCCTCCCGGGGACAGTGTTGCGCAGCTTGGTGTTGACCCCTCCGTGGGTAGGGGAGCTATGGTCCCGGGGGCCCGAGGGAGGTGCTGAGGCGTGGGAGCGGGTGGGTGCTGATGCTGGTGCGCGGCCCAAAGGCACTGGTGTACTCACTATGACACAATACACTGGAGTCTCTGGTAAACCAAATGGGGTGATGAACGGGGCCCGCAGCCGGCTGCAGCTTCTCCCAGAATAGGTTGGTGGTTTCCGCCTTTCTCCTGCACCTCTTTGTATGAATGTTTGACTCCTATGCCTAAGCAACGGTAGTCCGCTCCCCAACTGGTATATGCCGTAGGAGCCCATTTGCCCACAGACGCTGGCCCTTTGGGTCTCTATGCTTTGGCGGTGGCTTTACCCTGTATGGTTGAGCTGTTTCTTCTAACAGGTCTTGTGTTATCAAAAGGGGAACTGGAGAAAAACAGGTTTCTTTGCCGCGCTGAAGACCATGAACATCGATGTCAGATAAACAATTCTTTTATTTCATTCCTACGCGTTTCGGAGACCCCAACTGTCTCCTCCTTCAAGGAAAGGAACTTTACAGAAACCAAGGAAGTACCTTTTATAAAGAGGTTTACAGAAAAAAGGGAGAAAGGGGGGAGATCCCAGGCTATGACGTCAGCTACCCATGTGCTACGGAGCGGTGACTCATAGCCACGTGGAGTGAAGCTGTGTCATAGCACCTATTTAACAATCACATATAGTACAAGGTACATGCTAATACAACACAACTGGTTTATACAGAACGTTCATATGTGAATATAAAAATTCATAAAATAAATGATCTGAGAAGCAAAGTAAAAAAGGGAGACAAAAGGAAAAAGAAGAAAATGTGGAAATAAATACATCTGATACATATGTCTGACTCGAACCCAGAGTTGGAGATCCGGGAGGTTAGCAGGCTGTCTCACAACCGTTACACTAACAGAAAGGCTTAAAGGGAACCTGTCATCAGAAATTTACCTGTAAACCTAAAAGTTTCCCCCTCTGCAGCTCCTGGGCTGCATTCTAGCAAGTTTCCTATAGTTTTTTTGGCCCCTTTTATACCAAAATATGTACTTTATAAACTTGTGCCTTTTCGTATGCAAATTTTGAAAATTATCCATGGGGGCGGGCTCTCTGGTGTCCATTGTTGTCCTCCTGCCAATTTACGCCACCCCCGAACGCTGAATTTCAAACCTCAGGATGCCGCCCCTGGGCGCCCGTGGTCCCGCGCATGCGCTGTGTGACTGTAGCAGTGCTTTGCACTGTGTGCACGTGTGACCGCTGGTGACGCTTTGCGCTGGCACGAGGTTATGGGCGGCGCTGTGAGTGTCATCAGCAAGTGCCGCCCATAACCTCGTGACCGCTCTTTCCCCTTTGCCTCCTGCGTTCTGCGCAAGTGTCTCCTCGTAACCGGTGGTGGCCTGATCCGCTCCTCCCATCTATTTCCTGCTGCAGGGCAAGATGGGAAAGGTGACGTCGGATCATTTGGCCAGCGCTTGCGCAGAACGCAGGAGGCAAAGGGGAGAGCACGGCCACGGTATTATGGGCGGGCACTTTTGATGCATTCACAGTGCCGCCCATAATATCGTGCCTGCGACCACGTCACCAGCGGTCCTCGCGTGCACGAGGCCTCGGGCGCAGTGGGCGGCGTCCTGATCTATGAAATGAAGCAATGGGGGACGGCGTAAACCAGAAGGATGGACAGTAACGGACGCAAGAGAGCCCGCCCCCATGGAGAATTTACAAGAATTGCAGACAAAAAGGTACAACTTTATAAAGTGTTTAATTTGGTTTAAAAGGGGGCACAAAAAGTACAGGAACCTTGCTAGAATGCAGCCCAGGAGCTGCAGAGGTGGAAACTTTTAGGTTTAAAGCTCAATTTCTGATGACAGGTTCCCTTTAATGATCAGCTACAATAGAACCATTAGCTCAATAATGCTAACGACATTCACAATAAAAATTTACAAAAAAGTTATTTATATATAAGAAAGAATTATTAAATTTAGCGTGTAATGAAATACCCTTATGGGAGATGGAGTATATATCATGTTCTCAAGGGAGAAAAAAAAAAAAAATTGGAACTAAATGGTTAGAAAATACTGATTGAAAAAAAGAGGGAGTGAGAGGAGTGCAACACAAAAATACTATTTAGGAAGGGAAAAAAAGAGAAAGGTTCTTTGAAATCAAATACAGAGAGAGACAGGGGATTGATGATGTGCGCACGCGTGAGGATAGAAGCAAGTTCTCTTGTTTAAGGAGGTGAAGTGAGCCACCGGAGTAGTCTGTTGGCAGGCCTGATCACAAGTCTGCCCTTGAACTCGTCTTCCCTCCTTCACTGTCAAGGTTACTTCTCACACTGCTCTAGAACTTCTGTCTGAACTTGTGTCTTTCCTGCCTCCAGGCCTGTGAACTCCTCGGTGGGTGGAGCCAACCGCCTGGCTCCGCCACCTGGTGTGGACATCAAACTTGGAGGGTGGTGACAAGGGTTTCTTGGTTGGCTGCTGTCACCTACTCGGGGAGGGGGTGGTGTGTGTGTGTGTGACTACCTGGGACGACCTGACTAGTCCAGGGCGTCACAACAGCATAGAGGAAAAAAGGCTAATCGCAATTGTAATGACGTCACCGAGAAGCAGAAGAAGCGATGAATGATGCTGGCCACTCGAGAGAGCAGCAGGAGGTGAGTATATGAATAAACTGACACTAAATTACAGGCACATACTCACACATTTAACAATTCAAAATCTTAGTGTGAGGCTTCTTCAAAGGGAATCTGTCACCAGGTTTTTGCATCCTTTGCCTCAGAGCAGCATGATGTAGAGACCGAGACCCTGATTCCAGCAATGTGTCACTTACTGAGCTCTTTGCTGTCATTTTGATAAAATCAATATTTTCTCTGCTGCAAATCTAGCATGTATACAGAGCTTGTAAATATTCTGGACTACCTGCAGCACGCCAAGTAGTCCTCTAATGATAATTACTGCTGATTAATCAGTGATTTTAACAAAACTACATTAAGCAGCCCAGTAAGTGACACATTGCTGGAATCAGGGTTTCTGTATCTACATTATGCTGCTCTCAGATTAGGTGGCAAAAATCTGGTGACAGATTCCCTTTAAGGAAATACTGGGATTTGCAGATTTATGCAATAGAAGTGTATGGATGGCTGACCTGACATTGGAATTGATCCCTGAACTAAACTTGGTGCAGTTTTAATTTACTGATGGTGGTTCTGCTGTTGGATTCATGTGCTGATTGTGGTTCTTATTGTGTACATATGTAGCAATCCATAACTCGTCAGAGGTTGTCAACTGGCAGAGGGGATCACCTTTCTGCCACTATCACCCTACTGTGGCCATCGCCCTGCTGACTCCATCATGCCACAATCACTCTACTGCTGCCAACACTCTGATGCAGAAGAGAGAAAGGTAAGCACTTTATGGAGCTGAAGAATATTATTGTGTACAAGGCATGTTAATGTGAAGGCACCGTATCATGGGGGCAGCATGCAGAGGAAGGAAAGTGTGATTCCAGTTGTTCTAGTCATGTAATCATCTACGGACGGTGATTTTAGAGCTGAAGTCATATATTGACGGTGGTTCTGGCACTGTATTTATCTACTGACAGCAGTTATAGGACTGCATTCCTATACTAATGGTGGTCCTGGCACTGCATTTACGTACTGACGGTGGTTCTGGTGCTGCATATGTTGCGGGCAGGGTGCCAGACCGTGGCGGGGAAGCTGCTCGAGACTCTCGGATCCGGGGTCGTTGCGGTGGCTCGAGGGGAAGCCGGACCTGGGCCTGAGCACCCGTATGTCGCCCGCAAGTGAAAAAGGGGCATTTTTTATATATATATATATATATATATATATATATATATATATATATATATATGGGAGGTTTGTCAGTGACGCCACACGTGGTATGCGGTGATTTTGGTGGCACCGCCGCTGCTGCTGGAGGTGGTGCCCGGTGCTGATGTAATGGGGCAGCTGGATGTTATACCCTCCACGGGTAGGGGAGGTTTTGTACAGGTACAAGCGGCATGGTGTGACAGAGTGCAGTCTGCAGGATTGGACCGGATGGTGCCGATAAACTCACAGTTCTGAAATAACTTGACACAAAGTCCAGTTGGTTAACCAAATTGCCAGTAGCTTCCGGCGGGTGTGTTCGGATCCCGCACCCCGGTACAGTAGAACAGGGGCCCTTCTACCTGCACTTTATGTTTGAGTCCTTTGTACTAACTAACTGAATAGGATAACTGAAGTGAGCACTAATATATATATATATATGAGTGCAAGCCAAAAATACATACTATATATAAGAATAAGGCTGCACATCAAACTTAGATAATGGTATAATGCCTCAAGCATATGGAAAAATATTGGAATATACAATGAAAAATGCTGCTTGCTAATTTGAACATGTGAATAATGAATTGCATACCTGCCATGAATATTAGGAAAAAGGAGATATTTAGCAATCGCATTGATCAATGTAACTGAGCCCCAAGGCCTCGTCAAGGCATATCTCTATATTGGGGTCCCTAGCTCTGTGACCCTAACTGTGTGTCATCTCATTGCAATTAAAAACTGCTATGGGTGGAGAGGGGTAACTAAGGACTTTCTTATATAGGAGATGGAAAAAACATGGCCGAAAGGGGCGGAGCTGTGTTCACATTCAGAAAAAAAACTACATATAACTGAATAGGATAACTGAAGTGAGCACTAATATATATATATATGAGTGCAAGCCAAAAATACATACTATATATAAGAATAAGGCTGCACATCAAACTTAGATAATGGTATAATGCCTCAAGCATATGGAAAAATATTAGAATATACAATGAAAAATGCTACTTGCTAATTTGAACATGTGAATAATGAATTGCATACCTGCCATGAATATTAGGAAAAAGGAGATATTTAGCAATCGCATTGATCAATGTAACTGAGCCCCAAGGCCTCGTCAAGGCATATCTCTATATTGGGGTCCCTAGCTCTGTGACCCTAACTGTGTGTCATCTCATTGCAATTAAAAACTGCTATGGGTGGAGAGGGGTAACTAAGGACTTTCTTATATAGGAGATGGAAAAAACATGGCCGCACTCATATATATATATATTAGTGCTCACTTCAGTTATCCTATTCAGTTATATGTAGTTTTTTTTTCTGAATGTGAACACAGCTCCGCCCCTTTCGGCCATGTTTTTTCCATCTCCTATATAAGAAAGTCCTTAGTTACCCCTCTCCACCCATAGCAGTTTTTAATTGCAATGAGATGACACACAGTTAAGGTCACAGAGCTAGGGACCCCAATATAGAGATATGCCTTGACGAGGCCTTGGGGCTCAGTTACATTGATCAATGCGATTGCTAAATATCTCCTTTTTCCTAATATTCATGGCAGGTATGCAATTCATTATTCACATGTTCAAATTAGCAAGTAGCATTTTTCATTGTATATTCCAATATTTTTCCATATGCTTGAGGCATTATACCATTATCTAAGTTTGATGTGCAGCCTTATTCTTATATATAGTATGTATTTTTGGCTTGCACTCATATATATATATATATTAGTGCTCACTTCAGTTATCCTATTCAGTTATATGTAGTTTTTTTTCTGAATGTGAACACAGCTCCGCCCCTTTCGGCCATGTTTTTTCCATCTCCTATATAAGAAAGTCCTTAGTTACCCCTCTCCACCCATAGCAGTTTTTAATTGCAATGAGATGACACACAGTTAGGGTCACAGAGCTAGGGACCCCAATATAGAGATATGCCTTGACGAGGCCTTGGGGCTCAGTTACATTGATCAATGCGATTGCTAAATATCTCCTTTTTCCTAATATTCATGGCAGGTATGCAATTCATTATTCACATGTTCAAATTAGCAAGTAGCATTTTTCATTGTATATTCCAATATTTTTCCATATGCTTGAGGCATTATACCATTATCTAAGTTTGATGTGCAGCCTTATTCTTATATATAGTATGTATTTTTGGCTTGCACTCATATATATATATATTAGTGCTCACTTCAGTTATCCTATTCAGTTATATGTAGTTTTTTTTCTGAATGTGAACACAGCTCCGCCCCTTTCGGCCATGTTTTTTCCATCTCCTATATAAGAAAGTCCTTAGTTACCCCTCTCCACCCATAGCAGTTTTTAATTGCAATGAGATGACACACAGTTAGGGTCACAGAGCTAGGGACCCCAATATAGAGATATGCCTTGACGAGGCCTTGGGGCTCAGTTACATTGATCAATGCGATTGCTAAATATCTCCTTTTTCCTAATATTCATGGCAGGTATGCAATTCATTATTCACATGTTCAAATTAGCAAGTAGCATTTTTCATTGTATATTCCAATATTTGTCCATATGCTTGAGGCATTATACCATTATCTAAGTTTGATGTGCAGCCTTATTCTTATATATAGTATGTATTTTTGGCTTGCACTCATATATATATATATATATTAGTGCTCATTTCAGTTATCCTATTCAGTTATATGTAGTTTTTTTTCTGAATGTGAACACAGCTCCGCCCCTTTCGGCCATGTTTTTTCCATCTCCTATATAAGAAAGTCCTTAGTTACCCCTCTCCACCCATAGCAGTTTTTAATTGCAATGAGATGACACACAGTTAGGGTCACAGAGCTAGGGACCCCAATATAGAGATATGCCTTGACGAGGCCTTGGGGCTCAGTTACATTGATCAATGCGATTGCTAAATATCTCCTTTTTCCTAATATTCATGGCAGGTATGCAATTCATTATTCACATGTTCAAATTAGCAAGTAGCATTTTTCATTGTATATTCCAATATTTTTCCATATGCTTGAGGCTTTGTACTAACTACTCCGTGTGAAACAGGGAAGTCTGCTCCCGGTGTTACTGTCTTTTGGGACCTGTGGCCCACGAGAACTGACCTACTGACCTTTGGGATCTTAGCAGGCAATTGTGGAGCCCTATCCCTCTCATTGGTCTTCCATCTCGCTCTATCTGGGCCTCCTGTGGGACGAGACCTGAAATCTTGTCCCCGGCTGGTCGATTGGTAAGGGGCTTAAAGCTTCTCCTCGCCCTAGGGTCCAGGTACCCTGTCTGTGCATGGCTCCGGACCGGATCCCTGCTGTCGGTACCGGCGGGCTACGACCCTGCTCCGGTCTACTTAAGGTTTCCCGCGACCGGATCTCCGTCACCTGTGGCCTTGTCTACCGACTGCCACCTAGTCAGTTGTCCAGTCGTCCGGTAGCCCAGGAGCTCCAACTCCTCACTCCTCTGTTCACTGTCCATCATTCTCCTCCCCTCACAACCGTCTTCTTCCACTAAACTGTCAACTCTCTTCTCAACTGTCAACCGTCCCCTCCCATAACACCTCAGAACCCATGGGTGGGCGTCGCCATCTGCTTGGCCCCGCCCACTGGTGTGTCCCTATTGTCATGGGGGGGTGGTGAGTAGGGTTTAGATGGCTCGTGTTGTGTACCAGTATGGGGATTGTGATGGAGGACCAAAGAGGCGAGAATCCTGCACCTTGAACAGGGGTGCAGTCTTCTGTGACAACCTGATTTTGCCAGGGCGTCACACATACATATACGGACGGTGGTTCTGGCACTGCATTCATCTGCTGACGGTGGTTCTGGCACTGCATTCATTTACTAATGGTGGCTCTAGCGCTGTATATATCTACTGATGGCGGTTCTGGGACTGCAGTTGTCGCGGGCGGAGGAGGGGACGCCGCGCTCTCCCACTGCTCGGGTTCGGCTGCCGCTGCTGCTGCGGCCTGCTGCTGCTCAGTGGCTCGAGCGATGGGCTGGATCCCGGGGACTCGAGCGGCGCTCCTCGCCCGTGAGTGAAAGGGGATTGGTTTTTGGGATGGTTTATTGTCCGTGACGCCACCCACGGTTGTGGTGATTGTATGGACACCACCGCTGCTCTGTATGGGGATCCCGGGAGCGGTGACAGGGAGCAGCAAAGTTGTTAGTTCTCCCCTCCGTGGGTAGGGGGTGGTTGTCCCGGGGCCCAGTGATGAGGTGGGTGATGAGGGATGGCGGGGTCGGTGCACGGCTTGGTGGGGTGCAGGGACGCGGGGGCAGCGCTGTGCCTCACGGCACTGTGGTACTCACTCAGCCTGAGATGGTGACACAGTTCTCGGTAAAACACACGGCTGGAAAGACGGTTCCCACGGATGGCTGCACTTGCTTTTCCCCAGTAGTTGACGGTGATGGTCCCTTTTCCTGCACCTGAGATGATGATGGTAGCGATGGGTTCCCACCGGTAACCCGCTCCCCGACTTGGTTATCGGCCGGAGGAGCCCTACTTTGCTCGCAGGCGCTGGCCCTGAGAAACTGGTGCCCTGGCGGTGGCGGTGTCTCTCTCTAACGGTCGGACTGTTGCCTTCAATCGGGACTTGGTTGTTGGGAGACCCAGAGGTCCCCTTCACTGACGGATTTGGCAAATTCACGGCGACTCCTAGCCTTGCCGGGATCCGAAAGGCCCCTGCCAATGGTGCTGACTGCTCTTCGTATACCGCTCCGGTACCGCCGGGCCACCACCCATCCACGGTCCTTCCGGCAACCTCTAAGCAGCCTCTCCTGCAGACAGTCACCGCCGTCTGCTGACCTTGCTGTTCTCAGTCCGGGGCACACACCCGGACCAACTTCAGGCTTTCTAACTGTCACTTTTTCTGTCACTACTCTCACTGTCCTCCTTTACCACTTCCTTCTACTTCACTCCCCTAAACTGTTCTCTTCACTCCTTCACTTCCCTAGCTGTTCTGCCTGGTTCTCCTGCCTCCAGGGCTGTGAACTCCTTGGTGGGTGGAGCCAACTGCCTGGCCCACCCCCTGGTGTGGACATCAGCCCCTGGAGGAAGGCAACAAGGATTTTTTGGTGAGCCTTGGTGTTCCTATCTGGGGTGTAGGGTGTGGTGGTGTTATGACCTGTGACCCCTGGCTTGCCCAGGGCGTCACACATGCATATACTGATAGTGGTTCTCGTGCTGTATTCATCTACCGATGGTGGTTCTGATCTTGTACAAGTAGCAATCAAAAACTTGCTTTGTGGCTATGGTAAAATTTAAAAATCCTGAAAACATAGAGTTTTGAGATTATAAAGAGGAATTGTTGAGGCTGTTCTCCAAAAAATTAATGTATCTATGCATAATCTCTCCAAATCTTCCTGAAATACTAAAAACTTGATTCTTGTGATGTATTAATGTACTGATGGTTATTCTTTAAATTTTTTGCAGCCCTTGGGATTGGTTTAGTAATGCAGCCCTTGGAACAAAAGATGTTGTGCATCCCTGGTATATAGTGTTGGGTTTGAGAGACATAGGCTGGATCTCTGTGCCATACTTTACCTTTTCAGACTCTGTTTAATGTGGATTACCAGTTTTATTCTAATATTCCCCCATTCTAATATCTTAGATATATACCAGGAAAGCTAATCCATATCTGTAGGATCAGACGTCCACTAGTGTATGAAGACCTGACTCTCCCCAATATTAAACATCTGGGGATAGGATTTAAGCCTGATTTACACACTTCAATAAATCTTTAAATCCGTCGTCGGGGTCAAGTTGTAAGTGACGCACATCCGGCATCGTTCGTGACGTGTTTGCGTGTAAAACCTACATGCGATCGATATTGAACGAAAATACGGTGATCGCATACACGTCGTTTATTCCTCATACATTGGACGTTTGGTAGTACGAAACTAGTCAATTGTAACGTGTGACATCCCTCATACGATTTCGGTGTCTGATGCTATGTGCGCAGGTGTGCGCTCTGCACCGCAGCTTAAAAAAGGTCTGTTTCAGAGCGGAGCTGAAAAGCTGCGTTCTGAAGCGCCTCACAATGTCTGTCATGCACTAATCTCTGTCAGTCGGTCACTATCTCTGTCCCTCTCTCTCTGTCCATGTCAGTCTATCCCTCTTACCCCCTCTCTCATACTCACCGATCTCCGATCCCCGGCCCGGCGCTGCACGGCATTCACACTGCTCCGGCGGCTTTTACTGTTTTGAAAAAGCCGGCCGCCCATTAAACAATCTCGTATTCCCTGCTTACCCCGCCCACCGGCGCCTATGATTGGTTACAGTGAGACACGCCCCCCATGCTGAGTGACAGGTGTCACACTGCACCCAATCACAGCAGCCGGTGGGCGTGTCTATACTGTGTAGTGAAATAAATAAATAAATAATTAAAAAAAACGGCGTGAGGTCCCCCCCAATTTTAAAACCAGCCAGATAAAGCCATACGACTGAAGGCTGGTATTCTCAGGATGGGGAGCTCCACGTTATGGGGAGCCCCCCACCCTAACAATATCAGCCAACAGCCGCCCAGAATTGCCGCATACATTATATGCGACAGTTCTGGGACAGTACCCGGCTCTTCCCGATTTGCCCTGGTGCGTTAGCAAATCGGGGTAATAAGGAGTTATTGGCAGCCCATAGCTGCCAATAAGTCCTAGATTAATCATTTCAGGTGTCTATGAGACACCTTCCATGATTAATCTGTAAATTACAGTAAATAAACACACACACACCCCCGAAAAAAATCATTTATTAGGAATAAAAAACACAAACATATACCCTGGTTCACCACTTTAATCAGCCCCAAAAAGCCCTCCATGTCCGGCGTAATCCAGGATGGTCCAGCGTCGCATCTAGCTCTGCTGCATGGAGGTGACCGGAGCTGCAGCAGACACAGCCGCTCCGGTCACCTCCACGCAGGTAATGAAGACAGCCGTGCGATCAGCTGATCTGTCACTGAGGTTACCCGCTGTCACTGGATCCAGCGGTGGATGCAGCGGTGGCCGCGGGTAACCTCAGTGACAGCTCAGCTGATCGCGTTACTCACCGCAGTTGCTGACTGGAGCTGACCGGAGCGGAGGTGAGTAGCGCGATCAGCTGAGCTGTCACTGAGGTTACCCGCGGCCACCGCTGGATCCAGTGACAGCGGGTAACCTCAGTGACAGCAGCTGATCGCGCGGCTGTCTTCATTACCTGCGTGGAGGTGACCGGAGCGGCGGTGTCTTCTGCAGCTCCGGTCACCTCCATGCAGCAGCGCTGGAAGCGACGCTGGAGCATCCTGGAGTACGCCGGACATGGAGGGCTTTTTGGGGCTGATTAAAGTGGTGAACCAGGGTATATGTTTGTGTTTTTTATTCCTAATAAATGATTTTTTTCGGGTGTGTGTGTTTATTTACTGTAATTTACAGATTAATCATGGAGGGTGTCTCATAGATGCCTGACATGATTAATCTAGGACTTATTGGCAGCTATGGGCTGCCAATAACTCCTTATTACCCCGATTTGCCAACGCACCAGGGCAAATCGGGAAGAGCCGGGTACTGTCCCAGAACTGTCGCATATAATGTATGCGGCAATTCTGGGCGGCTGTTGGCTGATATTGTTAGGCTGGGGGGCTCCCCATAACATGGAGCTCCCCATCCTGAGAATACCAGCCTTCAGCCGTATGGCTTTATCTGGCTGGTTTTAAAATTGGGGGGGACCGCACGCCGTTTTTTTTAATTATTTAATTATTTATTTCACTACACAGTATAGACACGCCCACCGGCTGCTGTGATTGGGTGCAGTGTGACACCTGTCACTCAGCGTGGGGGCGTGTCTCACTGTAACCAATCATAGGCGCCGGTGGGCGGGGTAAGCAGGGAATACGAGATTGTTTAATGGGCGGCCGGCTTTTTCAAAACAGTAAAAGCCGCCGGAGCAGTGTGAATGCCGTGCAGCGCCGGGGATCGGTGAGTATATGAGAGAGGGCTGATCAATTCAGTTACTCAGGAGTTTAGCGGTCACCGGTGAGCCCTTCACAGGTGACCGCTAATCAGGACGCGACACAGACAGAGCCGCAGCATGACAATGAAGTCGGGTGAAGTTCACCCGAGTTCATTCTGACAGTGCGGCTCTGTCTGTGTCTCCTGTCATCTGCCATTCACCGCTGCTACATGGCTGTCTGTGTCTGCTGTTAGCGGCCATGTAGCAGAGCTGAATGGCAGATGACATAGTAAAAACGCATCCCTACACATTACACACGCTTGTCAAGTCAATAAATAAAAAAAAAAAAAGGTGCCCGATGCATACGTCACAGAACACATGATCTAAAGGATCGCACACAAAATTGATCAATTTAACATAGGCTACTAACGCACGTGTGACAGCAAATGAACGACCTACGTGCAATCTCATTCAATCGCATATGCGACCTGGGCGTGTCACATCGCATACGAGATCGCATACCTAATTGTAAGGTGTAAAGCTGGCTTTAGACATGTACATTGACCCTATATACTGAGCTCCTGTGTATAATGTTGCAAGTGATCACTATATTACCTGTATACTGACCCTATACACTGAGCTCCTGTATACAGTATAATGTCACCAGTGGTAATATTAGTTGGTTTTTTTCCCATTATTGTACTATTATTTGGTCATTATGTGGTGATATGATGTGGTCTGGTCATGATGTGGCAGTATTTCTCCCTGGTATGTGGTATTATTAGTCTTGGTATAGTGCATTGTGGTCGGTCATTTGTTCTCTCTGGTATCAATAAGATTAAGATTCTTTATTTCCAATATAGACTAAATACTTGTATGGTTAACCCCTCCCTGCCCAGTGACTATTCCACAGTAGGAAATATTCACGTACAGAGGTTCTCTGGTGAAAACAGGTGATCACCTCTTTTAAGGCCATGTGCACACGTTGAGTATTTGGTGAGTTGTTTTACTTCAGTATTTGTAAGCCAAAACCAGGAGAGGTGCAGGAGCTACCTGGGTTTTACGGTTGATGCTTCACTATAACAGGGATAACGGCTAACAGGTATTTGCATATAGCTGTAGGGTTAGCCATTGGAGTCAATTCCTCCTGTGGACCCCAGACACCCCATTCTGACACTGAGTAGGTGTGTACAGAGACCAATGTATGGGTATGCCTCCCTGAATGTATCCAGGTCACCCTAAAAGGAATATTCTATATGGACAACCATAACCCAAAGAGATAGAAGAGAAAGAAAGATAGGATGAGAAGGAAGAGGTAGAGAAATCATATATTCATCCTCAAGTTTGTGGGGATTTTTTTTAAGTAAAAGTTAAGTTTTATAATGAAGTTTTCATATTTGCCACTTTGGATTTACAGACACGAGATGATATAAACACTGGACTGGACCCTGTTCCCGGCTACAAGACTGCATCACATGTTACATGTATGAAGAGGGCAAGCCATATAATTTAATCTTTGGTGTCCTGTAGCCACGTCAGGTCTAACAGTGCAGTCACTATCTTGTCGAGTCAAATTTGCAGTCGCTCTGAGGCACCATGAGATTAAAGGAAGGGTGTAGCATTTTTTTTATTTTTGTATTAATAATAGTGATTATTAAATCAAGTATTTTTAATACAAAATTAAAATCACTGCTTATTTAGTTTTTATTGAATTCTAATTTTACTGAAGGCACTGGGGGCTGCCATCTTGGATTTGGTGTTTGTAACGACAGTTACCTCCTTTATGACAGTCCCCTCGGCATAGACTCTGATGGTCAGGCTCCGACCCCATTTAGTAACATTAGAGAAGGCGTCTGCTGTGACCTGGATGCGCCCCCTGGGCTGTCCAGATCACAGCAGAGGGAGGAGATCAGCGCCATCATTGTGGAGCTCACAGCCATGCTGTTTGCTCCACTTTACCCCTGTCAACCGCCGGGATGTGTGAGTACGGACCGCCTACCGAGCTCACCTCCCCTCCCCCCCGCCATTACCATCTCCAATGACACCCCCTCCCCCCGCTCTACCCAGCCCCGCTCTACCCCGCCGCCGCTACCGGTGCCCCTCCCCCCACCACCGCCCCTGTTACCGTCTCCAATGCTCCAATGACACCCCCTCTACTCTCCTTGCTGCAGCTGCTGCGGGCGTGCATGCAGAGCAGTGTGTGATTACCGCCGCCGCTCCCCTCTAATACTGTCTGCTGAGCTATATCTAATCCTATCCTGTGTGTGATACTGTCTACAGAGATGGGTATCTAATCCTCTCCTGTGTGATACTGCCTGCTGAGCCGTGTATCTAATCCTGTCCTGTGTGATACTGTCTGCTGAGCCGTGTATCTAATCCTGTCCTGTGTGGTACTGTGAATGAGAGAGACAGAGACAGACGGGAAAGGACAGAGACAGACGGGAAAGGACAGAGACAGACGGGAAAAGACAGAGACAGACGGGAAAAGACAGAGACAGACAGGGAAAGATAGAGACAGACAAGGAATGAGAGAGACAGAGACTGACAGGGAATGAGAGAGACAGAGACTGACAGGGAATGAGAGAGACAGAGACTGACAGGGAATTAGAGAGACAGAGACTGACAGGGAATGAGAGAGACAGAGACTGGCAGGTTATGAGAGAGACAGAGACTGGCAGGGAATGAGAGAGACAGAGACTGGCAGGGAATGAGAGAGACAGAGACTGGCAGGGAATGAGAGAGACAGAGACTGGCAGGGAATGAGAGAGTCCTACAGACAGGGAATGAGAGAAACCTACAGACAGGGAATGAGAGAGACCTACAGACAGGGAATGAGAGAGACCTACAGACAGGGAATGAGAGCGACCTACAGACAGGGAATGAGAGCGACCTACAGACAGGGAATGAGAGAGACCTACAGACAGGGAATGAGAGAGACATACAGACAGGGAATGAGAGAGACATACAGACAGGGAATGAGAGAGACCTACAGACTGGGAAAGAGAAATACCTACAGACAGGGAATGAGAGAGACCTACAGACAGGGAATGAGAGAGACCTACAGACAGGGAATGAGAGAGACCTACAGACAGGGAATGAGAGAGACCTACAGACAGGGAATGAGAGAGACCTACAGACAGGGAATGAGAGAGACCTACAGACAGGGAATGAGAGAGACCGACAGACTGGGAATGAGAGAGACCTACAGACTGGGAATGAGAGAGACCTACAGACAGGGAATGAGAGAGACCTACAGACAGGGAATGAGAGAGACCTACAGACAGGGAATGAGAGAGACCTACAGACAGGGAATGAGAGAGACCTACAGACAGGGAATGAGAGAGACCTACAGACTGGGAAAGAGAGAGACCTTCAGACTGGGAATGAGAGAGACCTACAGACAGGGAATGAGAGAGATTGACATGGAATGAGAGAGACTGACAGGGAATGAGAGAGAGAGGCAGACTAAAAGCACATTTCCTTACACACACACACACACACACACACACACACTATACATTACCTCAACTTGCAGCTCCTGATCGGTGCAGAGCAGGAGAGGAGGCAACTGGGACCTGCACAGAGGCAGCAGCAGCTGAACAGCAACAGGAACTGCCAGTTCACCGGTCATGTGATCAGGTACATGATTAGTCAGATGCATGGCCGGCTTTAGGCATGTGCGACTTGTGCGGTCGCACAGGGCGCCGACGGCCATGCTTAAGGGGGGGAACAGCAGAGAGGTAAGAAGTCGTAACATTTCCTGGCTCCTCCAGTCCCAGCACTGCGTTTTTACTGTAACCACCGCCGGTTACTTACTTAGCTTTATGTAGCCCCTGGTCAGCCAGGCCCAACCTCTTCACCGAGCCCCAGTCAGAGCTGCAGCAGAGGTGTCGATTCAGCCACAACTGCAGTCTGCACATGACTAAGGTGCGTGCAAAGTCCTTCTAGGGCATCGCATGCAAATTAGCCATGTGGTGGGGGAGGCACTGTGAATGCAGCAGAGCAGAAAGGTGGCGCGTCATCCCGCAGCCTAATGTGATGAGGTCATCACTCAGCACCTCATCACAGTGCTGCGGGCAACGCGGAGCTGGTGAGCGCGTGGCATCCGGCAGGGAGAGGTAGGCGCTCTATGAGCTGAAGATTGCCGGGGGTGGTGGGGGGCCCTCCAATATTTGGCATTATTAGCTCAGCAGCCTTATTTACTTATTGTCCGGCAGTTCCGAAATTGACCTGACACTAAGGGGGCGCTTGAGACTAGTCGTGTTCTTGACAAATCAGTGAACAGCAGGTGGGATTCTGGTGTGACCCCCCGGCTGTTCCTGTCAAATTGGTGGCAGCAGTGGGATATAGAGCATTAGTGATCTGGTTTGAGAAATCATCCCTTTCACTAAAAACTTGCAAAGGTTTTGAGGATCGAACTCAGTGTTTAAATATACCTGGAACAATACTGTACAGCAGTACTGTGCAGCAGTTGCCCCCTCCCTTCTCTCATTTTTCTATCCTATCTTTTATTTGGCAACTATGGCTGCGCTTACCAAAGCCTGGTACAGCCACCTGACGAAGGAGACTCTGATTGCCATCTGCACGACCAGAGAGATTGATGTCAATGGCAAAAACAAGCCAGACCTCATTAAAGAACTATTACAATGGGACGCAAAGCAAGTCCGTTCCCCCAGTGCTGATGACGGGGAGACAAGCCAAGCCCTGGATGATACTGCGGCCAGGACCTCTTTTGCAGCTTCAAGCCAGAGAAGCGACAGGAGCAGCATGGACTCCTACCTGCAGATGGCCCTACAACAACTCGCTGCAGATGACCGAGAAGGACAGCTGGGTCTCATTCAGCAATATCAAGATCGAGATTCTGAGAGAGCCGAGCGAGAGGCTGAGAGAGCCAAGCGAGAGGCTGAGAGAGCCGAGCGCCAAGCCCAGAGAGACCATGAGTTGAAGCTCCTTCAAGTCCGGCAGCAGACATCTTCCTCACTGAACAGTGAGTCCAATAATGCCAACAGCTTTAAGCCCCGATCGGAGCACTTTCCTGTGATGGAAAAGGACGGGACTTGGACACCTTTCTGAGGGGATTTGAAAAGACTTGCTTGCAGTACCAGTTGCCCCCAGGACAATGGGCACGATACTTAACCCCAGGGCTGCGAGGCAAGGCCCTCAACACATTTGCCAGTCTCCCTCAAGAGCAGAGTGGAGACTATGAGGCCATTAAGCAGGCCCTAATACGGAAGTATCAGCTGACTCCAGAGATGTACCGCAAAAAGTTCCGAACCCTCCAGCGTGGACCACACAACAGCAACAGAGACGTTGTGGATGGGCTCTGGACCAACTTTAACCAATGGGCCCAAAGACTGTCCACCACCACTGCTGAGCAGATAACAGACCTGATGGTAAAGGACCAATTCCTACACCTTTGTCCTGCAGACGTGCGACAGTTCGTGATGGACCGGGAACCAAACGATGCGAATACAGCAGCACAGATTGCCAACACCTATGAGGCCAACCGTGCATCGGGGGTGCAGAAGCCGTCTACTGCCAGCTGGAAAGAGGGTAAGATGACCACAACCACCCCTGCCAGCCGACCTGGAGGTTCTGCCCCATCTTCTAGCACCCGGCCTACATCTGATACCGGCCGGTGCTTCACCTTTGACCAAGCAGGACATATTAGCTTTGCCTGTCCCGAGAGGCAAAGGAGGAGCCCCACACCTGAGGCCCGAGGGCCTAGTGCCAATGTCCTGTTTGTGGTTGAGACGGGTAGTTGAGCCCATAAGAACTGGCAGCCCGTTACAGTGGCGACACCATCACGGAGGGGCTGAAAGACACTGGTTCAGAACAAACTCTCATCCGCCCTGAATTCGTGTTGCCTAGTGAACTTATCCCAGGGAAGACCCTGACTGTCACTGGGGTTGGGGCTGTTCGCCAATCTTTCCCAATGGCCCGTATTTTCCTGGACTGGGGTGGTGGGAGGGGATGGAAAGATGTGGGGGTGTCCCGAGACCTTCCAGCAAATGTTTTATTGGGGACCGATTTGGGGCAGTTGGTGGCACACTACGTCCATGACAATCTTCCCCAATCTGATAAGTCATGTGATGCAAATGTTGTTAATAAGTCATGTAATGCAAGCGCCGTTGATAAGTTATGTGGTGTAAGCCCTATTAAGTCCTGTGACCTGAATATTGATGATCAGAAGGTGATAATTAATGTGGTGCATGAAAATAAAGTGGATGATTGTGCGGGGAACTTCAACCACGTCACGCTGCAGGGTGACGCTGCTGAGGATTTCCTCAAGGTAGTGAGTGTCCGGGCTAAGGTAGATGGAGGCAGGCATGGGGACCATGAGGAATGTGGTGACATGCAGCTTGTCAGTGTCACGACGGACTGTGACACGGTCAGTGGTAGCTGCCCCATAAATAGCGCTGACCCTGAGGTCTCACAGAGGGATGCGTCTCATGGTACAGGAAAACTCAGCCATGTCACACTGCGGGGTGATGTGGCTGACGTTCCCCTCACAGCTGTAAGAATCGTTGCTAAGGGAGATGGAGACAGGCACGGCAGCAATGAGGAAGGTGGCTGTGTGCAGCTTGTCAGTGTCACGATGTGACATGACCAGTGGTAGCTGCTCCATGATTAGCCCTGATTCTGTGATACGATATGATGAGAGGAAAATGTTTACCCCGGTTGGACAGGGTGATAGGACAGTCGTATCCATGACCTGCCCGGACGATGGGAAAGTTGTGCTCGCTGCCTGTCAGGGTGATAGAAAAGCAGACCCCATAACCTGTCGCGGTGGTGCAAAAGTGTCTCTCTCAGCCGGTCAGGATGATGGGAAAGCTGTGCCCATCGCCTGTATGGAGGATGAGTGTATGGAGCATGAGAGGATGGTGCTCACTACCTGTCAGGGGGAGGGGCAGATAGCCCTCCTAACCTGCCAGGGAGATAGGAAAGTTGTGCTCCCTACTTGTCAATGTGATGGTAAAGCAGAACCCATAACATGCCAAGGTAGTGAGAATGTTTTTTCCCCAGCTGGCCAGGATAATGGGAAAGTTGTACCCATCGCCTTTCCAGATGATGGGAAAGTTGGATCCACTGTCTGTCAGAGGGATGGGACAGACATACCCACCCCCTGTCAGCAGGGCGGGAAAGAATCTCCCACCACTTGTCAAGATAAGGCACCCGTGTTGCCCACAGCTTGGCAGAGTGATCGGAAAGTTGTATCCCAAACCAGTCAGGGTGACCGGAAAGTGTGGTCCCCAGCCAGTCAGGCTGGTGGGAAGGTGTCTTTATCCCCTGGGGAGATAGCCTATGTAGCTGCTGTCACCCGCCGACTGGGTACTCAGGATGCAGGCAATGCACAGCCTTCTGGGACTTCAGCCTGCAACGGGCTAAAGGAACCAATCGCTGACCCAGGACAGGTCCAAGAGGGCTCCTGTAGAGTTGGGGCCTTAATACCACTTCTGGCTACCCTTAGCCAGGGGGTGTGGACTGCCCTGCCAGCAGAAGCCGATCTTGAGCTATCGAGTGACCCCACAGAGACTCCTGTCTCCGAGACCAAAACTGAAAGGGTACCGTGGGATCCGGGAAGGTTGGGCCTGGACCTCAGTGCTGCGTTCAGCCAGGGCAACTCGCGAAACCCAGAGCACACCCTGTTGGGCCTAAGCCAAGCAGAAGACTGCGGAGCTGCGCCTGGAGGAGTACTGAGAGGTCCTGCCTCCATAGCGCAGTCAAGAAGGGGGAGGTGTCATGAAAATATAATAGAAAATAATTCTGGCACACTTGGAGACAATATGAAGAGGAGAAAATCTTGAAATGCTTAAATGGTTTTATTTTGTGCATAGATCAAAAAAGAAGTTGATGATAATTCATCCATCCAACGTTTCGACCATTTGAGGTCTTTATCAAGGACAAATTTATCTAAATGATCAACTGTATGGTATATATTCAAGACTATGAAGACATCATAATGCAATCAAAGAGATGGATAAAGATGTGATCCTTATGCACTGGAGCAAATTGATGATCAGTAGTGGTGACCCTTTTCAGAGGGAATGGGATATAGATAATTCTGGATAAACTATTTCGCTGTCAAAGGTAGATACCTGAGAGCATCAGGGAAAGTTTCGTGTTTCCTTCACTGATGGTTCCTCAGTTGCCTCAGAAGAAGGGGAATATTCTGAAAAATGCAGAGATAGTATACTAATACTTGCACTGAGGAATTCACAACGGCCTCAGGGTAACATCAGTGCTTAATATTGTTCCAAAAAGGTGAACATGTATGGGATCATATAACAAAGAGGACTCCTTGTGGGGTTCTCAAAGAGACCCTGAGGTATTCAAGGTATTAGAAGCAGGGAAGAGCTATTGAGCCATATATGGTGTCACGTATCTTGCGTTGGTGATATAGGGTATGGGCCCCAGTGCATCTCTTTGATTGCATTATGATGTCTTCATAGTCTTGAATATATACCATACAGTTGATCATTTAGATAAATTTGTCCTTGATAAAGACCTCAAATGGTCGAAACGTTGGATGGATGAATTATCATCAACTTCTTTTTTGATCTATGCACAAAATAAAACCATTTAAGCATTTCAAGATTTTCTCCTCTTCATATTGTCTCCAAGTGTGCCAGAATTATTTTCTATTAGACTTGCTGCTTTTTCTGAGCACCTAAATTTAACGCTGTGAGCCAGGAATAATCGTTTTGCAATGAAAATATAATAAGCAGATATGTTTTCATGGTCTCTGGATCAAAAGTCATTCCCCCCCCTCCCTCCAGAGCCCTGCCAAATTAACAGCCAGGACAAGATTTCCTTGTCAGGAGATGGAACAGATACATTTGAATTAGCTTATCACACCTTCCCCCAGTTCTTCAAAGACCCCCTGAATAGCCAGAGACACTCCGTCTACAATCTGTATACACAGGGGCGGAGTACAAGTTTCCTACAGGAATATAGCTTTGCTGCTCAAAGGGCTAGAGCAGCCGTAATGTCTCTTTTAGGGAAGTATTAATATTGCGAGATACATATGTCCCCCAGATATGGCGGGCATACCGCTGATCTCGAAATTCCATAACGCACATCTCACATATTTAAGCTTAATTGTAGGACATACGGAAGAGCCACAAATTAATATCTGCCCCCCAGAACATACCGGATCTCCCATGTGTGGTATCTACCTTCTGCTAAAATCCTAATATAAACTATGAGGGTAATATCGTCCGCGTGGGTTGCTCCCACACGGAGATATGAGGACCATGAGGATTCCAAAATGTTGGAAGAGGGGAAAACCCCCTCCCTTACATGATGTCAGCAGAGGTGGGGCTGCGGGTCGGATAGAGGTTAATAAAAGCTCGTGTCTTAGTACACACTAGGTCAATGCCCAGGGAATATATATTCTGTGTATAGGATTGTCCATTTCCAAGGGGGTGCCCGACCCTATATCTGAGCCATATTCTGTGACCAGGTGTAGTAATCTTTCATTTTTTTCCTTTTTATTTTATGTAATTGTATACTGTATGTGTATATGTGTATTGTTCCCTTTTGTAAATTCTTGTATATTTTTATAAACACTGCCTTCTATTTTGGATTAAATATATAAAATTTAATAGTTTTTCCTCATGCTCTATATTTATGAATCCACAACCCGAAGGGCCTTATGCTATCTGTAACGGGTGTCCGAACTTCCTGTACTAAGTGTCGGTGGTGGCAGCAGAATTATTGTTGTGTAGAATTATTGGGGTGCTATCATTAAGGGTACAGAGGTATATATATATTCCATTAGAGGGAATCGGTGATATATACATTTACCCTTGCTGTGAGACCTCCAATATTTGGCATTATTAGCTCACCAGCCTCATTTACTTATTGTCCGGCAGTTCCGAAATTGACCTAACACTAAGGGGGCGCTAGAGAGTAGTCGTGTTCTTGAAAAATTAGTAAACAGCAGGTGGGATTATGGTGTGACCCCCCCCCCCCCCCGACTGTT
This sequence comes from Anomaloglossus baeobatrachus, assembly GCF_048569485.1. NCBI lineage: Eukaryota > Metazoa > Chordata > Amphibia > Anura > Aromobatidae > Anomaloglossus > Anomaloglossus baeobatrachus. Next base: position 827,298,924 of record NC_134353.1, on the reverse strand, counting down.
CCTGACAGAGATCAGGCATTTTTACTCAACTATCCAGACTCCTGGTCTCCATAGTATTGATGTCTGATGTCTCCCCTCTTCAGCTACTTCTGGGTCAGCTGTGCACTGTATATGTATGAGCATAATTAGCCGGCCTGGAAGCAAGAGACATCAGTGGCTGAAGACAGCATCGCTGGAGAAGGTGAGTTTAAAAAGCTTTCTATTTTAAATTTACATGTTTTTCTGGTACGTGTTTCATGGATCACACCACTGTGTGGTCCATGGGACATCAATGATGCCAGAAAAAAACGGACTTGTCTCTGTGCGGAGCACACGGACACGCGTGTATGCCGCATAGGAACACAGTAAGTGATAAATCACTGATGTGTGCGCGGATCCATTGATTTTAATGGTCTGCATATGTCCGTAATTCTGGTACGTATAAAAACTGCAACATACGTACCAGAATCACTGATGTGTGAAGGGGGCCTTAGAAATACTTTTAAGTGACTAGCTGATTGTGTTTTGCACATAAAAGATAGGAGACTGGCTTATATCTATTGTACATGGATGAAAGGTGAAGTTTTAACCTTGATATTTTTAACTGTGATATACTTCTTTAAAGGGACAAGGTCTGTAAAATAAAGGCCAGCAATATGGCCGGTAATGTTATGGAAGACATTGGGTTAATACTTCTTAGAGCCTTGTAATTTGTATTTTTAAGGGACCACCATGTTATTGAGCACTGTGATTGGCATTAATATTAGTGGGCACATTAGCTGGTACTTTGGAAAAACATTTTCTCTTGGCCCAAAAAGAACTTGTCTTTGTCTGCTAGATAATGTATAAAAGAGATTACCGACATTTTAATTATCAACAGCATATAATACATGTAATTGTCTTTAATAAAATGACTTTTTCATTCTTAGTGAATAAATTGCATTACAAATAACTTGGAAGCCATGTTTCCTTGATTTCGACACTTGCAGAGACTAAAGCCTGCTTTACACACTTCAATAGATCTTTCAATCCGTCGTCGGGGTCAAGTTGTAAGTGACGCACATCCGGCATCGTTCGTGATGTATTTGCGTGTGAAACCTACATGCGATCGATATTGAACGAAAATACGGTGATCGCATACACGTCGTTTATTCCTCATACATTGGACGTTTGGTAGTACGAAACTAGTGAATTGTAACGTGTGACATCCCTCATACGATTTTGGTGTCTGATGCTATGTGCGCAGGTGTGCGCTCTGCACCGCAGCTTAACAAAGGTCTGCTTCAGAGCGCAGCTGAAAAGCTGCGTTCTGAAGCGCCTCACAATGTCTGTCATGCACTAATCTGTCAGTCGGTCACTATCTCTGTCCCTCACTCTCTGTCCATGTCAGTCTATCCCCCTCTCTCATATACTCACCGATCCCCGATCCCCGGCTCTGCACGGCATTCACACTGCTCCGGCGGCTTTTACTGTTTTGAAAAAGCCGGCCGCCCATTAAACAATCTCGTATTCCCTGCTTACCCCGCCCACCTGCGCCTATGATTGGTTACAGTGAGACACGCCCCCACTCTGAGTGACAGGTGTCACACTGCACCCAATCACAGCAGCCGGTGGGCGTGTCTATACTGTGTAGTGAAATAAATAATTAAATAATTAAAAAAAACGGCGTGCGGTTCCCCCCATTTTTAAAACCAGCCAGATAAAGCCATACGGCTGAAGGCTGGTATTCTCAGGATGGGGAGCTCCACGTTATGGGGAGCCCCCCACCCTAACAATATCAGCCAACAGCCGCCCAGAATTGCCGCATACATTATATGCGACAGTTCTGGGACTGTACCCGGCTCTTCCCGATTTACCCTGGTGCGTTGGCAAATCGGGGTAATAAGGAGTTATTGGCAGCCCATAGCTGCCAATAAGTCCTAGATTAATCATGTCAGGCGTCTATGAGACACCCTCCATGATTAATCTGTAAATTACAGTAAATAAGCACACACACCCGAAAAAATCCTTTATTAGAAATAAAACACACAAACACATTCCCTGGTTCACCACTTTAATCTGCCCCAAAAAGCCCTCCATGTCCGGCGTACTCCAGGATGGTCCAGCGTCGCATCCAGCGCTGCTGCATGGAGGTGACCGGAGCTGCAGCACACACAGCCGCTCCGGTCACCTCCACGCAGGTAATGAAGACAGCCGCGCGATCAGCTGCTGTCACTGAGGTTACCCGCTGTCACTGGATCCAGCGGTGGCCGCGGGTAACCTCAGTGACAGCTCAGCTGATCGCGCTACTCTCCTCAGTTGCTGACCGGAGCGGCGGTGAGTAGCGCGATCAGCTGATCTGTCACTGAGGTTACCCGCGGCCACCGCTGCATCCACCGCTGGATCCAGTGACAGCGGGTACCTCAGTGACAGCAGCTGATCGCGCGGCTGTCTTCATTACCTGCGTGGAGGTGACCGGAGCGGCTATGTGTGCTGCAGCTCCGGTCACCTCCATGCAGCAGCGCTGGATGCGACGCTGGAGGACTGTGGAGTACGCCGGACAAGGAGGGCTTTTTGGGGCAGATTAAAGTGGTGAACCAGGGAATGTGTTTGTGTGTTTTATTTCTAATAAAGGATTTTTTCGGGTGTGTGTGCTTATTTACTGTAATTTACAGATTAATCATGGAGGGTGTCTCATAGACGCCTGACATGATTAATCTAGGACTTATTGGCAGCTATGGGCTGCCAATAACTCCTTATTACCCCGATTTGCCAACGCATCAGGGTAAATCGGGAAGAGCCGGGTACAGTCCCAGAACTGTCGCATATAATGTATGTGGCAATTCTGGGCGGCTGTTGGCTGATATTGTTAGGCTGGGGGGCTCCCCATAACGTGGAGCTCCCCATCCTGAGAATACCAGCCTTCAGCCGTATGGCTTTATCTGGCTGGTTTTAAAATTGGGGGGGGACCGCATGCCGTTTTTTTTAATTATTTAATTATTTATTTCACTACACAGTATAGACACGCCCACTGGCTGCTGTGATTGGGTGCAGTGTGACACCTGTCACTCAGCGTGGGGGCGTGTCTCACTGTAACCAATCATAGGCGCCGGTGGGCGGGGTAAGCAGGGAATACGAGATTGTTTAATGGGCGACCGGCTTTTTCAAAACAGTAAAAGCCGCCGCAGCAGTGTGAATGCCGTGCAGCGCCGGGGATCGGGGATCGGTGAGTATATGAGAGAGGGCTGCTCAATTCACTTACTCAGGAGTTTAGCGGTCACCGGTGAGTCTTCACTGGTGACCGCTAATCAGGACACGACACAGACAGAGCCGCAGCATGACCATGAAGTCGGGTGAGGTTCACCCGAGTTCATTCTGACAGTGCGGCTCTGTCTGTGTCTGCTGTCATCTGTCATTCAGCTCTGCTACATGGCTGTCAGTGTCTGCTGTCAGCGGCCATGTAGCAGCGCTGAATGGCAGATGACATAGTAAAAACGCATCCCTACACATTACACACGCTTGTCAAGACAATAAATAAAAAAAAAAAGGGTGCCCAATGCATACGTCACAGAACACATGATCTAAAGGATCGCACACAAAATTGACCAATTTAACATAGACTACTAACGCTCGTGTGACAGAAAATGAACGACCTACGTGCAATCTCATTAGATCGCATATGCGACCTGGGCGTGTCACATCGCATACGAGATCGCATACCTAATTGTAAGGTGTAAAGCTGGCTTTACAGATTTGATACAGATTGAACACCATTCATGGCAATGCAGTGGCACCTATTGCCCCCAAAACATGATATTTAGTGATGTTCCTTTCAGTATATTCTCATTAGTCTTTCATGATTTGTTTAATGTGAGAAAAACTAGTTTAGAATCGTATCATTTTTTCATCTTGCTACTTTACCGGAGTCTGTTTTCCTGAAGTTGCTTTCCTGAAAATGATTAAAGCTGTCTTGAAAGGAGCTGTTTCCATTTCCTCTGAGACAGGAAACTAAATGGAGCATCACATGATGAGAAAGACAACTGTGTTCAGTCTGTTCTCCTGGCTGTGTAATCAGCCGAGGGTTATGTATTAGTCTCTGTATGTGAAGCGTCACATTATTGGTGGTGACTGACTCTCATTTCAGAGGACACATTTCATACCTCGTCACAGTACATTGCATTGTGTGACCTGGATGCAGTTGTCTTCATTACAGGTCTTTGAACTAGTTGGATATTTCAGCATAGAATGCTCAAGATGTAAAGAATGCATTGAATATGTTAAGTATTGGACAGTGGTACTTAAAGGGGTTCTCCAACAATTAGTGAACAGCATCCCTGGTATACAGTTAGGTCCAGAAATATTTGGACAGTGACACAAGTTTTGTTATTTTAGCTGTTTACAAAAACATGTTCAGAAATACAATTATATATATAATATGGGCTGAAAGTGCACACTCCCAGCTGCAATATGAGAGTTTTCACATCCAAATCGGAGAAAGGGTTTAGGAATCATAGCTCTGTAATGCATAGCCTCCTCTTTTTCAAGGGACCAAAAGTAATTGGACAAGGGACTCTAAGGGCTGCAATTAACTCTGAAGGCATCTCCCTCGTTAACCTGTACTCAATGAAGTAGTTAAAAGGTCTGGGGTTGATTACAGGTGTGTGGTTTTGCATTTGGAAGCTGTTGCTGTGACCAGACAACATGCGGTCTAAGGAACTCTCAATTGAGGTGAAGCAGAACATCCTGAGGCTGAAAAAAAAGAACAAATCCATCAGAGAGATAGCAGACATGCTTGGAGTAGCAAAATCCACAGTCAGGTACATTCTGAGAAAAAAGGAATTGACTGGTGAGCTTGGGAACTCAAAAAGGCCTGGGCGTCCACGGATGACAACAGTGGTGGATGATCGCCGCATACTTTCTTTGGTGAAGAAGAATCCATTCACAACATCAACTGAAGTCCAGAACACTCTCAGTGAAGTAGGTGTATCTGTCTCTACGTCAACAGTAAAGAGAAGACTCCATGAAAGTAAATACAAAGGGTTCACATCTAGATGCAAACCATTCATCAATTCCAAAAATAGACAGGCCAGAGTTAAATTTGCTGAAAAACACCTCATGAAGCCAGCTCAGTTCTGGAAAAGTATTCTATGGACAGATGAGACAAAGATCAACCTGTACCAGAATGATGGGAAGAAAAAAGTTTGGAGAAGAAAGGGAACGGCACATGATCCAAGGCACACCACATCCTCTGTAAAACATGGTGGAGGCAACGTGATGGCATGGGCATGCATGGCTTTCAATGGCACTGGGTCACTTGTGTTTATTGATGACATCACAGCAGACAAGAGTAGCCGGATGAATTCTGAAGTGTACCGGGATATACTTTCAGCCCAGATTCAGCCAAATGCCGCAAAGTTGATCGGACGGCGCTTCATAGTACAGATGGACAATGACCCCAAGCATACAGCCAAAGCTACCCAGGAGTTCATGAGTGCAAAAAAGTGGAACATTCTGCAATGGCCAAGTCAATCACCAGATCTTAACCCAATTGAGCATGCATTTCACTTGCTCAAATCCAGACTTAAGACGGAAAGACCCACAAACAAGCAAGACCTGAAGGCTGCGGCTGTAAAGGCCTGGCAAAGCATTAAGAAGGAGGAAACCCAGCGTTTGGTGATGTCCATGGGTTCCAGACTTAAGGCAGTGATTGCCTCCAAAGGGTTCGCAACAAAATATTGAAAATAAAAATATTCTGTTTGGGTTTGGTTTATTTGTCCAATTACTTTTGACCTCCTAAAATGTGGAGTGTTTGTAAAGAAATGTGTACAATTCCTACAATTTCTATCAGATATTTTTGTTCAAACCTTCAAATTAAACGTTACAATCTGTACTTGAATTCTGTTGTAGAGGTTTCATTTCAAATCCAATGTGGTGGCATGCAGAGCCCAACTCGCGAAAATTGTGTCACTGTCCAAATATTTCTGGACCTAACTGTAAATCAGACTGTAGCCCATCCTAGGTACTTTTCAGTATGGGCTGGATGCTGAAGATAAATAGCTCCCAAGACCTGTGTGTCAACTGACAAGTGCTGTATCACACATTCCTCAGTCAGGCTGTCATTTTTAATGAAATATATCTGTTTATCACTAAGCACACCAGGGACTATCTCCAGGATCTCCAGGTTTATTCTTCTCAATGTTTCTTTTTGTTTTCCAGCTGGGTACAGTCAGTCTCCTCTGCTCTGCTATAAAAATATCAGATTGATGCAGGAGGGGAATGTGTCTGGTGATCATCTTGTCAAGCACAATATGGGTTAAAATATTTCTTCACACATCACGTCTGGCAGCTGCTCTTGTTAGTCTCACACAGGTCTCTGGAGCTATATATCCTTACTCTGCAGCCCATACTGACATGTGATGAGGACGGGCTGCAGTTTGGACTATATCAGGGTCGCCATTTTATCTCATTCTTGGAGAACACCTTTACAGGGTTTGTCCAATAATAAGATATTAATAACCCAACTTTTCAATGCTTCATCAATATCATATTGGTTTGGGGCTAACATTCGGCACTCCCACCATGTAGCTGTTAGAATGTTTTGTGGCAATTATATAAAGACTAGAAGGTGGCCCGATTCTAACGCATCAGGTATTCTAGAATTTATTGTGTAGTTAATGTATGATTTTTGTTATATATATAGATGTTGTTGTGTGTAGTTGCCAAGTGTTTGTGTAGGGCGCTGTAAATGTTCTGGGTGTTGTCTTGGTGTGGGGGGTGTGTGAGAGCGGTGTTGTTTGTGTGTTGCGTTGTGTGTGCTGCGCTGTTTGTGGAGCGCTGTGTGTCTGCAGCGTTGTGTGTGTGTGGTGCTGTGTGTGTTGCGCGGTTTCTGTGGGTGTGTGTGTGTTTTGGGGGAGGTATGATTTGTGCAGTGTGTGTGTGTTGGAGTAGTCCTGGGGGGAGAGGAGGATAATAGGAGGAGTAGTCCTGGGGGGAGAGGAGTATAATAGGAGAAGTAACCCTGGGGAGAGAGGAGTATAATAGGAGGAGTAGTACTGGGGGGAGAGGAGTATCATAGGAGGAGTAGTCCTGGGGGGAGAGGAGTATAATAGCAGTAGTAGTCCTGGGGGGAGAGGAGTATAATAGGAGGAGTAGTCCTGAGGGGTAAGGAGTATAATAGGAGTAGTAGTCCTGGGGGGAGAGGAGTATAATAGGAGGAGTAGTCCTGGGGGGAGAGGAGTATAATAGGAGGAGTAGTCCTGGGGGAAGAGAAGTATAATAGGAGGAGTAGTACTGGGGGGAGAGGAGTATCATAGGAGGAGTAGTCCTGGGGGGAGAGGAGTATAATAGCAGAAGTAGTCCTGGGGGAGAGGAGTATAATAGGAGGAGTAGTCCTGGGGGGAGAGGAGGATAATAGGAGGGGTAGTCCTGGGGGGAGAGGAGTATAATAGGAGGAGTAGTCCTGGGAGGAGAGGAGTATAATAGGAGGAGTAGTCCTGGGGGGAGAGGAGTATAATAGGAGGAGTAGTCCTGGGGGAAGAGGAGTATAATAGGAGGAGTAGTCCTGGGGGGAGAGGAGTATATTAGGAGGAGTAGTCCTGGGGGGAGAGGAGTATAATAGGAGGAGTAGTCCTGGGGGGAGAGGAGTATAATAGGAGGAGTAGTCCTGGGGGGAGAGGAGTATAATAGGAGGAGTAGTCCTGGGGGAAGAGGAGTATAATAGGAGGAGTAGTACTGGGGGGAGAGGAGTATCATAGGAGGAGTAGTCCTGGGGGGAGAGGAGTATAATAGCAGAAGTAGTCCTGGGGGAGAGGAGTATAATAGGAGGAGTAGTCCTGGGGGGAGAGGAGGATAATAGGAGGGGTAGTCCTGAGGGGGGAGGAGGATAATAGGAGGAGTAGTCCTGGGGGAAGAGGAGTCTAATAGGAGTAGCAGTCCTGGGAAGAGAGGAGTCTAATAGGAGTAGTAGTCCTGGGGAGAGAGGAGTATAATAGGAGGAGTAGTCCTGGGGGGAGAGGAGTATAATAGGAGGAGTAGTCCTGGGAGGAGAGGAGTCTAATAGGAGGAGTAGTCCTGGGGAGAGAGGAGGATAATAGGAGGAGTAGTCCTGGGCGGAGGAGTCTAATAGGAGGAGTAGTCCTGGGGGAGGGGAGGATAATAGGAGGAGTAGTCCTGGGGGAGAGGAGTCCAATAGGATGAGTAGTCCTGGGGGGGGAGGAGTCTAATAGGAGGAGTAGTCATGGGGGAGGAGTCTAATAGGAGGAGCAGTCCTGGGGGGAGGAGTCTAATAGAAGGAGTAGTCCTGGGGGGAGAGGAGTATAATAGAAGGAGTAGTCCTGGGGAGAGAGGAGGAAAATAGGAGGAGTATTCCTGGGGAGAGAGGAGGATAATAGGAGGAGTAGTCCTGGGGAGAGAGGAGGATAATAGAAGAAGTAGTCCTGGGGAGAGAGGAGGATAATAGGAGTAGTAGTACTGGGGGGAGAGGAGCATCATAGGAGGAGTAGTCCTGGGGGAGAGGAGTATAATAGGAGGAGTAGTCCTGGGGGGAGAGGAGTATAATAGGAGGAGTAGTCCTGGGGACAGAGGAGGATAATAGGTGGAGTAGTCCTGGGGGGGAGGAGAATAATAGGAGTAGTCCTGGGGGGAGGAGTCTAATAGGAGGAGTAGTCCTGGGGGGAGGAGTCTAATAAGAGGAGTAGTCCTGGGGGGAGGAATCTAATAGTAGGAGTAGTCCTGGGGAGAGAGGAGGATAATAGGAAGAGTAGTCCTGGGGAGAGAGCATGATAATAGGAGGAGTAGTCCTGGGGAGAGAGGAGGATAATAGGAGGAGTAGTCCTGGGGAGAGAGGAGGATAATAGGAGTAGTAGCCCTGGGGGGAGGTGTCTCATAGGTGGAGTAGTCCTGGGGAAGGTGTCTAGTAGGAGGAGTAGTCCTGAGGGGAGATGTCTAATAGGTGGAGTAGAAATATCAAAAAACTGACCCGCACATCCAACAAATGTGAACAGGTGCTAACTGAAAAAACATAGTAACTATAAATGCATACAGTCGCACACTGAAAAAGCCAAAAATGTACAAGGGAAAATATGGCACTGCATTACTGCAAAAGAGAGATATTTAGTTTATGTATTGGCCAATGCATGTAAGCCCGGAGACCAACGGCAAGGTATATCTCTCATTTTAAGTTAGGTTCCCGGATTACAGAGATATACCTTGCCGTTGGTCTCCGGGCTTACATGCATTGGCCAATACATAAACTAAATATCTCTCTTTTGCAGTAATGCAGTGCCATATTTTTCCTTGTACATTTTTAGCTTTTTCAGTGTTCGACTGTATGCATTTATAGTTACTATGTTTTTTCAGTTAGCACCTGTTCACATTTGTTGGATGTGCGGGTCAGTTTTTTGATATTTCTAGTGAGTCTTTTTCTGACTGAGCACTCCGCCCTAAGACCTGGCTGTGTTCAGAACCATAATAGCAGGAGCCTAGCTGCCCATACATGGAGGTCTGTAGTCCAAATAGTGGCATTTTGCCCAGATAAGGATGTTTTTAACCTAGATAGTGGCATTTTAAGTTAGGTTCCCGGATTACAGAGATATACCTTGCCGTTGTTCTCCGGGCTTACATGCATTGGCCAATACATAAACTAAATATCTCTCTTTTGCAGTAATGCAGTGCCATATTTTCCCTTGTACATTTTTGGCGTTTTCATTGTGCGACTGTATGCATTTATAGTTACTATGTTTTTTCAGTTAGCACCTGTTCACATTTGTTGGATGTGCGGGTCAGTTTTTTGATATTTCTAGTGAGTCTTTTTCTGACTGAGCACTCCGCCCTAAGACCTGGCTGTGTTCATAACCATTATAGCAGGAGCCTAGCTGCCCATACATGGAGGTTTGTAGTCCAAATAGTGGCATTTTGCCCAGATAAGGATGTTTTTAACCTAGATAGTGGCATTTTAAGTTAGGTTCCCGGATTACAGAGATATACCTAGCCGTTGTTCTCCGGGCTTACATGCATTGGCCAATACATAAACTAAATATCTCTCTTTTGCAGTAATGCAGTGCCATATTTTCCCTTGTACATTTTTGGCTTTTTCAGTGTGCGACTGTATGCATTTATAGTTACTATGTTTTTTCAGTTAGCACCTGTTCACATTTGTTGGATGTGCGGGTCAGTTTTTTGATATTTCTAGTGAGTCTTTTTCTGACTGAGCACTCCGCCCTAAGACCTGGCTGTGTTCCTAACCATTATAGCAGGAGCCTAGCTGCCCATACATGGAGGTTTGTAGTCCAAATAGTGGCATTTTGCCCAAATAAGGATGTTTTTAACCTAGATAGTGGCATTTTAAGTTAGGTTCCCGGATTACAGAGATATACCTTGCCGTTGGTGTCAGGGCTTACATGCATTGGCCAATACATAAACTAAATATCTCTCTTTTGCAGTAATGCAGTGCCATATTTTCCCTTGTACATTTTTGGCTTTTTCAGTGTGCGACTGTATGCATTTATAGTTACTATGTTTTTTCAGTTAGCACCTGTTCACATTTGTTTGATGTGCGGGTCAGTTTTTTGATATTTCTAGTGAGTCTTTTTCTGACTGAGCACTCCGCCCTAAGACCTGGCTGTGTTCCTAACCATTATAGCAGGAGCCTAGCTGCCCATACATGGAGGTTTGTAGTCCAAATAGTGGCATTTTGCCCAGATATGGATGTTTTTAAACTAGATAGTGGCATTTTAAGTTAGGATCCCGGATTACAGAGATATACCTTGCCGTTGGTCTCCGGGCTTACATGCATTGGCCAATACATAAACTAAATATCTCTCTTTTGCAGTAATGCAGTGCCATATTTTCCCTTGTACATTTTTGGCTTTTTCAGTGTGCGACTGTATGCATTTATAGTTACTATGTTTTTTCAGTTAGCACCTGTTCACATTTGTTGGATGTGCGGGTCAGTTTTTTGATATTTCTAGTGAGTCTTTTTCTGACTGAGCACTCCGCCCTAAGACCTGGCTGTGTTCCTAACCATTATAGCAGGAGCCTAGCTGCCCATACATGGAGGTTTGTAGTCCAAATAGTGGCATTTTGCCCAAATAAGGATGTTTTTAACCTAGATAGTGGCATTTTAAGTTAGGTTCCCGGATTACAGAGATATACCTTGCCGTTGGTCTCCGGGCTTACATGCATTGGCCAATACATAAACTAAATATCTCTCTTTTGCAGTAATGCAGTGCCATATTTTCCCTTGTACATTTTTGGCTTTTTCAGTGTGCGACTGTATGCATTTATAGTTACTATGTTTTTTCAGTTAGCACCTGTTCACATTTGTTGGATGTGCGGGTCAGTTTTTTGATATTTCTAGTGAGTCTTTTTCTGACTGAGCACTCCGCCCTAAGACCTGGCTGTGTTCCTAACCATTATAGCAGGAGCCTAGCTGCCCATACATGGAGGTTTGTAGTCCAAATAGTGGCATTTTGCCCAGATAAGGATGTTTTTAACCTAGATAGTGGCATTTTAAGTTAAGATCCCGGATTACAGAGATATACCTTGCCGTTGTTCTCCGGGCTTACATGCATTGGCCAATACATAAACTAATTATCTCTCTTTTGCAGTAATGCAGTGCCATATTTTCCCTTGTACATTTTTGGCTTTTTCAGTGTGCGACTGTATGCATTTATAGTTACTATGTTTTTTCAGTTAGCACCTGTTCACATTTGTTGGATGTGCGGGTCAGTTTTTTGATATTTCTAGTGAGTCTTTTTCTGACTGAGCACTCCGCCCTAAGACCTGGCTGTGTTCCTAACCATTATAGCAGGAGCCTAGCTGCCCATACATGGAGGTTTGTAGTCCAAATAGTGGCATTTTGCCCAAATAAGGATGTTTTTAACCTAGATAGTGGCATTTTAAGTTAGGTTCCCGGATTACAGAGATATACCTTGCCGTTGGTCTCCGGGCTTACATGCATTGGCCAATACATAAACTAAATATCTCTCTTTTGCAGTAATGCAGTGCCATATTTTCCCTTGTACATTTTTGGCTTTTTCAGTGTGCGACTGTATGCATTTATAGTTACTATGTTTTTTCAGTTAGCACCTGTTCACATTTGTTGGATGTGCGGGTCAGTTTTTTGATATTTCTAGTGAGTCTTTTTCTGACTGAGCACTCCGCCCTAAGACATCGCTGTGTTCATAACCATTATAGCAGGAGCCTAGCTGCCCATACATGGAGGTTTGTAGTCCAAATAGTGGCATTTTGCCCAGATAAGGATGTTTTTAACCTAGATAGTGGCATTTTAAGTTAGGTTCCCGGATTACAGAGATATACCTTGCCGTTGGTCTCCGGGCTTACATGCATTGGCCAATACATAAACTAAATATCTCTCTTTTGCAGTAATGCAGTGCCATATTTTCCCTTGTACATTTTTGGCTTTTTCAGTGTGCGACTGTATGCATTTATAGTTACTATGTTTTTTCAGTTAGCACCTGTTCACATTTGTTGGATGTGCGGGTCAGTTTTTTGATATTTCTAGTGAGTCTTTTTCTGACTGAGCACTCCGCCCTAAGACCTGGCTGTGTTCCTAACCATTATAGCGGGAGCCTAGCTGCCCATACATGGAGGTTTGTAGTCCAAATAGTGGCATTTTGCCCAAATAAGGATGTTTTTAACCTAGATAGTGGCATTTTAAGTTAGGTTCCCTGATTACAGAGATATACCTTGCCGTTGTTCTCCGGGCTTACATGCATTGGCCAATACATAAACTAAATATCTCTCTTTTGCAGTAATGCAGTGCCATATTTTCCCTTGTACATTTTTGGCTTTTTCAGTGTGCGACTGTATGCATTTATAGTTAATAGGTAGAGTAGTCCTGGGGGGAGGTGTCTAATCAGTGGAGTAGTCCTGGGGGGAGGGGTATAGGTGCCCAATGTGTGCAGGGGGCATGGCCGAGCGGGCACCGTGTGCGGGGGGCGTGGCTGAGCAGGCACAGTGTGCTAAGGGCATGGCCGAGCGGGCACAGTGCACAAGGGCCGCTCGGCCAAGCAGGCACATTGTGCGGGGGGGCGTGGCCGAGCGGGCACAATGTCTTGGGGGTGTGGCCGAGTGAGCACAGTGTGCCGGAGGCGTGGCCAAGCAACCAATGCGTTCTGGGGCATGGCCGAGCGGCCAATGCATGCCAGGGGCGTGGCCGAGCGGGCAATGCGTGTCGGGGGCGTGGCCGAGCTGCCAATGCGTGCCGGAGACATGGCCAGGCCGAGCGGCCAATGCGTGCCGTGGGCGTGGCCGGGCCGAGCGGCCAATGCATGCGGGGGGCGTGGCAGGGCCCAGCCGAGTGGCCAATGTGTGCGGGGGGCGTGGCCAGGCCGAGCCGAGCGGCTAATGCGACGGTTGTCACTGTAATGACGTCATTTTGGAGCAAGACAGACAGACAGACAGAATGAGGCAATTATATATATAGATATTAGAACAGCACATACATGCTACACTACATGTTGCACTACACCAGCTTCCCATAAATATCTATGGGTGCACCATTATGTCTCCATACAAATCTCAGCTTGTATGAAACGTTCATAGGGCCATGTGCATAAAACCTAACCGAACAAGTCTGAATACATCTGTGATGCCTAGGACTATTTGGGTTGTCACAGGGTCCTGCACAATCTGCCCTTCCCGTGCAGGATTCAAACCCTCATGGTTCTGGGAACCTAACCTGCAGTACTGCTTCCACTAGCATTCACAAATCCTAGATACATCTTGCACCACACCTGTCAGGCACACCAGTGAGCTGCTTAAGCAGGAATAGGGCTGCCCACCTAGGGGTCAGGCAGAGAGGTCGGAGGTGTCAAGTCAGTTCAGTGATAGCCCTCGAGCCAAGAGGAGCTCTGAGGAAGCTGGGAGTTGTAGCTCCCAGGGGAGTCTGGTGGTCTGGACCTAAAGGAGTCGGACCCCCAGTCGCAGTGGATTGAGGCTAGGTGCCTGGAACCTGTCAAGGAGGACGGTCAGCAGCCTAGTCCTATCACCGGTCTGGGGCCAAAGGCACGTCAGGGTACACGGACCCTAGGTCGGGGAGAAGGTCCAGGCGACCCGGCAATTAACCTGCGGAGGATAGGACCTTTATGGACTGTTCTCACGAAGCTCAGAGATCGGGGGCAATAGCGCAACGAGGGGGATAGGGCTCTCCTAGCAAGCAAATAACTGAAATCCCAAGCATGAGCTCTTGAGAGTAGGCTCCTTCACTTAGCCACAGTGGGGAGCGGGGCCCGGAAAGCTCCAAGCTACCGGGTCACAAATGACACTCTAAATTGGTGTCAGGAGGCAGGTTACAGACCACCAGGCGGTGCTGTAGGGGATGAGACCAAGACGAGCTCCCCTCGAGAGGCAACAGCAGTCAGAGACTTGGTTTACCCTGTTGTCAGCGTCTGCTTCATTGCTGAGTGAGTACACGACTGACCCCTGCACTGCATCCCCCCGCATCACCATCCAGAGGTCCCAGGGCCTACCCCTACCCGTGGAGGGTAACGTCATCTTGCTGCCCCACTCCATCACCCCGGGTACTCCCAACGGCAGCGGCAGTACTCCCAATTAACACGCACCACGGGTGGCGTCACGAACTATACCTATCCCCTGTAAATAGTCCCCTTCTACATTTGAGTGTGGCCCTTAGCCCCTGGGTCCGGAGACCCTCGAGGCACAAGTAATTACCGCCCCCAGATGATGTCTTTTTTCAGGTAGGTGGGTCCCATTTTTTCCCGGAAAAAACATTAAAAGGGTGGTTCACCCATATTTTTTATTGTCTAGATTGATATTATATTGAGAAGAAATGTTTCTCTCAAATACCTTGTGTTGGCAATAGTGCCTGTGAGAGGCGCTATTGCAGACCGCTGTTCCCAGTCCAGTGACGTCACCGTCAAGTGCTGCACACGTCACATCCGTGCAGCCGGCTACATTCTGAGCCCATCTGCTCCCTGCTCCTCCTCCCTCTTCCCTCACAGCACAGCGCGTCTCTTGCTTGCAGCGTTCTGCGAGGAGGGAGGAGGGAGGAGGAGACGCGCTGTGCTGTGAGGAAGGAAGGAGGAGGAGACGCGCTGTGCTGTGAGGGAGGAGGGGGGAGCAGATGGGCTGTGACAGCAGTGAAACATAGCTCACAGCTCAGAGTTTGGAAGAATGTAGCCGGCTGCACGGATGTGACGTGTGCAGCATTTGACGGTGACGTCACTGCATGGGGAACAGCGGTCTGCAATAGCGCCTCTCACAGGCACTATTGCCAACACAAGGTATTTGAGAAAAACATTGTTTCTCAATATAATATCGAGCTAGACAATAAAAAATATGGGTGAACCACCCCTTTAAGTAAACGCTAAAAATAATGAACATATGCATTACAATATAAGAACGACTTGCTGTACTAATGTCCATCCTTTTCAGCTTTTTTTAACATCTTCAGTTTTCCAAGACTTAAGCAAGCTTTACACGCTACGATATATCTAACGAGATGTCGGCGGGGTCACGTCGTAAGTGACGCACATCCGGCATCGTTAGTGATATCGTAGCGTGTGACAGCTATGAACGAGCAGAAATACTCACCTTCTCGTTCATTGCTGAAACGTCGCTCATTTTCTAAAAATCGCACGTCCTGTTGTTCATCGTACCCGGGGCAGCACACATCGCTCCTTGTGACACCCCGGGAACGATGAACTGCAGCTTACCTGCGGCCGCCTGAAATGCTGAAAGAAGAAGGTGGGTGGGATGTTTACGTCCCGCTCATCTCCGCCCCTCCGCTTCTATTGGCCGGCCCCTGTGTGATGCCGTTGTGACGCCGATCGTCCCTCCCCCTTCAGTAAGTGGATGTTTGCTGCCCACAGTGAGGTCGTTCGGAAGGTAAGTACGTGTGGCGGGGGGTTAGAGCATTGTGCGACATGGGCAAGAAATTGCCCGTGCCGCACAAACGATGGGGGCGGGTGCGATTGCAAATGCGATCGCACGATACATTGTAACATATAAAGCAGCCTTTAAGGACAAAATGTAGAATTGGTGGAGGAAGGTTCAATTAGATGGACTTAGGTCTTTTTTCAACCTATGTAACTATGTAACCATTTTTGAGGTAGCTTCCACTTGGTTGCTGCTATCTATTTCATAAACAAAAGATAAAACATGCCAGCAACAAAAAAATCACCAAAAAAAGATGCTTTAGGAGATGAACTGCTGGCATTTTTGTGAAGTGACGGCCTCTTGTAAAACTCATGCCGGCGTCCTGAAGGGGAGCCATTTCTGTCTCTAAAGCCTGTTTTACACGTTGCAATTTCGCATACAATATCGTATGCGATTTGCAACGTGAACGTGCCGCACAAACGATTAACCCCCGTCACACGTACTTACCTTCCATACGACCTCGATGTGGGTGGCAAACGTCCACTTCCTGGAGTGGGAGGGACGTTCGGCGTCACATCGACGTCACGCGGCAGCCGGCCAATAGAAGCGGAGGGGCGGAGCTGAGCGGAACGTAAACATCCCGCCCACCTCCTTCCTTCCGCATTGTGGGCCGGGAGCCACAGGACATAGGTAAGAGCTGTTCATCGTTCCCGGGGTGTCACACACTGCAATGTGTGCTACCCCGGGTATGATGAACAATCTGACGTGCAATTCTAGAGAAAGGTACGATGTGTATGCGATGAACGTTTTAACGTTCAATCGCAATCGCACGTACCTGTCACACACTACAATGTAACTTACGATGCCGGATGTGCATCACTTACGACGTGACCCCGCCGACACATTGTAAGATACATTGCATTGTGTAAAGCGGGCTTATCACCTGCTGATCCGCACATAGCCCAGTGTGGATTCACAAGTCTGTAGTCACAGAGAGTGACAGCAGATTTGTGCATTTAGACTGGACAACCCCATTAAAGATGTAATTTGCATATCACCAAAGGAATTTTTGAAAACCTTTATATTGATCCTATCCTGTCCTTATCCTACTCTAAATTCAAGTGTCATGGCATTTATCAAAGTTGTAATGTTTCCCAAACATATCTGTGTACTTTAGTAGCTCTCTTCTATAGTGACTGTGCCTATTATTCCAGCTCAATCCTCAGTGAATAGGCAGCCACTTTAATCAGCTGACTGGCATGGGTAGCAGGAGTCGGACCTCCACTGATCTCATATTGATGATATATTCTAACAATAGGCAACCCTTTATATCCTTTATTTTTGGATCTGAAGATTAATTAAATATACTGTATACAGTAATTCTACGTCCAGTGGTCAATTTAGGAGGCAGATCTTTGATGTATGTACATAGACAATTCTTTACATAGTATCACAATTTATCACATACAGATTTCTTGCCTTGACATGTAAGTGACCATTAATTAGAACATACTTCTAGTGAAGCAGCGGCGACAGCATAGAAATGACATACCATAGCAGCATGGTCTAAAGGAGAATGTTTCACGTCAAGGATTAGTCACTGCTAGGAAGGAAGTTGTGAAACTGCTAGTCATCTGCTTAACGAATACACAATGATGTTCCTGGTTAAAGAATATGAACTTCACTAGGAAATAGAAAATGGTATGATATATTTATCTGTGGAAGTTTTAGTTAGTTAGTTATTTTGATGTAAATATTCAGTAAAATGGCTGTAATTTCTGACTATAGTTTATTTTTCACAAGTCATATTGGATTACTATCTATCATTAAACTTCCTGAATAACATTGACTTAGTACTGTGTTTGTGCCCTTATCCTACGGTATACACTACTTCGACAACCATTTTCTTAATTTGATTGTGTGCCCCAGTTAAAAAAACACTTTTTCTCACTTCTAGTGCCAGCGCTGTACCAGCAGTGTTGGTACTTGCTCTGTTGGGACTCACGTGTAGAGATGAGCGAACCGGTCCCGGTTCGGCTCGAGGTCGGTTCGCCGAACGGAGGTCCCGTTCGAGTTCGGCTCGTCGAACGTTCGACGAACCGAACTCGAACTGCATAGGAAACAATGGCAGGCAATCACAAACACATAAAAACACCTAGAAAACACCCTCAAAGGTGTCCAAAAGGTGACAAACAACTCAAACACATGGGAAAGTGACAAGGACATATACTCATGCAAAAACAAAAGAGCTGGACAAGGAAAAAGAGGAGGACACACAGATATATGAGTATATGCAAGGAAACATCGATTCCATTATTGTGCAACTTGAGCCCTGCTCATTTTAGGCTTCCAATCTGGATAAATTGCCTGAGCTCGCCACGTACGCCTTGGGGATCTTGTCGTGTCCTGCAGCCAGCGTTCTCTCGGAACCTGTCTTCAGTGCTGCTGGGGGTCTGCTGGCAGATAAGCACACGTGTCTGTCCACTGACAATGTGGACATGGCTCTCAGAGGACTTTTCTTCCCCTGGTTCAGCCAGGGGAGGCGAAAGGCACGCGTATTTTTGAGAGTGCTTCATGCAAAGCATCTGTTTCATTTTGAAAAGGGGGATGAAGTGATGCCAGTCAAGTGGGGTGTGTGTGGCCCAATTAGTGGAAACGAGGGAGACTGTGGTTGGAGTCCCCTCGCTTTTGAAAAAAGAACCAAGATGAACAAGTCATAGCTCTCAGAGGACTTTTCTTCCCCTGGGTCATCCAGGGGAGGCGAAAGGCACGCGTATTTTTGAGAGTGCTTCATGCAAAGCATCTTTTTCTTTTTCAAAAGGGGGGGTCAACCGATGCCAGTCAAGTGGGGTGTGTGTGGCCCAGTTAGTGGCAACGAGGGAGACTGTGGTTGGAGTCCCCTCGCTGTGCTTCTAAAAGAACCAAGATGAACAAGTCATGGCTCTCAGAGGACTTTTCTTCCCCTGGGTCAGCCAGGGGACGGGAACGGCACGCGTATTTTTGAGAGTGCTTCATGCAAAGCATCTTTTTCTTTTTCAAAAGGGGGGGGTCAACCGATGCCAGTCAAGTGGGGTGTGTGTGGCCCAGTTAGTGGCAACGAGGGAGACTGTGGTTGGAGTCCCCTCGCTGTGTTTCTAAAAGAACCAAGATGAACAAGTCATGGCTCTCAGAGGACTTTTCTTCCCCTGGGTCAGCCAGGGGACGGGAAAGGCACGCGTATTTTTGAGAGTGCTTCATGCAAAGCATCTTTTTCTTTTTCAAAAGGGGGGGGTCAACAGATGCCAGTCAAGTGGGGTGTGTGTGGCCCAGTTAGTGGCAACGAGGGAGACTGTGGTTAAAGTCCCCTCGCTGTGTTTCTAAAAGAACCAAGATGAACAAGTCATGGCTCTCAGAGGACTTTTCTTCCCCTGGGTCAGCCAGGGGACGGGAAAGGCACGCGTATTTTTGAGAGTGCTTCATGCAAAGCATCTTTTTCTTTTTCAAAAGGGGGGGGTCAACCGATGCCAGTCAAGTGGGGTGTGTGTGGCCCAGTTAGTGGCAACGAGGGAGACTGTGTTTGGAGTCCCCTCGCTATGTTTTACATGATTTTTGAAGGGCATGACATGCCTAAGAGGTTGAGTTTCATCATCTGCAACTTGTTGGCAACAGAAAGGCTGCCTTTACACCCTTTTGAGACCGAGGATTTTCGAGACCTTATGCCCATTGCAGTGCCCCAAGAGCCGATGGCCAGTCGTCACTCCTTCTCCAAGAAAGGCGTGCCCGCGCTACCACAGTAGGTCGCACACAACCTCACCGATTCCTTGAGAAACTCTGTGTGTGACAGGGTGCATTTCAACACAGATACTTGGACCAGTAAGCATGGACAGGGGAGTTACATGTTGCTGACTGGGCACTGGGTAACTATGGTGAGGGATGGAGAAGGGTTTGCTGTACAAGTCTTGCCGTCCCCACGACTTGTGTGTCAATCCTTCCTCTGTATGTACAAGTTCCTCCACTGCTTCTGCCTCATCAACCTCGTGTGGGTCCTCCACCTCGGCCCAAACCCTGTGTGGTCAGGCCACCCTTCCTTGTAACTGCGCCCAAGGAATCCCACACACCTCCTTACTATGCTGGCAGCAGAGCTCAAGGCCATCAGGCGGTCAAATGTTTACTTTGAAATGTAGGGGAAATGTGAGACACCGCTGAGGAATTGTGGACAGTTAGCTCTGGAGAGTGAGACCGAGTTTCATCAATGGTTGTCTACAGTCAACCAGCAGTCAGGGAAGGTCGGGTGCGACAATGATGCAAACCAGTCTGCGACCCTTCTTCAGGGCAATGTGACACACGTGCCTTGTATGGCTCACGTGTTGAACCTGGTTGTCCAGCAATTTTTAAAACACTATCCCTGCCTACATGGCCTTCTGCAGAGGGCACGGTGTAACGCCTGCCTGGATCGACACACTCATATGGGCTGTAAAGGATAGGCTAGAGGCAAGCCACTCACCAAGCTGGACACCCAGAACCCTGAAACCCTTTAACCCCTATACAGTGATTTGGAATTACACAGGGCCCAAGTTGATCAATACCTGTGGAAGGCTGCAGTTCCAGAGAATAGTAGTCATGCAGGGTCAAAAACATTAATTGAGGAAGAGGAACAGAATGGGATGGCCAGGACTTAATCAGAAAACAAGCAGAGGTGAAGTGCGGATCGGCCAACGAGGTACATAAACAGCAAGCAGGAAACGTAGCCAGGTAACAAGCACACAAACTCATAAAACTGAACTGGGGGTAACAGTAACAAGAGGTTCATAGCTTTGTCTGGCAGTGGTCTGCAGACAGGAGGGGCCTAAAAAAGGGTGTGGTGTCTTCCCATTGGGACCAGAGTACAAATTGATTGAGTGGACTACGTTGGTGACTTAACAGCCGTGTGCGGCAATGATGCAAACCTGTCTGCGGCCCTTCGTCAGGGCAATGTGACACACGGGCCTTGTATGGCTCACGTGTTGAATCTGATTCTCCAGCAATTTTTAAAATACCATCCCGGCCTACATGGCCTTGTGCAGCGGGCACGCTGCTATGTGCTCACTTTCATCCTTCGCACCCAGCAGCTCAACAACTTTCATCGCTCCGGAAGTCTTAGGGTCTGGCGGTTAAACGCCGGAAATGCGATGTTCCGACACGCAGGAATTGGAATCTG
The DNA here is from genome assembly GCF_048569485.1 of Anomaloglossus baeobatrachus. Taxonomy (NCBI): domain Eukaryota; kingdom Metazoa; phylum Chordata; class Amphibia; order Anura; family Aromobatidae; genus Anomaloglossus; species Anomaloglossus baeobatrachus. The sequence continues at coordinate 827,277,929 of NC_134353.1, read as the reverse complement.
CACATGTTGCAGCGTGTGTGGCAGCACCGCAGTGCCCTGCTGAAATACGGTATGACGTATACCCTGGGCTAACTTGATCCAGAGGTGGTGCAGATCACGCTGCTGGAGTGGTGTCAGATCAAGGACCTATGCACCCTTCTACACAGTTTCCAAATGTCGACGAAGATGTTTAGCACTGGCAATGCCATTCTCAGCGTGACAATTCTGGTCATCTACATGATGGAGCACACTGTAAGCATTATTCGGAGTCAGGTATTGGTCCAAGAGGAAGGTGAGGAAGTACAGGAGGAGTCATATGCAGAAGGCATAATAAGATCTACAAGGTCCATACGGTAAGCGGCACCTAGGCAGCAGTTATGGTGGGGGATAGGGATTAACAAGGGCGCATAGTATGAGCAAAAATTGTTGAGGAAGGTGCAGGAGCCATGAAGAAATGGAGGACGAACTTGCGATGGGCATGGAAGACTCAGCAGATGAGTGAGAGCTTGCTCACATTTCGGTTGTGTGAGGTTGGGGGGAGAGGGCAGAGGAAGGAGGCACGATTCTCACCTCTCTGCCACCAACACACCAAGGACTTGGTCCTCCTGGATGCACAAGACACATGAGCGTCTTCTTGCTGCACTACCTACAACATGACCCTCGGATTGTACGAATTCGAAGTAATGCTAACTACTGGGTTGCCACACTGTTAGATCCCCGGTACAAGACAAAATTTGGCGAAAAAATTCATGCCATATAAAGGGACGCACGTGTACAGGAGTATCTTCAGAAGGTGTTACGCAATCTTCGATCTGCTTTTCCACTAAACACCAGTGCTGCACAGAGTGAATCTCAACGGTTTGTCATGGATAGGAGGAAATGGTCTTTTACTTGTCCACATCTGAAGGACCGTGGGCTGGCTGTTGTGCTGAGATGCCATTGAGTACGGTGTCCCTGCAGAGTTGCACTTTTGGTCATATACAAAATGAGTTGAAAAAGGACAGATGCGGGTGAAAAGGGGAACAGGTGTGTTGGAAAGGGGAAAAAAGTTTTGGTCCGTGGGTTTGGTGGTTAAGCAAAAGTAACATTTGATGAAGAAACACCATCTGTTACGGTGGGACTGGCAGATTTGGATAAGGTGGTATATACTATGTTACCGCTATATAACGAAAATTAATAAGAAAAGAAAGAGAAAGGTATATATCCCCATCAGCAGTCAGTGTCCACCGTGCTCCCAGATGGAAAAGGAGAGGTTGGCAACTGGAAGGTTAGGTGGAGGATACAGAGCTGTGTGGCTATGAAACTAATAGTAGCCTGAACAAAGTTAGACGCCACTCGGATCTTGAGACTGGGAGTCCTGTTAGCGTCACAGGGTCTACACGCCCACCCAGCCCAGGAACTCCCTGTTAACATCACAGGGGCCATTCAGTACGCTGACCGTGTGCATTGGGGCCACACCTGTGAACAGCAGGCGCATCAGCAGCAGCAGGCCTGTTAATGCCACTGGGCTGCACAAGCAGGACTTGTAGGACAGGAGCTGGTCTTAACCGTTCTGCGTTACCAACTGTGATGGTGGCCTGCATCGACGCCCTATCCCTGCCTACCTCTGGCCTAAAGCCGCAATGGGTTCAACACATGGAGGTGTGCTCTTTCGGAGCATAATAGAAGACTGCGCACCTCCTTGTTGTCTCCAGCCCCTTCTATAACCTGGGTCCGCCCCAAACCAGGGTGGACCACAATGCACCTCCTGGAGACAAAAGCAGAGTGATACGTCATGAGTGGCATAACTAGCGTCCTATTTGGAACCGCAACTTAAATGATGACCTCATGGCTGTCATGACACAAACACCTCACCAGTCATCGTCTGACCATCAATAATGAGGTGACAAGTCATAGGGGCGGGCCTCTGCAAGCCATTTGGGAGTGGCCTGGCCACATCGTCAGGACACCTGATGCCCTGTGGTCTAAATGGGCCCCCCACATCAGGGGCAGGGCCAAAGAGTTCATTACCGGACCTAGTTTCTGATGCAGTAAGTGCTTTAGCATGGTGTCTATGCACAACACAGGACTTAGACCCGGCACGGAGTGCAAGTACCTGTGCAAAGAGGCTTTTCGCACTAAGTGTGGGAGCATGCGCTGTAGCCCGAAATGAAGACTTAGCCTCAGGAATGGCACAGTCAGGCTGAGCATACTCACTAGGCGAAACACTGGAGTTAGGCTGCGGCTGGGGTAAATCGGCACACGCATGCGCACTAGCTGCCTCTCCACACTTAGACGTGGAGGAGAAAGCAGCCAGCTGGACAACCCGAGGCACAGGCCTAAATGGCAGCTGATGCCTGGGCGCAACTAAAACCACAGCAGGCTGCTTGCGTTTAAGGCGTCACCGTTTTGTAACAACAAATAACATCAAAAAGAACAGGTGTACTTCTTCCCATGGATAATCTGATATGATCCCTTTTTTCCTGGACACGACCATCGCTAACAAATGTAGATGAGGCCAAATCAGCAGCTGCTTCAATGGATCTGAATTGCTCCATAAAGTGGCCTCTCCTCCACCCCAATTTCAAGATCCCAAATACTCCATTCCTCTGTGGTGTCAATCCAATCGCACTTGCTTCCTAACAGCTCTCAAGTTTCCACCAGCCCTGCTGAGTATGGGGTGACAGAGATGGTTGAGTTTGCATAGCTGTTCAGTCGCACTATAGCCTGGGAATCAGAGGTCTGCTCCAAAGCTGCAATGAGTACAGACAAGGAAGTTATTATTATTTTTATTATTATTGATTTATAGAGCACCATTGATTCCATGGTGCTGTACATGAGAAGGGGGTTACATACAGAATACATATACAAGTAACTATAGACAGACTGGTACAGAGGGAAGAGGGCCCTGCCCTTGCAGGATTACATTCTAAAGGATTTTTGTGAGGAGACAGTAGGAGTTGTTTAGGTTGAGCGTCAAGTACGTATGGTGGTGGTGTCATTGAAGGTTATAGTCATTTCTGAACAGATGAGTTTTAAGATTCAGTTTGAAGCTTGCGTGTGTAGCATATAATCTAACGTGTTGAGGTAGCGAGTTCCATGAGACAGGGGAAATGATCTGCGCAGATAGCCTGAAGCTTTGTGACTGGGATCCAGGCCCCGATGAAGAAGGTGCTGAGCCTAATCTACACCCTCATTTCCAAAAAGTAAATCCTCCTGGTGGAGACAATGGGGAACATGATGAGGAGCACAGATACCTGATTGGAAGGACAACTTTACTATTCGGTCAGGGCAGGAAGAGGTTGTCTCGGAGGACTCAGGACGAGGGGAATGAAAACACACAGGGTTATTGATGAGGTTGGAGACAACACTTAGTGTCAATCCAAATTCAGCCAGTCGATGAGGTCAGCAGAGGAGGTGGAGGAGGATGCTACTGACGACGAGGTTACGTTGCGTCTTCCTGGCCAGAGACAAAGTACTGGAGCACGTCAACAACTGAATCCTGGACCACAACTTTGACTCTGAGCAGATGTCGTGTTGGCTATGCAGGTCGCATGGGCTGTAAGCCTTTCCTAGCCTGTGAATTTTTGGACATCGCAAAGGATCACCAAAGTCATGGAATCTGTAAGATTTGTCAACAATCTGTAAGTAGAAGGCAAAAACTCACACCTTTGAGTAGTTCCTCCATGAAGTATCACATAAATATAAAATGACAGCGTGAAGGTGTATTGCTCAGCTTTAGCAACTGTCAACACAATATGCTTATTTGCCGTTCATTGCATGCATTGTTGCAGACTACACACAAGGGGCTGCTGTTTTTTTGGATCTGCCTTTGGTCACTATAGCAATAGAAAATTGCTCTTCGGGGTGGACTTGGAGATGCTGTCTATGAACAGAAGGAAAAGCTAAAGGTGTGTGTTACAGCAAGGAGCCACCGCGGAAACACTTCGTTCAATTGTGAGGGGAGTTGTGTTGTACTTTGATGATGAGCACTGTAACGTCAGTGAGCAGCATCCTGTGCCACAGACCAACATTCTTACGGTGCTGTCTATACTGTTTACCGTGAGAGGAGCGTAAAGTCTGTATTTCTGGCAACTGGACATCACAGTACCCGGGTACGGTAGACTATGCCCAGACAATAATGCGGGCACGCAACACTTTGTTTTATTAGCAAAACACATATCTGTTCTGGGTAGGTCGACTATATAGACAATAAGACTTGCTGCCTCTGCACTGTCAAATTGTCACGTACAGTTTAAATCATAGAGGGACAGCAACACATGTTTGCATTGAATGTTGCTTTTCAAGATTTCCATGACTGTGTTGCAGAGCTGTGTGGTTTGCATTCACACTGTTATCATCTGCATTATCTGTGAGGCTTCAGCTAACAAGGGTATTCAGGGGGGGTCATGTGTTTTGTCTATGTTTAGGTAGATAACTTGGAAGCTCTTGTGATGCGCCACTGGTAGGTCGTGTTCGCACACACACACACACACACACACACACACACACGCACAAACACACAATTACTGCTACACAGAGGGATTAGCAGGTAGTAGGCAACAGAATAGATTGTTCAATTATTTTAATTGTATGCATGGTTCTTATTGTTTGTTTTGGTAAAGTTAAACAATCATTTATCAACCCAACTGCCTAGAGTCCTTTTCCTTTTGCCTGGTTTTGCTGCATACTGGGGAGCCCACCCTGTACACGACTTAAAATGAAGCATAAGTCGCAATGTGAATTTCACTGTGCTACAATGCGGCCTAGCGTGCCTGTGCAACCACCGCCTGCCCCATCAAGTGCATCTGTGTGCTCTTCATCCTCTGTGACTGTGGGGACAGCAGTCACACATGGTTTTTCACACTGAACTTCCACTCCTTAACCCGCAACAGGGAGTGTGATTGGCAGGTCATCACTTGTTTTGAAAGTGGAAACAGAAGGTATTGTTGAGCTGTCAGGCATCGACAGAACAATCATTGGATGCAGGCTACATTATATCCACGCCTGCACCTTCGTCACAGATTGCCTGGACTACCTGCAGTTAATAATTGCATTCCAGAAATGGAAAGGAGTGTAGAATGCACATGTGTTGTACCTTGCTTGGCAGCAAAGGAACACTAACTTAGTATTCCAGAATATTTTAGGAAGGCAGAAAAAGTCAGCTCTTTGTGCAAATTAAATAGCGTGGCAAAAGTGGACAGATGGGTACAGTGGCCGTGTTCTGTGGGTACTAGGACAGTAAAAGAAGCTTCACTTTCTATCCCTCCTAATGATCAAATGCAGCAAGGAATTCTCTGAGTTTGCTATAAAATTAGCATAGCTAAATGTGCATGAGGGTAGAATGCAGAGGTGCTTGAGATTGCTTGGCACAAGTGGCACAATAAAGGAGTCCTACAGGCATTTTTTGTATACCACTAATTTGCAGTATTTATTGCTATCATTATAGCTTATTAAAAACAGAGCAGGAGGGTGTCATGCAGAGGTGCTAGAAATAGCTTGGCACCAGTGGGGCACTAATGGAATACAACAGCCAGTTCTATGATGCAACTAAATGGCAGTATTTTTTGCTATCATTAAAGCTTATTAAAAACAGAGCAGGAGGGTGTCATGCAGAGGTGCAGTACATAGATTTGCACCAGTGGGGCACTAATGGAGTACAACAGCCACTTCTTGTATGCCACTAGGTACACTGAGTGTTTGCTAGTATAATGGCTTAGTTAAAAAGAGTTTGAGTGTGCAATGCAGGCAGACGTGCTGCAAATATCTTTCCACTAGTGTGACTACACAAAAGTCCAATAGCCACGTTTAGGATGCCACACTAGGTACACTGACTGTTTGCTAGTATAATGGCTTAGTTAAAAAGAGTTTGAGTGTGCAATGCAGGCAGACGTGCTGCAAATATCTTTCCACTAGTGTGACTACACAAAAGTCCAATAGCCACGTTTAGGATGCCACACTAGGTACACTGACTGTTTGCTAGTATAATGGCTTAGTTAAAAAGAGTTTGAGTGTGCAATGCAGGCAGACGTGCTGCAAATATCTTTGCAATAGTGTGACTAGACAAAAGTCCAATAGCCACTTTTAGGATGTCACTAGGTACACTGACTGTTTGCTAGTATAATGGCTTAGTTATAATGAGTTGGAGTGTGCAATGCAGGCAGAGGTGCTGCAAATGTGTTTGCACTAGTGTGACTAGACAACAGTCCAATAGCCACGTTTAGGATGCCACTAGGTACACTGAGTGTTTGCTAGTATAATGGCTTAGTTATAATGAGTTGGAGTGTGCAATGCAGGCAGAGGTGCTGCAAATATCTTTCCACTAGTGTGACTACACAAAAGTACAATAGCCACGTTTAGGATGCCACTAGGTACACTGACTGTTTGCTAGTATAATGGCTTAGTTAAAAAGAGTTTGAGTGTGCAATGCAGGCAGACGTGCTGCAAATATCTTTCCACTAGTGTGACTACACAAAAGTCCAATAGCCACGTTTCGGATGCCACACTGGGTACACTGACTGTTTGCTAGTATAATGGGTTAGTTAAAAAGAGTTTGAGTGTGCAATGCAGGCAGACGTGCTGCAAATATCTTTCCACTAGTGTGACTACACAAAAGTACAATAGCCACGTTTAGGATGCCACTAGGTACACTGACTGTTTGCTAGTATAATGGCTTAGTTAAAAAGAGTTTGAGTGTGCAATGCAGGCAGACGTGCTGCAAATATCTTTCCACTAGTGTGACTACACAAAAGTCCAATAGCCACGTTTCGGATGCCACACTGGGTACACTGACTGTTTGCTAGTATAATGGGTTAGTTAAAAAGAGTTTGAGTGTGCAATGCAGGCAGACGTGCTGCAAATATCTTTCCACTAGTGTGACTACACAAAAGTACAATAGCCACGTTTAGGATGCCACTAGGTACACTGAGTGTTTGCTAGTATAATGGCTTAGTTATAATGAGTTGGAGTGTGCAATGCAGGCAGAGGTGCTGCAAATGTGTTTGCACTAGTGTGACTAGACAACAGTCCAATAGCCACGTTTAGGATGCCACTAGGTACACTGAGTGTTTGCTAGTATAATGGCTTAGTTATAATGAGTTGGAGTGTGCAATGCAGGCAGAGGTGCTGCAAATATCTTTCCACTAGTGTGACTACACAAAAGTACAATAGCCACGTTTAGGATGCCACTAGGTACACTGACTGTTTGCTAGTATAATGGCTTAGTTAAAAAGAGTTTGAGTGTGCAATGCAGGCAGACGTGCTGCAAATATCTTTCCACTAGTGTGACTACACAAAAGTCCAATAGCCACGTTTCGGATGCCACACTGGGTACACTGACTGTTTGCTAGTATAATGGGTTAGTTAAAAAGAGTTTGAGTGTGCAATGCAGGCAGACGTGCTGCAAATATCTTTCCACTAGTGTGACTACACAAAAGTACAATAGCCACGTTTAGGATGCCACTAGGTACACTGACTGTTTGCTAGTATAATGGCTTAGTTAAAAAGAGTTTGAGTGTGCAATGCAGGCAGACGTGCTGCAAATATCTTTCCACTAGTGTGACTACACAAAAGTACAATAGCCACGTTTAGGATGCCACTAGGTACACTGACTGTTTGCTAGTATAATGGCTTAGTTAAAAAGAGTTTGAGTGTGCAATGTAGGCAGACGTGCTGCAAATATCTTTCCACTAGTGTGACTACACAAAAGTACAATAGCCACGTTTAGGATGCCACTAGGTACACTGACTGTTTGCTAGTATAAGGGCTTAGTTAAAAAGAGTTTGAGTGTGCAATGCAGGCAGACGTGCTGCAAATATCTTTCCACTAGTGTGACTACACAATATTCCAATAGCCACGTTTAGGATGCCACACTAGGTACAATGACTGTTTGCTAGTATAATGGCTTAGTTATAATGAGTTGGAGTGTGCAATGCAGGCAGACGTGCTGCAAATATCTTTGCAATAGTGTGACTAGACAAAAGTCCAATAGCCACTTTTAGGATGTCACTAGGTACACTGAGTGTTTGCTAGTATAATGGCTTAGTTATAATGAGTTGGAGTGTGCAATGCAGGCAGAGGTGCTGCAAATGTGTTTGCACTAGTGTGACTAGACAACAGTCCAATAGCCACGTTTAGGATGCCACTAGGTACACTGACTGTTTGCTAGTATAATGGCTTAGTTAAAAAGAGTTTGAGTGTGCAATTCAGGCAGACGTGCTGCAAATATCTTTCCACTAGTGTGACTACACAAAAGTACAATAGCCACGTTTAGGATGCCACACTAGGTACAATGACTGTTTGCTAGTATAATGGCTTAGTTAAAAAGAGTTTGAGTGTGCAATGCAGGCAGACGTGCTGCAAATATCTTTCCACTAGTGTGACTACACAAAAGTACAATAGCCACGTTTAGGATGCCACTAGGTACACTGACTGTTTGCTAGTATAATGGCTTAGTTATAATGAGTTCGAGTGTGCAATGCAGGCAGACGTGCTGCAAATATCTTTGCAATAGTGTGACTAGACAAAAGTCCAATAGCCACTTTTAGGATGTCACTAGGTACACTGAGTGTTTGCTAGTATAATGGCTTAGTTATAATGAGTTCGAGTGTGCAATGCAGGCAGAGGTGCTGCAAATGTGTTTGCACTAGTGTGACTACACAAAAGTCCAATAGCCACGTTTAGGATGCCACACTAGGTACAATGACTGTTTGCTAGTATAATGGCTTAGTTATAATGAGTTGGAGTGTGCAATGCAGGCAGACGTGCTGCAAATATCTTTCCACTACTGTGACTACACAAAAGTACAATAGCCACGTTTAGGATGCCACTAGGTACACTGACTGTTTGCTAGTATAATGGCTTAGTTAAAAAAGTTTGAGTGTGCAATGCAGGCAGACGTGCTGCAAATATCTTTCCACTAGTGTGACTACACAAAAGTCCAATAGCCACGTTTAGGAGGTCACTAGGTACACTGAGTGTTTGCTAGTATAATGGCTTAGTTATAATGAGTTGGAGTGTGCAATGCAGGCAGAGGTGCTGCAAATGTGTTTGCACTAGTGTGACTAGACAACAGTCCAATAGCCACGTTTAGGATGCCACTAGGTACACTGAGTGTTTGCTAGTATAATGGCTTAGTTATAATGAGTTGGAGTGTGCAATGCAGGCAGAGGTGCTGCAAATGTGTTTGCACTAGTGTGACTAGACAACAGTCCAATAGCCACGTTTAGGATGCCACTAGGTACACTGAGTGTTTGCTAGTATAATGGCTTAGTTATAATGAGTTGGAGTGTGCAATGCAGGCAGAGGTGCTGCAAATGTCTTTGCACTAGTGTGACTAGACAACAGTCCAATAGCCACGTTTAGGATGCCACTAGGTACACTGAGTGTTTGCTAGTATAATGGCTTAGTTATAATGAGTTGGAGTGTGCAATGCAGGCAGAGGTGCTGCAAATGTCTTTGCACTAGTGGGACTATAGCAAAGTCCAATAGCCACGTTTAGGATGCCACTAGGTACACTGACTTTTTGCTAGTATAATGGCTTAGTTAAAAAGAGTTTGAGTGTGCAATGCAGGCAGACGTGCTGCAAATATCTTTCCACTAGTGTGACTACACAAAAGTACAATAGCCACGTTTAGGATGCCACTAGGTACACTGACTGTTTGCTAGTATAATGGCTTAGTTAAAAAGAGTTTGAGTGTGCAATGCAGGCAGACGTGCTGCAAATATCTTTCCACTAGTGTGACTACACAAAAGTACAATAGCCACGTTTAGGATGCCACTAGGTACACTGACTGCTTGCTAGTATAATGGCTTAGTTAAAAAGAGTTTGAGTGTGCAATGCAGGCAGACGTGCTGCAAATATCTTTCCACTAGTGTGACTACACAAAAGTACAATAGCCACGTTTAGGATGCCACTAGGTACACTGACTGTTTGCTAGTATAATGGCTTAGTTAAAAAGAGTTTGAGTGTGCAATGCAGGCAGACGTGCTGCAAATATCTTTCCACTAGTGTGACTACACAAAAGTACAATAGCCACGTTTAGGATGCCACTAGGTACACTGACTGTTTGCTAGTATAAGGGCTTAGTTAAAAAGAGTTTGAGTGTGCAATGCAGGCAGACGTGCTGCAAATATCTTTCCACTAGTGTGACTACACAAAAGTCCAATAGCCACGTTTAGGATGCCACACTAGGTACAATGACTGTTTGCTAGTATAATGGCTTAGTTAAAAAGATTTTGAGTGTGCAATGCAGGCAGACGTGCTGCAAATATCTTTGCAATAGTGTGACTAGACAAAAGTCCAATAGCCACTTTTAGGATGCCACTAGGTACACTGAGTGTTTGCTAGTATAATGGCTTAGTTATAATGAGTTGGAGTGTGCAATGCAGGCAGAGGTGCTGCAAATGTGTTTGCACTTGTGTGACTAGACAACAGTCCAATAGCCACGTATAGGATGCCACTAAGTACACCGAGTGTTTGCTAGTATAATGGCTTAGTTATAATGAGTTGGAGTGTGCAATGCAGGCAGAGGTGCTGCAAATGTCTTTGCACTAGTGGGACTATAGCAAAGTCCAATAGCCACGTTTAGGATGCCACTAGGTACACTGACTGTTTGCTAGTATAATGGCTTAGTTAAAAAGAGTTTGAGTGTGCAATGCAGGCAGACGTGCTGCAAATATCTTTCCACTAGTGTGACTACACAAAAGTACAATAGCCACGTTTAGGATGCCACTAGGTACACTGACTGTTTGCTAGTATAATGGCTTAGTTAAAAAAAGTTTGAGTGTGCAATGCAGGCAGACGTGCTGCAAATATCTTTCCACTAGTGTGACTACACAAAAGTCCAATAGCCACGTTTAGGATGCCACACTAGGTACACTGAGTGTTTGCTAGTATAATGGCTTAGTTAAAAAGAGTTTGAGTGTGCAATGCAGGCAGACGTGCTGCAAATATCTTTCCACTAGTGTGACTACACAAAAGTACAATAGCCACGTTTAGGATGCCACACTAGGTACAATGACTGTTTGCTAGTATAATGGCTTAGTTAAAAAGAGTTTGAGTGTGCAATGCAGGCAGACGTGCTGCAAATATCTTTCCACTAGTGTGACTACACAAAAGTACAATAGCCACGTTTAGGATGCCACTAGGTACACTGACTGTTTGCTAGTATAATGGCTTAGTTATAATGAGTTGGAGTGTGCAATGCAGGCAGACGTGCTGCAAATATCTTTGCAATAGTGTAACTAGACAAAAGTCCAATAGCCACTTTTAGGATGTCACTAGGTACACTGAGTGTTTGCTAGTATAATGGCTTAGTTATAATGAGTTGGAGTGTGCAATGCAGGCAGAGGTGCTGCAAATGTGTTTGCACTAGTGTGACTAGACAACAGTCCAATAGCCACGTTTAGGATGCCACACTAGGTACACTGAGTGTTTGCTAGTATAATGGCTTAGTTATAATGAGTTGGAGTGTGCAATGCAGGCAGAGGTGCTGCAAATGTCTTTGCACTAGTGGGACTATAGTAAAGTCCAATAGCCACGTTTAGGATGCCACTAGGTACACTGACTGTTTGCTAGTATAATGGCTTAGTTAAAAAGAGTTTGAGTGTGCAATGCAGGCAGACGTGCTGCAAATATCTTTGCAATAGTGTGACTAGACAAAAGTCCAATAGCCACTTTTAGGATGTCACTAGGTACACTGAGTGTTTGCTAGTATAATGGCTTAGTTAAAAAGAGTTTGAGTGTGCAATGCAGGCAGACGTGCTGCAAATATCTTTCCACTAGTGTGACAACACAAAATTCCAATAGCCACGTTTAGGATGCCACACTAGGTACACTGAGTGTTTGCTAGTATAATGGCTTAGTTAAAAAGAGTTTGAGTGTGCAATGCAGGCAGACGTGCTGCAAATATCTTTCCACTAGTGTGACTACACAAAAGTACAATAGCCACGTTTAGGATGCCACACTAGGTACAATGACTGTTTGCTAGTATAATGGCTTAGTTAAAAAGAGTTTGAGTGTGCAATGCAGGCAGACGTGCTGCAAATATCTTTCCACTAGTGTGACTACACAAAAGTACAATAGCCACGTTTAGGATGCCACTAGGTACACTGACTGTTTGCTAGTATAATGGCTTAGTTATAATGAGTTGGAGTGTGTAATGCAGGCAGACGTGCTGCAAATATCTTTGCAATAGTGTGACTAGACAAAAGTCCAATAGCCACTTTTAGGATGTCACTAGGTACACTGAGTGTTTGCTAGTATAATGGCTTAGTTATAATGAGTTGGAGTGTGCAATGCAGGCAGAGGTGCTGCAAATGTGTTTGCACTAGTGTGACTACACAAAAGTCCAATAGCCACGTTTAGGATGCCACACTAGGTACAATGACTGTTTGCTAGTATAATGGCTTAGTTATAATGAGTTGCAGTGTGCAATGCAGGCAGACGTGCTGCAAATATCTTTCCACTACTGTGACTACACAAAAGTACAATAGCCACGTTTAGGATGCCACGAAATACACTGACTGTTTGCTAGTATAATGGCTTAGTTAAAAAGAGTTTGAGTGTGCAATGCAGGCAGACGTGCTGCAAATATCTTTGCAATAGTGTGACTAGACAAAAGTCCAATAGCCACTTTTAGGATGTCACTAGGTACACTGAGTGTTTGCTAGTATAATGGCTTAGTTATAATGAGTTGGAGTGTGCAATGCAGGCAGACGTGCTGCAAATGTGTTTGCACTAGTGTGACTAGACAACAGTCCAATAGCCACGTTTAGGATGCCACTAGGTACACTGAGTGTTTGCTAGTATAATGGCTTAGTTATAATGAGTTGGAGTGTGCAATGCAGGCAGAGGTGCTGCAAATGTCTTTGCACTAGTGGGACTATAGCAAAGTCCAATAGCCACGTTTAGGATGCCACTAGGTACACTGACTGTTTGCTAGTATAATGGCTTAGTTAAAAAGAGTTTGAGTGTGCAATGCAGGCAGACGTGCTGCAAATATCTTTCCACTAGTGTGACTACACAAAAGTACAATAGCCACGTTTAGGATGCCACTAGGTACACTGACTGTTTGCTAGTATAATGGCTTAGTTAAAAAGAGTTTGAGTGTGCAATGCAGGCAGACGTGCTGCAAATATCTTTCCACTAGTGTGACTACACAAAAGTCCAATAGCCACGTTTCGGATGCCACACTAGGTACACTGACATTTTGCTAGTATAATGGCTTAGTTGAAAAGAGTTTGAGTGTGCAATGCAGGCAGACGTGCTGCAAATATCTTTCCACTAGTGTGACTACACAAAAGTCCAATAGCCACGTTTAGGATGCCACACTAGGTACAATGACTGTTTGCTAGTATAATGGCTTAGTTAAAAAGATTTTGAGTGTGCAATGCAGGCAGACGTGCTGCAAATATCTTTCCACTAGTGTGACTAGACAAAAGTCCAATAGCCACTTTTAGGATGCCACTAGGTACACTGAGTGTTTGCTAGTATAATGGCTTAGTTATAATGAGTTGGAGTGTGCAATGCAGGCAGAGGTGCTGCAAATGTCTTTGCACTAGTGGGACTATAGTAAAGTCCAATAGCCACGTTTAGGATGCCACTAGGTACACTGACTGTTTGCTAGTATAATGGCTTAGTTAAAAAGAGTTTGAGTGTGCAATGCAGGCAGACGTGCTGCAAATATCTTTGCAATAGTGTGACTAGACAAAAGTCCAATAGCCACTTTTAGGATGTCACTAGGTACACTGAGTGTTTGCTAGTATAATGGCTTAGTTAAAAAGAGTTTGAGTGTGCAATGCAGGCAGACGTGCTGCAAATATCTTTCCACTAGTGTGACAACACAAAATTCCAATAGCCACGTTTAGGATGCCACACTAGGTACACTGAGTGTTTGCTAGTATAATGGCTTAGTTAAAAAGAGTTTGAGTGTGCAATGCAGGCAGACGTGCTGCAAATATCTTTCCACTAGTGTGACTACACAAAAGTACAATAGCCACGTTTAGGATGCCACACTAGGTACAATGACTGTTTGCTAGTATAATGGCTTAGTTAAAAAGAGTTTGAGTGTGCAATGCAGGCAGACGTGCTGCAAATATCTTTCCACTAGTGTGACTACACAAAAGTACAATAGCCACGTTTAGGATGCCACTAGGTACACTGACTGTTTGCTAGTATAATGGCTTAGTTATAATGAGTTGGAGTGTGTAATGCAGGCAGATGTGCTGCAAATATCTTTGCAATAGTGTGACTAGACAAAAGTCCAATAGCCACTTTTAGGATGTCACTAGGTACACTGAGTGTTTGCTAGTATAATGGCTTAGTTATAATGAGTTGGAGTGTGCAATGCAGGCAGAGGTGCTGCAAATGTGTTTGCACTAGTGTGACTACACAAAAGTCCAATAGCCACGTTTAGGATGCCACACTAGGTACAATGACTGTTTGCTAGTATAATGGCTTAGTTATAATGAGTTGCAGTGTGCAATGCAGGCAGACGTGCTGCAAATATCTTTCCACTACTGTGACTACACAAAAGTACAATAGCCACGTTTAGGATGCCACGAAATACACTGACTGTTTGCTAGTATAATGGCTTAGTTAAAAAGAGTTTGAGTGTGCAATGCAGGCAGACGTGCTGCAAATATCTTTGCAATAGTGTGACTAGACAAAAGTCCAATAGCCACTTTTAGGATGTCACTAGGTACACTGAGTGTTTGCTAGTATAATGGCTTAGTTATAATGAGTTGGAGTGTGCAATGCAGGCAGACGTGCTGCAAATGTGTTTGCACTAGTGTGACTAGACAACAGTCCAATAGCCACGTTTAGGATGCCACTAGGGACTAGACAACAGTCCAATAGCCACGTTTAGGATGCCACTAGGTACACTGACTGTTTGCTAGTATAATGGCTTAGTTAAAAAGAGTTTGAGTGTGCAATGCAGGCAGACGTGCTGCAAATATCTTTCCACTAGTGTGACTACACAAAAGTACAATAGCCACGTTTAGGATGCCACTAGGTACACTGACTGTTTGCTAGTATAATGGCTTAGTTAAAAAGAGTTTGAGTGTGCAATGCAGGCAGACGTGCTGCAAATATCTTTCCACTAGTGTGACTACACAAAAGTCCAATAGCCACGTTTCGGATGCCACACTAGGTACACTGAGTGTTTGCTAGTATAATGGCTTAGTTAAAAAGAGTTTGAGTGTGCAATGCAGGCAGACGTGCTGCAAATATCTTTCCACTAGTGTGACTACACAAAAGTCCAATAGCCACGTTTAGGATGCCACACTAGGTACAATGACTGTTTGCTAGTATAATGGCTTAGTTAAAAAGATTTTGAGTGTGCAATGCAGGCAGACGTGCTGCAAATATCTTTCCACTAGTGTGACTAGACAAAAGTCCAATAGCCACTTTTAGGATGCCACTAGGTACACTGAGTGTTTGCTAGTATAATGGCTTAGTTATAATGAGTTGGAGTGTGCAATGCAGGCAGAGGTGCTGCAAATGTGTTTGCACTAGTGTGACTAGACAACAGTACAATAGCCACGTTTAGGATGCCACTAGGTACACTGACTGTTTGCTAGTATAATGGCTTAGTTAAAAAGAGTTTGAGTGTGCAATGCAGGCAGACGTGCTGCAAATATCTTTCCACTAGTGTGACTACACAAAAGTACAATAGCCACTAGGTACACTGAGTGTTTGCTAGTATAATGGCTTAGTTATAATGAGTTGTAGTGTGCAATGCAGGCAGAGGTGCTGCAAATGTGTTTGCACTAGTGTGACTAGACAACAGTCCAATAGCCACGTTTAGGATGCCACTAGGTACACTGAGTGTTTGCTAGTATAATGGCTTAGTTATAATGAGTTGGAGTGTGCAATGCAGGCAGAGGTGCTGCAAATGTCTTTGCACTAGTGGGACTATAGCAAAGTCCAATAGCCACGTTTAGGATGCCACTAGGTACACTGAGTGTTTGCTAGTATAATGGCTTAGTTAAAAAGAGTTTGAGTGTGCAATGCAGGCAGACGTGCTGCAAATATCTTTCCACTAGTGTGACTACACAAAAGTACAATAGCCACGTTTAGGATGCCACTAGGTACACTGACTGTTTGCTAGTATAATGGCTTAGTTAAAAAGAGTTTGAGTGTGCAATGCCGGCAGACGTGCTGCAAATATCTTTCCACTAGTGTGACTACACAATATTCCAATAGCCACGTTTAGGATGCCACACTAGGTACAATGACTGTTTGCTAGTATAATGGCTTAGTTAAAAAGATTTTGAGTGTGCAATGCAGGCAGACGTGCTGCAAATATCTTTGCAATAGTGTGACTAGACAAAAGTCCAATAGCCACTTTTAGGATGCCACTAGGTACACTGAGTGTTTGCTAGTATAATGGCTTAGTTATAATGAGTTGGAGTGTGCAATGCAGGCAGAGATGCTGCAAATGTGTTTGCACTAGTGTGACTAGACAACAGTCCAATAGCCACGGTTAGGATGCCACTAGGTACACTGAGTGTTTGCTAGTATAATGGCTTAGTTATAATGAGTTGGAGTGTGCAATGCAGGCAGAGGTGCTGCAAATGTCTTTGCACTAGTGGGACTATAGCAAAGTCCAATAGCCACGTTTAGGATGCCACTAGGTACACTGACTGTTTGCTAGTATAATGGCTTAGTTAAAAAGAGTTTGAGTGTGCAATGCAGGCAGACGTGCTGCAAATATCTTTCCACTAGTGTGACTACACAAAAGTCCAATAGCCACGTTTAGGATGCCACACTAGGTACACTGAGTGTTTGCTAGTATAATGGCTTAGTTAAAAAGAGTTTGAGTGTGCAATGCAGGCAGACGTGCTGCAAATATCTTTCCACTAGTGTGACTACACAAAAGTACAATAGCCACGTTTAGGATGCCACACTAGGTACAATGACTGTTTGCTAGTATAATGGCTTAGTTAAAAAGAGTTTGAGTGTGCAATGCAGGCAGACGTGCTGCAAATATCTTTCCACTAGTGTGACTACACAAAAGTACAATAGCCACGTTTAGGATGCCACTAGGTACACTGACTGTTTGCTAGTATAATGGCTTAGTTATAATGAGTTGGAGTGTGCAATGCAGGCAGACGTGCTGCAAATATCTTTCCACTAGTGTGACTACACAAAAGTCCAATAGCCACGTTTAGGATGCCACACTAGGTACACTGAGTGTTTGCTAGTATAATGGCTTAGTTAAAAAGAGTTTGAGTGTGCAATGCAGGCAGACGTGCTGCAAATATCTTTCCACTAGTGTGACTACACAAAAGTACAATAGCCACGTTTAGGATGCCACACTAGGTACAATGACTGTTTGCTAGTATAATGGCTTAGTTAAAAAGAGTTTGAGTGTGCAATGCAGGCAGACGTGCTGCAAATATCTTTCCACTAGTGTGACTACACAAAAGTACAATAGCCACGTTTAGGATGCCACTAGGTACACTGACTGTTTGCTAGTATAATGGCTTAGTTATAATGAGTTGGAGTGTGCAATGCAGGCAGACGTGCTGCAAATATCTTTGCAATAGTGTGACTAGACAAAAGTCCAATAGCCACTTTTAGGATGTCACTAGGTACACTGAGTGTTTGCTAGTATAATGGCTTAGCTATAATGAGTTGGAGTGTGCAATGCAGGCAGAGGTGCTGCAAATGTGTTTGCACTAGTGTGACTAGACAACAGTCCAATAGCCACGTTTAGGATGCCACACTAGGTACACTGAGTGTTTGCTAGTATAATGGCTTAGTTATAATGAGTTGGAGTGTGCAATGCAGGCAGAGGTGCTGCAAATGTCTTTGCACTAGTGGGACTATAGTAAAGTCCAATAGCCACGTTTAGGATGCCACTAGGTACACTGACTGTTTGCTAGTATAATGGCTTAGTTAAAAAGAGTTTGAGTGTGCAATGCAGGCAGACGTGCTGCAAATATCTTTCCACTAGTGTGACAACACAAAATTCCAATAGCCACGTTTAGGATGCCACACTAGGTACACTGAGTGTTTGCTAGTATAATGGCTTAGTTAAAAAGAGTTTGAGTGTGCAATGCAGGCAGACGTGCTGCAAATATCTTTCCACTAGTGTGACTACACAAAAGTACAATAGCCACGTTTAGGATGCCACACTAGGTACAATGACTGTTTGCTAGTATAATGGCTTAGTTAAAAAGAGTTTGAGTGTGCAATGCAGGCAGACGTGCTGCAAATATCTTTCCACTAGTGTGACTACACAAAAGTACAATAGCCACGTTTAGGATGCCACTAGGTACACTGACTGTTTGCTAGTATAATGGCTTAGTTATAATGAGTTGGAGTGTGTAATGCAGGCAGACGTGCTGCAAATATCTTTGCAATAGTGTGACTAGACAAAAGTCCAATAGCCACTTTTAGGATGTCACTAGGTACACTGAGTGTTTGCTAGTATAATGGCTTAGTTATAATGAGTTGGAGTGTGCAATGCAGGCAGAGGTGCTGCAAATGTGTTTGCACTAGTGTGACTACACAAAAGTCCAATAGCCACGTTTAGGATGCCACACTAGGTACAATGACTGTTTGCTAGTATAATGGCTTAGTTATAATGAGTTGGAGTGTGCAATGCAGGCAGACGTGCTGCAAATATCTTTCCACTACTGTGACTACACAAAAGTACAATAGCCACGTTTAGGATGCCACTAGGTACACTGACTGTTTGCTAGTATAATGGCTTAGTTAAAAAGAGTTTGAGTGTGCAATGCAGGCAGACGTGCTGCAAATATCTTTCCACTAGTGTGACTACACAAAAGTCCAATAGCCACGTTTAGGATGCCACACTAGGTACACTGAGTGTTTGCTAGTATAATGGCTTAGTTAAAAAGAGTTTGAGTGTGCAATGCAGGCAGACGTGCTGCAAATATCTTTCCACTAGTGTGACTACACAAAAGTACAATAGCCACGTTTAGGATGCCACACTAGGTACAATGACTGTTTGCTAGTATAATGGCTTAGTTAAAAAGAGTTTGAGTGTGCAATGCAGGCAGACGTGCTGCAAATATCTTTCCACTAGTGTGACTACACAAAAGTACAATAGCCACGTTTAGGATGCCACTAGGTACACTGACTGTTTGCTAGTATAATGGCTTAGTTATAATGAGTTGGAGTGTGCAATGCAGGCAGAGGTGCTGCAAATGTGTTTGCACTAGTGTGACTAGACAACAGTCCAATAGCCACATTTAGGATGCCACTAGGTACACTGAGTGTTTGCTAGTATAATGGCTTAGTTATAATGAGTTGGAGTGTGCAATGCATGCAGACGTGCTGCAAATGTCTTTGTACTAGTGTGACTAGACAACAGTCCAATAGCCACGTTTAGGATGCCACTAGGTACACTGAGTGTTTGCTAGTATAATGGCTTAGTTATAATGAGTTGGAGTGTGCAATGCAGGCAGAGGTGCTGCAAATGTCTTTGCACTAGTGGGACTATAGCAAAGTCCAATAGCCACGTTTAGGATGCCACTAGGTACACTGAGTGTTTGCTAGTATAATGGCTTAGTTATAATGAGTTGGAGTGTGCAATGCAGGCAGAGGTGCTGCAAATGTGTTTGCACTAGTGTGACTAGACAACAGTCCAATAGCCACATTTAGGATGCCACTAGGTACACTGAGTGTTTGCTAGTATAATGGCTTAGTTATAATGAGTTGGAGTGTGCAATGCAGGCAGACGTGCTGCAAATGTCTTTGTACTAGTGTGACTAGACAACAGTCCAATAGCCACGTTTAGGATGCCACTAGGTACACTGATTGTTTGCTAGTATAATGGCTTAGTTATAATGAGTTGGAGTGTGCAATGCAGGCAGAGGTGCTGCAAATGTCTTTGCACTAGTGGGACTATAGCAAAGTCCAATAGCCACGTTTAGGATGCCACTAGGTACACTGAGTGTTTGCTAGTATAATGGCTTAGTTATAATGAGTTGGAGTGTGCAATGCAGGCAGAGGTGCTGCAAATGTCTTTGCACTAGTGCGACTATAGCAAAGTCCAATAGCCACGTTTAGGATGCCACTAGGTACACTGAGTGTTTGCTAGTATAATGGCTTAGTTATAATGAGTTGGAGTGTGCAATGCAGGCAGACGTGCTGCAATTGTCTTTGTACTAGTGTGACTAGACAACAGTCCAATAGCCACGTTTAGGATGCCACTAGGTACACTGATTGTTTGCTAGTATAATGGCTTAGTTATAATGAGTTGGAGTGTGCAATGCAGGCAGAGGTGCTGCAAATGTCTTTGCACTAGTGGGACTATAGCAAAGTCCAATAGCCACGTTTAGGATGCCACTAGGTACACTGAGTGTTTGCTAGTATAATGGCTTAGTTATAATGAGTTGGAGTGTGCAATGCAGGCAGAGGTGCTGCAAATGTCTTTGCACTAGTGCGACTATAGCAAAGTCCAATAGCCACGTTTAGGATGCCACTAGGTACACTGAGTGTTTGCTAGTATAATGGCTTAGTTATAATGAGTTGGAGTGTGCAATGCAGGCAGAGGTGCTGCAAATGTGTTTGCACTAGTGTGACTAGACAACAGTCCAATAGCCACGTATAGGATGCCACTAGGTACACTGAGTGTTTGCTAGTATAATGGCTTAGTTATAATGAGTTGGAGTGTGCAATGCAGGCAGAGGTGCTGCAAATGTCTTTGCACTAGTGGGACTATAGCAAAGTCCAATAGCCACGTTTAGGATGCCACTAGGTACACTGAGTGTTTGCTAGTATAATGGCTTAGTTATAATGAGTTGGAGTGTGCAGAGGACAGGAGGGTACAGTGCCAGGATTGTGGGGCTCTGGGTAGAGGAAAGGAAGCCTGCCTTTCTATTCCCTCCTAATGGGGAAATGCAGCGACGAAATCCCTGACCTTTGCTACACAGACGCTGTCGCTGTTTTCAGGACCTGTCACCTTAACTCTGACCCTGCCCGTACGAGCCCTTAAAAGGACTGATGGAAAGTGCTATCCCTATGCTGTCCAGCGCTGTGTATGGAGCGCATACAGCTGTATCAGCGATAGTACTCAGGACGGAGCTGCGCCAGTGATGTCTGACACCAAGGATGCAGAAGAGATAATGGCGTCCTGGAGGAAAATGTCCGGTTTTATAATGCAGGGACATGTGACATGGACATCCTATCACACATGCCGTTGCTTCTCTGGCTAAACGTCCACTTAGCTGTGTGTGAGTCTGGGATTGGCTGACATGCTGGCCTGCCCCACAAGACGCGCGCGCTTAGGGAAGGAAGACAAGGAAAAAAAAAAAAAATGGCGATCGCCATTATACAAACAGCAGTAATCTGAAGGCGCTGTTCACGCACACTATACACTGAAATGTCATAATAGTGTGAGTCACAGAGTGACTTACACTATTACAGCGGAAAGCCAGCTAGGAATTAGCTGTTTTTTTGCTGCTAGAACCGTTCTCGAACGTTTCTAGAACTATCGAGTTCGATCTAGAACAGGCCCCAAAATCACTCGAGCCTAGAACTGGAGAACCTCGAACCGCGAACCGCGCTCAACTCTACTCACGTGGCTTTGTTCTAACATTATGAGCCTTTTGCCCAATAAGTGCCAGCTTCACTCTCCCCGGTGTTTGGGCACAAGATTCGTGTGTCATAACAATTACACCTGAAACCTGGGAGTGCGAATAGTGATACTGCTGGAACAGAGCCGGCATCGGAGGTGAGTATAAGTGTTGTTATTAGAGTTGAGCGCGGTTCGTAGTTCGTGGTTCTCCATTTCGCGGTTCGAGTGATTTTGGGGTCTGTTCTAGATCGAACTAGAACTCGAGCTTTTTGCTAAAGCTCGATAGTTCTAGTTCCGTTCGTGAACGGTTCTAGGAGCAAAAAGCCAAGCTAATTACTAGCTGGCTTTCCGCTGTAATAGTGTAAGTCACTCTGTGATTCACACTATTATGAAATTTCAGTGTATAGTGTGCGGGAACAGCGCATTCAGATCACTGCTGCTGGGATAATGGCAATCACCATTTTTTTTTTTTCTTTGTCTTCCTTCCCTAAGGGCGCGTGTAGTGGGGCGGGCCAGCATGTCAGCCAATCCCAGACACACACACAGCTAAGTGGACTTTTAGCCAGAGAAGCAACGGCATGTGTGATAGGATGTCCATGTCACATGTCCCTGCATTATAAAAACGGGTATCTGCCCATCAGGACGCCATTATCTGCCTTCTGCGTCTGGGTGTCAGTCACCGCAGGTGCAGCTCCTGTCTCCGATACTGCTGTGTACACCCTACACACAGCGCTATACAGAATAGGGATAGAAGTTTCTTTTAGGCCTTGTAAGGGCTAATAACAGCAGGCTCAGAGCCATAGGTGACAGTCAGGTCACTGAAAACAGATTTTAACAGCTACAGAGGATAACAGCGTCTGTGTAGCTAAGGTCAGGGACTTCCTCGCTGCATTTCCCCATTAGTAGGGATATAAAGTGAGGCTTCCTTTCCTCTACACAGACCCACAACCCTGCCACTGTACCCTCCTGCCCTTTGCACACTCCAACTCATTGTTACTAAGCCATTATACTAGCAAACACTGAGGAAACTTTGTGGCATCCTAAAAGTGTCTGTTGGACTTCCATTAGTGTCCCACTAGTGCAAATCTATTTGCAGCACCTCTGCATTGCACACTCAAGATCATTGTTACTAAGCCATTATACTAGCAAACACTGAGGAAACTTAGTGGCATCCTAAAAGTGGCTGTTGGACTTCCATTAGTGTCCCACTAGTGCAAATCTATTTGCAGCACCTCTGCATTGCACACTCAAGCTCATTGTTACTAAGCCATTATACTAGCAAACACTGAGGAAACTTAGTGGCATCCTAAAAGTGGCTGTTGGACTTCCATTATTGTCCCACTAGTGCAAAGATATTTGCAGCACCTCTGCATTGCACACTGAAACTCATTGTTACTTAGCCATTCTAATAGCAAACTATGCTGCCAGTTTAAGGGCCATAGTTGCATTGTCAGGGATAGTTATTGTTTATTCTGTTGTTAATAAAGCTAGACCACCGCTGCAATCTACACCACCTCTCAATTTTTACTACCACATTTTAAGTGCACAATCTTGTTGCAATCAAAATGAGTGGCAAAATGACAGATGCTGGTGGAAAGGGGAAGAGGCGTGTTGGAAAAGGAAAAAAAGGGTTTGTCCGTGGGGAAGGTGGCAAAGCTCCATTAACATCTGCTGAAGATAGACCATCTTCCATCAAAAGTAAGATGTCTACTACTTACCGTGGACAATCCGATGTGCTCCCTTTTTTACGGACACGAACAACTGGAACAAAGGTAGATGATGGCCAAAAAAGGAAAATGCTTGAATGGATCTCAAGTGGTCCAACAAGTGCCCTCTCCGCCACCTCAACTACCGCATCCAAAAAACACCAGTCCTCTGAGTTGTCATCCTAATCACACTTGCTTTCTCCCAGCTCTGAAGTCTGCACAGTATGGTGGAACTGAGATGGCTGAGTCTGCAGAGCTGTTCAGTCACACTATAGCCTGGGAATCAGAGGTCTGCTCCCAAGTTACAGTGAGTACAGACCAGGAAATGGTCTGCAGTGATGCCCAGAACCTTTGTGACTCTGATTCAGGCCGTGAGGACCAAGACACAGCGGCTGAGTTGTGGGCAGCTCTGGGGAGTAAGTTTAATAAATGGTTGTCTCTACTCAACCTGCAGCCTGGTAAGGCCATGAGAACATGAAGAAATGGAGGACGAACTGTCCATGGACATGGAAGATTCAGCGGATGAGGGAGACCTTGGTCAAATTTCAATTGAAAGAGGTTGGGGGGAGATGTCAGAGGAAGAAAGAACGGTTAGCACCTCTATGCCACAAACACAGCGTGGACTTGGTCCGCATGACTGCGCAAGACACATGAGCGCCTTCTTGCTGCACTACCTCCAACATGACCCTCGTATTGTCAAAATTGGAAGTGATGATCACTACTGGCTTGCCACACTATTAGATCCCCGGTACAAGTCCAAATTTTGTGACATAATTCCAGCCATAGAAAGGGACGCACGTATGCAGGAGTATCAGCAAAAGCTGTTACTCGATCTTAGCTCGGCTTTTCCACCAAACAACCGTGGTGCAGGGAGTGAATCTCCCAGTTGTAACTTGACAAACATGGGACGGTCTCGTCATCTTCAACAGTCTACCCGTACCAGCAGCACCGTATCTGGTGCTGGTAACAGCAATTTTATTGAATCTTTTCATAATTTTTTTAGACCGTCCTTTGCAAGGACACCAGAGACAACAAGTCTGACACATAGTCAACGGCTGGAGAGGATGATACAGGAGTATCTCTAAATGAACATCGATGCCATGACTTTGCAAATGGAGCCTTGCTCATTTTGGGCTTCAAATCTTGAAAAATGGCCAGAGCTCTCCACTTACGCCTTGGAGATTTTGTCGTGTCCAGCTGCCAGCGTTGTCTCTGAACGTGTCTTCAGTGCTGCTGGGTGTGTTCTGACAGATAAGTGCACGCGTCTGTCCAGTGACAATGTGGACAGACTAACGTTCATCAAAATGAACAAGTCATGGATCCACAAAGATTTTACTACACCTGTGTCATCCTGGGGAGAGTAAATGCTTGTGGATGTGAATGTGCTTGAGGCAAATCTACCTGTGAAGTGTACAACTGGGGCACAAGTGCTGCCACTGAAGGGGTGGGTGTGTGTGTGGCCCAATTTTTGGAAAATAAGGGAGACTCCGCTTGGAGTCACCTTGCGGTGTTTTACATGATTTTAGAAGGGCGTGCCATGCCTATATCTGGGTCTCATCCTCTTTTCCTTGTAACGCTGTTTTGTTTTCGCATGAGAATTTGTTCTTGTCACTTTCCCATGTGTTTGTGTTGTGTTGTGAGTTGTTTGTCACCTTTTGGACACCTTTAAGGGGGGGTTTTCTAGGTGTTTTTATGTGTTTGTGATTGCCTCCCATTGTTTCCTATGCGGTTCGAGTCGTTCGCCGAACCGGTTCGCCGAACCGAACTCGAACGAGACCTCCGTTCGAACCGAACTTGAGCCGAACCACGGCCGCTTCGCTCATCTCTAGTTATTTTGACTGGACAAATACTCACATAGAGAAGGGGTTGTCCAAGTTGTGGACAACCCCTTCTTTTTGTTGCCATAAAATGGCATTCACCAAATGGAAGCCAAAAGATTTATGTTTTGGACTCCGTCTGGCTGTTATGCATCTGCAGACCGATTATTTTACTGTATAAAAGGGGACACTAGACTGTATTTCCCTATACAAAAGTCCACTGCAAGCATATATATACCATGCTGTATGCTTTTTTACAATGGGTCCCTATGGTGGACAGGTGCCTCAGAATACATCCAGTGCACATGTGGATATGAGGTGCGTTCGGCGTCACAGCGACGTCACCGCGACATCATTAAGCGGCTGGTCAATTGAAGCGAAGGGGCGGAGATGAGCAGGACATAACATCCCGCCCACCTCCTTACTTCCGCATTGCTGGTGGACGCAGGTAAGGAGATGTTTGTCGTTCCTGCGGTTTCACACACAGAGATGTGTGGTGCTGCAGGAACGACAAACAACATCGTATCTGCAGCAGTAACGACATTATGGATATGAACGACATGACACAGATCAGCGATTTTTTACGCTTTTGCGCTCGTTCATCGTCACATCTAGGATTTACACGTTGTGCTGTCGCTACTGGCGCTGGATGTGCGTCACTAACGACGTGACCCCGACGATATATCAGTAGCGATATCGCAACGTGTAAAGCCCGCCTTAGAGGTACCTGATGACTGATTTAATGTGAGCACGCCAAGCACGCATCAAAGACAGGCTCAACATATGACGTAAGTTTATGTTATATGTTGTAAAGGGGATAATGGCGACAGTGTTAACCTCTTCTCATGGCCCTTTTCCATTTTTTATGTGTTTTTGTTTTGAAAGAACCATACTTTTTTTCTTCTGTCCACATAGATGTTTGAGGGCTTGTTTTTTGCAAGATGAGTTTTCAATTTAAATGACATAATTCATTTTACCACATAGTATACTGGAAAAGGGGAAAAAAATTCCAAGCAAAGTGAAATTGCAAAAAAACACAATTCGGACATTGTTTATTGGAAATTGTTTAAACGGTGTCCATTGTGTGGTAAAAATGACATACCATTGGGAGTCTCCTCATCAGTGCAATTACAGCAAATGTTACCAAAGTTGTCCAGTTTTCTTTATTATTTAAATGGTGAAAAAAAATTCAGAAATTTGTAAAAAAAATGTAATTGTCACCGTTTTCTGAGGCCGTAACGTTTTCCTTTTTCGGTTAATGAAGCTGTCTGAGGGCTTGCTTTTGGTGGGTCGAGATAAAATTTTTATTGATACCATTTTGAGACAGATATTATTATTATTATTATTATTATTTATTATTATAGCGCCATTTATTCCATGGCGCTTTACAAGTGAGAGAGGGTATACGTACAACAATCATTAACAGTACAAAACAGACTGGTATAGGAGGAGAGAGGACCCTGCCCGCGAGGGCTCACAGTCTACAGGGAATGGGTGATGGTACAATAGGTGAGGACAGAGCTGGTTGTGCAGTGGTCTACTGGGCTGAGGGCTATTGTAGGTTGTAGGCTTGGTGGAAGAGGTGGGTCTTGAGGTTCCTCTTGAAGCTTTCCACGGTAGGGAAGAGATGGCAAGAGATGAGTGAACCTGTTCGCCAATTTCAAATTTGGTACGAACCTTAGTATGTTCAGTTTGGATTCAATAACCCAAGCACTTTCCCTAAGGCCGAAAACACACATCCGTTAAAACCACGTCCGTGTAAAACGGGCCGTTTTTCGGGTCCGTTTTCCATTTTTTAGGTCCGTTTTTATGGTATATGTGGCCTGCGTGTGTATCCCGTATGCTAGCCGTATGTGCGTGTGGAATGTCCGTGTGTGCGTGAGTGAAATAACTGACGTGTGTGTGTTGTCCGTGTGAAATGTTCTGTGGGTAAGCATCACGATCAGCTGAGCTGTCACACAGGTTAATCGTGGCCACCGCTGCATCCAGCGGTGGCCATGAGTTACCTGACTGACAGCAGCTGATCGCGCTACTCACCTCATTTGTTGCGTGGAGGTGACAGGTCTTCTGCAGCTCCGGTCACCTGCATGCAGCAGAGCTGGTTCGACGCTGGAGGTCCGTGGATTACACCGGACATGGAGGGTTTTGTCGGGGTTAATAAATTGGTGATGAGGGACTTTGTTAGTGTTTTTTATTTCTAATAAAGGATTTTTCGGGTGTGTGTGTGTTTTTTAACTGTAATTTACAGATTAATCATGGAAGGTATCTCGGGGAGACGCCTGACATGATTAATCTAGGACTTATTGGCAGCTATGGGCTGCCATTAACTCCTTATTACCCAGATTTGCCAACGCACCAGGGCAAATCGGGAAGAGCCGGGTACAGTCCCAGAACTGTCGCATATAATGTATGCGGCAATTCTGGGCGGCTGCTGACTGATATTGTTAGGCTGGGGGGCTCCCCATAACGTGGGGCTCCCCATCCTGAGAATACCAGCCTTCAGCCGTATGGCTTTATCTGGCTGGTATTAAAATGGGGGGGGACTGCACGCCATTTTTTTTATTTACCGTATTTATTTATTTTACTGCACAGTATAGACACGCCCACCGGCTGCTGTGATTGGGTGCAGTGACACAGCTGTCACTCAGCGTGGTGGGCGTGTCTCACTGCAACCAATCATAGGCGCCTGTGGGCAGGTAAAGCAGGGAATACGAGATTGATTAATGAGCGGCCGGCTTTTTCAAAATAGTAAAAGCCGCCGGAGCTTTTATAACAGCAGTGCAGCGCCGCGCCGGAGATCGGGGAATGGTAAGTATGAGAGAGGGGGGGGGACTGACCGACAGACAGCGAGAGGGACAGATAAGACAGAGAGACCGACCGACAGACATAGAGAGAGACCGACTGACCGACGGACTGAGGGAGAGAACGAAACAGAAAAAAAAAAAAGACCGACATCACATGAAAAAAGCACAAAACGTACAGGGAACAAACAGAGATGCGTCTGTGTCACTCGGACGTGCGCACAGACCCATTGACTTTCATTGGGTCCGTGCTGCGTGTTGCGTGCTGAAAAAGGACATGCTTCCGTGCAAAACAGAGACACAAACGTAGCACGCACACGGACCCACGGACCTTAATGAAAAACGCACATGTGTCCTCAAACATTAAATAACATTGGTGCACATTTGGCCGTGTCTCCGGTATATACGGAAATGGATCAAACACGCACGTTTTTTCGGATGTGTGTTGCAGGCCTAAAAGTCAGTAATGTTCGGTTTTGTTTGATCACTGATCATGTTTTTAAAAAATGCTTTCTAATAACATGTTATGCCTTTGGATAGGATTGTTGTGCTGTATGATGACTGGGGGGATGTGTTTAATGAGTGGAGGGGTTGGGGACTTGGGAGAAGACAAACGCACGCAGTGCCATTTTTTTTCTTATCTTTATTTGTGGATATTCCAATCATGGTGCAGCAAACATGCATAAGGTTCAAACACAAGGTCTTGTGTCATTGACTGTCAAAGTCACATGTCTGTCTGCATATAAATTGCGGACATGCAGTGTCGGCGCCATTTTGTGAGTGTGAAAAGGTAGGAAGGTGCTGCTGCCTATGCTGCTAGACAGTTAGCTTAGCTAGAGGTTTAATGATAAGTAATCGACAAAGATAGGAGTGCGATAGTGTAGAATAGGGAAGTGCAGTGATGGGAAAGGTGTGTGCCACAAATCAGCATTTAATTATAAAAATAGGGCTAGCTACTTGTATTGTTAGTTAGTACTGCCTGTTGTAAATTTGCTAGTGAACTAGGTAAAAAGGTCTTGGCAGTTTTCATCACCTGGTCAAAGTTACACAGTGAACCACATTTCTAGTTATTGGTACTTTTTAGTGTCTTCACAATATTGCCAACTCAGGATGGAAATAAATAATTTATCTTTTGTGTCAAGTGTCTGACAGGTGTGGCCGTAGGGTTGCGAAACAGCTATTTGAAAGGGGAAGGGTACATCAACCATGAGTGATAAATCACAACAAGGTTGTGTGGAAGACTGAATAGGTGGGGTGTTGTAGGTGTGTGTGTGGGAAGTTCTGCTAGTCAAAGCTCTATTGAGCAAACACCAGATCATCCTATCCCAAGAGAAATGGGAACAACTTTTGTTACTGGATGTTCTCCTCCACTAGATTTCTTTGGCAGCGGCACATTGTTTCAACTTCTAAATGAGGCTGATAGCAGGATGTGCTAGAGTGGATGGCAAGTGGTGCATCAAGCAGCCTGTCCTGCTCTTCCTGCACCTGAACATCACAAACAGTTCATTCCTCAAAAGGGCCACCCCAATTACACTTGTTTCCTCCCACGTCACAAATATCCAGCTGGCAAACTGATTGTGGGGAACCACACATGGGCACGTCTGCAGAGCTGTTCGCACATTCTATCCCATGGGCATAAGAGGCCCGCTCCAAAGATTCCCAGACTCAAGAGAATGAAAGCATCTACAACAATGCCCAAAATCTACGTCAGTTGCATCCAGGCCCGGACAAAGTAGGGTCTGAGCAGGATCCTGACCCTCGTCAACTGACGGTAAACCTCAAAGGTGGAAGTAATGATAATGAGACTCAGATACCTGAGTCGCACATGTACTGTTATGTGATGTCAGGTCAGGAAGAGGAGGAATACAACAACATAGAGCCTGACGATGAAGTTGTAGATGCCACTTGGTGTGAACCCAGAGGCATACAGCTGTGTAACTCAGCAGATGATGAGGAGGAGGGGGAAGAGGAAGACGAGAGGGTTACATTTGCAATTCACATACAAACACATAGTGATGCAACCATGAAAAGTACTGTATCTTCAGCCACAATTCTGGCTCTGGCCAGCAGCAGTTGCGAGTCTGCAGTTCACAGGAAGGGTTGCCTAGCCTGGGTCTTGTTTAAGACCGCAAAGGATGATAATAAAGCCAACCTCCATCAGTGGAGGAAATAGTTATTCCTTCCAAATCAATATTATCTTAAACTAAGAAGAATATTAAAATATACCTTTTATTAATGAATTTTAAAAAAATTACACAGGAGAATAATTTAGCTAAAAAAGGTGCCAATTCAGTGTAACACACAACACCACAATTGATATACAAATACCTACTGTATAATAGATAAAAAAAAATAACGGTTTGGACTCACCCAATCACCAGTAGATGTTTCCCATCACATGTATCCAGATGGAAGCCTGCAGAATAGTTATAAATATATTAACCCTGTCGTGCCCCTGTAAGACTCCTGCTGACAAGCACAGTACCCAAGTGTGGGAAAAAATTACCCCAAAATTACCATCCCAATGTAAATTCCTCAGTGGAACAATTATAGGGGAATAAAGAGAAGGGAACTATATCTGATTTCAGCACTGGCAGAAAATTGGTTCAGCTTATGGAAGCCTGAACCTCTCGTAGCCACGTTGCTCATGATATGAATATTCATATTCGAAGATAATGGGGGTGATTTACGAATAGTGTTGAGTTATGTATTAATATGCAAAGATGGTGAATTGTACCACATTTCTCCTCATGTAATATGATAAACTTTGAACAACTTACTCATTATGTTGGAAACTTTTCTATACAGAACAAACTAATGTGTAGGAGTGCAGGAAGAAGAGCAACATTCTTATCTCTCTTGTAGCCAGAGGGTTCTTAGACTCGTGATAGGACACTGACAAGAGTAAACAGTGGCGTAACTAGAGTTTGATGGACTCATTGCAAAATTTGGACCTGGGCCCCAACATACAGTTGGTCAGACGTATGAACGCATGTAGTGTTCTAGATCCTATAAAGACATACGTGTTTGTCATGTAAGAACGCAGCCATCCTGGCCCCTTCCTGTGATAATGTCCATAATCCTAATCCCTTTATTGAATAATGCCCTCATCCTGGCTCCTTTCTTTAATAATGTCCTCCATCCTGGCTTCTTTATTTAATAATGCCCCCCATACTGGGCCCCTTCCTGGAATAATGTCCCAATCCTGGGCCCATTCCTAGTATAAGGTTCTCCATTCTGGTATAATGTGCTTCATCCTGGAAACATTCCAGTAATAATGTCCCCTTATCCTGGTCCTTTTACTTAATAATGTTACCCATCCTGGAATTCTTCCTGGTAAAATGTCCCCCATCCTGAGCCACTTCATGGGATTATGTTCCCCATATTGGTATAAGGTTCCCCATCCTGAGGCTGTTCCTTTAATAATGTCCCCCATCATGGCTTCTTTCTATAATAATATCCTCCATTCTTTCCCATTTATTTAATAAAACCTCCATGCTGGGCTCTTTTTTCAATAATGTATCCTTTCCTGTAATAATAGGCTCCGTCTTGGAATAATGTCCTCCGCTCTTCTCCAACACATTTAAAAAAAATAAATGATTCTTCTTACCTTCCCCCACTCCCACGACATGTGGAGTCCTCTTCCATAGCCAGGGCAGAAGACAGCAATTGAATCCGGTGTGTCCACCATGGAAGGCACATGTCCTGCCACACCGATGCAAGCTGCCAGCTGAATGTATTATGGTGCAGGAGTCTGTAGGTCTCTGCGCTGCAATACATTTCAGCTGAATATGCATCTGAGGATGCACATCCAGGTAAAATAGGTGCTTTCATCAGCCGGCCCCCCTCCTAGACAAACTCTCTACAACCATCATCGTTACACCCCTGCGACTAAAGTTTCTTATAACTTGGATTTATTTACAATATCATCCTATGACGAGGTTCTATGTACAATGAATGAGTCCATTATCACCCTGAATGACTTGTGGTGCACTGATTTACTTGACCACCTGAACAGTTTTTCCGTCATAACTCTCAGCACACTGTTCCCAGTGTGGCACACTCCTCTCACTTTACGGTCTTTCCTCAGGTGGACACACACAGCCTGGCACAAGCCTCATTCTTTCTAATTCCTGTATTTCCCAATAGGCATATGCTCATCTCCTCTGGGCTCTGCTGCCCTATTCTGGTTTCTGATGCAGCACATGCCATAATGCTTCTCTCAAATCCCCTCTCACCTGTACCATGAGCTGCAGTCAGTGGCTCACAGGTCCATGTGCCAACTCTGGGGCTGCTGCGGGCTGATATTTTAAGGATGGAAAGGGCCAAATAACCATGGACCTTATCAGTCTGACAATATCAGCTTACAGCTGTCTTCTTTACCTTGGCTGTTATCAAAAACAACTCACCATCATTTTTTTTAAAATTATTTATCAAGTTAAACAAGGCTAAAATACCCTTTACTGCCACATAAAAGGCACTGAAGGGTGTAAGTGTACAACACTACCTACTGCTCTAATATAAGCTCCTTGATCATCTTTCCTTAAACTACTTCCAGAGGACAGTGTGCCGTGCATCACACCCCAGTAACTCATATAAGACCCAATGAGGCCAGCCAATCACAGTAATACCAGTAGCCAACATGGCTACGGCAGTACCATGTATGGCAATCAATCACCTCAATTAATTGGCTGTCTCACAGCTGTAAAATATGCGGGGTGATTTGAGCTTTCATACGAGCACCTGCGAAACTTGATCCAGTAATGAGTGCATCTGAGCACCCTGATGCTTGATCTTAAATCGAGCAGTGGCGAGCACGCTCACTCATCACTATTAATTTGCCCTCAACATTTTTTCTTCTTGGCAACCTTCTTCTAAATGTAAGCATGGGACAGCACGATCGGGTTCGTGACCAGGCCCGGGGGTTCAGGGGGCCCGAGATCTCCGCCAGTGGCGTACTGCCAATGGTGACAGGCCACGTGACCGCTATGGGGCCTGTAAGTCAGAGGGGCCTGGTGCCAGCACTGTCAGCACAGTGGGGCGTGATGATGTCACTACTGTGTGCCTCTGTTCTGAGATGTGCAAATCGTCAGAATCATGGACACACTGAGGAGACCGGAGCAGCAGGGTAATAAGGAGAAGTGAGTATTTATGTATTTAATCATGCTGGCCAAAAGATTATGGGGGTGCAGTAAATGATATGGGCGCCGCATACTACTATATAGAGGAATATGGGGGCTGCATAATACTATATGGGGGTTGCATAATACTATATCGAGGAATATAAGGGCTGCATACTACCATATAAGGAAAAATAAGGTGATGATCCAGCACAATATAATATTCAAATTTTCTTCTTTCTTCATTTTTAAAATAGTTGGAAAAGAGGGAATGCACCATCTCCATATTAAAAGTGTAATAAAGAAGAAAATTTTAATTTTATGTGGTGTTGGATCATCACTTTTTTTCCTCATAGTTCTATGTGGATGCCGGCCACAGGCTTCCATGCACCTGTACATTGGATCCCGCTGGGCATTTCTCCTGAGGACTTCTGAAGTGTTGAGCTGATACAAAAACATATTTTTCTATTTATACTACTATATAGTGAAATATGGGGGCTGCGTACTACTATATGGAGGAATATAAAGGCTGCATACTACTATGTGGGATTTGCATACTACTGTATGGGGGCTGCAAACTACTATATGGTGTAATGAAAGGGCTGTATACTACTATATCAGGGCTGCATAATACTATATGGAGTAATATAAGGGCTTTTACTATATGATGAAATATGGGGCTGAATACTACAGTACTATATGAAGGAATACAAGGGCTGCATACTACTATATGGGGACTGCATGCTACTATACGAGGGCTGCATAACACTATATGGTGGAATATAAGGGCTGTATACTACTATATGGGGGTTGTATAATACTATATGGTGGAATTTAGTAATTCATTTATTCATGCTTAAGCCTACTGGATTTTGTTTCTCCTGGACCTACTAACCCTAGCCTGGGTATCTCCATGTGAGCATCGGGATCAACTCTGGAATGAGAAGCTGTGGTGAGCTGGCTTTTTCTTTTCTCTAACTTTACAATAGTGTTATTTATAGCACAAATATAATGTACAGCAAAAAATAAATAAATAGATGGAGCTATATACCTGGATGGGGGACAAGGATACAAGCATGGGATGGGAAAGCTGGGTGCTGAGGGGAGGAGGCTCTTTCCCTCAGCACCCAGCTTCCCCATGCTTTTCTATACATTTTTCCCTCAGCACCCAGCTTTCTCATGCTCTCCTATACATCTTTATCTCAGCACCCAGCTTTCCCACGCTCTGATATCAAGGGCAGCTGGGTGCTGAGGGAAACATGTATAACAGCATTAGAAAGCTGGGTGCATCGGGCCCCATCAAACTCTAGTTATGCCACTACGTGCAAGGGTTCAGACTGAGATACAAGGGGATCCTTCAATGGTGGCATGTTCTACAACATCACCTTGACTCAAATTTTGCTAATATTATTTACTTATTAGGGTCTTCACATATAAAGTTTGGGGGAATTTATTAAGATTGGCATTCATAAATTGGCCATATCTTGAGCTTTCCATGCACTACAAACATAAATTTACAGTATCATTGAAGTGAATGTGTGGGCCTATACATTAAGATGCGGTCACGGAATTTGTGGAGAGATATAGAGAAACGTAACATTAAAAAAAATGTGATCTAATGTCTTTGCAAATGAGCCATACGTCAGAGTGTGCAGCTTTTTTGGGAGCAGACGTTTGGAGCATTGCTCTTGATAAACCTCTCTCTGTATGTTTCTTTGACTTGTATGTTAGAGATTTTTAGTTCTGTGACCTGAACTGTCTAATAATTTATGTAATTTAAAGTGAGTTTGTGAAAGTTTTTTGGGGAAAGGGGAAAGTCCTGATTACAAGAACATGAGAGCTGTATATTGCCATACATTATAGTGGAAATCAACACCATAAATAAAGCTTACAAGGCCAGTAAAATAGCACTTTTTTTTACTGTATTTTCTCTTAAAGAGAATCGATCACTGGAGTTTTCTCCCCCATCTGAAAGCAGCACAATGTAGGGGCAGAGACACTGATTCCAGAGATGTGCTACTTACTGGGCTTCTTGCTGCAATTTTGATAAACTCAGTGATTTATCTGCTAAAGATCTAGCAGTTCTCTGAATATTGAGCTCTGTATAACCTACCCACACCTGTCTACACTGTGCATAGGCAGAAAGGTGCCAATCAGTGGTGGGGCAGAGTTATACAGAGCTCATAAATATGGAGGACTACATGGTAACAGGTTTACTAGGCCTCTAATGATCTGCTGATTTACCAGATTTTATCAAAACCAGACCAAATAGCCCAGTAAATTCCTGGAATCAAAGTTTTTTCCTCTACATTATGTTGCTCCCAGGTAGCAAATACCTGGTGACAGATTCCTTTTAACCAGTGATGTGCCTGCTGCACGAAGGTAAGGGCTCTCTTTTTTAGCTACAAACTGCTTCAAGGAGTGGGGAATGGCGAGTAGGGAGTTTGTCTTGGTTTGAACTGTTGGTAGGTATGTATATATATATATATATATATGTATATGTATGTATATGTATGTGTATATATGTATGTATATATATGTATATGTATATATATGTATATATATATATATGTATAT
Organism: Anomaloglossus baeobatrachus; assembly: GCF_048569485.1. NCBI lineage: Eukaryota > Metazoa > Chordata > Amphibia > Anura > Aromobatidae > Anomaloglossus > Anomaloglossus baeobatrachus. The sequence goes on along the minus strand of NC_134353.1, from coordinate 827,242,390 downwards.
ATGTATATATATATATATGTATGTATGTATGTATGTATGTAAAGCCCTGGCAAAACCAGGTAGTCACAAATAGGTCCCCGCATAACACCATCCCCCACTTAGGAAACACACAGCCAACCAGAAACCCTAGTCACCCCCCTTAGAGAAAGATTGACACACCAGTGGGCGTGACAAGGCGGTTGGACACGCCCACCCAGGGGTCTAGACAGCCTGGGGTGGGAAAACAAGCAGAAAGAGTTTGGAGTTCAGTTTGGAGAGTAGTGTGGGCTGGAGCTAAGTGTAGCTCCAGCAGGAAAAGTTCAAGTTGAACGGTACCAGGGTAGGAGCCCTGGTGCCTCTGGCTAGGAGGCAAACGGTGGTCTCCATCAACAGGAGACGGGAAGACGGCTTAGCAGAACCGAGGTGGACCGGGACAGGGTTGTAGCCTAGCGGTACCGACATGGGGAACTGACCCGAAAACTGGAGCACAAAGGGGGTACTCGGACCCTGAAGCCAGGACCGGAAACAAGCGGCCTGGTTAATTAACCGATTGAGGCCAGGACTACAGGTTCTGTCCCACCCAAAGTCCCTCATAGAAGATGGTTGCCCCGGGACCCAGTGTCTGGTGCAGGGTATAGGGCAAGGGGGATACTTGATTACTCACAGTCAATAAATCACACAAGTCTCTGGTAAACCAAGGTGCTGGTGGCCGGTGCCGCGGCCGGTTGCATTCGGGTCCCCCACTCGGGCTGGTGGTCTCTATCCTTTTCTCTGCACTGTTTTGTGTAAGGTGGACTTCCTAGCGTGAAACTCAGGAGTCCGCTCCCGGCTGGATGTGGCCTAAGGAGCCATGACCGCAGACGCTGGCCCGTGGGATCTATGGGCCCTGTCGGTGACCTCTTATCCCTATCGGTGGGCTGTTGTCTTCTATGAGGGACTTTGGGTGGGACAGAACCTGCAGTCCTGGCCTCAATTGGTGAATTAACCAGTCCGCTTGTTTCCAGTTCTGGCTTCAGGGTCCGACTACCCCCCTTTGTGCTACGGTTTCTGGGTCGGTTCCCCGTGTCGGTACCGGCGGGCTACAACCCTCTGCTGGTCCACCTCGGTTCTGCTGAGCCGTCTTCCCGTCTCCTGCTGACGGAGACCACCGTCTGCCTCCTAGCCAGTGGCACCAGGGCTCCTACTCTGGTACCGTTCAACTTGAACTTTCCTGCTGGAGCTACACTTAGCTCCAGCCCACACTCCTCTCCAAACTGAACTTCAGACTAATCTCTCTTAGACTAACTGTTTTCCCGCCCCGGGCTGTCTGGACCCCTGGGTGGGCGTGTCCCAACCGCCTCCCACTGGTGTATCTATCTTTCCCTAAGGGGGGGTGACTAGGTGTGTTTCCTAGTGAGGGAAGGTGTTATGCGGGGGCCTATTTGTGACTACCTGGTTTTGCCAGGGTGTCACACTTGTAAACTGTTTTACCCTTTTTAACTTTTCCAGTTTAATAAATGTTGGTGGTCGGACAGCCCACGGATGGTCTGTATTAAACCAAGGGGGAATGTGACGCCCTGGCAAAACCAGGTAGTCACAAATAGGCCCCCGCATAACACCATCCCCCACTTAGGAAACACACAGCCAACCAGAAACCCTAGTCACCCCCCTTAGAGAAAGATAGACACATCAGTGGGTGTGACCATCGGTTGGACACGCCCACCCAGGCAGCTAGCAGGAAAAGTTCAAGTTGAACAGTACCAGGGTAGGAGCCCTGGTGCCTCTGGCTAGGAGGCAGACGGTGGTCTCCGTCAGCAGGAGATGGGAAGACGGCTCAGCAGAACCGAGGTGGACCGGAACAGGGTTGTAGCCCGCTGGTACCGACTCGGGGAACCGACTGGGAAACCGGAGCACAAAGGGGGCTACTCGGACCCTGAAGCCAGGACCGGAAACAAGTGGCCTGGTTAATTAACCGATTGAGGCCAGGACTACAGGTTCTGTCCCACTCAAAGTCCCTCATAGAGGACAACAGCCCACCGATAGGGATAAGAGGTCACTGCCAGGGACCATAGATTCCACGGGCCAGCGTCCACGGGCACGGCTCCTTAGGCCACATCCAGCTGGGAGAGGACTGCTGAGTTCCAGACTAGGAAGTCCACCTTACACAAAACAAAAAGTGCAGAGGAAAAGGATAGAGACCACCAGCCCGAGTGGGGGACCCGAATGCATCCGGCCGCGGCACCGGCTACCGCAACTGGCCGCGGCACCAGCCACCAGCACCTTGGTTTACCAGAGAATTGTGTGATTTATTGACTGTGAGTAATCAAGTAACCCCCTTGTCGTCGCTATACCCTGCACCAGACACTGGGCCCCGGGGCAATCATCTCTACCCACGGAGGGGTTAACATACAGCTGCCGCTACATCTCCCCCGGGTGCCCCATCACAGCAGCGGTGGTGTCCCAACTCACCACACACCGTGGGTGGTGTCATGAACATAATACGGCCTAGGCCGTACATCTACGTCCCCCCATTTATTCGGTGTGTCCGCGAGACCCCAAGGTCCAGAGACCCTCGAGCCACTACCCCAGCAGGCCCGGATCCGAGCAGCGCCGGCTGCTGGCACGGGGGCGGCACATATACTGTATGTGCTATGGTAACAGAAGGACGTGACTTGTGTTTAGCTATAGGGTTACCCAGAGGCGTATCTAGGGGGGGCTGGCAGGGCATTTGTCCCGGGCACAACTGTGAGGGGGACGCTGTCGGGGGCTGCGGTTGCCGCTCTGCAGTGGGAGCCGCCTATCTCTGAGAGCGGCTGTCACGCTGACAGCCGTTCTCATAGAAGTTGCAGCGCGCGGCTCCCACTGCTCAATTGTCCTTGTATCTGTCAGACGCGAGGACAATTGGAGCCATGATGCCGGCGCTGACTTCCGGGTCAGAGCGACGGCTGTCATGTGATCAGGTCAGCTGATCACACTACTGACCCGGAAGTCAGGGCCGCAGAGCAGAGGCGGCAGAGATTGCTGATAAGTGCTCCAGTGTGGAGCTGAAGACACGGACGGAGGAACATAATGGGGTGAGGGGGGAGGTATCTATGCACACGGAATGGGGGAACAGAGGGTGGGGAGAGGGAACTAGAGAGTGGGAAGCATCTTTGGGCACAGTATGGGGAGAGAAATGATGAGGGGGGATGTATGGGGAGAGAAATGATGAGGGGTGATGTATGGGGAGAGAAATGATGAGGGATGATGTATGGGGAGAGAAATGATGAGGGATGATGTATGGGGAGAGAAATGATGAGGGATGATGTATGCGGAGAGAAATGATGAGGGATGATGTATGGGGAGAGAAATGATGAGGGATGATGTATGGGGAGAGAAATAATGAGGGATGATTTATTGGGAGAGAAATGATGAGGGATGATGTATGGGGAGAGAAATGATGAGGGATGATGTATGGGGAGAGAAATGATGAGGGGTGATGTATGGAGAGTGGGAGGATGCGGGGTGATGTATGGGGAGAGGGAGGGTGAGGGGTGATGTATGGGGAGTGGGAGGGTGAGGGGTGATGTATGGGGACAGGGAGGGTGAGGGGTGATGTAGTGGGGAGAGGGAGGGTGAGGGGTGATGTATGGGGAGAGGGAGGGTGTGGGGTGATGTATGGGGAGAGGGAGGGTGAGGGGTGATGTATGGGGAGAGGGAGGGATGACGTATACAGACATGGTATGGGGAGCAAATGGGAAAGAAATTTTGAGGACACAGAATAAAGAGTGACATGGTATGAGGAGCAAGTGGGCAGGATGGGGAGTGAGGCGGAAAACTATATGGACACGCAGGAAGTAGTGAGGAAGACAGTAAGGGATGAGAAAAATGTGAGGGGGCACAGAATAGAGACTGGGTAGTAGAGGGACGTGGTATGGAGAGGGGACAGAATTGGAGGACAGTGTGAGGCCATAGCGAGGAGGGGGGTGGGATGAGAGGGCACAGTATAAAGATTGGGCAGTATAGGGTGATACAGTGAGAGGACAGTGTGAAGAGTAGTGTGGAAAGGAGAGGGAGTGTGGAGGGCATGTACCGTAAGAGGGACAGTGTGGGTCATATTTTGTGCAGAGAATACTGTGAGGGGCCATTATTTGTTCTGGGGCACAGTGTAGAGCAGATACTTTTAAATAGAAGTATTATAATCATTCTGCTATTTTAGGGGCATCGGGATGGGATGTGCTGCAGAAGACCGGAGAAGATGGAAATCTGCAGGGATGAGATGTGAATGTGAAAAGTCATCATGGCATCAGGACAAGGTGAATAGAAAGAAACGACTCAGAGACAACATCATCTATAAGGTACCTGAATGTAAATGGTTATTTGTGATACTAGGTCCCATCGTTAGGCCTTGGTCCCACTTGCACATTGTTTCTAATGTGAGCACAATGGGACCCCCACTGATCAGCTGCTCTTGGTGCAGGTGGCCGGAAATGCTTATTTCTGAATCTGCTCTGTCCTCTGATGGTGTCCGTGGCCGTGTACTCCACATCCACCTCATTGATTTTAATAGGAAACTGCTGCCACTATCAGAAAATGGAGCAGATCCAGAACTGAGCACTTCCGGGCACCTGCCACCACCGTCACAGCACCTAGAACAGGCGATTGGCGGGGGTGCCAGGTGCCAGATCCTAACCAATCAGACATTGGTGATCTATTGTGGCGCCCCTGCGGCTTCCGTCGCCACAGGTCATTGCACCCCATCTGGCGGTGTGATGCCCCATTCTGGGAGAGGAAGAGAGTGAACTCCGGTCCCCTGGTAAATTCACACTACACCCATTGCTAGGGACACACAGGACCAGGGAAAGTGGCAGGCAACCCTCCCATGCTGCATGCTGAGAGGGGCTGTAAGACCCATCCCTGCTCCCATAGGGTGGTAGCTTAGCAACTGGGGAGGTGGGAGGAGCCACCAGAGAGCAGACAGAGATAGGAAGGTCAAGGTTAGTTAGTTCCCTCAGGGAGTGAGAGAGTGAGGAGTGAGCATGTAGTTGTAGGAGAAGAACGAGAGCAAGGAGGGAGGAGGAGGCCTGCTGGAAGCAGGCAAGGAGGAGAAAGAAGAGAAGGAAAGAAAGGGTCGCAGGGCCGCGGGTAGTCCTGTAGGTACCACGAGCAGTCCTTGTTGGGTACCGAAGCCGAGGGCCCAGAGGCGCTACGAGTAGTTGCAGGCTGCGGTGGCCTGGTCCACAGTGACATCGGTGGAGTGATTAGCTGCGACAGGGGACGGTCCCTAGAGACTGGAGGAGTGCAAAGACAATCTCCAAACAGTAAAAACCGAGGCCCAGGGACGTTGTAAGCTCCCAGGGCCAGAACCCAGAGCAGACCTTCAGAAAAGGGGTAATCAGCCGACAGGTGACCCCCCAGCCTGGAGGCTGTAATGGAGGCCAAGCCAGGTCCATCTTAACTAAGGCAAGGCTAGTGAAGACAGCAGAGAAGGAGACACTAAGAGGAGGGTACCGGATTTCACGCTCTGAATCACCCAGAAGGCGGAGGTCCCTGACAGTGGTCCCAGCAGTCCGAGGGTCCTGCTACCCTGACAAGAACTGTGAGTAAAGAACTTGAACTGCACCCTTGGAGTTGCCTCTGTTATTTCATCTGCATAGACACTCACAAGCACCAACTGTGCCCCGGGCATTGCTCCACCTGTGGGGAGCAGTACTACCATTGCTGCTATAACATCATCCCGGAGGCCTCACACAGCAGCGGCGGCTTGTTAGCCGCATACCACAGGTGGCGTCACGAACACAACCATTAACAAACAAGCCACATATTCAACTGACACCCACCAGGGCCACGGAGCCGGGCCCAGCCACCACTGACTACCACCGGACTAGTCCGGCCCGGCACCGGGTGTCCCATAGCCCTGGGGTGGGCGAGTCACTATCCTAAGGGGTACTTTACACGCTGCGACATCGCTAGCATCGGCTAGCGATGTCCAGCACGATAGCACCCGCCCCCGTCGCACATGTGATATGTGTTGATTGCTGCCATAGCGAACATTACCGCTACAGCAGCTTCACACACATATACCTGCTCGGCAACGTCGCTGTGACTGCCGAACAATCCCTCCTTCAAGGGGGAGGTGTGTCCAGCGTCACAACGACGTCACCGCGACATCACTAATCGGCCAGCCAATAGAAGCGGAGGGGCGAGGATGAGTGGGACATAACATCCCGCCCACCTTCTCCCTTCCGCATTGCCGTCGGGACACAGGTAAGGAGATGTTTGTCGCTCCTGCGGATTTACACACAGCGATGTGTGGAGCTGCCGGAGTGACAAACAACATCGTACCTGCGGTCACATCGACATTATGGAAATGAACGACGTTACACAGATCAGCGAGATTGTACGCTTCTGTGCTCGTTCATTGTTCCATCTAGGATTTACACGTTGCGATGTCGCTACCGGCGCCGGATGTGCGTCACTAATGATGTGACCCCGACGATATAGTGGTAGCGATGTCGCAACGTGTAAAGTACCCCTAAGAAAAGGCATTCAGTGTTAAAGTAGTGGACAATTGGACAATCTCTTTAATAAAGTCTTGTGCCGTCTGACAAGTTAAGGGTTACTATGTTTTTATTTATGTTATTAGGAGCATTAAAGGGGTTGTCCAAGTTTGTAATGAGTCTGCAGTCACTCCTTTTGTCACTCTATGTGACTGCAGACGTATGAATTCTCACAGTGTGCACACTGCATGCTGTCAGGATTCTCTGGTGCCGGCGGTGAGAGTGGGAGGTTACGAAGCTGCAAGTATGCGATTTACATAGATGTGGTCACGTGCTGAACAGACATGCTCAATGAAAATGAATTGACTGAGGCTGGACACATCAAACCAGAATGTGGCCAGAAGTCTACAAATCTCATACTTGTGCTCACATGATCATCCACTCTCATCACTGGCACCGGAGAATCCTAAAAGTGCAGAGCATGTATTGTAAGAATTCAGAAGCCTGAAGTCACGAAAAGATTTACTGCAGACTTTCATCTCTAATCTGGACAATCCCTTTAATTACAAGTAGTGTAGTATCCTCAGTTCTAACAGCGCATAATATACCCACTGTCATAATTCAGCTCTGCTCGCTGGTCACCACATGGCCACTCCACTCATATGTGATTTTCATACTTGCATGTGACAACTGGCTTTTCTTCATACGTTTCGCATTGATCATTGAGAGAATTATTAAGAGAAGTTCCAAACTGAATTCTTGCCCCGGGTGCTGGAAAGCCTAGATACACCTCTGGGGTTACTCCTCAGAATTATTCATGATGTCGTTCTGTAGAGATGAAAATCCCTAAGATCGACCTTACTGAGGAACCTTCTGCTACATTTTGGAAATTACTTACTGGAAAAACTTCTAAATGGAGGACATTGTATAACATTGAGTTTTATGGAGAAACTGAGCATATATTGCCATCTAGTGGTCAAGTAGAAATAGACACACTAACCACCACTCCTAAGAAAACTGCAGACACAGATCTGGCTCTCATCTGATATTGCCACATTTCTCATCCGCGCTTGCACAAGCCTTTGTCTTCAAGAAAGTTACTCATTTCATTAAGAAAGAAGGCATTGGGAAATTACACTTGAGATCTTTCCCCATACTCTCCGGGTCTGAATAAACAATATGAAATCTACGTATGGTATATTTCCTAATACAGAATATCATATTTTAAAGGGAACCTGTCAGGTCCAATATGCTTATGCTTATCCCTGCCTAAACACCCCTGTATACACTAGCATAGATAAAGAGATCTTTAGAAAAAGTATTTCTAAAGATTAGGTTTTTTTATATGCTAATGAGTGCGGGGACTAGTCCCGAGGGCATTTGCTCCCTTAGCTAGTCGGTCCACATAGTGTGGCGCCCTGGATTAGCCAGGTCGTCACAGGAACTACAACACGACACCCCCACCCCGAGATAGGCACATCAGCCAGACACAAAATCCTTGTTGCCTCCCTCCAGGGGCGGATGTCCACACCAGGTGGGGTGGAGCCAGGTGGTTAGCCCCACCCACTGAGGAGTTCACAATCCTGGAGGCGGGAGAAGCAAGTCAGTCAGAGTATAGTGCAGTTAGGGAAGTGACGGAGTAAGGAGTGAAGGAGTAGTAGAGGAGCAGACTGACTGTGTCCGTGTACGTGGCCCGGGCACCGAGAGCATGGTTGGCAGACGGTGGTGGCCGACTGCAGGAGAGGCAGATCAACGCGGAACCGTAGGAACCGGTGGCCCGCCGGTACCGAATCGGGGAGCGAAGTGAAGCCAGCACAAACCGGCAGGGCCTGCGGACCCCGACCAGGCTTGGAGTCGTCGTTAAACAGGTCAAATCCGTTAGTGACCGGAACCCCAGGGGTTTCCAAACAGCCAAGACCCGATTGAAGGCAACCGTCCAACCAGCTCATGGGAAATACAACTACCGCCACAGCTAGAGTTCCCAAGGCCAGAGCCTGCGGGCAAAAGGGCTCCTCCGGCCCATACACACGCTGGGGAGCGGGTTACCGGTGGGAAGCCATCGGGACCGAAGATACACAAAAGGTGCAGGGAAAGGCAGCCACCACCAACCGTCCGGGAGAAACCACAGCAGCCGGCTGCGGGACCCGTCCATCCAGCCATTTGTTTTACCAGAGACTTTGCATCCATTTGTGGCTGAGTGAGTACTACCGTGCCGTCCGGCACCGCGCTGCACAGTCCAAGCGACCCTGCACCTGGCCCGACCCGGCCTCCCCGTCACCTCACCGGGTCCCGGGACATCCAACCCCCTTACCCACGAAGGGGAGAGAAACATCCCAGCTGCTCCCTGCCATCGCTCCCGGGATCCCTGACAACAGCAGCGGTGGTGCCCCAACCTCACCACAAACCGTGGGTGGCGTCACGGACCAAATCCCCCAAACCACACTACCCCCTTTCACTCACGGGCGAGGAGCGCCGCTCGAGTCCCCGGATCCGGCCCACCGCTCGAGCCACCGAGCAGCAGCCGCAGCGCCGGAGCCGAGCGTGGTGAGTGCAGCGCCCTCCCCGCCCGCGACAAACTTGGCATCACGAACAGGATCTTACCGTTCTACCGGCTGGTAGAGGTGCGCCTTGTGTCCTGCCGGCGGTGTCCGGCCGAAACATTTTTGAATCCGCCATCTTGGGCGCCAAGATTTTCCCGCTCGAGCGTCTTCTCGAGCAGTGGAGGCACGAAAGCCGAAGCCCCGCCCCTGAAGAGGAGGTGCTGAGAAAAGACCAAGGGGGGACGGATGGCGTCCGGCCGCATGTAAACCGCGGCTATAAAAGCAGGGACGCCCGGACTCTGCAGCCATATTTTGGTTCCTGGAAGATACTGCTGCCAGTATGCACCGTCCATCCGGTAACACCGCAGTCCGCGCCTGGTACCGCAGCGTGGGTGGAGGTTCGGACCGTTCAGCTGAGCAGCTGCCTGCAGGTCCGAATGCAGATCCTCCTGGAGGAGTGGGAGGCCGACATGGCGGACGTGGTGACGGCCATACGGAGACGCGAGGTGGAGGAAGACTTGGAGGAGCGGGTAAGCGACCCATGCCCCTGTGTTCCTACAGGAACGGTCGTCGCGGCTGAGGGGCCCGGTCTGTGCCCGCTCGCCCTGCTGCCTCCCCCGCTACCCGTGTTGGAGGCTGCCGCCCTGCCACTAGGCCCGCTACCCCTACTACCGGTGACGGAACCCTGCCCGTCCGCCCTAGCGGACCAGCCTGCAGCTGAAGCCCGCAGCCGTCCCGAGCCGTTTCCCTTGAAGCTCCCGAAGGCGTCACCTGTCGGCGAAGACATACCAGTGGCACCAGAAGTGACCGTGCCTAATCCCGTTCCGGCTCCGGTGATCCGTCCCGTGCAGGAGGAGGCAGAGGTCAAGCAGGAGAGGACCCCTGTACCCATCCCCCATGCCTCAGCTGAGGCTGCGCCGGGTCGTTGCTGCAAGGCAGCGCCCCAGGCCATGTCACCACGGGATCTTCCACCGAGGGCGCCAGTAGTGGGCAGTGTAGTGGAAATGCCGCGGGGCCCGACCCGCGTAGAGGGGCAAGCAGCAGCCCCTTACTGGGACAGGGAACCGACCCTGCTGGGCCGAGAGATTGCGGAGAGGGAGAAGCGGAAGGCTGAACTGATAGCCCGCACCATACAGGAAAAGGAGAGCCTCCGCAGAGCCACCTTTCGGGTACGGGGCCCGATCCACGAGGGGCAAGTAAGAAGGTTTGATATCCGTCGGGGATATGGATTTATTTTTGAGCCGGGCCTGGAGGCCGAAGTGTTTGTGGCCCGCCGGGACGTTAATGCCCATCTGCCAGAGGGCCACCCGGGCCGCAACGTGCTCCCAGGCGACTTAGTCACGTACACGCGGCACTGTGGAGAGAGGGGCTGGTTTGCCCTGGATGCCAAGTTGAGAGGAGGCCAGGAGGCCCAAGAACCAGCCCAGACCCCTCATGCGGCCTGCGTTGTGGATCTAAAGTAAGGCAGCGGTCCCTCCGTTGCACCGTTGTCCCCGTTGGGACCACCAGCACCGTTAACCTGTTAAATGAAAAGTAATCAAACCGAAGTTTTTACCTGATTGTCGACTGTGATTGACCCGGTGGTTGCCCGCAAGTAGTCCCCGTAGGGACCCTTTGTACCATTGCATAAGAAACTGCTTATGGACATGCCTGAGAACTAGCAGGGCACCCACAAACTAGTGTAAATGTAAATATTTTGGGCATATTTCCGTTGCCGCCTCCAGAGAGGCTGATTTGGAGGATGGGCCTGGAGGAAAGAGATGGCCCAGGCCCACCACTACCGCAACCGGTGGCAATCCTCCGGGGGTCAGGGGTCCCCCATGGACGTGGGGTCCCCTGAAGTGACAGTAGGGTACGAGACACCGTACCCGTTCCCACTCGGGCAGCCTGGATCTGGACTGGGGTCAAGGGGTGCTGCCCACTTCTTAGGGGCAGCATCAGGGCCAGGTTGTTTGGGTGGGAGAGCGGAAGCCGACCGTTATTAATAAAAATGTGTTTGTAACGTTAAAGTACCGTGCCTCCCGTTAAGGGAAGATTCATAAACATGCTTTTTTTGAATGTTTTCATATGTTTTTACCTGTTTTAGTTAAAAATAAAACCGGTGATGGACGGGCAGCCCGCGGATGGTCTGCATTTAACCAAGGGGGAATCTGGCACCCCGGACTAGCTAGGTCGTCACAGGATCTACAACATGACACCCCCACCCCGAGATAGGCACATCAGCCAGACACAAAATCCTTGTTGCCTCCCTCCAGGGGCTGATGTCCACACCAGGTGGGGTGGAGCCAGGCGGTTGGCCCCACCCACTGAGGAGTTCACAGTCCTGGAGGCGGGAGAAGGAAGTCAGTCAGAGTAGAGTGCAGTTAGGGAAGTGAAGGATTAAGGAGTGAAGGAGTAGTAGAGGAACAGACTGACTGTGTCCGGGTACGTGGCCCGGGCACGAGAGCAAGGTTGGCAGACGGTGGTGGCCGTCTGCAGGAGAGGCAGATCAACGCGGAACCGTAGGACCGGGGATGGGCGGTGGCCCGCCGGTACCGAACCGGGGAGCAAAGTGAAGTCAGCACAAACCGGCAGGGCCTGCGGACCCCGACCAGGCTTGGAGTCACCGTTAAACAGGTCAAATCCGTTAGTGACCGGAACCCCAGGGGTTTCCAAACAGCCAAGACCCGATTGAAGGCAACCGTCCAACCAGCTCAAGGGAAATACAGCTACCGCCACAGCTAGAGTTCCCAGGGCCAGAGCCTGCGGGCAAAAGGGATCCTCCGGCCCATACACACGCTGGGGAGCGGGTTACCGGTGGGAAGCCATCGGGACCGCAGATACACAAAAGGTGCAGGGAAAGGCAGCCACCACCAACCGTCCGGGAGAAACCACAGCAGCCGGCTACGGGACCCGTCCATCCAGCCATTTGTTTTACCAGAGACTTTGCATCCATTTGTGGCTGAGTGAGTACTACCGTGCCGTCCGGCACCGCGCTGCGCACTCCAAGCGACCCTGCACCTGGCCCGACCCGGCCTCCCCGTCACCTCACCGGGCCCCGGGACCACCAACCCCCCTACCCACGGAGGGGAGAGAAACATCCCAGCTGCTCCCTGCCATCGCTCCTGGGATCCCCGTCAACAGCAGCGATGGTGCCCCAACCTCACCACAAACCGTGGGTGGCGTCACGGACCAAATCCCCCAAAACCACACTACCCCCTTTCACTCACGGGCGAGAAGCGCCGCTCGAGTCCCCGGATCCGACCCACCACTCGAGCCACTGAGCAGCAGCGGCAGCCGTAGCGCCGGACCCGAGTGTGGTGAGCGCAGCGCCCTCCCCGCCCGCGACAATAGCATGGTAGCAAACCACTATGGGCATACTAACATGCTAAAGAATTTGCAGCGACACACACGTACTTCACTCTTCATGGCTGCCGCGGGTGGATAGATGCGCAGTGAGCATGATCCGGAGTGCCCTAGGCTTCCGGTCATGTGCTTTAAACTGTTGACAAGTGTAAGCTTCCCGGCTTCAGTGAGGTACAGTGCGCATGACCGGAAGTGCTGAGGACTCCGGATCATGTGCAGTGCGCATCCATCCTCTGCTGGCCGCCATGAACAGTGAGGTATGTGTGGCGGCGCTGCGTATTTATTAGTATGTTAGTATGCCAACATGGATGTGCTAGCATGCTATGTGTGCTGACTAGCTAAGGGAACAAATGCCCTCAGGATTAGTCCCCGCACTCATTAGCATATAAAAAAGCTATCTTTAGAAATACGTTTTCTAAAGATCTCTTTATCTATGCTTTTATATACAGGACAGTTAGGCAGGGATTAGCAATATGCACCCAGAACTGCTCGTGGTTCTGGGTGCATATTACACCTGACAGGTTCCCTTTAATGTAATGTAAGGTTACTTCTTTGGAGCATACATAAAGCACAGACATGGGCTCCCATTCATCTGATGGGGCAAAGCAGTGTCCTAGTTGTCAACTTGATTTTTTCTTTTTCTTTGGACAGCTTATAAAAAATGCCAAACAGTCAATATTTTTTATGGCCACATTGGGTGCCACTGTATATCTGTACACTGTGTGAGACTGTGACCGGGGTTATCTATGACGGCCGGTATGTCTCGCCCCGGTTGTGCTCACTCCATGATAGAAAGTAAATCCACTCTAGGGTTAATGCTGTTTCCCTACAGGCTGAAGGAAGGGTTAAATAGAATCAGGAACAAGGGCAGGTGTGCCGGGTGTGAGGGAGTGAACACAACTCCCTGAGTTCTCTGCTGGAGAGGCACATGTATATTGTTGTGGACTTTTGTTTGGACATTAAAACCGTGTGCTGTGAACCTTAATGCCTGGATCCCGTGTCTTCTGCTGCGCAGCCGACCACGCTACCTCACATATGGTGGAGAATGCGGGCATGACAGCCGGTGAGGTGTAGCATCCATCCCTGGTGACCCAGCAGCACATGTCCTGGATTCGAGCGGCTATACTACAGCCCAAACCCGGTGACGCCATGGAGGACATACTAAGGCAGCAGCAACAGACTAATGCACAGCTACAAGAGGCTAATGCACAGCAGCAACAGACCAATGCACACCTGCTCCGGGCGTTGGAACGTCAGCAGCAATCCTTGCAAGCGCAGGACACAAGGCACCAAGAACAGCTGGTTCAGGCCAATGCACGTCAACAGCAATCCTTACAAGCGCAGGAAAAAAGGCACCAAGAACAGATGGTTCTCCTGGCCAAGTCGATCCGTGCCGGACCGGCAGCAACAACCCCGGGACCGGGTGACGACGGCAGCGTCCGGAAAGCGGTGAGACAAGCATTACAAAAGATGACCCCGGGGGATGATGTGGAAGCGTTCCTGGCGGTGTTTGAGCGGGTGGCCGAGCGGGAAAAGCTGTCGACCCCCCAGTGGGCTGAGGTATTGTCGCCCTATCTGACGGGGGAACCCCAAAAAGCGTACCTGGACCTCTGTACCGAGGACGCCATTGACTATGTGACCCTGAAAGCCGAAATACTGGCTCGGTTGGGGGTGAATACCTATGTACGGGCTCAGCGGGTAAATCAGTGGTTCTATGAGGAAGCCAAACCCGTACGCTCCCAGGCCTATGACTTGTTGCATCTTGTAAAAAAATGGTTGCAGCCTGACACTCTGAGCCCGGCGCAAATGGTGGAAAGGGTAGTAGTGGATCGTTTTGTGCGCACTTTACCCGTCACCGTTCAACGGTGGGTAGGACAGGGTGACCCGAGTACCCTGGACCAATTAGTGTCCCTGGTAGAGCGGCATGTGGCTACGCAGGACTTGATACGGGACACTGAGACTTTGCGTACCGCCCGTCGGTCCGGCCCCTCCAAGCCTAGGGCCAAGGACCCACCGCTGACACCGGTGCAGGAGTCCCCTACCGTCCCGTCTGAGGCCGCGGCCGCCATTCCTGAGGTCCGGAAGGTTCTGTACCCTAAACGACAACCCGTCAAGGGGGTTTCCGTCTCCATTAGATGTTGGCGGTGCCAGCGGGTGGGACATATGGAAGCCCAGTGTCCACTCACCACGGAGCCCATGGATTGTGGGGTTACTCGGCGGGGTTCAATGTATGCTCAGGTGGTGTATACCGCTGACCTGGTCTCCCCAGAGACGGAGCCCCACTTGTGCCAAATACAGGTGAATGGATGTCCGGTTACAGGATTGTTGGATTCCGGAAGCTTAGTGACCCTTGTGCGATCCACCTTGAGGGCTAAAGTAAAGGCCACAGGACGTACCGTGGGGGTGGTTTGCATACATGGGGACCGCCGAGACTATCCCACGGGGATTGTCACCATCACAGCACCTTGCGGTCAGGTGCAACATGAGGGGGGACTTCTTAACACTCTTCCCTATGACGTGATCCTAGGAAGGGATCTGCCCTATTTTTGGACTTTATGGAAGGGACCCCCTAAGTCTCCTCAGATATTGGTCAGTCCGGGACCTGAGCCCTACAATCCTGAATCCGGGACACCTGCCGTAGGGGTCCCCATGATAGGGACAGAATGTGAACCCGATAGGTCGCCCCTAGAGGTATTGGCAGGAGAGGCTGAGACGGTCGAACCCATCCCGGAGTTGGAGGCGTCCCCGGATACGTTTGGGACTGCCCAACTCCAGGACCCTACATTAATACATGCCCGGAGTCGGGTGACAGTAATTGACGGGGTGGCACAGCTGCCCGGTGCCCAGGTAAGGTACCCCCATTTCGCTCTTAAGCAGGATTTACTCTACCGGGTAGATGAAATACGGGGCGTGGGGGTAGAGCAGTTGGTGGTGCCCCAGCCGCACCGTCGGCGGGTCCTCGACTTGGCTCATAAACACCTGATGAGTGGCCACCTAGCGGTCAAGAAAACGCAGGAGCGAATATTGCAAAGGTTCTATTGGCCCGGAGTCTTTGGGGAGGTAAAACGGTTCTGCGAAACCTGCCCGGAGTGTCAGCTTACCGCACCCCTGACACATTTTCGCAGTCCGTTGGTACCGTTACCCATTATAGAAGTCCCTTTTGAACGGATAGGGATGGATCTGGTGGGGCCCCTCGTAAAGTCCGCTCGAGGGCACCAACACATCCTAGTGATCGTTGACTATGCCACCCGGTATCCCGAGGCGATACCTCTCAGACATACTGCAGCAAAGCTTATAGCTCGGGAGTTGTTTGCTGTGTTCTGCCGGGTGGGGTTGCCCAAGGAGATCCTTACGGATCAGGGGACCCCATTCATGTCTAAAGTGACCAAAGAGCTATGCCGGCTACTCCAGATCAAGCAGTTGCGTACGTCTGTGTATCATCCTCAAACGGACGGTTTAGTGGAACGATTCAATAAAACCCTGAAAACCATGCTCAAAAGGGTAATTTCAAAAGACGGGAAAGAGTGGGATATGATGCTTCCCTATTTGATGTTTGCCATCCGTGAGGTGCCACAGGCATCCACGGGGTTTTTGCCTTTTGAATTGTTATACGGGCGACATCCCCGGGGATTGTTGGACCTGGCAAAGGAAACATGGGAGCAAGAGCCCACCCCCCATAAAAGTGTGATTGAACACATTTTGGGTATGCAGAACCGCATAAGCGCGGTCATGCCAATTGTGAAGGAGCATTTACAGGAGGCTCAGGCTGCGCAAAGCGGCCGCTACAATAGACAAGCCACCGTGCGGACCTTTAAACCCGGGGATCGGGTGTTGGTATTGATCCCCACGGCGGAGAGTAAATTCCTGGCTCAGTGGCAAGGCCCCTACGAGATAAAGGAAAGAGTCGGGGTGGTCAACTATAAGGTATTGCAGCCCGGTAGGCGGAAACCTGAACAAATATACCATGTCAACCTATTAAAACCTTGGCAGGAACGGGAAAGCCTGATGGCTGTTTTTTCCCCATCTCCCTCCTCTTCGGGTCGTTCACCTCCGGCTCCAGCGACCTCCGGAGAGGACGAACCGGAAGTAAGGATTGGAGAAGCCCTCACCAAGACTCAGAGGCGAGAGGCCAGACGGTTGGTTCAGCAGAACCCCGATGTCTTCTCCGAGCTGCCCGGTAGGACCAGTCTGATACGACATGATATTGTCACCGAGCCCCACCTGAAGGTACGCCTGAAGTCATACCGGGTACCGGAGGCTCGACGACAAGCCATATCGGAGGAAGTAAAGACAATGTTACGCCTGGGGGTCATCGAAAAATCTCGGAGTGAATGGGCTAGTCCGATTGTCCTAATACCAAAACCCGATGGCTCCTTAAGGTTCTGCAATGACTTTAGGAGATTGAATGAAATATCCAAGTTCGATCTCTACCCCATGCCCCGGGTGGATGAGCTGATTGATAGGCTGGGACAGGCGCGATATTTCACCACGCTCGACCTGACCAAGGGGTACTGGCAGGTGCCACTGACTGAGTCCGCTAAGGAGAAAACCGCTTTTGTTACGCCGGAGGGTCTCTTCCACTATGTTGTCTTGCCTTTTGGGTTACATGGCGCTCCGGCCACGTTCCAGAGGTTGATGGACTTAGTGCTGGAACCCCACCAGGCGTATGCATCAGCGTACCTTGATGACATCATTATTTACAGCTCCGATTGGCAGACCCACTTGGAACAGGTACAAGCGGTGGTGGACGCGCTTCGAACAGCCTGAATGACAGCCAATCCCAAGAAATGTGCGCTGGGACTCACGGAAGCCCGCTACTTGGGCTACGTGATAGGCCAAGGAGTGATTAAGCCCCAAATTAACAAGGTTGAGGCGATCCAGAAGTGGCCTAGACCCCTGACCACGAAGCAGGTTAGGGCCTTCCTGGGTATCGTGGGGTACTACAGGAGGTTTGTAAAGGATTTTGCGGGACTATCAGCCCCCTTGACGGACCTTCTCAAAGGCAAGATGTCCGTCATGGTGCGCTGGACTCCGCAGGCCGAGGACTCCTTCCGGGCCCTGAAGGGGGTCCTGTGCGGACAGCCCGTTCTCGTACACCCTGATTTCCGGAAGGAGTTCATAGTACAGACTGACGCCTCAGAGGTCGGCCTGGGGGCAGTGCTGTCTCAGGTGGTTCAGGGGGAGGAACACCCCGTCACCTTCTTAAGTAGGAAGCTCACCCCTCCCGAGCGGAATTATAGCGTAGTGGAGAAGGAGTGCCTGGCGATCAAGTGGGCCTTGGAGTCCCTACGCTATTACCTGCTGGGACGGCAGTTTCGCTTGGTGACGGATCACTCTCCACTGGTCTGGATGAGGTCCGCCAAGGAACGGAATGCCCGGGTTACCCGGTGGTTCCTTTCTCTGCAGAACTTCCGGTTTACGGTTGAACATAGGGCCGGTGGGTTGCAGGGCAACGCCGATGCCTTGTCCCGCGGCCCGTGTTTGATGGCGGGAGTTCAACCCCGCACGCTTGAACTGAGGGGGGGGGTATGTGAGACTGTGACTGGGGTTATCTTTGACGGCCGGTATGTCTCGCCCCGGTTGTGCTCACTCCATGATAGAAAGTAAATCCACTCTAGGGTTAATGCTGTTTCCCTACAGGCTGAAGGAAGGGTTAAATAGAATCAGGAACAAGGGCAGGTGTGCCGGGTGTGAGGGAGTGAACACAACTCCCTGAGTTCTCTGCTGGAGAGGCACATGTATATTGTTGTGGACTTTTGTTTGGACATTAAAACCGTGTGCTGTGAACCTTAATGCCTGGATCCCGTGTCTTCTGCTGCGCAGCCGACCACGCTACCTCACAACTGGCATATGATGAAGGTGAATAATTAAAAAATGGCATAAATAATATCCAATTTGTTTCAATTTCTTTACATATTCTTTTCATACCTCCACAAAACAATCAATTCATGAGATAAATAGATAAATATTCATCACTTTTGTAATAATCACCATAGTGAATAAGGAATACGGACTCCAGCACAATCAGTGCACGATCCATACGCTGCAGGCTGGAATGCTGCAGCAGAGAGGCAAAGACGCGGACCTGACACTGACCGGACCACCCAAGGTCTGCAGTGGTGGAGACTTTTCTGGGGAATGCCCCCTTTCTCTTTGCTTGACGAGTATTTATTCCATAAATTTATTGTTTTGTGGATCTATGAAGACTATATAAAGAAATTGATTGAAAAAAGTTGAATGTTATTTATGCCGTTTTATACTTTTATGCAGTATGGAGGGACACCAGCATTGTGGCAAATAAGGTGCTGAGAATTATTAAATTGATTAGGGTTACTTATACAAATTTTATATGTAGGAGATGTTCTTTGCCAAATCCTCCCACATATACCTGTAATGGAGAATGCAAAACAGCGCGTAAAGACTAGGGATGAGCGAATGTATTCGCCACTATTCGCTAATCGCTATCCGACGGCTAATATGGTATTCACTCCGATACTTTCATTTTCATTTCTGCCTTCCTGGCACATTTTTCCATCCAATGAACACATCTGATGTTGCTTGCCCTCACAGTAACGCCGCAGCCAACTTTGTTGTGGTGTTACTGTGATTGGCTTGGCCGCACAGTGTCATAGGGGCTATATAAGCCAGCGACCATTTTGGTTAGTCGGTCTCTCCCTCTCTCTTTCAAACTCACCAATCACCGGCGCGGCGCTGCACAGCTGTCACACTGTGGTGGGTTCTCCAGCTTTTGAAAATGCCGGCTGCTCATTATTCCATCTCGTATTCCCTACTTCCCCCACCCACCGGCGCCTATGATTGGTTGCAGTCAGACATGCCCCCACGCTGAGTGACAGCTGTGTTACTCCAACCAATCACAGCCACCGGTGGGCGGGACTATATAGTGTAGTAAAATAAATAAATAAATAATTTAAAACAACGATGTGTGGTCCTCCCCCAAATGATACCCAGCCGAGGTAAGCACACAGCAGCGGGCCGGTATTCTCAGGCTGGGGAGGGCGAGGGCCTTGGTTACGACCCCCCCTTCCGCAGCCGAGAATATAAGTCCTCTGCTGCCCTGAGAATGTCGCATCCATTAGATGCGACAGTTCTGGCGTGTCACCAGCTCTTCCTGATTGCCGTGATGCGGTGGCAATCGGGGTAATAAGGAGGTAATAGCAGCCCAGAGCTGCCACTAAGTCCAGAGATTAGTAATGGCAGCGTCTCTGACATGTGATCACTAATCTGTAAGTAAAGTAAATAAACACAACACCGAAAATCCTTTATTTGAAATAAAACACCAAAAAGCCCCTCTGTCACCACTTTATTAACCTCCATAAATATTCAGCTCCGGCGTAATCCACACTGATTCAGCGACGTCTGAGACCTGATACTCAATGCAGCCTCATTCCGTGAACGATGCTGCAGGGGTAACTTCAGGTAATTTCTCACGGTCGGTGATGTCAACATATTACCCCTCGTGAGAACTTCAGTGCTGCTGTAAAGCACAACTCAGAGTGACATCACTGACTGGCAGTGACCCTGCGAGAACTCAGATCCAAGCTCCCGCAGGGCCACTTCTCCATCACACATACTGTTGGGGAGAAAACACATACATCACAAATAAAAGCTGTAATATCTATCTATCTATCTATCTATCTATCTATCTATCTATCCATCCATCTCTCCATCCATCTATCTATCCCCCTATCTATCTATCCATCCCTCAATCTATCCATCTATCCATCCATCTATCTATCCCTCCATCTATCCATCTATCTATCTATCTATCCATCTATCTACAGTGCCTACAAGTAGTATTCAACCCCCTGCAGATTTAGCAGGTTTACACATTCGGAATTAACTTGGCATTGTGACATTTGGACTGTAGATCAGCCTGGAAGTGTGAAATGCACTGCAGCAAAAAAGAATGTTATTTCTTTTTTACTTTTTTTTTTAAATTGTGAAAAGTTTATTCAGAGGGTCATTTATTATTCAACCCCTCAAACCACCAGAATTCTGTTTGGTTCCCCTAAAGTATTAAGAAGTATTTCAGGCACAAAGAACAATGAGCTTCACATGTTTGGATTAATTATCTCTTTTTCCAGCCTTTTCTGACTAATTAAGACCCTCCCCAAACTTGTGAACAGCACTCATACATGGTCAACATGAGAAAGACAAAGGAGCATTCCAAGGCCATCAGAGACAAGATCGTGGAGGGTCACAAGGCTGGCAAGGGGTACAAAACCCTTTCCAAGGATTTGGGCCTACCTGTCTCCACTGTTGGGAGCATCATCCAGAAGTGGAAGGCTTATGGAACTACTGTTAGCCTTCCACGGCCTGGACAGCCTTTGAAAGTTTCCTCCCGTGCCGAGGCCAGGCTTGTCCGAAGAGTCAAGGCTAACCCAAGGACAACAAGGAAGGAGCTCCGGGAAGATCTCATGGCAGTGGAGACATTGGTTTCAGTCAATACCATAAGTAACGTACTCCACCGCAATGGTCTCCGTTCCAGACGAGCCCGTAAGGTACCTTTTACTTTCAAAGCGTCATGTCAAGGCTCGTCTACAGTTTGCTCATGATCACTTGGAGGACTCTGAGACAGACTGGTTCAAGGTTCTCTGGTCTGATGAGACCAAGATCGAGATCTTTGGTGCCAACCACACACGTGACGTTTGGAGACTGGATGGCACTGCATACGACCCCAAGAATACCATCCCTTCAGTCAAGCATGGTGGTGGCAGCATCATGCTGTGGGGCTGTTTCTCAGCCAAGGGGCCTGGCCATCTGGTCCGCATCCATGGGAAGATGGATAGCACGGCCTACCTGGAGATTTTGGCCAAGAACCTCCGCTCCTCCATCAAGGATCTTAAGATGGGTCGTCATTTCATCTTCCAACAAGACAACGACCCAAAGCACACAGCCAAGAAAACCAAGGCCTGGTTCAAGAGGGAAAAAATCAAGGTGTTGCAGTGGCCTAGTCAGTCTCCTGACCTTAACCCAATTGAAAACTTGTGGAAGGAGCTCAAGATTAAAGTTCACATGAGACACCCAAAGAACCTAGATAACTTGGAGAAGATCTGCATGGAGGAGTGGGCCAAGATAACTCCAGAGACCTGTGCCGGCCTGATCAGGTCTTATAAAAGACGATTATTAGCTGTAATTGCAAACAAGGGTTATTCCACAAAATATTAAACCTAGGGGTTGAATAATAATTGACCCACACTTTTATGTTGAAAATGTATTAAAATTTAACTGAGCAACATAACTTGTTGGTTTGTAAGATTTATGCATCTGTTAATAAATCCTGCTCTTGTTTGAAGTTTGAAGGCTCTAACTTATTTGCATCTTATCAAACCTGCTAAATCTGCAGGGGGTTGAAGACTACTTGTAGGCACTGTATATCTATCTATCTATCCATCTAGCTATCCATCTATCTACCTATCTATCATCTATCTATCATCTATCTATCTATTTATCTATCTATCTATCCATCCATCCATCTATCCATTATTTATCTATCTATCTATCTGTCCCTCTATCTATTTATCTATCTATCCATCTGTCCATTATCTATCAAATCAAATCAAATAGGCTTTATTGGCAGGACCAAGTATTAGCATTGCCAAAGCAAAAAAAGAAGTGTGAAAGGGGAGTGGGTTAGGGTTGTGGGGATGGGGTGTTGGGGCCACAATTTAGGGAGTGATGGCCCATTTGGAGGTCTTTAGTACCCCTCATCTTATGACAAGTGGAGACATATTGGGCGGCGATCTCCACCATTGATTCCTCTTCCCCCAGTAGGATGTGGAGTTTCATCTCCTCGTCCATGGATGGAAAGTCCGGGGTATGAGCGGTAAGTTTCTGGAAGTGAGAGGCCCTCACTGCTGAGTATTTGTCACAGTGCAGTAGGAAATGTGCCTCGTCCTCCAGAGCCCCCTGCTGGCAGTGCTGGCACAGTCTGTTCTCCTGTGGCTTGTATGTCTGTCGGTGCTGCCCTGTTTCCACCTCTAGGCTGTGGGCACTCAGTCTGTACAGGCTAAGTGTCTGCCTGTCTTTGGGGTGGCGTAACCTTTGCAGATATGGGGCCAGAGTGTAGTCCCTCCGCAGTGACCGGTAGATGGTGAGTTTCTGGGCGTTCTCTAATTCACTCTTCCAGACCTCTATGTATTGCATCTTGCAGCTCTCTGAGATCTCTTTTATTTGGCCTTTTGTCAGGGTGTGTTACTTACTTTGGCTGTACTGGCTGCCGGGGTTCCTGGCTTGCTCTGGGCTATCGGATAGATGGAGCGGGTAAGCGACCCATGCCCCTGTGTTCCTACAGGATCGGTCGTCGCGGCTGAGGGGCCCGGTCTGTGCCCGCTCGCCCTGCTGCCTCCCCCGCTACCCGTGTTGGCTGCTGCCGCCCTGCCACTAGGCCCGCTACCCCTACTACCGGTGGCGGAACCCTGCCCGTCCGCCCTAGCGGACCAGCCTGCAGCTGAAGCCCGCAGCCGCCCCGAGCCGTTTCCCTTGAAGCTCCCGAAGGCGTCACCTGTCGGCGAAGACATACCAGTGGCACCAGAAGTGACCGTGCCTAATCCCGTTCCGGCTCCGGTGATCCGTCCCGTGCAGGAGGAGGCAGAGGTCAAGCGGGAGAGGACCCCTGTACCCATCCCCCACGCCTCGGCTGAGGCTGCGCCGGGTCGTTGCTGCAAGGCAGTGCCCCAGGCCATGTCACCGCGGGATCTTCCACCGAGGGTGCCAGTAGTGGGCAGTGTAGTGGAAATGCCGCGGGGCCCAACCCGCGTAGAGGGGCAAGCAGCAGCCCCTTACTGGGACAGGGAACCGACCCTGCTGGGCCGAGAGATTGCGGAGAGGGAGAAGCGGAAGGCTGAACTGATAGCCCGCACCATACAGGAAAAGGAGAGCCTCCGCAGAGCCACCTTTCAGGTACGGGGCCCGATCCACGAGGGGCAAGTAAGAAGGTTTGATATCCATCGGGGATATGGATTTATTTTTGAGCCGGGCCTGGAGGCCGAAGTGTTTGTGGCCCGCCGGGACGTTAATGCCCATCTGCCAGAGGGCCACCCGGGCCGCAACGTGCTCCCAGGCGACTTAGTCACGTACACGCGGCACTGTGGAGAGAGGGGCTGGTTTGCCCTGGATGCCAAGTTGAGAGGAGGCCAGGAGGCCCAAGAACCAGCCCAGACCCCTCATGCGGCCTGCGTTGTGGATCTAAAGTAAGGCAGCGGTCCCTCCGTTGCACCGTTGTCCCCGTTGGGACCACCAGCACCGTTAACCTGTTAAATGAAAAGTAATCAAACCGAAGTTTTTACCTGATTGTCGACTGTGATTGACCCAGTGGTTGCCGGCAAGTAGTCCCCGTAGGGACCCTTTGTACCATTGCATAAGAAACTGCTTATGGACATGCCTGAGAACTAGCAGGGCACCCACAAACTAGTGTAAATGTAAATATTTTGGGCATATTTCCGTTGCCGCCTCCAGAGAGGCTGATTTGGAGGATGGGCCTGGAGGAAAGAGATGGCCCAGGCCCACCACTACCGTAACCGGTGGCAATCCTCCGGGGGTCAGGGGTCCCCCATGGACGTGGGGTCCCCTGAAGTGACAGTAGGGTACGAGACACCGTACCCGTTCCCACTCGGGCAGCCTGGATCTGGACTGGGGTCAAGGGGTGCTGCCCACTTCTTAGGGGCAGCATCAGGGCCAGGTTGTTTGGGTGGGAGAGCGGAAGCCGACCGTTATTAATAAAAATGTGTTTGTAACATTAAAGTACCGTGCCTCCCGTTAAGGGAAGATTCATAAACATGCTTTTTTTGAATGTTTCCTGGGGTTCCTGGCTTGCTCTGGGCTATCGGATAGATGGATAGATGGATAGATAGATAATGGATAGATAGATAATGGATAGATAGATAGATGGATAGATAGATAGATAATGGATAGATAGCTAGACAGGAATAGGTAGATAGATAGATTGATAGATAGAGTGATAGATAATGGACAGATAGATAGATAATGGATAGATAGATAATAGAGGGATAGATAGATAGATAGATGGATAGATAGGTAATAGAGGAATAGATAGATAAATAATGGATAGATGGATAGATAGATGGATAGATAGATAATGGATATATAGATAGATGGATGGATAGATAGATAGATGGATAGAAAGATAATAGAGGAATAGATAGATAGATAGATACCACCCCCACGCCAGCAGCCGGGGCTGCTCGGATCCGGACCCGCAGTGGCTCGAGGGGCATCCGGACCCGGGGGTCATGCGGCCACTCGAATAAAAGGGGGGTATTACAGGGGATGGAGTATTTAGAGTTCGTGACGCACACCCGTGGTGTGTAGTAAGGTGGAGTACTACCGCTGCAGCTGTAAATACCCGGCGGCGATGTAGTGGACAGCCAGGTGTTTAACCCCTCCACCGGTAGGGGAGATGCCCCAGGACTCGGTGATGGTGGTGGGACGTGCCATTGGGGAGGTAGGGGTCACTTGTATACTCACTCAGTCCATAAAGCTGACACCGACAACTTAGTAAACCAAAGTTCTGGACACCGCTGCCACTGAGGGGGATCACGTTTGGGTCCCGCTTCTGCTGGTGTTGCCTGAAGATCTGTGACCTTTCCCTTGGCACCTTGTTCTCTTCTAGTTGGCCCCTATAGCTTGAAACTAATCAGGTCCCACTCCCCAGTGTGTCTAACTGAGGGAGCTTGCTCTCAGGGTTCATGCTTAGGATTTCCTGGACCATTTTAGTGGAAAGTCCTATCCCCCTCGTTGCGCTAGTACCCCGATTTTTAAGCGGGTGGAGAGCGGATCTTGAAGGCTCCATTCTCGTCGGGTGAACTGTCAGGTTGCCTGAAGCTACTCCCTGACCTAGGGTCCACGTACCCCGTCATGTCCTGGCCCCAGCCCGGTGATGGTACAAGGCCACCGGCTGTCCTCGACAATAATACTGTACCCCTTGTCACGATCCACTGCGATCGGGGTTCCAGCTCCTACCAGGCCCAGATCACTGTCTGCTACCTAGTACTTCCAAGGAGCCCGGCTCCTGACCTCCTCTCTCTTTCCCTTCCTCTGGCCCTCTCCTAACACTCCTGACCTCCCCTTACCAACCCCACAAGTGGGCGACCCTATTCCACTCAGGCCGTGATATGTCTGGTGGGTGTGGTGCAGAGTGTTCCTAGGATTTTGATTAGCTGGTTTTGGCAACACCATTGTTAGGGACCCCTAACCAAGGAGGAGGTGGATATTGCACAGAAGGGCAGATTGCACAATACCCTGTGACAACCTGATAGGCCAGGGCGTCACAGATGGATAGATTGATAGATAATGGATTGACTGATAGATGGATCGATGGATAGATAGATAATAGATAGATAGAGGGATGCACTACACTGTGATTGCAGAGAGCTTTTTGACCTGCTAGTCACCTTTTGTTTCTAGTACATCTACTCTTAGTTGTTTTATTTATAACTTCATATATGTTATATATGTGGCGCCCTGGACTAGCCAGGTCATCACAGGTACTACAACATGCACCCCCACCCCGAGATAGGCACATCAGCCAGACACAAAATCCTTGTTGCCTCCCTCCAGGGGCTGATGTCCACACCAGGTGGGGTGGAGCCAGGCGGTTGGCCCCACCCACTGAGGAGTTCACAGTCCTGGAGGCGGGAAAAGGAAAGCAGTGCAGTTAGGGAAGTGAAAGAGTGAGGAGTAAAGTGGTAGTAGAGGAGCAAACTGACTGTGTCCGGGTATGTGGCCCGGGCACTGAGAGCAAGGTTGGCAGACGGTGGTGGCCGTCTGCAGGAGAGGCAGATCGACGCGGAACCGTAGGACCGGGGATGGACGGTGGCCCGCTGGTACCGAACCGGGGAGCGAAGTGAAGCCAGCACAAACCGGCAGGGCCTGCGGACCCCGACCAGGCTTGGAGTCGCCGTTAAATAGGTCAAATCCGTCAGTGACCGGAACCCCAGGGGTTTCCTAACAGCCAAGACCCGATTGAAGGCAACCGTCCGACCAGCAAAAGGAAATACAGCTACCGCCACAGCTAGAGTTCCAAGGGCTCCCGGGTTCCCCGTCAATAGCAGCGGTGGTGCCCAACCTCACCACAACCTGTGGGTGGCGTCACGGACCAAATCCCCAAACTGAACTACCTCCCCTTTCACTCACGGGCGAGGAGCGCTGCTCGAGTCCCCGGATCCGGCCCACCGCTCGAGCCACCGAGCAGCAGCAGCGCCAGACCTGAGCGTGGTGAGCGCAGCGCCCAGCCGCCCACGACAACTTGGCATCACGAACAGGATCTTACCGTTCTACCGGCTGGTAGAAGTGCGCCTTGTGTCCCGCCGGTTGTGTCCGGCCGAGAAATTTTAGAATCTGCAATCTTGGGCGCGAAGATTTTCCTGCTCGAGCGTCTTCTCGAGCAGTGGAGGCGCGAAAGCCAAAGCCCCGCCCCTGAAGAGGGGGTGCTGAGAAAAGACCAAGGGGGGCGGATGGCGTCCGGCCACATGTAAACCGAGGCCATAAAAGCAGGGATGCCAGGACTCTGCCACCATATTTGGTTCCTGGAAGATACCGCTGCCAGCATGTACCGTCCATCCGGTAACCCCGCAGCCCGCGCCCGGCACCGCAGCGTGGAGGTCCGGACCGTTCAGCTGAGCAGCCGCCTGCAGGTCCGAATGCAGATCCTCCTGGAGGAGTGGGAGGCCGACATGGAGGATGTGGTGGCGGCCATACGGAGACGCGAGGTGGAGGAAGTCTTGGAGGAGCGGGTAAGCGACCCACGCCCCTGTGTTCCTACAGGATCGGTCATCGCGGCTGAGGGGCCCGGTCTGTGCCCGCTCACCCTGCTGCCTTCCCCACTATCTGTGTTGGCTGCTGTCGCCCCGCCACTAGGCCCGCTACCCCTACAACCGGTAGCGGAACTCTGCCCATCCGCCCAAGCGGACGAGCCTGCAGCTGAAGCCCGCAAACGCCCCGAGCCGCTTCCCTGGAAGCTCACGAAGGCCTCATCCGTCTGCGAAGACTTACCGGTGGCACCAGAAGTGACCGTGCCCAGTCCCGTCCCGGCTCCGGTGATCCATCCCGTGCAGGAGGAGGCGGAGGTCAAGCGGGAGAGGACCCCTGTACCCATCCCCCACGCCTCGGCTGAGGCTGCGCCGGGTTGTTTCTGCGACGCAGCGCCCCAGGCCATGTCACCGCGGGATCTTCCACCGAGGGCGCCAGTAGTGGGCAGTGTAGTGGAAGTCCCGCGGGGCCGACCCGCGCGCAGAGGCAAGCAGCAGCCCCTTTTTGGGACAGGGAACCGACCCCGCTGGGCCTAGAGATTGCGGAGAGGGAGAGGCGGAAGGCTGAGTTGATAGCCCGCACAATCCAAGAAAAGGAGAACCTCCGCAGAGCCAACTTCCGGGTACGGGGCTCGATCCACGAGGGGCAAGTAAGAAGATTTGACATCCGCCGGGGTTATGGATTTATTTTCGAGCCGGGCCTGGAGGCCGAGGTGTTTGTGGCCCACCGGATGTTAATGCCCACCTGCCAGAGGGCCACCCGGGCCATAACTTTCTCCCAGGCGATCTGGTAACGTACACACGGCGCTGTGGGGAGAGGGGCTGGTTTGCCCTGGATGCGAAGCTGAGAGGGGGCCAGGAGGCCCAGGGACCGGCCCAGTCCTCTCCTCCGGCCTGCGATGTGGATCTGAAATAAGGCAGCGGTCCCTCCGTTGCACCGTTGTCCCCGTTGGGACCACCAGTACCGTTACCTGTTAAATGAAAGTAATCAACCGAAGTTTTTACCTGATTGGCACTGTGATTGATCCGTCCGTTGCCGGCAAGAAGTCCCCGTAGGGACCCTTTGTACCGTTGCATAAGAAACTGCTTATGGACATGCCTGAGAACTTGCAGGGCACCCACAAACTGGTGGAAATGTAAATATTTTGGGCATGTTTCTGTTGCCGCCTCCGGAGAGGCTGATTTAGAGGATGGGCCCGGAGGAAAGAGATGGCCCAGGCCCGCCACTACCGCAACCGGTGGCGATCCTCCGGGGGTCAGGGGTCCCCCATGGATGTGGGGTCCCCTGAAGTGACAGTAGGGTACGAGACACCGTACCCGTTCCTGCTCGGGCAGCCTAGATCTGGACTGGGGTCAAGGGGTGCTGCCCACTTCTTAGGGGCAGCATCAGGGCTAGGTTGCTTGGGTGGGAGAGCAGAAGCCGAACGTTATTAATAAAAATGTGTTTGTAACGTTTAAGTACCGTGCCTCCCGTTAAGGGAAGATTTATAAATATGCTTTGTTGAATTTTTTCACATGTTTTATATCTTTTGCAGTTGAAAAATAAAACCGGTGATGGACGGGCAGCCCGCGGACGGTCTGCATTTAACCAAGGGGGAATGTGGCGCCCTGGACTAGCCAGGTCGTCACAGGTACTACAACATGCACCCCTACCCCGAGATAGGCACATCAGCCAGACACAAAGTCCTTGTTGCCTCCCTCCAGGGGCTGATGTCCACACCAGGTGGGGTGGAGCCAGGCGGTTGGCCCCACCCACTAAGGAGTTCACAGTCCTGGAGGCGGGAAAAGGAAAGCAGTGCAGTTAGGGAAGTGGAAGAGTGAGGAGTAAAGTTGTAGTAGAGGAACAAACTGACTGTGTCCGGGTTCGTGGCCCGGGCACTGAGAGCAAGGTTGCCAGACGGTGGTGGCCATCTGCAGGAGAGGCAGATCGACGCGGAACCATAGGACCGGGGACGGGCGGTGGCCCGCCGGTACCGAACCAGGGAGCGAAGTGAAGCCAGCACAAACCGGCAGGGCCTGCGGACCCCGACCAGGCTTGGAGTCGCCGTTAAATAGGTCAAATCCGTCAGTGACCGGAACCCCAGGGGTTTCTAAACAGCCAAGACCCGATTGAAGGCAACCGTCCAACCAGCAAAAGGAAATACAGCTACCGCCACAGCTAGAGTTCCAAGGGCCAGAGCCTGCAGGTAAAAGGGCTCCTCCGGCACATATACACGCTGGGGAGCAGGTTACCGGTGGGAAGCCATCGGGACCGAACATACACAAAGGTGCAGGGAAAGGCAGCCACCACCAACCGTCCGGGAGAAACCACAGCAGCCGACTGCGGGACCCGTCCATCCAGCCGTTTGGTTTACCAGAGACTTTGCATCCATTTGTCGCTGAGTGAGTACTACCGTGCCATCCGGCACCGCGCCGCGCAGTCCAAGCGACCCTGCACCTTGCCAACCCTGCCTCCCCGACACCTCACCGGGCCCCGGGACCACCAACCCCCTACCCACGGAGGGGAGAGAAACATCCCAGCTGCTCCCTACCATCGCTCCCGGGATCCCCGTCAATAGCAGCGGTGGTGCCCAACCTCACCACAACCCGTGGGTGGCGTCACGGACCAAATCCCCAAACCAAACTACCTCCCCTTTTACTCACGGGCGAGGAGCGCCGCTCGAGTCCCCGGATCCGGCCCACCGCTCGAGCCACCGAGCAGCAGCAGCAGCGGGGTGAGCGCAGCGCCCCGCCACCCGTGACATATATAAGTACAGTATATGGCTATTTTTCTTGATTTGCTGCATGTCAGCAGCGTCGGACTGGCCCACCGTAGCACCGCGGAATTCTCCGGTGGGCCCCAAGTCCCAATTGGGCCCCAGGTCCCCATGCTTTATATTTCGCAGGCTTGTTACTGTGGGTTGGTTCTCAGTGCCAGCTAGAGCGGGCAGACTGTGCCCCCATGCTCTGATGGGCCCCCAGCCTTTCCATCATAAACTACAGTGATCGTACAGATGCAATCTCTGCAGTTTCCGTGGTTCTAGCAGGACCTGTGGTGACATAACAGTGATGTTGTGGCGCCCTGGACAAGCCAGGGGCCACAGAGCACAACATCAACACACCCCACACTCCCAGCAGGCACACCGAAGTCAGACACAAAACCCTTGTTGCCTTCCTCCAGGGGCTGATGATCACACCAGGGGGTGGGCCAGGCGGTTGGTCCCGCCCACCGAGGAGTTCACAGTCCTGGAGGTGGGAAAACAGACAGTCGAGTTTTGACAGTGAAAGTGGAAGGAGGAAAGTGTGGTAGTGGAGCAACTGACTGACAGCGTCCGGGTGTGTGGCCCAGGCGGAACAGCAAGGTTGGCAGACGGTGGTGACCGTCTGCAGGAGTGGCCTATCCAAGTTACCGTAAGGACCGTGGACGGGCGGTGGCCCGGCGGTACCGGACAGGCACACAAAGAGAAGCCAGCACCATCTGGCAGGGGCTTTTCGGACCCCGGCAAGGCTAGGAGTCGCCGTGAATTTGCCGAATCCGTTAGTGAAGGGGACCTCCTGGGTTTCCAAACCATCAAGTCCCGACAAAAGGCAACAGTCCAACCAACAGAGGGAGACACCGCCACCGCCAAGGCAACCGTTTCTCTGGGCCAGAGCCTGCGGGCAAAGAGGGGCTCCTCCAGCCCATATCCAAGCTGGGGATCGGGTTACCGGTGGGAACCCATCGGAACCATCAACCGTACTTAGGTGCAGGGAAAGGCAGTCACCATCAACCTGCCGGGAGAAACAACACCGCAGCCGTCTGTGGGACCCGTCCATCCAGCCGAGTGTTTTACTGAGAACTGTGTCTTCATCATTGGGCTGAGTGAGTACCACCGTGCCGTGCGGCACAGCGCTGCCCCTGCGACCCTGCACCTCGCCAGGCCCCGTAACCCGCCTGCCATCCATCCCTACCCCATCACCGGGCCCCGGGACAACCAACCCCCTACCCACGGAGGGGAGAACTAACAACAAAGCTGCTCCCTGTCACCGCTCCCGGGATCCCCGTCCAGAGCAGCGGTGGTGTCACCATTATCACCACAGCCGTGGGTGGCGTCACGGACAATAAATCCCCACAATCAATCCAAATCCCCTTTTCACTCACGGGCGAGGAGCGCCGCTCGAGTCCCCGGGATCCGGCCCACCGCTCGAGCCACCACCGAGCGGCCGGACCCGATCAGTGGGAGAGCGCAGCGTCCCCTCCTCCGCCCGCGACAATGTGACTCACCAAAGGTCCTTGCAGTGTGGGAGTCAGGTCCGCCATCAGCACTCTGGGTGGGCAAATGCTTGGGCCCTGGGACAGCCTGAGGAGCCCACTCTTCAGTCCTGCGGGCCCCGGACTGAGTTCCAGGGCCGCAGTGCTTTGGCTGGCAGTCGCACTATCCTGAATGCTGGATAGTGTGGTTGCTGGCCCTTTAAGCCACATTGGCACCCAGCATTCACTGTTGAATGCTCCGTGCTCCTCCTGCATTGAAGTTCATCTGTGGGAGGAGCTACTGCGTGTCTGCTCAAGTCCCATAGATGAAGAGTCAGCGTCCATCTGTATAGTTCTCCCCCTCCTGAGCTGTATGGGCTCCCACTCCTACACTGTATGTGCCCCTCCCCCCCACCTGTATGGGCCTCCTGAGCTGTATGTGCCCCTCCGCCCCGAGCTATATGGGCCCCCTACTCCTGAGCTGTATGTGCCCCTCCCCCTCCTAAGCTGTTTGTACCCCCCCAAGCTGTATGGGTCCCCACTCCTGAGCTGTATGTGCCCCTCTCCCTCCTAAGCTGTTTGTGCCCCCACTCCTGAGCTGTATGTACCCCTCCCCCACAGCTGTATGGGCCCCCACTCCCGAGCTGTATGTGCCCCTCCCCCTGAGCTGCTTGTGCTCCAACTCTTGATCTGTGTGGGCCCCCACTCCTGAGCTGTATGTTCCACCCTCCCCCCGATCTGTATTGGGTCCCCCCTCCTGAGCTGTATGTTCTACCACCCTGATCTGAATGGGCCCCCAACTCCTGATCTGTATGAGCCCCCACTCCTTTGCTGTATGGGCCCTCTTAGAGGGGGTGCCCCCCTTAAGCTGTATGGGACCCCCGTAGCCATATGCGCTGCCACCCCAGAGCCGTATGCGCTACCACCCCAGAGCGGTATGTGTGGCCCCTCAGAGCTCTATGCCACTCACCCCAGTAATGTGTATACCCCACAGAGTTGTATGTGTGATGCCCTGGCCTATCAGGTTGTAACAGGGTGTTGCACAAATTTCCTTTCCATGCAGCATCCATCTCTCTCCCTTGGTTCCAGGTCCAGTGATGTGCTACGACCGGCATGCAAATCTCTGTCACACACACACCAGTGGGGAGGTCCAAGAGAGAAGGGGCCGCCCACCTTAGAGTCAGGCAGACTGGGTGGGAGGTGACTGGGCAGTCGTCGGCTGGGGAGCAAAGAGAGCAGAGGGCTCTCAAGCAGCTCTCAGTGTGAAGAGCAGGCTGGAGAGTTGGAGCTCCCAGACAGCGTGAGTGCAGCCTCAGAGAGTGAGGGGCTGTGGAAGTGGAGGTTCCCGGAGGGTCAGACTGGACCAAAGCACACTAGTAACATCACTGGGAATGGTCACCTGGACGTGCTCCCCCTCGGCGGCAGCGGTACTGAAGGACGTTTGGTTGAATCGCTGCCTGTGTGTTCATTGACCTCACACATCAGCACAGCCTCTTCCAGCACCACGACAACCACTGTGAGTTTCTCTGCTCCCTGTCTTCCAGGCCTACAGCCCACGGCTCCCCATCCTTTCACTACCGAGTCCCAGAACACCATTCTCCTGCCCACGGAGGGGTTCACATCCCATCCCATCTCTCCCGGTTGCTCCCCCAAATGCAGGAGCGGTGGTATCCCACATTACCACGACCCGTGGGTGGCGTCACGAACTGTAAATATACTGTCCCCTGTACATATCCCCCTTTATTGAGTGGCCGCACGACCCCGGTCCAGACACCCCTCGAGCCACCGCGGTTCCGGATCCGAGGAGCCCGGCTGCTGGCACGGGGGCGGCACATATGCTACCCCAGTAACATCTATGCCCCCCAGTAATATGTACACACCTCAGTAACATGTATGCCCCCCAGTAATGTCTATGCCCCCAGCCCCTCTTGTCATTTATATACTGTAGCCCCCAGCCCCTCTTGTGATGTATATACAGCAGTGTTAGTGGGCTCTATGTGTGGCCATGTCTGTTAGTGACAGCCACCAATCAGTGCGGCACAGACACATGCCCAGGAGGAGCTGGATGGGAGACAAGCGGGGAGGTGAGTGAGGCTATTGCTGGCTTCCCCATATTAATAATATCTCTAATATGTCAGTGTATATGACTGTGTATAGATTTATGTCTTTCTATGTATTTTTTGTGAATTTGTCTTTAAATATGTATTTGTATGTATCTGTGTATGTCTGCGTGTGCATAGGGGCCAATGAGACTCTTTCGCCAGGAGCGCACAGAACCCTGGAAAAAATGAGATGTGCGCAGGGCCTGCAGACTTCGCCTCTCATAATCAAATGTACACATGTCTTTCAGGCACGCATACATTTGAACGGTGCGGTGCCAGGACTGAGGCGGAGGAGTTCCTCAGCACCGCACCGACATCCGTCATCACCGAGGCTGCATGGAAGAAGAGGACGCGCAAACACCAGATAAGTGCTCCTGAGGAGCCGAACATGACATGGAGAATCATTTTAGATGCAGGGGCCGTGGTGGGGGAGGAGCGGTGTCAGTCACTTTACAAGTGACATTACCGGGCAGAGGGGAACAGGATATTGCAGTGGGGAACAGGATGGGGCAATGGGGGGCGGGATGGGGCAATGGGGGACAGGATGGGGCAATCGGTGACAGGATGGGGCAATGGGGGACAGGATGGGGCAATGGTGATCAGGATGGGGCAATTAGTAAGGAGATAGGCGGCATCGTATAATTAATATAATGAGAAGCGGGGGGTCTTTATGTAGAGACGTAATATGGGGGAGATATTATAGAAAGGGCAAGTTTTGGGGGGGCATTATGGAAAGGGGCACGTTGTGGGGCTATTTTGGAGGGTGGATATTTTATACAGGAAGCAAGTAACAACCCCTTCTGATTCTCCTTCTTTCCCTCAGCCAAAATAAATGACCCTGTATTCACCTCTGGTGCTGGCACTGTTTCAGCGCTGTCCGTAATCACGATTCGTGGCTCACATTACACTGTGACATCACGGGAGCACCACATCCAATTACTACCAGCTTCTGTCTCCCCACCTTAGGAATGAACTATCATTTAATGGAACATAGGGGCCCAGGATGGGAGACTTTATCAAATAAAGAGGGCCAGGATGAGGAGATTATTAAGTAAAGAGGGCCAGGATGGGAGATATTATTGCTATATGGGGCCAGAACGAAGAACATACATTAAGGGTTTATAGTGGCAAGTGGTGAATATAATTACTGTAGGGGCAAATTAGGGGACAATATTAATGCTGCAATATAATATAATTTTGAGGATACTGTCTTCCATGGGGGAACAAAAGTCTGACGTGGTGTAGAAATTGGGGGAAAAGTGAGGAATGTGCTCTGGGAGTGATCAACTATAGGTGACTGTGTTATTTTCTGCAGAGTTGCGTCATGGCAGGAAGAAGTGATGGTGGTCAGCACCAGATGAAGAGGAAAAGCGAAGATGAATAACTTCAGCTAGAGACGTCACTGGTATGTCAGTGTGTTACATGCACACACACACATTATACACTCTATACAGAGCTCCTGTGTATAATGTCACTAATTAATATCACTGGTGATCACTGTATTACCTGTACACTGACACTATATACAGAGGTCTTGTGTATAATGGCACTGATGGTAATATTAGTGTTATTAATATTGTGGGTTTTTTTCATGATCATTATTGTAGTATTATTCGAGCACTGTGTGGTGGTAATATGTGGTCTGGTCACAGTGTAGTGGTATTTCTTTGTTGTATGTGGTATTAAATGGTAATTTATGCGGTCTGGTCATAGTGTTGAGGTATTTCTCCCTTGTATGTGGTAATATTCGGTTATTATGTGCTCTGATTATGGTGTGGCGGTATTTCTCTCTTGTATGTGGTTGTATTCGGTTACTTTGTGGTGGTAGTATGTTATTTATCACAGTGTGGCGGTATTTCTCCCTTTGTATGTGGTATTATTGGTCTTGGCATAGTGAATTGTGTTGTGTCTGGAGGACATTTTTTCTCTCTATCAATAAAGGGAAGATTATTTCCAGTAGAGATTAAATACTTGAATGTTTAACCCCCTCCCAGTCCTGTGACTATTACACTGTAGCAAACATGCTAAGCAATCGCCTATTCTAAGGCCATGTGCCAATGTTCGGTTTTTGGTCAGTATTTTACATCAGTATTTGTAGCCAAAACCAGGAGTGGTAAAATCAGAGGAAAAGTCTAATAGAAACACCTCTGCATTTTTAACCCACTCCTAGTTTTGGCTACAAATACTAATGTAACAAACTGACCAAATACTGAACATGTGAATGTGGCCTAAGAATGTGATAACTTATTCATCTGTGGGGACCGATTGCTGGAAACAGCACCGATTGTGCCACTTTTATCCCCATTAAAGTGGAGCTGATGTCCGACTCGTCCCCTGATCCATTCATTCAATAAGTGATCACCTAACTAACCTGTAGATCGGTGATAACTTGTTTTCACCAAAGATCCCCCTTACTGCAAACTATTGTAATTATACATCAGTTATTGTGTGCACAGGAGATGTGCAGGAGCCGCCTGTGTTTCACAGTCGATGCTCCACTATAAGGCCGGGGCCACACAGGGACTAATGTGATCCTCGCATGACACTCGGCTCACGCTGGCAGAAAAGCGGAAGCCGAGTGTCATGCGAGTGTCACTGCGACTGATCATGCGATCGGACCTCAGCTGGGGGGGCGAGCCTGCACTGAGAAGGGGTGGGCCGGCACTGAGGAGGGGAGGGAGGGATTTTTCTCCCTCTCTCTCTGTAGCCGGCTATTTTGATTTTTCACCCTGCACTCACAGTACACCGGTGTACCGCGAGTGCAGTGCGATCTTTCTCTTGCTCCATAGACTTGAATGGGTGCGAGAGAAAGAGTCTCACATTGCACCCTCATCATGCTACGATTGTTTTCTCGGTCCCATTGGGACTGAGAAAATAATCGCTCATGGGTGCTGGCACATGGGCTAATATTGGTTCGAGTGGAATGCGATGTTTTATCGCATTCCACTCCCTTCGATTTTCATGCCTTGTTGTTTTAGACCTAACGGGGATAATGGCTAACAGGTATTTACATATTGCTGTAGGGTGGGCCCCTGGAGTCAATCCCTCTTGTGGGCCCCAGACACTCCAGTACGACGCTGCATGTCAGTACATCCTATTTACAGCATGATGTACATATCTTATATACCTTGTATTTATTTTCCTCCCCTTTTAATCTTTATCCTTACATAATTCTTACTTTGGCAAGCTTAGCTTAGTGCACACCTTACATTTCTATACGTTCTCCAATATTTTGTAGGCGTTTTCTGATCCTCTTTATAAATGGGCTTAGACCCTGCAGTATACCACTTCCCTGCAAAGAAGGCACTTTGCTGAAACACATGTTGGGAGAAGGGCACTGTTGCATCTATACAGGTAACTTAGTTAACATTTATTTATAACAGTTTGTACTCAATACTCTGTTGTTACTGTATTCATGCAGCACTATCTTCCACTATTGCATTGTTACATTTACCTGTGATATTTTGGTGCCATCTACTGGCCATTTGTATGCACTATTACTTTATCTATATCATAATGTTTGTATAGTCGTGTGAATAAAATTATTGGGTTTATTAATATTATTAGTGCACTTTTTTCTTATTTTTTAGTGATTGAAATAAGTATTGAACACGTCACCAATTTTCTAACTAAATATATTTTTAAAGGTGCTATTGACAGGAATTTTTTAACACATGTCGGTAACAACCCAATCAGTTCACACAGGTAAAGAAATCAAACAATAGCTGTCCATAAACTAACCCCTTTTCGACCAAGGACGTACCCATACGTCTTGAAATAGAAGTATTTCCTGACTATGGGACATATGGGTACATCCAGGCAATCATGGCAACATAACAACAATGGTGATAGCATGAAGGTACCTGCTATTTCCAACAGCATGGCACCAGAGCTTGACCCCATGGGGTATTGTGTTGCCACCAAGGAACTATGATCACTGTGATTGCCTGTTAAATTCTGAACAGCCAATCATAGTGTGGCGCCCTGGACAAGCCAGGACGTCACAGGTCCTGCAACAACACACCCCACACCCCGGTTAGGAACACCGAAGTCAAACAGAAATCCTTGTTGCCTCCCTCCAGGGACTGATGTCCACACCAGGTGGGGTGGAGCCAGGTGGTTGGCTACTCCCACCGAGGAGTTCACAGTCCTGGTGGCGGGAAAAGGAAGAGCAGTTAGTGAAGAGGAGTGAAGAGAGTGAGAGTCTGGGGAAGTGGTAGTGGAGGAACTGACTGGCCGTGTCCGGGTACGTGGCCCGGGCACCTGACAGCAAGGTCGGCAGACGGTGGTGACTGTCTGCAGGAGAGGCCGATTGACAACCGAAAGGACTGGGGACGGGCGGTGGCCCGCCGGTACCGGATCGGGGAGCGAAGAGAAGCCAGCACCATCCGGCAGGGCCTACGGACCCCGACCAGGCTAGGAGTCGCCGTTAAACCGGTCAAATCCGTCAGCGACGGGAACCTCCGGGGTTTCCCAGCAGTAAAGACCCGACTGAAGGCAACCGTCCAAACCGTGAGGGAGAGAAAGCTACCGCCAGAGCTAGAGCTCCCAGGGCCAGAGCCTGCAGGCAAACAGGGCTCCCTTTAGCCAACCTACCACTGGGGAGCGGTTACCGGTGGGAAGCCATTGGGGCCGAGAACATAATACCGGTGCAGGGAGAGACAGTTACCGCCAACCTACTGGGAGTGACCCTCGCAGCCGTCTGTGGGACTCGTCCATCCAGCCGTTTGTTTTACCAGAGACTCCTTGTGCGTTACTGGCTGAGTAAGTACCACCGTTCCGTCTGGCACTGCGCTGCCCCGCGACCCTGCACCTGGCCAGGCCCCGCAATCCACCAAACAGATAACAACTCCGGGCCCCAGGACTACCAAAATCCCCCTACCCACGGAGGGGAGAGAAACATCTCAGCTGCTCCCTGCCATCGCTCCCGGGATCCCCGTACAGAGCAGCAGTGGTGCCCCAACCTCACCACACACCGTGGGTGGCGTCACGAACCGACATCCCAAACCCCAACAAACCACCCCTTTCACTCACGGGCGATGAGCGCCGCTCGAGTCCCCGGATCCGGCCCACCGCTTGAGCCACCGAGCAGCAGCAGCGCCAGACTCGAGCGTGGTGAGCGCAGCGCCCTGCCGCCCGCGACAATAGCGATTTCAATGTTTCAGGCAATGAAATTGCCTGAAACATTGAGATCCAGCTATGATCGGTGCTACAATGGTGCCAATCATAGGCTAAAGCCAGCACACCGCAGCATCACCACCTCAAGCCCTGATTGGAGCGATCATGCTGTGGCGATCATCCCTTTCAGCAAGGTGACAGGCGGTTTGACCCAGTTATGACTGCTCTCCTGTGCCTCATTTCAGTCTGGAGATGTGAGGAGAATGGTCCCTTTGCCCATATGTGTCGCAATCTTCCTGGGAGTTGTAGTGCCACAAGTGATTTTTGCTTGTGACACCACTGGTTGTGCTCTCTGTGTTGCTGCAATCCTGCTGTCCTGTTGTCCTTCTGGTGGCCTACTGCTGTCCTGGTGGCCTGCTGCTGTCCTGGTGTCCTGCTGTCCTGTTGTCCTTCTGGTGGCCTGCTGCTGTCCTGGTGGCCTGCTGCTGTCCTGCTGAGATCCTGCTGTCCCTCTACTGTCATCTGCTGTTAGTAAGTAGAAGGAAGTTGTTTTTTTTTTCATTTCGTCCTGCAGTCACCGAGCTACTGATCAGTGGCTGATCGGTGTCAGTGCTCAATTTTGGCCAAGACTTTTTTGGGGGGCTCGTTTCTCCACCCCCTCTTTGCACCTCATCCGTACGTACATCTGCAGCCACCGAGCCACTGATAAGTGACGCACATTACTGATTGGTGTCAGTGGCCGGCCAGGACTTTTTTTTTATTTACTGACTTTTTTTTATTAACGTTTCTTTTTTATTTTAACAGATTGTAATACTCTCCTTTTTCTTTTTCTTTCTAAATTCTGCTTTTTTGAATGAACTTAAAACATTTACACCAAACACATGCACATACTCAAACACACTTTAATAAAGCTTAGTTATTTTACACACATACACACACACACCACAGACTATACAATGTTCCACTCGTCCCAGTCATCTCAGTCCCAAAGACTATTCAGTCGAGGGACGCATATGCCATCATTGACTCTAACATGGATCGTGAGGGAGAACATCCTACTTTCCTATATTTCTCCCACTCCTACTCCTCTTCCTATTCCAGTAAAGAGAACCACCACAGAGATGCTGCTGGAAAAGAGTTGAGCCAGCACCCCTGGTAAGCAACCCCCAAACCAGCACTAACTAGTGCACTAAGGCCCCTGACTCTCAAACCAGCACTAGTGCTACTGACCTTCAACCCAAGACTAGTGCAACTGACCCCAAATTCAGAACTAGATCTACTGACCCCCAACTCAGCACTAGTGCAACTGACTCTCCATCCCAGCACTAGTGCTACTGATCCCCAACCCAGCACTAGTGCTGCTAATCCCCCAACCCAGCACTAGTGCTAGTAAACCCCAATCTAGCACTAGTGACCCCTTATGGACCTTCGCCTGCCAAAAGTTTGCACCACGGATTTCTGATTTTATTCCCCAATCAGGAATCCGGTTTGATACCACCAACCTCAGACAAACAGACTTTTTCAAAGTCTTTTTCTCTGAACAGGTTGTAAGTCTCATGGTAGTGCAAACAAATGTGTATGCCCAACATTTTTTGGCTCCAAACCCTGCTGCATCATTTTCTAGCTTGAGTCCCATTGATTCAGTAGAAATGATGACGTTTGGTGGCCTGGTTCTTCACATGGGGTTCGTGAAGAAGCCATAAGTGCTTCAATATTGGAGTGTTGATATTTTATATAACACAACAGTGTCCCGCATGGCTATGCCACGGACACACTTTGAGGCCATTGATACATTTCTACATTTAAGAGACAATTCGGAGTGTCTTCCCCAAGATGACCTGAATTTTAGCAGACTTTTCAAAATTTATCATGTCATGGATCACTTCAGCAACAGGTTTGTCAAAGTGTACATGCCCCAAAGGGAAATCAGCGTGGATAAGTCCCTCATCCACATCAAAAGCAGTCTGAGATGCTGCCAGTACCTACCCAGTAAGAGGGCTAAGTACGGGATCAGACTCTACAAATTGTGAGTACCTAGAGTTTATGAAGGAAAGGAAACCTGGATCCAACCCCGGAATGCTCACCTGCTCCGGGGTGAGTGGGAAAATTGAGTGGAATTTGGTGCACCCAAGGGTTATCACCTGTATGTTGACAACTTTTATATCAGCATCCCACTCTCCAAATCTCTCTCTGCCAGAGCTACATCGTAAAGATGGCAATATACAATGCTTTTGTGCTATCACGATGTGCAGGCCAGACTGGCACCTTCCTTCTTTTCTACGAGCTAGTAATCAAGGCCCTGATATTTGGAAGCGAGGAAGGAACGAGTCCCAGTACCCCTCGAATGGAAGGTACCCATATGATACCAGG
This sequence comes from Anomaloglossus baeobatrachus, assembly GCF_048569485.1. Lineage (NCBI taxonomy): Eukaryota > Metazoa > Chordata > Amphibia > Anura > Aromobatidae > Anomaloglossus > Anomaloglossus baeobatrachus. The sequence goes on along the minus strand of NC_134353.1, from coordinate 827,201,479 downwards.
GCAACATTTCCCAGGTGAGGTACCCCAAACAACCAAAAAAGGAAGGACGCAAAAAAAGTGCTGACTGTGTGACGCCCTGGGCAAGCCAGGGGTCACAGGTCACAACACCACACACACCCCACATTCCCTGCAGGTACATCAAGCTAACCCAAAATCCTTGTTGCCTTCCTCCAGGGGCTGATGTCCACACCAGGGGGTGGGCCAGGCGGTTGGCTCCGCCCACCGAGGAGTTCACGGCCCTGGAGGCGGGAAGAACCAGGCAGAACAGAGAACAGTTAGGGAAGTGAAAGAAGAAGGAGGTGAAGTAGTATTGGAGCTAAGGAGAAAAGCTGAAGTGACAGAAAAGTGAGAGTAGTAAAGCCTGAAGTTGGTCCGGGTGTGTGCCCCGGACTGTGACAGCAAGGTCAGCAGACGGCGGTGATAGTCTGCAGGGGGACTGCTCGGAGGTTGCTGGAAGGACCGCGGACGGGTGGTGACCCGGCGGTACCGGAGCAGTATACGAAGAACAGTCAGCACCAGGGCAGGGGCCTTTCGGATCCCGGCAAGGCTAGGAGTCACCATAATTTGCCAAATCCGTCAGTGAAGGGGACGTCTGTCTCCTAACAACCAAGTCCCGATTGAAGGCAACAGTCCGACCGTGAAGGGGAGACACCGCCACCGCCAGGGCACCAGTTTCCCAGGGCCAGCGCCTGCGGGCAAAGTAGGGCTCTTTCGGCCCAGCTTGAAGCCGAGGAGTGGGTAACCGGTGGGGACCCATCGCTACCAAAGAGACTTTCATAGGTGCAGGGAAGAGACCGTCACCGCTAACTGCAGGGAACATCAGCACCGTGAACCGTCCGAGGGATCCGTCCAACCAGCCGTTTGTTTAACGAGAACTGTGTCGTGTTTACTGGCTGAGTGAGTACCTCCGTGCCGTGCGGCACAGCGCTGCCCCTGCGCCCCTGCACCTCCACAGGCCCCATACCCACCTGTCCACAATTCCCATCCCATCACCGGGCCCCAGGAGCACCACAACCCCTACCCACGGAGGTGCAAATCAACAATTGGCTGTTCCGTACCATCACTCCCGGGCTCCCCAGAAAGAGCAGCGGTGGTGTCCACTTAATCACCACAACCGTGGGTGGCGTCACGGACAATAAACCATCCCAAAACACCCAATCCCCTTTCACTCACGGGCGAGGAGCGCCGCTCGAGTCCCCGGGATCCGGCCCATCGCTCGAGCCACCGAGCGGCAGCAGGCCGCAGCAGCCGCGGCAGCCGGACCCGAGCAGAGGGAGAGCGCGGCGTCCCCTCCTCTGCCCGCGACAACTTGGCGTCACGAACAGGATCTTACCGCTCTGCCGTTGGGTAGAGGTGCGCCTTGTAACCGCCGGAGGTATCCGGCCGGAAAAATTCAGAAGTCGCCATCTTTGGCGTGAAAAGTTCCCGCGTCTTCTTGAGTAGCAGAGGCGCAAAGGCCAAAACCCCGCCCCGATAGAGGAGGGGCCGAAAAGAGGCTAAGGGGGACGCAATGGCGGCTGGCTGCATGTGAACGCAGCTATAAAAGCAGAGACGCCAGGACTCTGCAGCAATACCGGGTTCCTGGAAGGCACGATTGCCAAGATGTACCACCCAACTCCCAACGAGGAAGCCCCCGCGCCCGGCACGGCGACGTGGTTGAGGGACCGGACCGTCCCGCTGAGTAACCGTCTGCAGGCCCACATGCAACTCCTCCTGGAGGAGTGGGAGACCAACATGGCGGACGTGGTGGCAGCTATGCGGAGACGCGAGGTGGAAGAGGATTTGGAGGAGCGGGTAAGAGACCCACACCCCTGTATTCCCGAGGGATCGGCCATTGAAGCTGAGGGGCCCGGCCTGCCTCCGCTCACCCTGCCTCTCGCCCCGCTACCCACGTTAGCTGCTGCCGCCGCACCACTAGGTCCGCTACCTGCCCAACTGGTAGCGATACCCTGCCAATCCGCCCCGGCGGACCAACCGGCTGCAGACACTCAGGACGTTCCCGAATCGTTCCCGGGGGAACCACTGGAACCGCGGCCCTGTAATGAAAATGTGCCAGAAGCCCCGGCAGTGATTGTGCCAGACCTCGGGCCCGGGACCATGGCATGGATGAAAGCCCGGGTGATTCAATTCCACCAACGTCAGCAGGATCAGATCTTCAGGATGATGGAGCAGTGGACCAACGAGGTGGAGATGCTGATTGCAACTGCCCCGATGTACGGAGGGGGAACGGATGTAGCAGAACCGACTGGTGACCCACGTCCCTATGTCCTACCAGGACCGGCCGCTGCGGCTGAGGGGCCCGGCCTAGTCTCGACCTATGCATCATCCTTGCCGTTACTTCTGGGGCGCCTCAGTGTAATCTCGCCTGACCTGCTGCCCCGTGCTGCTGCAGAGGGATCTGATGTGCTGGATGCTGGAGGCCAGGAGGCTGCGGCAGCTGGCGGTAACCCGCCTGGCGCAGGAACAAGAGATGATGACTCCGGCCCCAGCCCCGGGTCCGCTGCTGAGTTTGAAGAGGCAAGTGAGCGTTCCCGCTATGTAGGAGACCCCGTGGTATTCCATACCCCGCGTACCGGTGGAAATGGGTACCGGGTACCACTGTCACAGCAGGCATGTCAGGGCATGTTTGATATGCTGGTGGCAGAGGATGGGTCCGCCTCAGCAGAAGAATCTGAGTAAGGCAGCGGAGCACCGTTGCACTGTCCCCGTAGGGACCACCAGTGTGTTTGTTTAAAAGTTTGTTTGAAAAATGATGATAAGTAAAATGAAACCGTGAAGTTCACCTGATTCAACCGTGATTGGAAACCGGCCGTAGCCGGCACCGTTGTCCCCGTGGGGACCGTTTGAAAAATTGCATGAGGAACTGCTCATGGACAAGCCCGTGAACTTGCAGGGCAACCACAAACGTTAAGTGGCTTGTAAATAAGTTGTGTTACCGTTACCGTTTCCACAATTACCGCCTCTGGAGAGGCAGGTTGGAGGGAGGGCCCACAGCAGAGCAGGCTGGGGCCCAGCCACCACAGGAACCGGTGGCTACCCTCTGGAGGGGAAGGACAGATCCCGCTCAGGTAACTTGTGCTGGACTGGGGGCAAGGGGTGCTGCCTGGGTTTTAGGGGCAGCATCAGGGCCAGGTTGCTTGGGTGGGAGAGAGCGGAAACCGTAACTGTACACCATTTGAAACCGTTTAAGAAATGAAGCTCCCGCTGTGGGATGATGCCATGAACTGTATATATGTTACCGTTTTTTATCTTTCAGAAGAAAAACAAAAGGAAAATAAAACCGGTGTTGGACGGGCAGCCCGAGGACGGTCTGCGTTTTGCTAAGGGGGAATGTGACGCCCTGGGCAAGCCAGGGGTCACAGGTCACAACACCACACGCACCCCACATTCCCTGCAGGTACATCAAGCTAACCCAAAATCCTTGTTGCCTTCCTCCAGGGGCTGATGTCCACACCAGGGGGTGGGCCAGGCGGTTGGCTCCGCCCACCGAGGAGTTCACAGCCCTGGAGGTGGGAAGAACCAGGCAGAACAGAGAACAGTTAGGGAAGTGAAAGAAGAAGGAGGTGAAGTAGTAGTGGAGCTAAGGAGAAAAGCTGAAGTGACAGAAAAGTGAGAGTAGTAAAGCCTGAAGTTGGTCCGGGTGTGTGCCCCGGACTGTGACAGCAAGGTCAGCAGACGGCGGTGATAGTCTGCAGGGGGACTGCTCGGAGGTTGCTGGAAGTACCGCGGACGGGTGGTGACCCAGCGGTACCGGAGCAGTATACGAAGAACAGTCAGCACCAGGGCAGGGGCCTTTCGGATCCCGGCAAGGCTAGGAGTCGCCATAATTTGCCAAATGCGTCAGTGAAGGGGACGTCTGTCTCCTAACAACCAAGTCCCGACTGAAGGCAACAGTCCGACCGTGAAGGGGAGACACTGCCACCGCCAGGGCACCAGTTTCCCAGGGCCAGCGCCTGCGGGCAAAGTAGGACTCCTTCGGCCCAGCTTGAAGCCGAGGAGTGGGTAGCCGGTGGGGACCCATCGCTACCAAAGAGACTTTCATAGGTGCAGGGAAGAGACCGTCACCGCTAACTGCAGGGAACATCAGCACCGTGAACCGTCCGAGGGACCCGTCCAACCAGCCGTTTGTTTACCGAGAACTGTGTCGTGTTTACTGGCTGAGTGAGTACCTCCGTGCCGTGCGGCACAGCGCTGCCCCTGCGCCCCTGCACCTCCACAGGCCCCATACCCGCGTGTTAACAATTCCCATCCCATCACCGGGCCCCGGGAGCACCACAACCCCTACCCACGGAGGGGCAAATCAACAACTGGCTGCTCCGTACCATCACTCCTGGGCTCCCCAGAAAGAGCAGCGGTGGTGTCCACTTAATCACCACAACCGTGGGTGGCGTCACGGACAATAAACCATCCCAAAATACCCAATCCCCTTTCACTCATGGGCGAGGAGCGCCGCTCGAGTCCCCGGGATCCGACCCATCGCTCGAGCCACCGAGCGGCAGCAGGCCGCAGCAGCCGCGGTAGCCGGACCCGAGCAGAGGGAGAGCGCGGCGTCCCCTCCTCCGCCCGCGACAACTGTGTTACAGAAGAGCAATAAGGAAGGACACCTCTTGGCAATGCGAAAAATTCACAAAATTCATATCTAACACTTGTGATATTTGATGTGAATTGGCCTTAGCCACGGCAAAATATAAAGCACTTTTCCTCGTAACCCTATCCTAACTTTGTCTCACTTTTCTCTTTATGTAGTTTTTTAGTGTCCCTTTTAAAACCTTAATGACCGTGAGCAGTAGAGTTGTGTCCCAGTGGTCATAGTGCTAATCCCACCTGTGGGCAGCCGGGGGGGGGGATCCGCGCACCACATGTCAGCTGATTTGTACAGCTGACATGTGTGCCTAGCAGGCACAAGCAGATCCGCAATCTGCCAGTACCTGTTAACCCCTTAAATGGCGCTGTCAAGATGTGACAGTGTCATTATAATAGTGGTCACAGATAAACTTTACTTTCTGCCTGACACCAGAAGTCACATGATGTGATCATATGGATCCGATGGTTGTCATGGTAGTACAGGGTCATGTGATGACTCTTGTAGCTTACATGACTCACTTCCTGTTTCACATGGTCGATACCCGATGAGCATATCTGGTGTTCACAGCTATGTAACTGTGATCAACAGATATGGAAGAGCGATCAGACTGCTGATCCTTATAGTCCCCTAGAGGTACTAGTAAAATAAAAAAAAGGAAAGAAATAAGTTTTGAAAAATTAAAGAAAAATAAAAAAACCTAAAAGTTCAAATTTCGCCCCATTGAAAATTAAAGGGTTAAAAAAAATAAACAATATATACACATTTGGTATCGCCGCGTTCAGAAATGCCGGATCTATCAAAATATAGAATCAATTAATCTGATCGGTAAACAGCATAGCAGCAAAAAAATTCCAAACTCCAAAATTGCATTTTTTGGTTACAGCAAATTTTGCGCAAAATGCAATAACAGGCGATCAAAACGTAGCATGTGTGCAAAATTGGTACCATTAAAAAAGTTAGCTTGAGACGCAAAAAATAAGCTGTCACTGAGTCCCAGATCCTGAAAAATGAAAACGCTACAGGTTGTGGAAAATGGCACAAAACGTGCGCCACTTTTTTTGGACAAACTTCAGATTTTTTTTTAACCCCTTAGATAAAAGTAAACCTATACATGTTTGGTGTCTACGAACTGGCACTGACCTGAGGCATCACACCAAGATATCAGTTTTACCATATAGTGAACACAGTGAATAAAATATCTCAAAAACTATTGTGCAATCGCACTTGTTTTGCAATATTTTTCCATTTGGAATTTTTTTGACATTTTTTAGTACAGCATATGGTTAAACTTAAAGTACAACTTGTTCTGCAAAAAACAAACCCTCACATAGCCATATTGACGGAATAATAAAAAAGCTATGGCTCTCGGAAGAAGAAAAAACCCCCGGAAAGCGCAAAATCGACTGGTTGTGAAGGGGTTAAATCTAATTTTTTTCTATGCAGCATTTTAATATTCTTACATGTAACCCCTTCTCCCAATATATGGCTTTTTAAAAAGGAATCTCCCAGCATGCTTTTGCTATGGAAACAGAGAGTAGTGTACTGTATTGTCTGTGTTAATCCACTCACCTCTTACTGTCTTCTCTGGGATCCAGCACCGTTCTGCTCCTCTTTTCAATGACATCACCACTCTGCAGACTGTTTGGGTCACATTGTATTCTATGTGTCTCTTTTGCAACGTAAGCCTAAGGAGCCTCATTCTGAGCCTCGTTCTGATGCTGCACAGAGTTACATTGTAAAAGCCACTTACCATTCACATATAGAGTGAAGGAAATAATTATTTGATCCATTGCTGATACATTGCTTATGTATGTTCTCCCACTGACAAAGACATGAACAGTCAATAATTTTAAGGGTAGGTTAATTTTAACAGTGAGAGATAGAATATCCAAAATAAAATCCAGAAAATCACATTGTATAAATTATATACATTTATTTGCATTTTGCAGAGAGAAATACGTATTTAATCCCCTACCAACCATTAAGAGTTCTGGCTCCTACAGACCACTTAGATGCTCCTAATCAACTTGCTACCTGCATTACAGACCGCTGCCTTAAGTTGTCACCTGTAAAGAAGACTCCTGTCCACGGACTCTATTAATCAGTCAGACTCTAACCTCTACTATATGGGCAAGACCAAAGATCTTTCTAAGGATGTCAGGGACAAGATCATAGACCTGCACAAGGCTGGAATGGGCTACAAAACCATAAGTAAGACGCTGGGTGAGAAGGAGGCAACTGTTGATCTGCGGCATCATGCAAAATGTCACCTCGTAGGGTATCCAGAATCATGAGAAAGGTGAGAGATCAGCCTAAAACTACATGGGGGGAACTTGTTAATGATCTCAAGGCAGCTGGAACCACTGTCACCAAAAAAACCATTAGTAACACATTACGCTGTAATGGCTTAAAATCCTGCAGTGCCCGCAAAGTCCCACTGCTCAAGGAGGCACATGTGCAGCCGGCCCATCTGAAGTTTGTCAATGAACACCTGGATGATTCTGAGAGTGATTGGGAGAAGGTGCTGTGGTCAGATGAGACACAAATTGAGCTCTTTGGTATTAACTCAACTCGCCGTGTTTGGAGGAAGAGAAATACTGCCTATGACCCAAAGAACACTGTCCCTACTGTCAAGTATGGAGGTGGAAACATTATGTTTTGGGGGTGTTTCTCTGCTAAGGACACAAGACTACTTCACTGCATCAATGGGACAATGGATGGAGCCATGTACTGTAAAATCTTGAGTTACAACCTCTTACCCTCCGCCAGGACATTAAAAATGGGTCGTGGCTGAGGGTCAGCATGACAATGACCCAAAACATACAGCCAAGGCAACAAAGGAGTGGCTCAAAAGGAAGCACGTTAAGGTTATGGAGTGGCCTATCCAGTCTCTAGACCTCAATCCCATCTTAAATGGCAACTTTGATAGAGCTATGATGAGTAATCTCAGCTAGAATGGAAGGAGTACTTAATCAGTTCAGCTTCAACTGAAAGTAATTCCTCTCCACTGCAAAATTTAAGGGGGCTTTATACGCTACGATATCGTTAATGTTTTATCGTCGGGGTCACGTTGTTAGTGACACACATCCGGCATCATTAACGATATTGCAGCTTGTGACACTTACCAGCGACCTTAAGCGACCTCAAAAATGGTGAAAATCGTTCACCATGGAGAGGTCGTCCTAAAACCAAAAATCGGTAATGGTTGATTATCGATGTGGTTCGTCGCTCCTGCGGCAGCACACATCACTGTGTGTGACACCGCAGGAGCGAGGAACGTCTCCTTACTTGCCGCCGGCCGCAATGCGGAAGGAAGGAGGTGGGCGGGATGTTACGTCCCGCTCATCTCCGCCCCTCCGCTTTGATTGGCCGGCCACTTAGTGACGTCGCGGTGACGTCGCTGTGATGCTGAACATCCCTCCCCCTTGAGGGAGGGATTGTTCGGCAGTCACAGCGACGCCGCCGACCAGGTAAGTGCGTGTGACGCTGCCGTAGCGATAATGTTCGCTGCGCCAGTGATCACACGAAATCGCATGTTCGACGGGGGCGGGTGCTTTTGCGTACGATATCGCTAGCAATTGCTAGCAATATCGTAGCGTGTAAAGCCCACTTTAATCTGCATATGTGACACACTTGTGATAAGATCTCATTGTGTGGGTATCTTATGTAATTGTAATGTGTAATGCATATCTCATGTACGTTAATTGATCTTTCTTTACTATACTTCTCCATAGAGTTGAATTTTTAAAGCACCACTCCAGCATTTTTTTTTATTGTGGCCCTGGAGTGGTGCTACCAACTTAAAGTCCCTGCACCTAGTATACTCACCATCCGCTGTCTTCAGCTTTTACTTGCACTGCTCTGGTCTTCATTTGCCATCTGGTGATCACTTCTGATCTCTTCTGACATACCAGTCAGGGGTAATGGTCACAAGCTCTCAATGCAACTCTATGAAACCCTTGTTCTGGCTGAAATAGCATTACATTGAGAAGTGACCTCTGGCTTGCCCAGCAAACACAGGCAAACTGATGGAAACCGACTGAAGTATCGCTGATAACAGATGAACATGGTGGCTGGAAAGTATAAGACTAAATATAGGGACCTTACATTAGTGGCACCACTCCAACTCGGCAATAAAGAAAAATCAAAATGCTTTAGTGTTTTTTTTTTTTCATTTATTTCCACTGCTGAACTAAATATTCAGTTTTTTTTTATTTGAATTCCAGAGATATGGTCATTTTAGTTTTTTTCTAACTTTTATGATCTCTACTAAAAGAGTAAAGGGGCGGTGATGGCTCCTAGGATAATAATACAGTGCATTGTTACAACACTCTGCCAGAGAATTATGTAAGCTAAGCCTTTTTGGAAAAGACCATAAAAATAGGCACTAAATAAAAAGGTCTACATCTCTGGAATCGTATGGTGGAAAATAAAGAGAAAATTCTAAAAGGTACAGTAGGAATAAAACAAGAGGAAAATGTGCATTTTAAGTATGCACAATTAGGTCCAGAAATATTTGGACAGTTTTTGTCCGCTACATGCCGCTATTTTTGGTTTTAAAATGAAACAACTGAAATGCAACTGAAGTGGAGACTTTCAGGTTTAATTAAAGGGGTTGAACAAAAATATCCTGTCAAATGTTTAGGAATTGCAATCATTTTACAACAAAACCTCCTCATTTCAGGGGCTCAAAAGTAATTGGACAAATTTACTTTACCATAAATAAGAGAATTCTTTACCGGCAATGACTGCCTGAAGTCTGGAGGCCATGGACATCACCAAATGCTGGGTTTCTGTTGTTAAAGACAAAAAGGAGTGCACCGCTAATTGCATGTATATTGAGAATAATACATAAACAGGGTGCTTGTTAGTGCAATAAAAAAAGCAAACCAGAAGCAAGAAGAAAAGATATTGCACATAGAGAAATGTGACGCCCTGGGCAAGCCAGGGGTCACAGGTCATGACACCACCACACCCTACACCCCAGATAGGTACACCAAAGCTACACAAAAATCCTTGTTGCCTGCCTCCAAGGGCTGATGTCCACACCAGGGGGTGGGCCAGGCGGTTGGCTCCGCCCACCGAGGAGTTCACAGCCCTGGAGGCGGGAAAACCAGCAGATAGAGTTAAGCTAGGGAAGTGAAGGAGTGTAGACAGAACAGTGAGTGAAGTGGAAGTGAAGTGGTAAAGGAGCAAGAGAGAGGAGTAAAGGTGGAAGAAGAAGTGACAGTTGAGGAAGCCTGAAGTTGGTCCGGGTGTGTGCCCCGGACTGAGAACAGCAAGGTCAGCAGACGGCGGTGACTGTCTGCAGGAGAGGCTGCTTGGAGGTTGCCGAAAGGACCGTGGACGGGTGGTGGCCCGGCGGTACCGGAGCGGTATACGAAGAGCAGTCAGCACCATTGGCAGGGGCCTTTCGGATCCCGGCAAGGCTAGGAGTCGCCGTGAATTTGCCAAATCCGTCAGTGAAGGGGACCTCTGGGTCTCCCAACAACCAAGTCCCGATTGAAGGCAACAGTCCAACCGATAGAGAGAGACACCGCCACCGCCAAGGCACCAGTTTCTCAGGGCCAGCGCCTGCGGGCAAAGAGGGGCTCCTCCGGTACATATCCAAGCCGGGGAGCGGGTTACCGGTGGGAACCCATCGCTACCAACATAGACTTAGGTGCAGGAAAAGGGACCGTCACCGTCAACTACTGGGGAAAAGCAACAGCAGCCGTCCGTGGGAACCGTCTTTCCAGCCGTGTGTTTTACCGAGAACTGTGTCCCCGTCTCAGGCTGAGTGAGTACCACAGTGCCGTGAGGCACAGCACTGCCCCCGCGTCCCTGCACCCCACCAAGCCCTGCACCGGCCCGCCATCCCTCATCCTCCACCCCATCACTGGGCCCCGGGACAACCAACCCCTACCCACGGAGGGGAGAACTAACAACTCTGCTGCTCCCTGTCAACGCTCCCAGGATCCCCATACAGAGCAGCGGTGGTGTCCATACAATCACCACAACCGTGGGTGGCGTCACGGACAACAATTAATCCCCAAAACCAATCCCCTTTTCACTCACGGGCAAGGAGCGCCGCTCGAGTCCCCGGGATCCGGCCCATCACTCGAGCCACCGAGCAGCAGCAGGCCGCAGCAGCAGCGGCAGCCGGACCCGAGCAGTGGGAGAGCGCAGCGTCCCCTCCTCCGCCCGCGACAGAAACAAGCACAATCAGGATAAGAAGTAAATGCAAAACCTTTATTACAACTACAAGATTAAAAACAGTTAAAGTATATCACAATGCATGGAAACCAAAACCTCAAAATCCTTTTATATCTCCATCTAAATATTATATAAAATAATGTAAATAGTTGAATAAATATATAAATATAATCTCACAGTCACAGGAATAATGTAGCCCTTAATAAATGCACAGGGGAGATGCAATAATCCAAAATGATCATAGTAATGCATATAAACCTATGTTTGAACCGAAAACACATAAAAATGTGTCGCGGGCGGGGAGGATGCCACTGCGCTGCGCTCGCTAACGATCGGGTCCGGCGCTGCTGCGATGGCTGCTCGGTGGCTCGAGCGGTGGGCCGGATCTGGGGACTCGAGCGGCGCTCCTCGACCGTGAGTGAAAGGGGTGGTTGGTTTGGGAGATTTAGTCCGTGACGCCACCCACGGGTCGTGGTGAAGATGGGCACCACCGCTGCTGGTGACGGGGATCCCAGGAGTAATGGTAGGGAGCAGCTGAGATGTTGTTTTCCCCCTCCGTGGGTAGGGGTCGGTGGTCCCGTGGCCCGATGATGTGACAGGGAGGCAGGGTTGGTGAGGTGCAGGGTTGCAGGGACAGCGCGGCGCGGTGCCAGATGGCATGGGTGTACTCACTCAGCAAGAAAGGTACAAAGTCCTCGGTAAACCAAACGGCTGGATGGACGGGTCCCGCAGCCGGCTGCAGTGTTTCTCCCCGGACAAGTGATGGCGGCTGTCTTTCCCTGCACCTTGATGTTCTCCTTCTGACTACTATGGATTCCCAACGGTAGTCCGCTCCCCGGTGTATAGGTACCGGAGGAGCCCGTTTGCCCGCAGGCGCTGGCCCTTGGGTCTCTAGCCTTAGGCGGTAGCTGTATACCCTCACGGTGTGGGCTGTTGCCTTCAATCGGGACTTTTGCTGTTGTGAAACCCCTGGGGTTCCAGTCACATTCGGATCAGACTATTGACGGCGGCTCCAAGCCTGGTCGGGGTCCGATGGCCCTGCCTTTGTGCGCTAGCTTCACTTCGCTCCCCGGTCGGTACCGGCGGGCCGCCCAACCCCGGTCCTACGGTTCAGTGTTGCTCCACCACTCCTGCAGACAGCCACCACCGTCTGCCAACCTTGCTGTCAGTGCCTGGGCCACAAACCCAGACACCCAAGTGCTTGCTCCTCTCACTTCAAACTCCTACACTGTTCTGTCACTTTTCCCGCCTCCAGGCCTGTGAACTCCTCGGTGGGTGGGGCCAACCGCTTGGCTCCGCCCCACCTGGTGTGGAAATCAGACACTGGAGGGAGGCAACAAGGGTTTTTGTTTGGCTGGTGTCCCTGTCTGATGGGGGTGGGGGTGTTTGTATGTTATCTGTGATGACCTGGCTAGGCAAGGGGGCCACATTCCCCCTTGGTGAAATGCAGACCGTCCGCGGGCTGCCCGTCCATCACCGGTTTTATTTTTCTTTTTAAAACTGTAAAAAGATATAAATAACATGGAAACATTTCAAACATAAGCATTTCTTGTGAGGACACTTGAACGTTGCACACATATAAACAAAAACATTTTTAATAATAACAGACGGACAGACGGATGTCTTCCGCTCTCCCACCCAAGCAACCTAGCCCTGATGCTGCCCCTAAGAAGCACACAGGGTCCCTCCGGGGACAACTTGCCGGCAACGACCGAAATAATCACACAGATAATCAGATGAAGGTTCACGGTTCATTAAAGTCATTCAATCAAACTGCTGAGGGTCCCAATGGGGGACAACTGCTTGCAATGGCGGACCGCTGCCATTTCTTAATGTTATACTCCTCCAGGACCTCTTCCTGCTCCACATCCGGACGGCTTGGTGGAGAAGGGGGCTGGGGCCGCATCTGCTCACTGCGGCTCTTCCTCTGCTTTACATCCAGGGCGAACCAGCCCCTCTCTCCGCAGTGGCGGCTATACGTCACCAGGTCGCCCGGTAGTAGATCACGACCTGGATGGCCCATGGGGAGGTGTGAATTGACATCACGGCGGGCCACGAATACTTCGGCCTCCAGGCCCGGCTCATAGATCAAGCCAAACCCCCTCCGTTGGTCGAACTGCCGGACTTGACCCTCGTACACCGGGCCCCGCACCCGAAAGGTGGCATGACGGAGTGCATCCTTCTCCCTGATCACCCTCGCCATCACGTCGGCCATCTGCTGCTCTCTGGCGGCAATCTCCCGGCCAAACGGGTTTGGTTTCCTGTCCCAGTATGGGGCGTTGGCAGACCCCTGCGCCCGGGTCGGGCCCCGCTGGACCGCACCCACACTGGCCACTACCGGTTCTCTTTCGTGGGGATCCTGCGGTTACATGGCCTGGACTGCAGCTTTGCAGTTGCTGCCCGGCGCAGCCTCAGCCGAGGCGGGGGACTCAGGGCTTGCTGACCTCACCAGTTGAGCTTTCGGGCCAGCAGCGGCCGGTTCTTCCACGGCCGGGCGGACTGCCGGAGCCGGGACGGCTTCAGGTGCGGCCACTTCTGGGGCCGATGGCTCCTTGTCGCGGACGGCTACTTCCCGTGGGGCCTTCCACAGTAGCGAGAGGGACACAGGCCGTTCCCGAACAATGCCCCCAGGCGGGTCCTCTAGGGCGGACGGGCTGGCTTCCGCTACCGGTGTTGGGGGTAGCGGACCGAGCGGAGGGGCAACAGCAGCCGGTACGGATGGCGGGGGAAGCAGGAGGGTGATCGGGCGCAGGCCGGGCCCCTCAGCCGCAGCGGCCGGTCCTTCTCGGACATAGGGGCGTGGGTCGCTTACCCGCTCCTCCAACTCTGTCTCCACCTCACGTCTCCGCACGTCCGCCGCCACTTCCTCCATCTCAGCCACCCAGCGTTCCATCAGGAACCGGACCTGGGCTTGAAGGCGGCAGCACATCTGTGAGGTCCGGGCTTCCACCCACGCCGCTGTTCCTGGCGTGGGCTCGGGGATTTCCGCGGTGCCGAACGGATGGGACATCATGCGTGGCCGTGTTCCAGGAACCAAGTGTATGCAGAGTCCTGGCGTCCCCGCTTTTATAGCTTCGGCTACATCAGGCAGACACACTCTCGCGCCCCCTTGGTACTCTTCAGCACTTCCGTTTGTTGGGGGCGGGGCTTCGCTTTCGCGCCGTCCCTGCTTGGAGAAAATGCTCGAGTGGGAGATTTGGCGGCATTTCAAAATTTTCGGCCGGACGCCGCCAGCAAAGATCACAAGGCGCACTTCTACGGGTAAGTAGATGGGTTCAATCCTGTTCGTGACGCCAAGTTGTCACGGGCAGGGAGGATGCCACTGTGCTGCGCTCGCTAACGCTCGGGTCCGGCGCTGCTGCAATGGCTGCTCTGTGGCTTGAGCGGTGGGCCGGATTCGGGGACTCGAGCGGCGCTCCTCGCTCGTTAGTGAAAGGGGTGGTTGGTTTGGGGGATTTAGTCCGTGACGCCACCCATGGGTTGTGGTGAAGATGGGCACCACCGCTGCTGGTGACGGGGATCCCGGGAGCGATGGTAGGGAGCATCTGGGATGTTGTTTTCCCCCTCTGTGGGTAGGGGTTGGTGGTCCCGGGGCCAAATGATGATGTGATGGGGAGGCAGGGTTGGTGAGGTGCAGGGTTGCAGGGACAGCGCGGCGCGGTGCCGGATGACATGGGTGTACTCACTCAGCAAGAAAGGTACAAAGTCCTCGGTAAACCAAACGGCTGGATGGACGGGTCCCGCAGCTGGCTGCAGTGTTTCTCCCCGGACAGGTGATGGCGGCTGTCTTTCCCTGCACCTTGATGTTCTCCTTCTGACTACTATGGATTCCCAACGGTAGTCCGCTCCCCGGTGTATGGGTACCGGAGGCGCCCGTTTGCCCACAGGCGTTGGCCCTTGGGTCTCTAGCCTTAGGCGGTAGCTGTATACTCTCACGGTGTGGGCTGTTCCTTCAATCGGGACTTTTGCTGTTGTGAAACCACTGGGGTTTCAGTCACATTCGGATCTGACTATTGACGGCGGCTCCAAGCCTGGTCGGGGTCCGATGGCCCTGGCTGTGTGTGCTGGCTTTACTTCGCTCCCCGGTCGGTACCGGCGGGCCGTCGCTCGACCCCAGTTCTACAGTTTCGCTTTGCTCCACCACTTCTGCAAACGGCCACCACCGTCTGCCAACCTTGCTTTCAGTGCCTGGGCCACAAACCCAGACACCCAAGTGCTTGCTCCTCTCACTTCAAACTCCTACACTGTTCTGTCACTTTTCTCGCCTCCAGGCCTGTGAACTCCTCGGTGGGTGGGGCCAACCACTTGGCTCCGCCCCACCTGGTGTGGACAACAGACACTGGAGGGAGGCAACAAGCGTTTTTGTTTGGCTGGTGTCCCTGTCTGATGGAGGTGGGGGTGTTTGTATGTTATCTGTGACGACCTGGCTAGGCCAGGGCGCCACAAATGCATGATATGCTAGGGAAGGAATAGTACAATATGGAACAGATGAAAAGCTTCCCAGTATGCAAAACACAGGTAACAGCAACAATCTGCCTAATATGATAACAGCTGGTGCCATGGTCAATTGATCCCAAGAGGAAAGAAACCCCACGGAGCTGCCCACAGATTGTTAGATAAAACAATCCTGGGCACAATCAAAACAAACCAAGCCCAGGGAGGTGCTGCCAAGGAGTTGTGAAAGAAGGTCACAAGGCCTGCAACTGCTGCCTTAAGGCCCAGTCACACTAAACAACTTACCAGCGATCCCAACAACGATAGAACCTGATAGGGATCGCTGGTAAGTTGCTAGGAGGTCGCTGGTGAGATGTCACACTAAGCGACGCTCCAGCAATCCCACCAGCAACCTGACCTGGCAGGGATCGCTGGAGCGTCGCTACACGGGTTGCTGGTGAGCTGTCACACAGGCAGATCTCACCAGCAACCAGTGACCAGCCCCCAGCCAGCAGCGCCACGTGGAAGCGTTGCTGCGCTTGGTAACTAAGGTAAATATCTGGTAACCAACCCAATATTTACCTTGGTTACCAGCACACACCGCTTAGCGCTGGCTCCCTGCACACCTAGCCACAGTACACATCGGGTTAATTACCTGATGTGTACTCTGCTACATGTGCAGGCAGCAGGAGCCGGCTTCTGCGGACGCTGGTAACCACGGTAAACATCGGAAGCCCTTACCTTGGTTACCCGATATTTACCTTCGTTACCAGCGTCCGCCGCTCTCACACTGCCAGTGCCGGCTCCCTGTTCCCTGCACTCCTAGCCACAGTACACATCGGGTTAATTACCCGATGTGTAGTCTGGCTATGTGTGCAGGGAGCAGGGAGCCGGCACTGACAGCGTGAGAGCGGCGGACGCTGGTACCGAAGGTAAATATTGGGTAACCAAGGTAAGAGCTTCTTGGTTACCCGATGTTTACTGTGGTTACCAGCGTCCGCAGAAGCCGGCTCCTGCTGCCTGCACATTCAGTTGTTGCTCTCTCGCTGTCACACACAGCGATGTGTGCTTCACAGCGGGAGAGCAACAACTAAAAAATGGTCCAGGACATTCAGCAACAACCAGTGACCTCACAGAGGGGGCCAGGTTGTTGCTGGATGTCACACACAGCAACATCGCTAGCAACATCGCTGCTACGTCACAAAAGTTGTTATTTAGCAGCGATGTTGCTAGCGATTTTGCTTAGTGTGACGTGGCCTTAATAAGTAGCTAAGCACCTGGGGATTAGGATTCTGTGGTAGGTGAAAGTGGGGGAGTGGGTCATGCAGGGAAACCCCACGCGTATCGACGCTGCTGCGGCTTCGTCAGGGAAATGCTGGGTTTCCTCCTTTGTGATACTTTGCTGGGCCTTTTTGCTTGTTTGTGGGTCTTTCTGCCTTACGTTTTGTGTTAAGTATGTGAAATGCATGCTTAATGAGGTTAAAATCTGGTGATTGACTCAGCCATTGAAGAATTTTCCACTTCTTTGCCTGAAAAACCTCCTGGGTAACTTGCAATATATTTTGGGTCATTATCTATTTGTACTGTGTAGTGCCATCCAATCAACTTTGCTGTATTTGATTGAATCTGAGCAGAAAGTATCGCACTGTACACTTCAGAATACATCCGGCTGCTTATTTCTTCAGTCACATCTAGATACATAATTGCTAGTTGCGGATGTAACAGTATCCCACAATGCACTGTGGCACTGTCAGTTGCGCAACTTCAGTTCGCGCCCACATCATAGCAATGGTAACCAGGGACAACAGTGCAGGCGGAACCCAAATTGTGGGCTGAGTAAGCACAATTCTGTTCCCAGTCTAACATTGAGCTACCCATGCCACATCCAGGTATAATGAGGTGTTGGTGTTTGCGATGTCACAGACAGTAAGGAGGCATGGCCAAGTATGTCCGCCCATGCCTGACATCGCCATGCCTTGAACGATGTTGTGGCGAGCGATGAGACATGACGGTACTGACAAGACATGACAAGATATAGCGGCACCGAGAGAGAGAGAGAAAGAGAGAGAAAGAAAAGGTTCCAGAGTCAGCTTGCTGCCATGACTAAGGTTAACTAAGGTCACTACAGGGGCCTCCCCGCCCGCTGTCACACGGCTGAGAGAAAGTGATCGTGGAAGCCCTGGAGTCTGACCTACCTCAGATACCCTCACTGCTGGCACCGCATACAACACATACAATACACAAATGCAGAGGCATGACATACAACAGATATGTTGGAAAGCACAAACAGTGTGACACATGTCCACTGCTCCTGTCAGCACCACTAAGCATAGTGTTGTGAAATCCATCAGAGATGGTGCTGTCTCTGGGAGTGTTTTTGGACTCCTTCTGGTGGCTAGTGCTGGTAGTGAGTCTGATTCTGCATCTGTCACTCAGACAGGTATAGAAGATTATTATTATTATTATTATTATAGCGCCATTTATTCCATGGCGCTTTACAAGTGAAAGAGGGTATACGTAAAACAAGCATTAACAATACAAAACACACTGGTATAGGAGGAGAGAGGACCCTGCCCACGAGGGCTCACAGTCTACAGGGAATGGGTGATGGTACAATAGGTGAGGACAGAGCTGGTTGTGCAATGGTGTACTGGACTGAGGGTTATTGTAGGTTGTAGTATTGTTGGAAGAGATGGGTCTTCAGGTTCCTCTTGAAGCTGAAGATGATTGCTGTTCCAGGTAGCCTATTGAGTCCAGTCTGGGGATATAAAGGAAAGCTGTCTCTGTCTAACCTTTGCCGGTGATAATTGTTTTTGCCTCATGGGAAGATGTCCTGAATTATTGTCCTCCAGCCTTTGGGCTTTTTGCCTGCCTCCTTAGGTTTTTGTTTTACCTTTTGAACCTTTTTTGGATTCTCCAGGAATGCTTTCAACAGCGGTTTTTCATTGCTTTGTATCGGTTCTGTTCCCATGTCATCCAGAGTTTGCAGCAATGTCTGATAAGTATTTTGCTCTCTAGGTCTGGGCTTGGTTGGGGCTGAATTTGCACTAAAGAGCTTTCCTGCTTAATTTATGCCTTTTCCTAAACCTGTGTTTGAGAATATTGTCTTTTGTTTCTTGCTGATGAATAAGGGCTTTTCCTGCACCATTTTTGGAGAGCAATTTATTCCCAGCGGGAAAGGGAGTTATTACTCCCTGCCTGATTAGGATTTGTATTTTTGTATCTCATGTGTTTTTTGTAGTTATGATCTTTTCTGTTACATTTGCATTTTCCATTTAAATGTATGAGTTCCTCATATAGTGGGAGGAAGATCGTGTGATCTTTAAGGGAATTTGTATGATCAGGTGTTGGTATTTTTTCAGGGTTTTTGCTGGCTGCAATCAGTAATCTATCCTATCCTTTTGTATCACTTTGCTTAACCCTATACTTTCCATCTGTGTGTTGTTTTTTCTTACATCACCGTCGTTATATGTTGGGGGCTTTTACTTTCCTTTGGGGCTCTCCTGAGGCAAGTCAGGGTTCCTCATTTCATCTTTGAGGTTAGCTAGTTCTCTGGCGGTGACGAGGCGTCTAGGTTGGTTAGGAACGCTCCACCGCTATTTCTAGTTGTGTACGCCCCCTGACGAAGAGTCTATTGAAACACGTGTCAGACGTCTATGCTCCTGACTGGTAATGTCTCTTTTCTAATGCTCCTTATGTCTGGTTACACTGTTTATTGCCTGTCTCTGGTGTGGGTATGTTGAGACATGGCTAGTCACCTGGCTAATCTAACAGCTTGATGATGATCTCAGGTGATCAGTGTAATGTGATACATATATATATATGTTTTATATGGCTGCAGTGACATCTAATAGCGATAGCTAGTAGGTACAGATAGATGGTATCTATACCGCAATATATGTGATTGCAAGCCTGATTCAGGTTGCAATCTACGTCATTTTGTGGGTGATGATTACCACCACTGTGTATATTGGAGGTGATATATATAAAAACTTGTGGTATATTCAGTCCTGACTGTGATAGGGTTGGGCTTATTTGAGCCGGTGGTGCTATACAACTATCAGGACTGACCACTTTAAGATATATATAATTATTTTTGATATATAACAATTGTTGCTTGACCTCTATATATACATTGGCGGTATTTATCTAACTAGCTAAGATTCGCTTTGACAGGATTGTTATCAGCCATGTGGCCTTATTTACATCAATTTAGCTCACATATTGTATGGTGGATAATCTATTTTCCTCGATATATATTTTTATGAGTGAGAGTAATTGGAATTATGGATACTAAATTACAGATATATATGATGTTTATGAAATGTAATATATTTGTGACATTACCTTGTCTAGAGCATATATGAATATCATGCATATAATGTTGGTCCTTACCACTGCCTGCACTAAAGATTGTTTATACTAATAAATAAAAAATTGAATTATATCTTATTGTGTGTCTGGACTTCTATGATCACCTTTTCTCCTTTCTTGTTCTAGTTGTGTTGTTGTAGTCAGGAGATTGCCACCACCTAAGTTTCCAACTATTCTTTGTGCATTATCATCAACCTTTTTATGGGATTTTTGTAGATCTTTTTGTGATCTCCTGACCACAACAGCATAGACAGATGTTCATTTCACCTTACTCCCGATGCGATAGCATTGGGCTTATATCTAGTCATCAATAAACACTAGTGACTCAGTGTCATTAGAAGCCATGCATGTCCAGCCATCATACTGCCTCCTCCATGTGTTACAGAGGATGTGCTATGTTTTGGATCATGTTTTCTGCTTCACATCATTCTGGTACAGGTTGATCTTAGTTTCATCTGTCCATACAATGCTTTTCGAGAACTGGGCTGCCTTCTTTAGATGCTTTTTAACAAAGTCAAATCTGGCCTTACTATTTTTAAGACTGATGAATGGTTTGCACCTTGTGGTGAACAATGTGAACCCTTTGTTTTTGCACTCTATTGCACTCTAAAGTCTTCTCTTCATGCTATATACAAAAAGAGACTCCGGCACACTGACTGAAGAGATGAGAAAAATCAATTGCGTGCTCAAAAGATTTTTTATTTATTTCTCATTATTTTCATGAAACGTATTGACATTGTCCGACGTTTCAACCCAGTGGGTTTTTTTCAAGGACTTTGTTTATCAATACAAAATACAGAAAGAGAAGAAAATCAGGTTATATACAAAAAAGTGTAAACATATTACATGGGTATCATGTGTGTACAAATACACATGTTGAGTACATACAAAAACCAAAATTTTTGGTTTCTCTTCATGCTAGACTTAGATACTGAAACATCTAATTTCTTGAAAGTGTTTTTCACTTGGATGGATGCTCTGAAGGGGTTTTTCTTTACTTAGAAAAGGATTATGAGATCATCACCACTATTGTCTTCCTTGGACATCCAGTCCTCTTTGCTTTCCCATGCTTTCCAGTGTGCTCATTTTTTTTTTTTTCCTCAGAATATAACAAAACTGCTGATATGGTCACCCCTAAAACATCTGCTGTCTCTCTGATGGATTTTTTTTTTTTACAAGCAGAAAAACACTGTGCAATGCTGTTCAATGCCAGCTTACCTTCCCTATATAGTATAATAGTTGATCTTTCATCTGGAGGATCCATCACGGAAAGGGGGCCTTGTGTGCCCATAATTTAAAAACTTAGAGGCACACAACAGGACAGTGGCATCAATTGCCCTACAGTACCCATAGTGTCTTTGCATTGGTGCACATAATTTCCTCCTCTTGAGTCTGGGAATCCTTGGAGCAGACCCATAGACTAGAATGTGTGAAAAGTTCTGTATGCGAGCCCATCTGTAGTTCCCCACAGTCCGTTGGGTGGTTGGAGAGTTGTGATGGAGGGGGAAAAAATGGTAATTGGGGTGTCACCTCTAAGGACTGTACTGTGTGGGATGTTGAGGTGGAAGAAGAGGAGGAGAGGCCACTTGATGCAGCGTTTGCCATCCACTGTAGCACATGCTCTTCCTGGCCCTCATCTATAAGTCATACCGCTGCCAAAGAAAGGGAGTGGAGTAACCCATCCAGTAACAGAAGTTGTCAGTTGTCTTTGGCTAGGATGAGATGGTATTCGTTCAGTAAAGCTTTCATGAACATTAGCACCTACCCCACGTACACCTCGAATACCACGCTTATTCTCACTTCCACCATGACCTCAGGATTTCCCACTCATGTTTGATGTACCCTTTTTCTCTTTTAACCAGCTGTTTCACAACTCTAGTTCCGCACCTGTCAATCACCTATTACTAAATTAACAATCACTATTTAAGTGATTAACTCCTTCACAACTGAGGACGTAATGGTGCGTCCTAAATCATGAAGGGATGATCACCACCAGCTGTTGTGGTGAGCCAGTGGTGGCTGATTTGTATAGCAGACGTGTGCCTCACAGGTGCAGGTGGATCTGGTAACCCCTTAAATTGCGCTGTTAAAATGTGACAGAGCAATTTAAATGCCCACAGTGGGTAATGTACACTTACCCGCCGCCATCGGAGGCCCCGTGATGTGATCACAGGGAGCCGATGTATCGTAGCACAGGGTCATGTGATGACTCCTGTTGCTATCATGACTCATTTACTGTTACAGCCGGAGGAGAGCTGAATGTAACAGAAGATGAGCATTTCTGCTGATCTGAGGTGTGCAGCTTTGATCAGGAGAAATGAATGAGTGATACAATGTTACCATCAGTGTCATCAAGGTTTTTCCCAGATGGATAAATAAATTCCAAAAAATTCTCCCATCCCTTTCAAAGTGATACACATACAGCACACGGAGGGCACATGGTTGTATATGTTTCTCAGGAACCTATAGCCTTATATTGATTCTTGTCATCTGTGCTGCCAGAAAAAAAAGATATGTGACTAGCACCATAGATTATAATGGCTATGGTGTTGTATGCGTTAAAAAAACGGATACAACATGTATTGTACGTACAACACAGATGTGTGAATGACGCCTAAATGAAAGTTTGAGAATCCTTTTCTAAGCATGTCATGTGCCTGTCATAGTTTCAAGAGTCAGAAGAACTATTCATTTAGTGTTGAAGGAAAACTTTCTGCATGTAGAGTACAGGAATAAAAAATTAGTTATAGAGAAAAGTGGAATTATTGGGCGGTTGTAAATGGTCGTAATATGACATCTTCCACATCACTTGAAATCTTTTCAATTGCTTTAGGATCTTTTATTTGGAAGTGATCATATCTTTTTATGTTCAATTTTGTTATCACTGTCATTTAATAGGAGAAAACTAAATGTGTTGCTGTTTTTTTCTGGCTTCCCTTAGGTCTCTCTCTGAGATGTTCTGAACAAAATGAAAATAAAAATAAAAAACCTCTAAAGATGCATCAACTGGTTAATGTTACAACGCAGACAAAGGAGCTGCAGGATTTATCTGACATTTATACGTTAATGTCAAGTTTAATTTCTTTTGTGTTTTATTGTTTGCCTCTATTCAAATTAAAATATTATAGTTAAGTATTTTATGTTAATTACACTGTGACAAGATTGACATTTTGTGATCGTTTTATTTATATTGCTAGTATGTTTAGCTGCACGCCGTCTGTGGTTTTTTTTATTAGGAAGACAAAAGTATACTTTCATTAAAGGGGCTTTTTGATCTTTATTAAAATTTAGGAGTGATAAGGGATGCTTCTAAAAGAAACAAAGAAGGCATTCTTATACAAAGTTTAATAACAACTGGAAAACTCCTTTTAGTAGGCACTAATGTTTGATCTATGTTTGATCATGTTTGATCCATGGTGGGAAATCAATACACCATACATATCCATAGACATCTATGGCAGAAGTATGTCCTTTAGGCTGGGGTCACATGAGTGTATAAATATCAGTCCCATTCTCATCCAGAAAAGTGGAATGATTTTTTTCCCCTTTGTCATCCCTGTGCTGTGAATCCAGTTTTTTACTCAGTAGTTATTACCTTATTTTTTGGACTATAAGACACACCCTGATTTTAGAGGAGAAAAATAGGAAAATAAAATTTTAAGCAAAAAATGTTGTCATGACACACGGTTATGGGGTGAGGATCTGCTGCTGACACTGTTATGAGGGTAATGTCCCCAAATTCTCTACTAAGGTACCCCATCCTGGTAATGATCCTCCTTCCTTGTATATGATCCCCATCATTGTATATATGTCCCTCATCCTGATAAATATCCTCATCCTGATAAATACCCCCAACCTGCTATATACCCCATTGTGGTATATGGTCTGCATTGTGGCACACAAAAAAATAAATGTTTATACTCACCTTTCCTCGCTCCATGCAGCATCGCACGTCTTCCTGTCTGTGTCACAGCAGCGCCGCTGACCTGTGTAGAGCCGTGCAGACAGCGATGATGTCATCCCTGTGCGCACCACTCTCCACACACATCAGCGGGCCGGCAGACAGAAGGACATTGCAATGCTGCAGGGATCAGTGGCCGGTGAGCATACCGTACTTATTTACTGACCCCCGCACTGATGATGATGGGCAGTGAATATAGCCACACATGATCACTCCAGGCTGTTGTTGCTAGGGTTGAGCATGCGGGCCTGCTGTTAATTATGCACGCATCCCCTGCCCATCATCCCACCCACCTCTCAGCGCCGACTTCAGCGCTGAGAGATGATGGGCGGGAGGATGCAGTGCATATGAAATGAGCAGGCTCACCTGGTCACGGTAGGTGCTGCTACAATCTGCTCATGCCACCGATGACGTGCTCCACCGCAGCACCCTCATTCCCCGCATATGGACTACATTCCGACTATAAGACGCACCCCCCACTTTCCCCCAACATTTGGGGGGGGGGGAGGGGAAGTGCGTCTCATAGTCCAAAAAATACAGTAATATTTTACAGGACCATTTACAGTTTCCCATCTTACAGAATTATAATATACCTGTAAAAACCAAATGCAAAATGCCATACTGATGGTCCGTATAGTATCCGATTTTTGCACTTTACTGTACTGCAATCTTTTTATCATGCCAAATACAGCTGAGAAAAATAAGTATAGCTGCACTGCCCCGTAATTCCCTTTTTATCTGATTTCACTAGTCCGATTTATACACTGATGTGAGCGAACCTTTTTTTCATACATCTTTCTAGTATGTGTAAATTTGCTTTTTTTTCTATTGCTAATGAAAAGATACTTACAAAGAGATTCTTTTGAATGCAGGAGAAGTCTGTAATGGGAAACAATAACAGTTTTAGGCCTTATTCACATGTCAGTATTTTTGGTACATACATTTGAAACCAGAAGTTTACATACACTATTTATAAAGACACATATGCATGTTTTTCTCATTATCTGACATGAAATCAGAGTAAACATTTCCTGTTTTAGGTCAATTAGGAACCAAAATTATTTATATTTGCCAAATCCCAGAATAATAAGAGAGGGAATGTTTAAAGGCATTTTTTGTTACTTACTGCAAAGTCAAAAGTTTACATACACTAAAGTATTATGCCTTTAATCAATATGGGACAGCCCATATGATGATGATGTCATGTCTTTGGAAGCTTCTGATAGGTATATTGGCAATATCTGAGTCAATTAGAGACATAACTGTGGATGCATTTTAATGCACACCCGAAACACACTGCTTCTTTGTGTAGCATCATGGGAAAGTCAAAAGAAATCAGCCAAGATCTCAGGAAGAGAATTGTGGCCTTGCACAAGTCTGGTTCATCCTTGGGTGCAATTTCTAGATACCTGAAGGTGCCACGTTCACTTGTCCAACAATTATACGAAAGTAAAAACAAGATGGGAATGTCCAGCCATCATACCGCTCAGGAGGAGATGGGTTCTGTGTACCAGAGATGAATGTGCTTTGGTCAGACATGTGCATATCAACCCAAGAACAAAAGCAAAAGACCTTGTGAAGATGCTGACAGAATCTGGTAAGATTGTGTCATTATCCACAGTGAAACCAGTGAAACGAGTATGTGCCGCCCCGTGCCAGCAGCTGGCGCTGCTCGGATCCGGGCCTGCTGGGGTAGTGGTTCGAGGGGTTCTGGACCCGGGGGTCGCGCGGACACACCGAATAAAATGGGGGGACGTAGATGTACGGGCTAGGCCGTATTAAGTTCGTGACACAACCCATGGTCTGTGGTGAGTTGGGACACCACCGCTGCTATTATGGGGCACCGGGGGGAGATGTAGTGGCAGCTGGATGTTAACCCCTCCGTGGGTAGGGATGGTTGCCCCGGGACCCAGTGTCTGGTGCAGGGTATAGTGATGGCAAGGGGATGCTTGATTACTCACGGTCAATAAATCACAAGAGTCTCTGGTAAACCAAGGTGCTGGTGGCTGGTGCCGTGGCCGGTTGCATTCGGATCCCCCACCCGGGCTGGTGGTCTCTATCCTTTTTCTCTGACTTTGTGTAAGGTGGACTTCCTAGTCTGGAACTCAGGAGTCTGTTCCCGGCTGGATGTGGCCTAAGGAGCCATGCCCACAGACGCTGGCCCGTGGGATCTATGGGCCCTGGCGGTGACCTCTTATCTCTATTGGTGGGCTGTTGTCTTCTATGAGGGACTTTGGGTGGGGAAGGACCTATAATCCTGGCCTCAATCGGTTAATTAATCAGGCCGCTTGTTTCCGGTCCTGGCTTCAGGGTCCGAGTATCCCCCTTTGTGCTCCGGTTTCCGGGTTGGTTCCCCGTGTCGGTACCGGCGGGCTACAACCCTGTCCCGGTCCACCTCGGTTCTGCCGAGCCGTCTTCCCGTCTCCTGCTGACGGAGACCACCATCTGCCTCCTAGCCAAAGGCACCAGGGCTCCTACCCTGGTATCGTTCAACTTCAACTTTCTCTGCTGGAGCTACACTTAGCTCCAGCCCACACTCCTCTCCACTTGAACTACTCAGCTTATCTGCTTGTTTTCCGACCCCTGGCTGGGCGTGTCCAACCGCCTTGTCTCGCCCACTGGTGTGTCCAGCTTTCCCTAAGGGGGGTGACTAGGGTTTCAGGTTGGCTGTGTGTTTCCTAAGTGGGGGATGGTGCCGTGTAGGGGCCGATCTGTGACTACCTGGTTTTGCCAGGGCGTCACAAGTACTGTATCAACATAGGCTGAAAGGCCACTCTGCCAGGAAGAAGCCATTACTCCAAAAGAAACATAAAAAAGCCAGATTAATGTTTGCAAATGCACACAAGAAGAAGGACCTTAATTATTGGAGACATGTCCTATGGTCTGACTAAACTAAAATTGAACTGTTTAGCCTGGCAGCCTGACTAAAGCATGTTGACCTCTGGTACACAGAACCTGTCTCCTTGCTGAGCGGTATGATGGCTGGACATTCCCATCTTGTTTTTACTTGTGTATAATTGTTGGATAAGTAAACGTCGCACCATTTTCATCCACAGGTGTGTCTCTAATTAACTCAGATTTGGCCAATAAACCTATCAGAAGATTGCAAAGACATGACATCATCATATGGGCTGTCCCATATTGTTTAAAGGCATACTATGGCATGTAAACTTTTGACTTTGCAGAAAGTAATAAAAATGCCTTAAAATATTCCCTCTCTCATTATTCTGGGATTGTGCAAATATAAATAATTTTGGTTCCTACTTGACCTAAAACAGGAAAGGTTTATTCTGATTTCATGTCAGATAGTGAGAAAAATCATGCAGATGTGTCTTTATAGATAATGTATGTAAACTTCGGGTTTCAACTGTATTTTATCAGTATCCGGAGCTAACATCACAAGTGACTGCAAAACGCAGAACAGGTATGAATTGTTCAATTGTTCTTTTTCTTTGTCGTGTGAAAAAGCCATCAGACACGTTTTTTATTCCTGCATTTTAAAATGCAGTGAATACGTCTGTCATGAAAGTGAAACATTTTAATGTTTTTTTCAATGTTTTTCTTTTTTTCTTTTTAGGCATCTTGTATAACATATTGAAAAACAAAGGCAGAAGAATTTTCAGTAGCTGTATAGTAATTCTACATCAATAACAAAAACAAAACGCTGTGGCCCTGATTCATTAATACTGGTGTTTTGTATGACATAATGAAGGGAGTGTCTAAAGTAAGATACACCAAATTCATTGAGCGACGTGCACCTGTAAATAAATTTGATGTGTATTTCAATTGCTGTATAGTGATGGGCAAACCCAATGAGGCTCCATAGACTTTGAGCAACGTTCACTCCCGGCTCACACTGCGCTCCATGAAACCCGGCGACATTGGTGAGCTGTGACATCGGGAACGTCACTACTCACCTTTCTGATGAACAATAACATTCCAGACATCACTGCTCATCACTTCTGGTGCAGCTAATGTCTGGTATTGAGCAATGACGTTCTTGACATCACTATTCATCACTTCAGAGGCGGCTAATGTTTTTTTAAGGCTGGGAAGGGCCCGATAACCGTGCACCTTTCCAGCTTGATAATATCAGCCTGCAGCTGTCTGCTTTATCTTTGCTTGCTATCAAAAATGGGGGAACCCCACATCATTTTTTTTTTTAAATTATTTAGTTGTTTATAAGGGTAAACAAGCCAAAACATCCTTTGGAGCCACATGAAAGACACTAAAGGGTGCATGTTTATAATATGTAGGCAGTTTGTAACAATATGTACAGTATCTGCAGGATATGTATATTTCTATGTATCTATCTAATATCTGTCATCTATCTATTTATAGCTTTATATTATTTTTTTCCTTTGAGATTTGTGACAGCATTCATGGTCTGTGTGTGGTCCAATTTTTTTCTTGCACCTATTAACTTACTTTGGCGTTATATGTGGCCATACACAGCATGCTGCAACTTTTTCTTCAGCCCAATTACAGCTTAGGATAAACTTGTAGATGAACACTACCTCATTGAACAACATTGGTGCTAGTGCAATACACTTTCTCTCACATTGCACTCTCCATGTTTATACACAGATGTGAGCAATCTCTTAGGCAGCCTTTGCACACTACCACATCGCAGGTGCGATGTCGGTGGGTCAAATTGAAAGTGACGCACATCCGGCGTCGCAGGCAATATCGTAGTGTGTAAATCCTAGATGATACGATTAACGATCGCAAAAGCGTCGTAATCGTATCATCGGTGTAGCATCGGCGAATTCCATAATTACGCTGACACGATGGTCCGATGTTGTTCCTCGCTCCTGCGACAGCACACATCGCTGTGTGTGAAGTCGCAGGAGCGAGGAACATCTCCTACCTACGTCACCGCGGTTCCCGTTGGCTATGCGGAAGGAAGTAGGTGAGCGGGATGTTTACATTCCTCTCATCTCCGCCCCTCCGCTCCTATTGGCCGCCTGTCGTGTGACGTCGCAGTGACGCCGCACGACCCGCCCCCTTAATAAGGTGGCGGGTCGCCGGCCAGAGCGACGTCGCAGGTCAGGTGAGTGCATGTGAAGCTGCCGTAGCGATAATGTTCGCTATGGCAGCGATCACAATGATATCGCAGCTGCGACAGGGGCGAGGACTATCGCGCTCGGCATCGCAGCATCGGCTTGCGATGTCGCAGCGTGCAAAGTACCCCTTAAGGTAGTGTGCCTTAGCTCCAGTCCTCAGGAGCCACCAACAGTGCATGTTTTCAGGATTTGCCTATTATTGCACAGGTTATCACTAGAGATTAGAGATGAGCGAACCCGAAATTCTTTGGTGTTTGTACCAAACACAGAATTTACCGAAAAAAACAGAGTTCAGACTTGGAGATAGGGTGTTTTACGTATGCTGACCACTCGAGTGAGTATCTCTGTGCTCGGGTACACTTGGTGCTTGGCCCAGTGTGAGCTGCTTGCCAGTTTTGAATGGCTTGTGTCACGGGCGGGGAGGACACCGCCGCTGCGCGCTCGCTAACGGTCGGGTCCGGCGCTGCTGCGGCTCGGTGGCTCGAGCGGTGGCCCGGATCCGGGGACTCGTGCGGCGCTCCTCGCCCGTGAGTGAAAAGGGTGGTTGGTTTGGGAGATTTAGTCCGTGACGCCACCCACGGGTCGTGGTGAAGATGGGCACCACCGCTGCTGGTGATGGGGATCCCGGGAGCGATGGTAGGGAGCAGCTGGGATGTTGTTTTCCCCCTCCGTGGGTATGGGTCGGTGGTCCCGGGGCCCGGTGATGTGACGGGGAGGCTGAGTTGGTGAGGTGCAGGGTTGCAGGGACAGCGAGGCGCGGTGCCGGATGGCACGGGTGTACTCACTCAGTAAGAGATGCAAAAATTACTCGGTGAAACAAACGGCTGCATGGACGGGTCCCGCAGCCGGCTGCAGTGTCTCTCCCCGGACAGGTGATGGCTGCTGTCTTTCCCTGCACCTGGATGTACTTAGTTGACTACTATGGATCCCCAACGGTAGTCCGCTCCCCGGTGTATGGATGCCGGAGGAGCCCGTTTGCCCGCAGGCGCTGGCCCTTGGGTCTCTAGCCTTAGGCGGTAGCTGTATACCCTCACGGTGTGGGCGGTTGCCTTCTATCGGGTCTTTGGCTGTTAGGAAACCCCTGGGGTTCCGGTCACACTCGGATTTGACTATTGTCGGCGGCTCCAAGCCTGGTCGGGGTCCGATGGCCCTGCCTGTGTGTGCTGGCTTCACTTTGCTCCCCGGTCGGTACCGGCGGGCCAACGCCCGACCCCGGTCCTACGGTTCCGCGTTGCTTCACCACTCCTGCAGACGGCCACCACCGTCTGCCAACCTTGCTGTCAGTGCCTGCGCCACAAACCCAGACACCCAAGTGCTTGCTCCTCTCACTTCAAACTCCTAAACTGTTCTCCCACTTTTCCCGCCTCCAGGCCTGTGAACTCCTCGGTAGGTGGGGCCAACCGCTTGGCTCAGCCCCACCTGGTGTGGACATCAGACCCTGGAGGGAGGCAACAAGGGTTTTTTGTTTGGCTGGTGTCACTGTCTAATGGGGGTGGGGGTGTGTGAGTGTTATCTGTGACGACCTGGCTAGGCCAGAAGTGTTCTGTTTATAGCTCGCCGTATGAGGGTGGAGACCCGATATGCTCAATCAGTGACTTCAGTTAGGGTTCAGATCAAGTCCAGGTCCCGATCAGAACTTTATGTAAAGTTTGGCTTAACCCCCTGAACCCAAACTTCCACATACTAGAGATGAACGGACCCTAACAGTAAAGTTAAATGTTTGTACTGAACTCAAACTTTCCCAAAAAGAGTTCAGAATTTGGGTGCTTTATGTATGTGAACCACTTGAGTAAGTATTGGTGTTCTTTGTTACAAACAGTATTCAAGAAAGGGGTTGTCCAGCACCATCGAATTTGACTTTTTGCTGACGCTATGAGTAAGAGCTCTCAGGAGCTTGAAATGCGCAAGACAAAACATGTGTTATTCAGCATGATTTTAAATATGCACAATAAAAGTTATTTCTTATGAAATGAAGAAGTCTGACGTGGATTAAAAGTCAAATTGGATGGTGCTGGACAACTCCTTTTTTGAATTCTGTTGGAACCACTACTAAGGAGCCGGCCTGTTGCTTGCCCATGCTCTGACCACTATTAATGGACTTGGAATGGGTGAGCTGAATCCCCTCTCTTTTTCCTTCTTGTAATGTTCTTTGGTACGCTTGGTGCTCAGCCCAGTGTTTGAATGGCTCGCACTGCAGGTAAAATGAGCATTATCGGATGCAGTTTGTCCAAAGTAAAAAAGAAATTGTTCTTCGGAAGTGATCTGCTTATGGCTGGCTGCATGTGGGCGGAGAGCCAAACTGCCCAATTAGTGACTTGCAATGAGGTTCAGGTCAAGTTTGGGATTGAAGAAAACCATAAAGGGAGTACCCATAAATGACCAGGGAACACACATAAATGGTAAAAAATAGGCTATCTATTAATAGTAACTGGGTGGGAGATATGTACACAAATAGACAAAGAAAACATTGGCCTTAATTGGCCCTATAGTGTCTCTCCCTACTTGGCAATGGTGGGTATGACGTCATAGGCTTGTGACGCCACCATTCAATGACGGGAAGCCCTCACTGACC
This sequence comes from Anomaloglossus baeobatrachus, assembly GCF_048569485.1. Taxonomy (NCBI): domain Eukaryota; kingdom Metazoa; phylum Chordata; class Amphibia; order Anura; family Aromobatidae; genus Anomaloglossus; species Anomaloglossus baeobatrachus. The sequence goes on along the minus strand of NC_134353.1, from coordinate 827,170,292 downwards.
CTATTACACCCTAACAGAAGACCAAACAAAAATGAAAAATAAACCCCATTGCAATGCAATAGTGGGGAAAAGAAAGAAAGGTACTTATCTGAATTATGGTTCAGACACACAGTCCCGACTCGTTTCTTACCAGAAGATGCCAGGGATTGCTCAGGGGACAAGAACCGAGGGGTCGACAGAAGATGTGTAAGCCTCCCCAGAGTACCAAAAATACAGTATGGTGAAGAGGGGGTAATACCTGACAAGTATAGCTGGTAATAACTTGGCACCACATATACCACATGAGGTTATTTGTTCAGACAATGGGATTTTTTGTATTAAGGATTATTGATCCTTTGACTACTACCATATGAATGGTGTATAATATCTCTTGAGGGGTCACTTTGTATGTATTGATTTTAAATTATTTTAATTGTAATTGGTGTGCCTTTTGGATTAATACAATTCTTATATCTTCAAGAAAATCTGTTCATATTATGTCTGCATTTTTGGTGTGCGTATCTATTATGCATTAGATTTTACTTCTCCTAATATAAGCCCTTGTAATGCTCAAAGTATTGTAGTGGCTGTACATTGTGCCCAGCTTATGCTTCTGGAGAAGTGAACTTCCTCACTTTAACAATGCCAAACTTGTGGACATTAACTGTGGTTTAGAAACATAATGCGCAGAAGGTAGGGGGGCACTTGTATTTGGGAGCACAGAATTTCCTCAATTTCTTTTGAGAGGGGCATAGCGCTTTTTCAGTGCCAATGTGTTACCAGTAACGTGGATATCCCCCATATTTTTATTAACAGATGACATACCTGAATGGGACTTGTGTTTTTATTGGTTGGATTGAATGCTAGTTGGTAGCAATTTGGTTAACATAGCATGTCATGGGCCATTAAGAGGGTAAAGAGGTTGAACTGGGACTTTGTTTGTTTTTGACTATGGGGCTAAGAACATATCGGCAGGTTGTTACTAACTACCATCCTGTTCTGTCCTTTGACTGTCTGTTCCCACTCAGATAGTGATTTTCCAGCTTGATTTTACTTCATGTTATCAGCGCACCTCTTTCACTTTCCACCTGTTCTGTTGATGGGTGTCACTGCTGACCTCATATTGATTAACAGCCGGCAAAGAGCCGACTGTCATCAGCAATACATCGGCAGTGATAACTTGTCGAGAGCAGTTTGGAAGAGAAGTATTAGTTGACGCAACATCACCAAAAACAGGAGAATTGCTGATGGGCCCGTGACTGCTTTGTAGTTGTCGCAGGGCAGAACAGGCAGATAGTTAAAACCACCTGCCTATAAATTAGCCCTAAAGCCGAAATAACACAAATTCCTAGATAAACCTTAATTGCAGACCATAGATTTCCTTTAAATTATAGACATTACTTCTAGTAATATTCAGTTTGATCTCTTTTTTTATTGTATAATATAAGATTTTTGTGACATCACTATCTTTGTAGTTATTCTTTTTTAACACAAGATGCCAGTATTGGACTGAAAATTAGAAAGGTATGACTGAGCTAAGATCAGCAATAAAAGGCATAGTATATACACTGCAAGCGCTAAACAAGATGAATTCCATTTGATGTACTGGGAAAACTGTGCTCCGTGTCTATGTCTTGAAATGTATTTAAAGCATTCTAAGTGAATGTGATTAAATCTAAAGCTCAATCTTTAAAATGTCAAGTTAGAGGAGTATACTTTTCTAATAGTGCATTCTTATGCTTTGCCTCAAGGATGAGAAATGAGTGACCCATTTTCTTGTATTTCTAGGAGTATAGATAATTCCCTGCAGCAACATCTGATTTTTGTAGATCGTCATTATCTTGGGCACCGTCCCAAGCTCTTTGTTAAGTCTGTGTCATTGAGTGGGTCAGCATACATTTAAGTAAAAATTGTTTAATAAATATTCAAGTTAAAAATGTTTTATAAACTTTCTATCTTCCTAACAAATATGCTATAATGCTGTTCCAAATGTCATCACTTATGAAAGGACGCCTTACTCTCCATAGGACTCTATGTACAGAAGTACGTATTGTCTTGTGACTATCGCATAACCTTCACGATGGGCTACCTTAAAACCTTATCACCCAGCTATCCTAAATCTCAGTTAAGTTATTTGAGTGCCAGATATGATGCAACAGAGTTGAGGACATCAGTATGGTGACCCTAAAGCCTGCTTTACACGTTGCAATTAGTTGTACAATCGCATTTGCGATGTGACATGCCCAGGTTGCATACGAGATCTTATGAGATTGCACGTAGGTCGTTCATTTGCTGTCACACGAGCGTTAGTAGTCTATGTTAAATTGATCAATTTTAGGTGCGATCCTTTAGATCATGTGTTCTGTGACGTATGCATTGGGCACCTTTTTTTTTTTTTTTTTTTATTTATTGACTTGCCAAGCGTGTGTAATGTGTAGGGATGCGTTTTTACTATGTCATCTGCCATTCAGCTCTGCTACATGGCCGCTGACAGCAGACACAGACAGCCATGTAGCAGAGCTGAATGGCAGATGACAGCAGACACAGACAGAGCCGCACGATCAGAATGAACTCGGGTGAACTTCACCCGACTTCATTGTCATGCTGCGGCTCTGTCTGTGTCGCGTCCTGATTAGCGGTCACCTGTGAAGGGCTCACCGGTGACCGCTAAACTCCTGAGTAACTGAATTGAGCAGCCCTCTCTCATACTCACCGATCCCCGATCTCCAGCGCTGCACGGCATTCACACTGCTCCGGCGGCTTTTACTATTTTGAAAAAGCCGTCCGCTAATTAAACAATCTCGTATTCCCTGCTTTCCCCGCCCACCGGCGCCTATGATTGGTTACAGTGAGACACGCCCCCACGCTGAGTGACAGGTGTCACACTGCACCCAATCACAGCAGCCGGTGGGCGTGTCTATACTGTGTAGTGAAATAAATAATAAAATAATTAAAAAAAACGGCGTGCGGTCCCCCCCAATTTTAAAACCAGCCAGATAAAGCCATACGGCTGAAGGCTGGTATTCTCAGGATGGGGAGCTCCACGTTATGGGGAGCCCCCCAGCCTAACAATATCAGCCAACAGCCGCCCAGAATTGCCGCATACATTAGATGCGACAGTTCTGGGACTGTACCCGGCTCTTCCCGATTTACCCTGGTGTGTTGGCAAATCGGGGTAATAAGGAGTTATTGGCAGCCCATAGCTGCCAATAAGGGGAGATAAGGTATGCACACCAGTGACTATGTAAGGGGAATACATGAAATAGCAGAAACTGCTGTGTGAATACTGACTTGAAAAATCCAATAGCTATATGCAAGAGTGAAAATGTGAAAAATGGAATCTGCATTACTGCCATGAACATATGAATCAAGAGAAATTTAGCTACTGAATTGATCAATGCAATAGAGCCCCAACACTACGCCAAAGTATTTCTCTACGTTGGGGTCCCTAGCTTGTGTGTGTCCTCTCATGCAGTTAAAAAACTTAACGTGTATGGGAAGCTGAGACCCAGGCTATTTATGCGTATGATATGGATTGGCAACAGGTGTGGTTGGGGAGGGTTCACAAACGAAAAAATACTAACAAATAGGAATAACGTTTGGAACACCATTCTAAGTCGGACTTAGAATGGTGTTCCAAACGTTATTCCTATTTCATAGCTGCCAATAAGTCCTAGATTAATCATGTCAGGCGTCTATGAGACACCTTCCATGATTAATCTGTAAATTACAGTAAATAAACACACACACCTGAAAAAATCCTTTATTAGAAATAAAAAACACTAACATATACCCTGGTTAACCACTTTAATCAGCCCCAAAAAGCCCTCCATGTCCGGCGTAATCCAGGATGCTCCAGCGTCGCATCCAGCGCTGCTGCATGGAGGTGACCGGAGCTGCAGAATACACCGCCGCTCCTGTCACCTACACACAGCAACTGAAGACAGCCGCGCGATCAGCTGAACTGTCACTGAGGTTACCCGCTGTCACTGGATCCAGCGGTGGCCGCGGGTAACCTCAGTGACAGCTCAGCTGATCGCGCTACTCACCGCCGCTCCTCTCACTTCCACGCAGCAACTGAGGTGCGTAGCGCGATCAGCTGAGCTGTCACTGAGGTTACCCGCGGCCACCGCTGTATCCAGTGACAGCGGGTAACCTCAGTGATAGCTCAGCTGATCGCGCGGCTGTCTGCACTTGCTGCGTGGAGGTGACAGGAGCGGCGGTGTATTCTGCAGCTCCGGTCACCTCCATGCAGCAGCGCTGGAAGCAACGCTGGAGCATCCTGGATTACGCCGGACATGGAGGGCTTTTTGGGGCTGATTAAAGTGGTTAACCAGGGTATATGTTTGTGTTTTTTATTTCTAATAAATTATTTTTTCTGGTGTGTGTGTTTATTTACTGTAATTTACAGATTAATCATGGAAGGAATCTCGGGGAGACGCCTGACATGATTAATCTAGGACTTATTGGCAGCTATGGGCTGCCAATAACTCCTTATTACCCCGATTTGCCAACGCACCAGGGCAAATCGGGAAGAGCCGGGTATAGTCCCAGAACTGTCGCATCTAATGTATGCGGCAATTCTGGGCGGCTGTTGGCTGATATTGTTAGGCTGGGGGGCTCCCCATAACGTGGAGCTCCCCATCCTGAGAATACCAGCCTTCAGCCGTATGGCTTTATCTGGCTGGTTTTAAAATTGGGGGTGGACCGCACGTCGTTTTTTTTAACTATTTAATTATTTATTTCACTACACAGTATAGACACGCCCATCGGCTGCTGTGATTGGGTGCAGTGTGACACCTGTCACTCAGCGTGGGGGCGTGTCTTACTGTAACCAATCATAGGCGCCGGTGGGCGGGGATAGCAGGGAATACGAGATTGTTTAATGGGCGGCCGGTTTTTTCAAAATATAGTAAAAGCCGCCGGAGCAGTGTGAACGCCGTGCAGAGCCGGGGATCGGGGATCGGTGAGTATATGAGAGAGGAGGATAGACTGACATGGACAGAGAGTGAGGGACAGAGATAGTAACCGACTGACAGAGATTAGTGAATGACAGACATTGTGAGGCGCTTCAGAACGCAGCTTTTCAGCTGCGCTCTGAAGCGGACCTTTTTTAAGCTGCGGTGCAGAGCGCACACCTGCGCACATAGCCACAGACATCAAAATCGTATGAGGGATGTCACACGTTACAATTGACTAGGTTCGTGCAACAAAACGCTTAATTCTAGACAAAGATACGATGTGTTTGCGATCAACGGTTTTGCGTTCAATCCTGATCGCACGTAGATGTCACACGCAGATACCTCACAAACGATGCCGGATGTGCGTCACTTACAACTTGACCCCAACGACGGATTGTGAGATATATTGAAGCGTGTGTAGCGGGCTTAAGAAATAGGTAACATGACTTATTATTGATGTAATGATGAGTTTCCCTCTAGCTGGTCAGATAGGTTTTTGTTTCTTCTGACATAGTAGTGAAATTCTGAAGAGAAACATATGCAAGAACTGATCCCATGTTGCCTTTTTTAATCCAGTTCTCTGATTTTGCAGTAGAAAGTAACGAAAAAGCAGGACCACAACTTGTGCCATGTTTTTATTCATTATGAGTAGCTGATGGACAAAAAAACTGATCCAGATATTATAGCTATATGGACACTTGGCCGGACAGGCCCTACCAAGGACTTATATTTAGAGATGAGCGAATCCGTGAAAGTTCGGTTCGGCTGGTTCAACTGGACTTTTGGTAAAGTTCGATTTGGGACGCGGACTTACCAGGATTTCATTTTAAGTAACTGATTGGCAGTTCGGGCCTCCACCCACATGCAGCCAGCAAAAAACAGAACACTTTCAAAGGAGGGGGGGCATGGTTTTTACCCATTTTATTTTGGTGCACAATACATCTGATCACACTATTGTTACCCCCAGTGCGAGCTGATCAAACACTGCAAGTGGCTCGCACTGGGCTGAGCTCCGAGTGTACTAGAGCACAGAGATGCTTACTTGAGTTTTTTGCATAGGTAAAGCACCCGAACATCGAACCCGAGCTCTGTTTTTTTTGTGAAGTGTGTGTTTTGGCATGGACACCGAACACCGGACCTCGGGTTCGCTCATCTCTACTCTTAAGAAAAGATTTTATATATCATTGCTCTATTTTTACAGTGAAACAAAATAAATCCTTGCTATTAGTACTAATTTACCACTAAATCCATCTGACTATCTTATGAAAAAAACATTACTCAGTCTATCTTTTATTTGTCTCTTGAATCCTGTTTATTTGTATAATTGCAAAAGGAGTCAACTATCAATTATTGAATTACATTGCTAAGGCCGGTTTCAGAGGTCTATATAGACCAACCTGAACCTTCATAGGCATGTATGAGGCCGTAAGTACATAGACATATGCATCATGTGGCGCCCCTGACCTGGTCAGGCACCACTGAGTACTGCACCCACGCCGGGTGAGTGCAAACAGGTAATCCTGAAGGCTGAATATGGTGTTTACGCACAGACACATTATAACCAGGTCTCACATACACATTAGAGGGGACTCCTAAGCAGACCCAGTAGGGGGCGTGGCCTCCACATCTCAGCGAGTGGTGCGGTAGAGAAGCTGGAAGCGAGGGGTTGCAGTGGCAGTCAAGGGAAGAGGAGCTGGAGCTAGCCGAGTCTGAAGTGCAGACGCAGGAGAGCGAACACGCTAGTCAGACCCTGCAAGTGAAGTGGCTGTTGGCGGGGGAATACATTGCCCCACAGTCAGCCTGAAAGACTTCTGCAGAAGAGAAGGGACAGGCAGTTGAGTACGGGGACTCCTGGTAATGAAGCATGCATGGAGATCAGGTCCCTAGAGCCAGAAATCCATTTAGTGGTCTGCTAAATCCTGCAGGTGGTGGGACTAGAGGTTCCACACCAACCAACACAGAGTCCGAGCATCAGCAGTAATGAGGGGGGCCTTAAGGAGGATTGAGCCTGAAGCTATCCACCTTGGTCCATGCTGCCAGCAAACGGGCCAAAAAGGGGAGAAAAGGCAGCTACGACTTCCCTTGATGAATCCCACGGTACTTTAAGTCAAGGGTTGTCCGAAACAAGAAGTGCTAGGAAGGCGAGCCAGCAATCACCCCTATATCAGCCTGAAGGATACCTGGTTTTCTCTGGTCTATCTCAGTATCGCCCAGGTTACCTCACAAAACCAGCTGAACGTGAGTACACAAGTTGAAAGACATTTTTGGACTGTGCTTGAATTATTCACACACATACACACACACACACACACACACACACACACACACACGAGCCCCTGGGGCCAGCCTCACTCTCGGGAGGCCATACCAACAGACTGCAGACACCATCAGCCCCAGACGCTCGTTAAACTGCAGTGGCGGTCACCCATTACCCAGACCGCAAAAACCGAGAGTGGCGTCACGACTCAGAAGTAAACAACCTGACATACCTGTTGCCAGCGGTAATCAAGTGGAGCCCCTGTGGCGTCCCGGAAAGGTAGAGTGACGTGCCCGGGGCAACCCCTGAGCAGCTGGTGGGCGGCACAATCACACAAAATGAAACTTAAAGGGCTTTCCACAGGATACATGTATTGTATAATCCATATCGACTACACACCAACTCTCGTCTCTTTTCATCACATGAACATAGTGAGAAGGAGTTTCAATTCAAATGTAACCAATCATGCACGTTGTGTATTAATTTAAAACTCAGATTTCCCAATACAGGCCACATACATTAATAAATAGATCTGTTAGACCTGATAAAGCTGATGTACTTACTGAAATCTATATCTAGTTGGCTGTAATCCTCAAATTAAATACACCTAAATGTCAAATAATGATAAGAAATATATATATATTTCTTTAAAATTTACTGTGCATAGAAGATGATTTACTTCTTTCATTCTTTCTAGTGATGTAAAATTCTTGGGTCTTAGGGTAATAGTTACTGATTACTTGATTTATAGCATCAGCAGTCAGAATCACATCACTATTTTTACAGTTAGGTCCGTATATATTTGGACACTGACACAATTTTTTTTTCTTTTTACCTGTTTACTGAAACATATTCAAGTTATAGTTACAGTGAAGGAAATCATTATTTGATCCCTTGCTGATTTTGTAGGTTTGCCCACTGACAAAGACATGAACAGTCTATGATTTTATGGGTAGGTTAATTTTAACAGTGAGAGATAGAATATCAAAAATAAAATCCAGAAAATAACATTGTATAAATTAATTTGCATTTTACAGAAAGAAATAAGTATTTGATCCCTCTGGCAAACAAGACTTAGGGGTACTTTGCCCACTACGACATCGCAAGCCGATTGTAGCGATGCCGAGCGCGATAGTCCCCGCCCCGTCGCACATGCGATATCTTGTGATAGCTGCCGTAGCGAACATTATCGCTATGGCAGCTTCACATGCACTTACCTGCCCTGCGACGTCGCTCTGGCCGGCGACCCACCTCCTTCCTAAGGGGGCGGGTCGTGCGGCGTCATAGCGACGTCACATGACAGGCGGCCAATAGAAGCAGAGGGGCGGAGATGAGCGGGACGTAAACATCCCGCCTACCCCCTTCCTTCCTCATTGCAGCCGGGACGCAGGTGAGGAGATGTTCCTCGGTCCTGCAGCTTCATACACAGCGATGTGTGCTGCCGCAGGAACGAGGAACAATATCGTAGCTGTCGCTGCACCGACATTATGGAAATGCCCGACACTACACCGATCATACAATTTCACCACTTTTGCGCTCGTTAATCGTAGTAAAAACGATTCACATACTCCGATGTCGACAACGACGCCGGATGTGCGTCACTTTCGATTTGACCCCACTGACATCGCAGCTGCGATGTCGTAGTTTGAAAAATACCCCTTAATACTTGGTGGCAGAACCCTTGTTGGTAAGCACAGCAGTCATACGATTTTTGTAGTTGATGATGAGGTTTGCGAACATGTCAGGAGGAATTTTGGTCCACTCCTCTTTGAAGATCATCTCTAAATCATTAAGATTTTTAGGCTGTCACTTGGCAATTTGGAGCTTCAGCTTCCTACATACGTTTTCTATTGGATTAAAGTCTTTAGACTGGCAAGGCCACTCTATGGCCTTTATCTGCTTCTTTTTGAGCCACTCCTTTGTTGACTTGGCTGTGTGTTTTGGGTCATTGTCATGCTGGAAGACCCAGCCACAACTCATTTTTAATGTCCTGGCGGAGGGAAGGAGGTTGTCACTCAGGATTTTATGGTACATGGCTCCATCCATTGTCCCATTGATGTGGTGAAGTAGTCTTGTGCCCTTAGCAGAGAAACACCCCCAAAACATGATGTTTCCACCTCCATGCTTGACAGTAGGGACAGTGTTCTTTGGGTCATAGGCAGTATTTCTCTTCCTCCAAACAAGGCAGGTTGAGTTAAGGCCAAAGAGCTTGATTTTTGTCTCATCTGACCACAGCACCTTCATCCAATCACTCTCAGAATCATCCAGGTGTTCATTGGCAAACTTCAGATGGGCCGGCTGCACATGTGCCTTCTTTAGCAGTGGGACTTTGCGGGAACTACAGATTTTTAAGAAATTACGATGACATTATTTGTTACCAATTGTTTCTTAGTGACAGTGGTCCCAGCTACCTTGAGATGATTAACAAGTTCCCCGTGTAGTTTTAGGCTGATCTCTCACCTTCCTCATGATCCTGGATACCCCACGAGGTGAGATTTTGCATGGTGCCCCATATCGATGTCGATTGACTCTGATTTTGTATTTCTTCCCTTTTCTTACTATTGCACCAACAGTTGTCTCCTTCTCATCCAGCGTTTTACTTCTGGTTTTGTAGCCCATTTAAGCCTTGAGCAGGTCTATGATCTTGTCCCTGACATCCTTACAAAGCTCTGTGGTCTTGCCCCTGTTGTAGAGTTTAGACTCTGACTGATTGAGTCTGTGGACAGGAGTCTTTTATACAGGTGACAATTTAAGACAGCGGTCTGTAATGCAGGTAACAAGTTGATTAGGAGTGTCTAAGTGTCTGTAGGAGCCAGAACTTTTAATGGTTGGTAGGGGATCAAATACTTATTTCTCTCTGCAAAATGCAAATAAATGTATATAATTTATACAATTTCATTTTCTGGATTTTATTTTGGATATTCTATCTCTCACTGTTAAAATTAACCTACCCTTAAAATTATAGAATGTTCATGTCTTTGTCAGTGGGCAAACTTACATAATCAGCACGGGATCAAATAATTATTTCTAGCTGTATATCTGTGTGAGAGCTGTTCAGCTATTGACGGAAACCCTCAAGGCTTATAGCTCTTCTGCACTATATCATTTCTGAGGTAATATATGTTAAATTAAGTAATTGTAACCCTTTAATGATCAGAGATTATTTTTATTTTTTTTGCATTCTAATTTTTTCTTTCCCTCTTCCCGTGAACCATAGCTTTCTTATATTTTCTTCAACATAGCCATATGAGGGTTTGTTTCTGTTGGACAAGCTGTAGTTTTGAATGATCCCATTGATTTTACAATGCAACTTACTAGACAACAGGAAATATAAGGACAACTGCAGTGAAATTGCAAAAAAAAAGTCCTGTGAATCTATTATTTTTTGTTTTGTCATGTATAGCAATCATTGTGGAGTAAATTTGACCTGACAATATAATTTTTCAATTCAGTCTGATACAAAACTTGTCTAGCTTTTTAAATATTATTTTAGTAGTGAACAAATATTTTGAAATTTTTAAACCAAAAATGTGTTTGCGTCACCTTATCCAAAAACCCATGTTTATTACTTTTTCGATGATTTTTGCATCCTGAACTGACATTATTATTGATACCATTTTGGGGTACATATGGCACATTTTAATAGCTTTATATTGCAGGGTTTTTTGTCAGTAATTCCCAAATTTTGTTTTCTATTTGGCATTTACCATACAGTTAAAATAAGTGTATTGTTTGACAGGTCAGTTGTTTTTGGACATGGCAATACCAAATGTCATAATTAGTGATGGGCGGACTCGCAGATACCCAGGATCAGAGTGTCTAACCGGATTTAAAAAAAAATCCCTGGTTCTGGCCCGGAATTGATATCAGATATCTGGGTGGATAACTCTATGGAGACCAGAATCTGACCCTAAAAAATGGTGATAGAACGGTTAGGGGGATTGGAGTAGGCATGTTATACTTAGTCTCCACGAGGCTGTAATGCTACCTACTTCCAGGACTGCTCATTTTCGCTTATACATATTTACTGCTTCCCCGTCCACCACAAGTCCTGGCATCTGTGATTGATTGCAGTCAGACACACCCCCACTCTGTGCGACTGCGTGTCTAACTGCAACCAATCAGAGATGCAGTCTGTGGCTCTAGATTGGTGTAAAAATTAAGAAATAAATAAAAATATTGCTGTAGAATCCCCCTATATTATGATACCCAGCACAGATAAAGCATGTGGCTACAGGCTGCAGGCCCCAGCTGTGTGCTTATTTTCGCTGTGTATCAAAATAAGAGGAACTGCATGCTGCTTTTTTTAATTATTTAAGTAAATAATTAAAAAACTGGTGTGTGGACCCCATATTTTGATACCCAGCCATGATAAAAGCTGGGAGCTGGTATTCTCACGCTGGGGAGACCCATGCTTATTGGGCACCCCTAGCCTAAAAATGGCAGCCGCCCAGGATTGTCACACCCATTTGATACGACAAATCCAGAACGTTAACTGGCTCATCCCGATTGCCCTATTGTGGTATCAATTGGAGTAATAAGGTGGTAATGACAGCTCATAGCTGCCACTAAGCCCTAGATTACTAATAGGAGGTGTCTATGAGACCCCCCCATTACTAACATTTAAATGAAAATAAATAAATACAAACACCGAAAAAATCCTTTATTTAAAATAAAATACAAAAAAATCCAACCTTCTTCACCTCTTTATTAACCCATCAAAACACCCAGGTTCAGTATAATCCACATGAGGTCCCATGACGATTCCCAGCCTTGCTACATCTGAAGTGACAGCGCGCGGGCATAGAATATAACCATATGCTGTCAGCTTCAGGCAGAGAATGAGACGTAGTGATGAGCTGTGATGTGTGACTTCATTAAATTTGGTGCTAAATTTCATGCACCCAATCTACCCTTCCTGGCAAAAACATACATCAAAATACCATGCAGTTTGGCATATGAAAAAGGCATATGAAAAAAAATGTGAGCACGAAATCTGCATCTCTTGGCAAAAAAATGCACAAAACGGTTTTCACGATGTTTGGGTGCAATTTTCTGCCAGGAAATGCAAATTCTTGGACTGTCGCATATAATGTTGCATCTAAAAATAACATGCTGCTATTTTTAGGCTGGGGGGTTCAATAAGCATAGGTCTCCCCAGCCTGAGAATACAAGCCCCCAGATGTCGGGCTTTATCATAGCTGTGTATCAAAATTAGAGGGGATTGCACACCATTCTTTAAAATTATTTCTTTTTTTAAAAAAAAAAGCCACATGCGGTTCCTCTTATTTTGATACACAGCCATGATAAGGTGCACGGCTGAGGGCTGCAGCCTGTAGCCATATGATTTATCTGTACTGGGTATCATAATATGGGTCCCTAAGCCAATTTTTTTATTATTTATTTTTACACCAATCTACAGTGACCCACAGACAGGGTCTGTGATTGCAAGCAGTGATGCATGCTTTCACTCAGGGTGGGGGCACTGTCTGACTACAACCAATAACAGACTCCAGGACTGCTGGTGGGCTGGAAAGCAGTGCATATACATGACATTGATGAGCAGTCCCGGAAGTAGAATGAGTGACCCGGAAGCAGTGTACAGCAGCGCCGGTGACTCAGTGAGCAAAGTGCGCTTGCTTTATTCTTTTTTTTTAATGTATTTTTCCTTTTTTTATATTACATGAGTTGCTGTATCCAGATTGTTACCCACTCGGGTACTTTTGAATCCGCACAGATCCGGACTTATACAGCCTGGATCCGCCCATCACTAGTCATAATATAATGGTAAAAGAGGACTAATCTATTAAACCATGGCTCACAAAAGTTCCAAAAGGAAACAAGAGCTAGCACTCTACCATCTGGCCACTGTTCAGTTACACCCTTCTAGTGTGAACAGGTAATTTAATTGATTCACCTGCTAGTGAATAGTGGATAGTAAACAAAGCCTGGGCTCTTTATATACTAAAGGGTAGACAAATGGATCACCTTCGGAGTCAAGGAACTGCAACCAGATATCTCTGAGCTGCTGTGCCAATTATGAATACTTGAATTTTTTGACACATGTCGGACCTACAGTTATGGAATACACATTTTCAGTATTGTGATCCCATGGGAGGTCACAAAGGTTGTCTTCCTATGAATAAAGGCTCTCAGCTGATGTTCACAGGAACTACGTCATGACAGATACAGGGGTTATCAGCTGACCCCTGACTGTCACGACAACCCACCGGGCTCCCGTGATCACGTCATAGGGCTGCCGCATGGAGTGGGGAGTGACGCTCTCCGTGCTGGCGCATGTTAAATCCCACTGTGAAATATTAACAGCGGGATTTAATTAGTACATTCACCCGCACATGTTAAAGACCCTTGTAGGCTGATCAGATCAGTCGACAAGTGCAGAGAAACATGTGGAAAGTACACGACCTATGACATACCAGTGCATCATAGATCTTGAAAGAGTTAATTTTTAGTTCCTTTACAAAATTTGAACATACAATTGTTGATTTATTATATAACTACTACAATACCACAGAAATGGCGTATATTGCAAAATTGTCGGTTTTTTGTCAAGTTCACTCAGTGGCTGAGCTTCACATGGGGATTAACATGGCAGTTACAGGGACCTTCAGGTAGACATCTAGCAACTGCCTGGTATGAAGAAGGCTTAGCTCTTAAGTCGGCTTCATATTTTGCTTAGTGACCTATTGCAAAAGTGTATGTGTCATTTCGTTAACCAGTTAAAGAGGATCTATTATGAGAATTTGCAATATAAATTGCTTATAATATTATATATATAGAAGGTGGCCCGATTCTAACGCATCGGGTATTCCAGAATTTATTGTGTAGTTAATGTATGTTTTTTGTTAGATTTATAGATGTTGTTGTCTGTAGTTGCCAGTGTTTGTGCAGGACGCTGTAAATGTTCTGGGTGTTGTCTGGGTGGGGGTGTGTGTGAGAGCGGTGTTGTATGTGTGTTGCGTTGTGTGTGTTGCGTTGTTTGTGGAGCGCTGTGTGTCTGCAGCGTTCTGTGTGTGTGGTGCTGTGTGTGTTGCGCGGTTTGTGTGGGTGTGGGGTGCGTGTGTGTGTTTTGGGGGGAGGTATGTTTTGTACAATGTGTGTGTGTTGCGCAGTATGTGCGTATATTTGTGTATGCTGCGGTGTTTGTGTGTTGGGTGTTGTGTGTGTGCGGCGTTGTCTGTGTGTGTGGGTGTCTGTGTAGGGCGGTGTTTGTGGTTCCCAGTGTGTGTGTGGTGTGTTGTGCGGTGCGCGTGTGGCAGTGTGTGTGTGTTTTGGGGGGTGTACACCCCCATCGTGCTCCATCCCCCATGCTGCGCACCCCCAATCGTGCTCCATCCCCCATGCTGCGCACTCCCCATCGTCCTCCATCCCCCATGCTGCGCACTCCCCATCGTGCTCCATCTCCCATGCTGCGCACTCCCCATCGTGCTCCATCCCCCATGCTGCGCACTCCCCATCATGCTCCATCCCCCATGCTGCGCACTCCCCATCGCGCTCCATCCCCCATGCTGCGCACCCCCCATCACGCTCCATCCCCCATGCTGCGCACCCCCCCATCGCGCTCCATCCATCATGCTGCGCACCCCCATCGCGCTCCATCCCCCATGCTGCGCACCCCCCATCGCGCTCCATCTCCCATGCTGCGCACTCCCCATTGCGCTCCATCCCCCATGCTGCGCACTCCCCATCGTGCTCCATCCCCCATGCTGCGCACTCCCCATCGTGCTCCATCCCCCATGCTGCGCACTCCTCATCGTGCTCCATCCCCCATGCTGCACACTCCCCATCGTGCTCCATCCCCCATGCTGCGCACTCCCCATCGTGCTCCATCCCCCATGCTGCGCACCCCCATTGTGCTCCACAGTCACACATCAGACAGTATACACGCACACATCTGATCGCATACACTCACACCCCACTTCTGCCTGTGCCCTCCTCTGCCTTCTGCCGACACGCACACACCCGATCGCATACACGCACACACCCGATCGCATACATGCACACACCCGATCGCATACACGCACACACCCGATCGCATACACGCACACACACATTGACGATATCGCACATACGCGCTCGCACACTCAAAACATCCAAAGATACCACATGCTTCCGGCCATGTGATCCTCCGGCAGGTCCTGGAAGGTCACTGCACGCACAGTATCGCCGCCGAGAAGTAAGCGATATCACTGGATGCTGTGAGAGTGAGTGTGATCTGATGTGTGTGTGTGTGTGTGTGTGTTCCGCCGCTGCAGGACCTTGAAGCGCTCACCTGCTCCCGATCGGCTTCTGTTGAGTATGATCGTGGGTCTTCTTTCTTCTGTCTTCTCTCTTCTGCCCATGTGTACCGGGAGCTGGTGTACGCTGGTAACCATGCTACACAATATTACCCGATGTGTACGATGCTTACCAGCGTACCCCGCCCCCCGCACGCACGGGAGCCCACACCAGCGTACGCCGGTGTGGGCTCCCGGGGGTACAGCACTCACCTGGGATTCGGGGCTCCGTGTCGGTTGGGGGAATGCATGTGGGGGGCGGGGCCAGGGCCGGCGTGCAAGGCGTGAGGGGGCGAGGCGTGGCCGAGTTGCCAATGCGTGCAGGGGGCCGGGGCGAGAGGCCAATCCGTGTGGGGGGCGGAGCCTGGGTGAGCGGCCAATCCATGCGGGGGGCGGAGCTGAGGCGAGGCGAGCGGCCAATGAGAAGCTTTTCGCGGTAACGACAGAATTTTGGAGCAAGACAGACAGACAGAATAAGGCAATTATATATATAGATATCTGTTAGACCTGGTGAGGCTGCTTTATTTAATTTACAAATCCATTCTAGAATAGCTGTATAATTCTTTATGAAACTTTAGCTTAATCTGTAGTTGACCTCATTGAGTGGCTGTCAGTGTTCTGCTGCTGCTGAGATCTCACTCTGCTTAGTACAAACTGCAACTGTCAGTCATGCTGGGTGTGGACTGAATATAACTGGACTCATGAATGCTGCTTCATCCTTTTTTTGTTTTTATAAAATGCACATTTTAATATTAGGATTCTCATACAATTCTGACAAGGATTTTCAAAGTTAATTCACCACTCTCATCAGCTCTAAAAGGAATTTTTTTTATAATGTGTACTATCAATGGTGCAATTAAAGTCAGATGGACCCAGGTGCCAGATTTAGACCAGCCCCCATCGCATGTTGGTGACATGTATGGGCCGTTGTAGTGTTCCCCAATCCTGTACCCCTTCCTGGTATCTATGTCCTCTATCATTGGCCCCTCTCCTAGGCCCCATCTTAGTACCGTATTTTTCATTTTATAAGACGCACCTGATTATAAAATGCACCCCAAATTCAGAAGAAAAAAAAATAAAAAAAAATATATATATATATATATATATATTGGGTCTGTTTTATAATCCGGTGCTGTCTTCACGCTGTGCTGGGGCTGCAGGCTCTGCTCCACGCTGCTCTGTTCTGTCCTGGCTCTGCTCCGTGCTGCTCTGTTCTGTCCTGACTCTGCTCCGTGCTGGTTCTGCTGTGCCCCGTGCTGGTTCTGCCCCATGCTGGCTCTGCCTTGCCCCGTGCTGGTAATGCTGGCACTGCCCCATGCTGGCTCTGTTCTGTGAGGGGGGCGGTAAGGCACAGGTTATTCTGAAGATGGGCCTCAAACAAATGGCGGCCGGAGGCAGCGCATGCGCAGATGGCGCTCTTGAGCCTCTTAAGCCAAGAGCTCTATCTGCGCATGCGTGGACTCTGGGTGCCATTATTTGAAGTCCTTACCACTGATATTGTCAGAATGACTTGTACCTCTCCAGCCGCCACCACCGATGACCACAGCAGAAGCGCCGGCCACCGCCGCCAACGACAACAGCTGCGCCGGCCGCCGCCGCACACAGCAGCTGTGCCGGTTGCCCCTGACCACAGCAGAAGCGCCGCCTGCTGCCGACCACAGCAAAAGCGCCGGCCGCCGACCACAGCACCTGCGCTGGCCGCCGCCGCACACAGTAGAAGCACCTGCCACCGCCAACCACAGCAGCTGCGCCAGGCGCCGCCGAACACAGCAGCTACACCGGCCACCGCACAGAGCCCCTGCCTCCTGTGATCCCTCTCAATCAGCACCTGGTAAGCTACATTCGTTTTTTAAGATGCACCCCCCCATTTTCCTCCCACATTTTTGGGAGGAAAAGTGCGTCTTATAATCTGAAAAATACCGTAAATCTGTCCCCGTTCTGCTACTGTTCTTTAACACATAAAAAAGTTCATTCTTCTCATCTTCCTCTGCTCTGCACTTTTTTAAAATCACTTTTTTTCTCTTCATAGTTGTATTCTTTGGATTTTTTGTGCCCAATTCTTCAATAAAGTTCACATGGTTCATTAATTTTGTGCAAAACAAAAAACACTATTTTTGTGATTTACTTTTTTTACAATAAAAAGTCCTATGGTGTGTAAAATGTCACAAAATTAGCACACAAAAAAAATTCAGACATACATAAAGTACATTTCCACAAAAATATTGCGACTTCTTAAAAAGTTGCAATTAATTAGTCAACTGAAAAAAGGGTGCAAATTAAAAGAATAAAAAGGTTACTAGAAACCGGCTTTGTACTTTAAAACAAGAAAATCCATGGAGGTGTATGGGAGAAAAACATCACAAATGCCTAATAAAGCAACATTATGTATTTATTAAAAACTGGCCCATTTTGTAAGTTAGGTTGATATATCATGCCCTAGAAAACTAATAAACATGAGAAGCTATGAGAATTGCTAGAAGAATGTCATTGTGGTTATTTTATGATTATTATTTATTGATATACTATTTGCACTTTTCATGACACCATACATTGAGGTGTTCACATTTATTATATGTTTGTTATAGTAGTTCAAAAAGTCTCCATAAAATGGAATAGACATGTTGAGACCCTTGAGGTAATGAGACTCCTATCATCCCCTCAGTCAAATATTTAACACATAGTACCATGATGTATATATACTAATATAATAATTAAGGCAAGTTCAGTCTTATCCTTTATACATTAATGGTTATGTGAAGATATAGTTGTTATTATTCATAGCCATGCTGAGTGGGATATAGTTATACATATTGAAATATCCAACTTATAGACTCTCCTGTTAATGAGGGCCATGCCTGACATGCATTTCTGTGCTTAGCCCATCTATGTACATTATGAACTCAACGTGAATATAAATATTGCTTTGAAGTGTTGTCTTTCGGTTTATTTTTATCAATTGCTTTATATCTCTCAAAAGACCTCCATTCTCCTACTGATGACCGAGAATAACTTTAGAGTGTTAAGGGTGCTTTACACGCTGCGACATCACTACCGATATATCGTCGGGGTCACGTCGGTAGTGACGCACATCCGGCGCCGGTAGCGACATCGCAACGTGTGACACCAAGGAGCGACGATCAACGATCGCAAAATCATTCAAAAACGGTGATCGTTGACACGTCGCTCCTTTCCTTAATATCACTGCTGCCACAGATATGATGTTGTTCGTCATTCCTGCAGCACCACACATCGCTATGTGTGACACCGCAGGAACGACGAACATCTCCTTACCTGCATCCACCGGAAATGCGGAAGGAAGGAGGTGGGCGGGATGTTACGTCCCGTTTATCTCCGCCCTGATTGGCCGGCCACTTAGTGACACCGCAGTGACGTCGCTATGACGCTGAATGCACCCCCCCCTTGAAGGAGGGATTGTTCGGCGGTCACAGCGACGTCACTGACAAGGTATGTGCGTGTGATGCTGCCATAGCGATAATGTTCGCAACGGCAGCGAGCACCAAATGTCGCACGAGCGACGGGGGCGGGTGCTATCGCGCTCGACATCGCTAGCAATCGCTAGCGATGTCGCAGCGTGTAAAGCACCCTTTACACTAGAGTGGGGGAGATTTGTAAAGCTAAATGCAAAACACGGGTGAGGCTCAACAGAAAGGGTTGTGGCCTAACATTAGACACTATGAGCCAAAAACAAGTCAAAATTTTGGTACGAATTTCTAACACAAAGGTAACTAACTTATGGATCGTGTAAACTATGGCCCCACATGAAAATAGACTAATGTTGTCCGAATCTGCCAACTGCAAAGAGTTCGGCCACCATCCTAGTGTGAATGAGAGCCCTAGATAATTGATTTTTGAGGGAGTTAAAGGGGTTGTTCCATGAGCAAAGTACATTTTAATCAATAGATCTTTAAATAATAATAGGTTCCATAATTGGATGTGTTCAAAAAATGTTCCTGTGCTGAAGTCCGTACCACAAACAGATATTGGGCCCCCTGACGCTCAATAAAGCTTCACAAATAATAAGGGGCCCAAGATCTGTTGTTGACACGGGCTTCTGGTGTTGTAGTTATTGAATCCTGTGATTTGTTTATACTGTATACAGCTATTTTTTACTTTGATTTTGTAGCAGTGGATTACATCCTTTCATCCTCACATTACCAACAATGGTTACCAGCTTTCTGGTTGTATAGGGTGGGACATCGGCATTTTTGTGTCACAATGCAGCACCACAATTATAATTAGATGTGCACTTCTGCACCTTGTTTAGTACTGTTTGCACTTTAATGCTAGTTTTGCTGTCTGACTACAGATTCCTTATTTTTGATGGGTTATATAAATCAGAATGCCTCATTTCACCAGCATTATTAACATGTGTAATAATATACTGTACACGTTCATAGTGTTTTTTCATGGTGTTTTATCCATGATTACCCATGATCACCTTATTCTTTGTGTTCTGCATGTGCTGTGTGCTATGTTATTTTATATATTGTTGAATAATAAAAATGTTTACACAAAGAAAACATTTTGCTGTATTTTTATTGATTTGCATATGAGGATTTGTTCCAATCCGTTGGGTTCAGTTTTTGGATGTTCACTATTAACCCCATGTACAGTTAGGTCCAGAAATATTTGGACAGTGACACAATTTTCGCGAGTTGGGCTCTGCATGCCACCACATTGGATTTGAAATGAAACCTCTACAACAGAATTCAAGTGCAGATTGTAACGTTTAATTTGAAGGTTTGAACAAAAATATCTGATAGAAATTGTAGGAATTGTACACATTTCTTTACAAACACTCCACATTTTAGGAGGTCAAAAGTAATTGGACAAATAAACCAAACCCAAACAAAATATTTTTATTTTCAATATTTTGTTGCGAATCCTTTGGAGGCAATCACTGCCTTAAGTCTGGAACCCATGGACATCACCAAACACTGGGTTTCCTCCTTCTTAATGCTTTGCCAGGCCTTTACAGCCGCAGCCTTCAGGTCTTGCTTGTTTGTGGGTCTTTCCGTCTTAAGTCTGGATTTGAGCAAGTGAAATGCATGCTCAATTGGGTTAAGATCTGGTGATTGACTTGGCCATTGCAGAATGTTTCACTTTTTTGCACTCATGAACTCCTGGGTAGCTTTGGCTGTATGCTTGGGGTCATTGTCCATCTGTACTATGAAGCGCCGTCCGATCAACTTTGCGGCATTTGGCTGAATCTGGGCTGAAAGTATATCCCGGTACACTTCAGAATTCATCCGACTACTCTTGTCTGCTGTTATGTCATCAATAAACACAAGTGACCCAGTGCCATTGAAAGCCATGCATGCCCATGCCATCACGTTGCCTCCACCATGTTTTACAGAGGATGTGGTGTGCCTTGGATCATGTGCCGTTCCCTTTCTTCTCCAAACTTTTTTCTTCCCATCATTCTGGTACAGGTTGATCTTTGTCTCATCTGTCCATAGAATACTTTTCCAGAACTGAGCTGGCTTCATGAGGTGTTTTTCAGCAAATTTAACTCTGGCCTGTCTATTTTTGGAATTGATGAATGGTTTGCATCTAGATGTGAACCCTTTGTATTTACTTTCATGGAGTCTTCTCTTTACTGTTGACTTAGAGACAGATACACCTACTTCACTGAGAGTGTTCTGGACTTCAGTTGATGTTGTGAACGGGTTCTTCTTCACCAAAGAAAGTATGCGGCGATCATCCACCACTGTTGTCATCCGTGGACGCCCAGGCCTTTTTGAGTTCCCAAGCTCACCAGTCAATTCCTTTTTTCTCAGAATGTACCCGACTGTTGATTTTGCTACTCCAAGCATGTCTGCTATCTCTCTGATGGATTTTTTCTTTTTTTTCAGCCTCAGGATGTTCTGCTTCACCTCAATTGAGAGTTCCTTAGACCGCATGTTGTCTGGTCACAGCAACAGCTTCCAAATGCAAAACCACACACCTGTAATCAACCCCAGACCTTTTAACTACTTCATTGATTACAGGTTAACGAGGGAGACGCCTTCATAGTTAATTGCAGCCCTCTAGAGTCCCTTGTCCAATTACTTTTGGTCCCTTTAAAAAGAGGAGGCTATGCATTACAGAGCTATGATTCCTAAACCCTTTCTCCGATTTGGATGTGAAAACTCTCATATTGCAGCTGGGAGTGTGCACTTTCAGCCCATATTATATATATAATTGTATTTCTAAACATGTTTTTGTAAACAGCTAAAATAACAAAACTTGTGTCACTGTCCAAATATTTCTGGACCTAACTGTATATCTATGCATTTTTGGTTTTGGTTGATTTTGTAAGACGCTAGTAAGCAGGCTAGTGGAGTGTACATAAATATATATTTTCAGTATTAAACTATTTTGCTGTGTTAGGGGAAGCAAGTAATTTTGAGCTTTGTTCCAGAAAATAGCACATCCATCCATTAGAAAATGATTTAAAAAATAGACATACCCCTCACTTTTTGTGAGTAGTGTATTTGGCTTTCTGATTAAATTTATGTAAAATGTAAAAAGTTCACTCTACGGTGATATTTTATCATGAAAGTAGGGCATTTAACTAGAAGCATGCAATGGTGATTTCCTCATCTCAAACAATTTATTGTAAAAAAAGCCAACAACAGTGGTGGGTATGCACCCCAAAAATGGCAGTCTCAATAACTAGTCATGTGGAGTGAGCATCAATTACAGCTTGACCACGATGTCTCATGCTGTTCACAAGTCGAGTTATTGTCTGCTAAGGCATGGCATCTCCCTGTTCTTGGAAGGGTGGCCCTCGGGTCATTGCAGTTCTGGGGTACAGAGTTACAAGCCTCTACACGGTGACTCAGCTGATTCCATAGGTTTTCTATAGGATTCAGATCTGGATATAGTTCAGGCCACTCCATTTAGGGTGTAACAGTCTCCAGCAGCATTTTCTTTTTTATATGACCTCTATGAGCTGGAGCATTGTTGTTGATGAAGATAAAATTAGGCCTGTGTTGTTCATGTAGAGGAAAAATGACTAGATTAATGAGGTTATTGAAGTAGTAGGGGCTTGTCACTGTGCCATTCACTAAGTGTAGGGCAGTTCTGTATTGACTAGTCACACCCCCATTACTAAACCTATAAGTAAAAAGAAATAAACACAAATACCAAGAAAAATCCTTTAGTTGGAATAAAATACAAAAAACACCCTCTTTCATCACTTCATTAACCTTCTAAACACCCCTGCAGGTCCGACGTAATCCCCACGAGGCCCACGGCGATTCAGCTCTGCTACATCTCAGTCACAGTGCGCGGCCATAGAGCATGACTGCCCAGTGTGAGTGCAGACGGAGACTGAGCTGCAATGAGTGATGATGCTGGAGGTTCCCACCTATGACTGCTAATAACTTGAGTGATGTCATCACTCATTGTGGCTCAGTCATTCTCTGCACTCACAGCAGGCACTCATGCTCTATGGCTACTCGCTGTGGAACCTCATGTGGATTATGTCGGACCTGCAGGGGTGTTTAAGGGGTTAAAAAAGGGGAGAGAGGGGGTGTTTTTAGTATTTTATTCCAAATATAGGATTTTTTCTGTGTTTTTGTTTACTTTCACTTAAAGATTAGTGAGGGGGGTGTTTCATGGACACCTGCCATCATTAATCTAGGATTAGTGGCTTCTGTGGGCTGACATTAATTCCTTAGTACCCAATTGCCACTGCACCAGGGCAATCGGGAAGAGCCAGGTAAAACGCCTGCCTTGTCACATCTAATGGATGCAACAATCCTGGGTGGCTGCAGGTTGCTGTTTTTAGGCTGGGGGATGGTCCAATAAGCATGGACCTCCCCAGTCTGAGAATACCAGCCCCCAGCTGTCAGGCTTTTATCTGGCTGGGTATCAAAATTGGAAGGGACAGCATGCTGATTTTCCTAATTATTTATTTTAAAAAATTTAAAAAATCTGCATGCTGTTCCTCTTATTTTGATACACAGCCAAGATTAGCACAGGGCTGGGGTCTGCAGCCGTGAGATTTATCTGTGCTGGATATCATAATATGGGGGGACCCTATACCAATTTTATTATTTATTTATTTTTACTGTATGGGTAGAGTCACACTGACGTTTGACTTGCACAAGTGCAATGCAAGAAAATCTCGCATTTCACTCGGGCCTATGTTAGACAATGCTGCAGCTTACATCTGTGAGTTTTTCCTGAGCTTCAATTGGACTAAGGAAGAAAATCGCAGCATGCTGTGATTATATGCAAGTCTCCAATCACTCACACCCATACAAGTCTATTGGTGTGAGAGTACCATCGGACTGCACTAATGACTAGAGATGAGCGATGTTGGAATCGAACTGTTCGTCAATCTCAAATTCGACCTGTTTTAGGTCATGTTCGAGTCGTTCGACGAACAATTAGCTTCAAGTTCGACAGTTCAAGGTCATGTTCGATAACGGTTTGATCACCAAAAGCGTAACTGGCTTTTCACAGTAATACTGTCATTCAATGTTAATACAGTGGAACCTTGGTTAACGAGAACAATCCGTTCTGGGAGTGTGCTTGTTAACCAAGTTACTCGTTCAGCAAAGCAAGATTTCCCATAGGAAATCATTGCAATGCGGACAATTCCTTCCCCAACTTGTTAAATATCCCATCCTGGTCCCCTATTGTGCCATTCCACACATGCACAAACACACACAAACACGTACAAACACACACAAACACACATAAACATACACAAACATACACGCACACACACATATTATGTTCACCTTACCTTCCGTTCCATCGCCGGCCTCCTGGGACTTGCAGTTCACCGATGTTGGAACTTCCGCTGACGTCAAAGGCAGGAGCCGCTTGCCTCTGATTGGCCAGCATGCTGCCTTTGAGTAGCATCTGACAGAGGAAGTTCCTCCCTCATCGCGATGGTTACCCGATACGTGTAGTTCGCTGCTACTGGATGTGTATCGGGTAACCATCGCGACAATGGAGGAACTTCCTCTGTCAGACGCTACTCAAAGGCAGCGCGCTGGCCAATCAGAGGCGAGCTGCTACTGCCTCTGTTAGCGGACGTTCCAGCATCGGTCGCTATGGTTACCCAATACACATCTTGTACCGGTGAACTGTGCATGTTTGTATGTGTTTGTGTTTGCCTGCCATTGTTTTCAATGGTGTTCGTAGGTGTTCGAAAATGTTCGCCGAATGTTTGGCGAACGTTCGACGAACACACCCCAAGTTCGACGAACCGAACTTGAACACTAGGGTGGTGGTTTATCTCTACTGATGACATTCAAGTGCAGTGCAATACTGTATATGCCCAGACTGACAGTGGAGGAGATGGGGTGATTAATCCCTCCCTCTCCTCTGGAGCTGGGATCCGGTCAGTCAAATGACACTTGGACCATGTTCGCAGCACAGCCGGAACTGAGGGTCATTAGAATATCACATCTGATGCTCTCACATTAGATACCATACGTTAATGGGACTTCGACCTATGATATAGATGAGCATAGAGTCTGTGATTGGAAGCAGTCAGCTATCACGCTGCCATTCAGTGTGGGGGCGCGTCTAACTGCAACCAATCACAGGCGCAGGTGGGCGGAGAAAGCAGTGCGTATTCAATTAAAGTTGTTTAGCTGCTCTGGAAGTGAATGCAAAACCTGGATGCAGCTTACCTCAATGACAGATCTTCGGTAACTATACTGCACGCGCTCCTATACCCATATCCCTTCTACCAACATTTTTAATCTCTGGTTTCTGATCCCCATAGACTTATATGGGGATGGATTCCGAACCAGAACCAGATTTTAAAAAAAGATAATACGGACCCACTGATCCTGGTTATCTGTGAGTCTGCTCATCTCTAGTTACAAACTCATGCTAGCTCTGTTTATTCATTTCATTCTCATGCAGGTACTTGCATGTTGATTAATAATTTCTTAAAAGGTCTTTCCTGGTATAAGAAATACACCCACTTATGCATCTTGGCTGCTTTCAGTGGGTTATTAATGGTTGCCTGAGTATTGTTCTGCCACACAGAATGCAGTTGGGCATACAAATCATCAAGATCTGCACCTGGCGGTTTCCTTTGTAGTTGCTGACAACAAACATCCCATATGTGTTCAAAGAGAGACAAGTTCAGAGACATTGAAAACCATTGTAGCATGTTTAGGTGATGCAGATATTGCCCACATGGGCTTCAGACCAATCTCTGACTATAATTCCTTCCAAGACAGAAGACTAATCCATCAACAGAAAAGATCTGTATTTCAGCCTCCATTTGTACCTTGTTTTGCATCAAGAAAGCCTTTAAGAACTTTGGAATGAGGTCAATGGTATTCCTGTAGCTTAAAGTCTGGCTTGTACCTTAATATCATCTAAAAACTTTCTGATGGCTTGTGTAAACATTGTTGGTCACTTTAGGCTTAACATGTGACATCTAATGTCCCTTGCAGTACAAACAGGACCATAATGCTCCATTTTTTTCTTTTGACAAGACTGCATGGGCAACACCATGAAGAGGCCATCATGCTGGAACACTTCATTGGTCTTACTCCTTTGATTATTATGAAGGATAGCATGATGTAAGGCATCTAGCCTTCATTTCAGGTACACTGACAACACAGCATTACATTGATTGTGTCAGTGAGGCTATGTTACAGACATTTCTCCAAAGTGTCCAGAAGATCACTAGATGTCATATTGTTCATGTTTCTGTGAGTAGCCTTTGGGGCCTTAATGTGCTTTCATGGTCTGCATTGCATTGTCTTTGGACTTTTCTCCCATCGAGCACACCTGGCATACCATTGCTCAAAAATTGCAAAGAGAGCTTCCATCAGTGGAACCTTATGGTATTCCTGCCCAAGTGCCTTCAGTGTGGCAAAACATTATTCAGCAACTACTAATGATCTCATTGATAGAAGCCAAGGCATGTAAGTATGGGTATTTCTGCACGAGATGCTTATACATGATACTGAATAAACTGTGATGTTTTGAAAAATTTGTTTCAATTTTTTTTATTATTATTTGCATATAATTTAGGCTAAGTTCACATGTCCTGTAGTCATCCATTAGAACAGATCCGTTGGGAAACTAATTTCTGCTGGATCCGTTTTTTTAAGATGGGAGTCTGTGGACATTGGATCTATTAACAAATTGCTTTTTATCCATCCAATACCTGCATTTGTAAAGGATCTGTTGTTTTCTTAACGGATCCATTGCAAATGGAAGATCAATATCAATCTGTTAACGGATCCATTGTCCATAGACAACATATGTTAAAACCGTATTCGGCTGATATCTGTTATTTACCAACGCACAAAAAACTTGTGTTTGCACAACTTTCTTCCAAACGGATCCGTGATAACGGATGACTACAGGACATGTGAACCCAGCCTTAGGCCTCTGTCACACGCCCGTGAAAATCACGCACGTGTTTCACGGACATGTCAAAGATGCGGATTATCCTCGGTGTGCCGTGTGTATGGCACACGTGTGTTCTCCGTGTGTTATCCATGATAAGCGAAAAGGTTTTCGTACCATGTTAGCTAGTTGAAAAATTATTGAATGTTCTCAGTGAGAGGAACAAAATTATAATCTTGTGATACCTTTTAATGGCTAACTAAAATAAAATAAAGTGATGTTACAAAGCAAGCTTTCGAGACATCTCAGGTCCCTTCATCAGGCATGATAACACACAGAGAACGGGAATTTTCTGCTCACCTGTCCCTGGTGTCGCTGTCCGTGGTGCTGATCTTCGGTCTCCGGTCCTGCCGACTCCCCGCTGCTGCTGCATCCGACCGCAGTGAAGGGAATATTAAATGAGCATAATGAGCGGCGGTCGTCAGCAAGTGACAGCAGCGGGAGAGACAGGAGGGCAGGAGAAGGTGAGTAAATGTTTTTTTTTTAAAAAGACACATGTCTTTTCTCTGGTGCGTGTCACACGGAACACATCCGTGTGGTCCGTGTGTGTTACGTGTGACACGTTTGCGTTCCGTGTGACACCCGTGATGCTGGAGAAAAACTGACATGTCAGCGTATGGAGCACACGCCCACACATAACGACGGAACGGGCACACGTTCCGTGCAAAAAAAACTTACGTGTGCCCAAAACTATAGGATAACATATGTCAACGTGTGCCCGTGTCTCCAGTTCTTGAGAAAACTGTCCATACACGTACCGGAGGCACGAACGTGTGACAGAGGCCTTACATGTCTATCGATCCTGTGATTCTCATAATTACACGACTTTTCTTTATTTGTGTTGCAAATTCAATATTGAGGAGCATATGTCTGTTCATAAATGCAATGTACAGTACACGATAGAAAGTTTCAGAAAAAAAAAGATTTATAGCACAAAGCCTTACATTTTCTGGTATAAAAGTTTATCTTTAAACCGCTGATATAAAACAATGTCGATTGTTAAAATAAAAATCCTACAAGATATATTGAAAATTCTGTTTTGCTTAATATTTAAGTATAATGTGTTATCTCTATTTATGTTCTTTTATACTTGTAGAAATGTGACCTGTTCAAGGCCGAGTTTAAAAAGGTTAGATGATTTATCAATTTAGTGGTACAAAATAAAAATTAACTATCGGTTTTTGACTTCACACGTTTTATATGTTACCGTATAATATTATATGATTTTAAATAGAAATTTTACATTACATTTCAAGCCATGCAGGAAATTGTAAGTCAATGAATTTACCAGGAAATATATAAAATGGGATGTAGGGGCTGAATTATGAACTGAAAGTCCCTCTTTCAAGGGCAGCATTCGGTGAACTAGACTGGTTTTCTTTTTTTCCTCTATGCCTGTCGGTATGGAAAATTAGATTGTAAGAAATTTATTACAGAAAAAATTCACCTGGCACAGCAAAGTAAAAGTAAGGTCACTAGGTATCTTTATTGCATATTCAAGAGGCTTTTAGCTGTTCATGGCCAATATTTATTGTAAGAGCTTTTTAGTTAATGTCTTCAGAATGCAAATTCTGTAAAAACCTGTTTTTTTCTCTACTTTTTTTTTATAGTAAAAGTTAATCCGGATTTTTAGTATTAAAAAAAAAAATGGTATTACTTAAGAAACGTACTTGTGGATATTTTTCCTTATGGCTCCACTAAAGTTTATTTGGTTTGGGAACATACGTCAGGCAATGTTTAGTTTCAATCAGTGACAGTACATGGCAGCATGGTTTCCTCAATACCAAAGTCATTGTCACCCTGGTCCCCTTGCCCTGTTATATGGTTGGTGCATTCAACGTTTTCTTACAATGTTACAGTGAGTACATTTTTGGAGTTGTCATATCAAAGTAATAGGTTTAATCATAAGTTCCTGCGCTCTGCATAGACAGCAACTGAGATGACAATGTTCTCAGTATAATAAATTGAGCTTTGCCGTCTCGGGGTCTGCCTACACAAAGGAGAACAGCCAATCACAATCTAATCTTGTCTGCTGGGTATACTTGAATACAGAGTGAGATGACAGATGGTTGGCTGCTAATGAATGAATGAAGAGAGATAGCATTGAATTACGTTCAGTGCTCACATGTAAGGGTACCGTCACACTTTAGTGATGCTTCAGCAATCCCACCAGCGATCTGACCTAGTCAGGATCGCTGGTGCGTCGCTACATGGTCGCTGGTGAGCTGTCAATCAGGCAGATCTCACCAGCGACCAGTGACCAGCCCCCAGCGACGCGTGGAAGCGATGCGGCGCTTGGTAACTAAGGTAAATATCGGGTAACCAAGCGCTTGGTTCCAGTGCACACCGCTTAGCGCAGGCTCCCAGCACTCATAGCCAGAGTACACATCGGGTTATTAAGCAAACCACTTTGCTTATTTACCCGATGTGTACTCCGGCTACGTGTGCAGGGAGCAGGACGCCGGCACTGGCAGCCTGAGAGCGGCGGACGCTAGTAACCAAGGTAAATATCGGGTAACCAAGCAAAGCACTTCGCTTGGTTACCCGATATTTACCTTGGTTACAGCTTACCGCAGGCTGCCAGACGCCGGCTCCCTGCTCCCTGCACATTCAGATCGTTGCTGTCTCGCTGTCAAACACAGCGATGTGTGCTTCACAGCGGGAGAGCAATGTCCAAAAAATGAACCAGAGCAGTGTGTAACAAACAGCGATTTCACAGCAGGGGCCAGATCGCTGCTCAGTGTCACACACAGCGAGATTGCTAATGAGGTCACTCGTGCATTACAAAAACCATGACTCAGCAGCGATCTCGCTATGTGAGAAGTACCACCAAGTAATGTCTTTGTTCATTACTAAGAGCTGCTTTTATGTTTTTACAAAGAAAGGTCGGATCCCGGCACAAGACGTCAAAAAAAAAAATATCAGACGTGTAGATAAAAATTCACATTTATTTTAAAATGAAAAGAGTAAAACAAACTCCTCCGATCAATGCGTTTCAGACGCGATCGTCCTTAGTCATGATCATCTGGAGATACAACTTGGAAACATTTAAATAGTACAAAGCCAAGAGGAAATGACGACCTGAATTAATTATGCAAAATTTATGCAAAGAATGGTAACAATATGTGAATTGTCTTATAAAATACATTCATTAATAAAAATACAATAGATCTGTCCTTTTATTTAATCCCAAAGGAAAAGATGTATTCATTTGAAAAATGAGTAAAGCCTCCTGGTAATGAAGTGAACGGATTCTATCTCCACCTCTTGCATTACCATAAACTTTTTTGAGAACATGGACCTCAAGGTGATTTGTGTTGCCCTGATGTACGGATCTGACATGCTGGGAAACACTAGAGGGAGTACGAGTAGAAATGTGTTTGGCATCATACAGATGCTCTGCGATCCTGGTGCGTAACGCACGACTCGTGCATCCAATATATTGGAGCTGGCAGGTTTTACAAGTGATAGCATAGATGATAAAATCATCTCCACAAATAAGAAATTGTTCATTGGCATATGCTTTGTTGGTAGCAGTTGCAACAATGTTTTTTTTATTTGCCATAAAAGGACACAGTCCACATGATTTACTTCCACATCGGCACGAACCTGTAGTGGAAAACCAACTGCTGTATTTGATTTTATAAAGCCAATTTTAGTGTAATCAGTGGGGGACATGGCTGCTCCTAAAGTTGAACCCCGTTTGGAAACAAAATTAACCCCGGGGCCAAGTATTTTTCTGGTGGTCTCATCTGAAAACAGAACTGGTAAATACTTTTTGACTATTCTAACAATCTGTTGGTAGTTAATACTATAATTGGTGGAAAAAGTTGTGGCGCCCTGGGCAAGCCAGGACGTTACAAGCACTACACCAACACACCCCATACTCCCGGTCAGGCACACCAAAGTCAGACAAAAACCCTTGATGCTTTCCTCCAGGGGCTGATGTCCACACCAGGGGGTGGGCCAGGTGGTTGGTCCCGCCCACCGAGGAGTTCACAGTCCTGGAGGCGGGAAAAGCAGGCAGATAGAGTTTGGAAGTGAAAGTGGAAGGAGGAAAGTAGCAGTTGAGAGGCCTGAAGTTGGTCCGGGTGTGTGGCCCGGACGGAACAGCAAGGTTGGCAGACGGTGGTGACCGTCTGCAGGAGTGGCCTATTGGAGCTAGCCGTAAGGACCGTGGACGGGTGGTGGCCCGGCGGTACCGGACCGATACGCAAAGAGAAGCCAGCACCATCCGGCAGGGGCTTACGGACCCTGAAAAGGCTAGGAGTCGCCATGAATTTGTCAAATTCGTTAGCGAA
Organism: Anomaloglossus baeobatrachus; assembly: GCF_048569485.1. NCBI lineage: Eukaryota > Metazoa > Chordata > Amphibia > Anura > Aromobatidae > Anomaloglossus > Anomaloglossus baeobatrachus. Next base: position 827,139,088 of record NC_134353.1, on the reverse strand, counting down.
GGGAACCTCCTGGGTTTCCCAGCAGCCAAGTCCCGACAGAAGGCAACAGTCCAACCGAGAGAGGGAAACACAGTCACCGCCAAGGCTAAAGTTTCCAGTGCCAGAGCCTGCGGGCAAAAGGGGCTCCTTCAGCACCCATTCAAGCTGGGGAGTGGATTACCGGTGGGAACCCATTGGAACCGTACACACTACACAGGTGCAGGGAAAGGCAGTCACCATCAACCTGCCGGGAGGAGAATCACCGCAGCCATCTGTGGGACCGTCCATCCAGCCATTTGTTTTACCGGAGACTCTGTGTACATCATTGGCTGAGTGAGTACCACCGTGCCGTGCGGCACAGCGCTGCCCCCGCAACCCTGCACCTGGCCAGGCTCCGTAACCCACCTGCTATCCACCCCTACTTCCTCACCGGGCCCCGGAACAACCAATCCCCCTAACCACGGAGGGGAGGACTAACATCCAAGCTGCTCCCTGTCATCGCTCCCGGGATCCCCGTCCAGAGCAGCGGTGGTGTCACCAACCTCACCACAACCGTGGGTGGCGTCACGGAGAATATCTAATACCCACAATCAAACTCCCCTTTTCACTCACGGGCGAGGAACGCCGCTCGAGTCCCAAGGATCCGGCCCACCGCTCGAGCCACCACCGAGCAGCAGCCGCAGCAGCAGCGGCCGGACCCGAGCAGTGGGAGAGCGCCGCGTCCCCTACTCCGCCCGCGACAACTTGGCGTCACGAACAGGATCTTACCGCTATGCCGTCTGGTAGAGGTGCGCCTTGTGACCGCCGGAGGTGTCTGGCCGAAAACTTGGAGAAGCCGCCATCTTGGGTGCGAAAAATTCCCGCTCGAGCGTCTCCTCGAGCAGTGGAGGCGCAAAGGCCTAAACCCCACCCCTGTAGAGGAGGAGCCGGAAAGAGACTAAGGGGGACTGATGGCGTCTGGCCACATGTAGCCCGCGGCTATGGAAGCAGGGATGCCAGGATCCTGCGGCCATTTACTAGTTCCTGGAAGAGGCCGCTGCTAAGGATGCTGAGTCCGACCGACAACACCGTGGTCCCCGCGCCTGGCACCGCAGCGTGGGTGGAAGTCCGGACCGTCCAGCTAAGCAGCCATCTGCAGGTCCGTATGCAGCTCCTCCTGGAGGAGTGGGAGGCCGACATGGTGGTGGCGGCCATACGGAGACGTGAGGTGGAGGGAGTCTTGGAAGGGAGGGTAAGTGACCCACGCCCCTGTACCCCTAGTAGGTCAGTCATCGCGGCCGAGGGACCCGGTCCATACCCGCTCGCCCTGCTACCTCCCCCGCTACCCGTGTTGGTTGCTTCTGCCCCGCCACTAGGCCCGCTACCACCACCACCGGTAGCTGTACCCTGCCCATCCGCCCCGGCGGCCCGACCTGCAGCAGAAGCTCAGGGCCGCCCTGAACCGCTCCTATGGGAGCCGCCGAGGCTGCGGCCCCTTAATGATGATTTATCAGAGGCACCAGGCGCTGTGTCCGGTACCAGGACCGTGGCGTGGATGAAGGCCAGAGTGGTCGAATTCAATCAGCGCCAGCAACATCATATATATCTCATAGTTACATAGTTACTAAGGTTGAAAAAAGACCTAGGTTCATCCAGTTCAACCTTCCTCCACCAGTTCTACATTTGGTCACAAAGTCATTTATAACCAACAATGTTGTGTGTACTGAGGAAATCATCCAGCCCTTTTTTGAAAGCTGTTATAGTATCTGCCATTACTACCTCTTGTGGTAGGGCATTCCACAGTCTAACTGCTCTAACTGTAAAGAACCCTTTCCTATTTAGCTGTCGGAATCGCTTTTCTTCCACTCTCAGTGAATGCCCCCTGGTCCTTAGTATTGTCTTCGGAAGAAATAAATCATGTGCCAGTCCTTTATATTGACCACACATGTATTTATACATATAAATGAGATCTCCTCTGAGACGTCTTTTTTCTAAGCTAAACATATCTAACATTTTCAACCTGTCATCATATGGGAGGCCTTCCATTCCTTGTAGTAGTCTAGTTGCCTGCCTTTGAAATGACTCTAACTTCTGAATGTCCTTTTTAAAATGTGGAGCCCAAAACTGAATCCCATATTCCAGATGTGGCCTTACAAGTGATTTATAGAGGTGTAACAATACGTTGGGATCACGGGATCTAGTCTCTCTTTTTATACACCCTAGAATCTTGTTTGCTTTTGCAGCTGCTGCTTGACATTGAGTGCTGCTGCTCAGCTTATTTGTAATGAGAATACCCAAGTCCTTCTCCTGTTCTGTAGTCCCGAGTTTACTTCCATTTAATGTATACGCAGTTATAGGATTACTCCGTCCTAGGTGCATTACTTTACATTTATCAACATTAAATCTCATTTGCCAAGTATCTGCCCATTCTGACATCTTATCCAGATCTTTTTGTAATATTATACTATTAAGGTCAGTTTTTAATATCTTACATAGTTTGGTGTCATCAGCAAAGACTGATCTCCTGATGGAGCAGTGGACCCATGAGGTGGAAATGCTGGTTGCAGCTGCCCCAATGTATGGGATGGGAGCAGATGTGATGGAGCCGACGGGTAACCCACATCCCCATGTCCTACCAGGACCGGCCACTGCGGCTGGGGGGCCCGGTCCTGTCTTGGCCCTCACGCTGTCCCTGTCGTTACTCATGGGGCACCTCAGTGTTGACCAACCCGATCTGCTGCCCTGTGCTACTACAGCTGAATCTGATGTGCTGGATGTCGGTGGCCTGGAAACTGCGGCAGCTGGCGGCAACCCGCCTGGCACAGGGACAAGTGATAGCGATTTCAGCTCCGGCGCTGAGCCCACCTCTGAATTCGAGAAGGTGAGTGAGTGTCTCCGCTATGAGGGAGAGCCGGTGGTTTATTACACCCCGCGCACCGGTGGGAATGGATACCGAGCACCCCTCTCCCAGCAGGCCTGTCACTGCATGTTCGATATGTTGGTGGCAGAGGATGAGGCCACCTCAGCGGAAGGTGAGCAGTGATGGCAGTTGAGCCCCGTTGCAGTTGTCCCCGTTGGGACCACCAAAGTACCGTTTAGAAGTTTTGAAAATGATAGGTGAATAATTACCGAGATGTTACCTGATTGAAACTCTGATTTGAACCGGTCATTGCCGGAAACTGGTCCCCGTTGGGACCCCTTACAAACCAATGCATAGGAACTACTACGGACAAGCCCGAGAACTGGCAGGGCCACCACGAACTTGTGGTCTGTAAATAAAAATGTTGGCTTTACCGTTACCGCCTCCGGAGAGGCTGATTTGGAGGATGGGCCTGGAGGGAAGTGATGGCCCAGGCCCGCCACTACCGCAACCGGTGGCGATCCTCCAGGGATTTCAGGGATTCCCCATGGACGTGGGTCCCCTGAAAAGGACAGAACCCGCTCGGGTAACTTGTGCTGGACTGGGGTCAAGGGGTGCTGCCCATTTGCTTAGGGGCAGCATCAGGGCCAGGTTGCTTGGGTGGGAGAGAGCGGAAGCCATTACCGCTAGCAACGTTTAAGTAATGTGCCTCCCGATGTGGGAAGAAGTTAATATACTTGTAATACCTGTTTACCGTTTTAAATCTTTTCCAGTTTGTGAAAATAAAACCGGTGATGGGCGGGCAGCCCGCGGACGGTCTGCATTTTACTAAGGGGGAATGTGGCGCCCTGGGCAAGCCAGGAGGTCACAAGCACTACACCAACACACCCCATACTCCCGGTCAGGCACACCAAAGCCAGACAAAAACCCTTGTTGCCTTCCTCCAGGGGCTGATGTCCACACCAGGGGGTGGGCCAGGCGGTTGGTCCCGCCCACCGAGGACAGTCACCGCGGGCCAGAGCCTGCGGGCAAAAGGGGCTCCTTCAGCACCCATCCAAGCTGGGGAGCAGGTTACCGGTGGGAACCCATTGGAACCGTACACACTACACAGGTGCAGGGAAAGGCAGTCACCATCAACCTGCCGGGAGGAGAAACACCGCAGCCGTCTGTGGGACCCGTCCATCCAGCCGTTTGTTTTACCGGAGACTCTGTGTACATCATTGGCTGAGTGAGTACTACCGTGCCGTACGGCACAGCGCTGCCCCCGCGACCCTGCACCTGGCCAGGCCCCGTAACCCGCCTGCAATCCACCCCTACTCCCTCACCGGGCCCCGGGACAACCAATCCCCCTACCCACGGAGGGGAGGACTAACATCCAAGCTGCTCCCTGTCATCGCTCCCAGGATCCCCGTCCAGAGCAGCGGTGATGTCACCAACCTCACCACAACCGTGGGTGGCGTCACGGAGAATATCTAATCCCCACAATTAAACTCCCCTTTTCACTCACGGGCGAGGAACGCCGCTCGAGTCCCCGGGATCCAGCCCACCGCTCGAGCCACCACCGAGCACCAGCCGCAGCAGCAGCGGCCGGACCCAAGCAGCGGGAGAGCACCGCGTCCCCTCCTCCGCCCGCGACAAAGTCACCTGAGAAGAAGCTAAAAAATTGTCAGAATTGACATGGTAGGCAAGATATTTTTGCCTGCCATGTAAATTAACTTTCATTTTGGCTCGCTCTATGGTGTCAACAGAAAATCCCCTATTTTTAAACCGATTTTTAATAAGCACACATTCTTTGTCATAATCAGCTTGGTGTGAACATGTTCTTTTAGCACGAACAAATTCACCCACAAGGTAAATTGTCTTTAATATGCTTAGGATCAGCCTTGTTTTGATTGGGATCTGATTACTGTGATATTAAACACAATATTTTAGTACGTTTTTGTATGACCCAAATTTAAATAATAAATATGTGCATTTGTTTATACTGACTTGAGTTCCTCATTTTTTCTAAGTTGTTGATAGAGTCATAAGATATCTTTAGAATGGGTTCTTTGAACTTCTGTGTTTTGCCGTGTATGTCATGTAACATGCTGGGGCGAATGGAGTCAATCCCTCGCCCATGAGCACTTATTCTAAAAAGTCATCAGAAATAACAGATAAACATTAATGCGAATGTATATTTCCAATACTACACTGAACAAAAATATAAATGCAACCTTTTGTTTTTGCTCTCATTTTTCCTTTACAGAGATAATTCATCCACCTCACTGATTAGACAGTATGGTTATTGCACAGGTGTGCCTTAGGCTGGCCACAATAAAATTTGCCTCACGTAGTGTAACACATCATCAATGTTATTCTATGAGGCAGGGGTCATCTGCAAAATTTTTTTGCAGCTATAATCAGGCTAAGGAAAAAATCACAGCATACTGCGATTTTTGTCTCATGGTGTTTGACTCTAAACACGCCTATTGTCATGGCGGTACCAAACGCTGTTCAGACTACAGACTTTGATACTCCACACTATGATTTCTCTGGTACTTCTGAGTTGCACAGGCAGGCTCAGACGTTGACCAACTATGTGCTCATTAGTGCTTATTAGTTATCGGGCTGGCAGGAGTTAATTTCTGCTAGCCTGCTGGTTAATCTTTTGATTACATGTTGGTGTAGACCTATCACAGTTACTCCCCGCCTTTTTAAGATGGAGGAATCTATTTTCCCATGCCAACTATAGCTTTCGCTAACTCGGTCCATGCGCTGTTGTTTTCTTGTTGAAAATGCAGCGGTTTTTGCCACATTTTTTCTGCGTTTTTGTTAATGCATTTTTAAAGGAGAAAGAAAATATCATAGGATAGGATGATAGATAGATAGATAGATGATAGATAGATAGATAGATAGAGGGAGAGAGAGAGAGATAGATAGATAGAAAAATATATAGAATATATAGATAGAACATATAGAATAGATAGAAAGAAAGAACATCTAGAATAGATAATAAGAAAGAACAGATAGACTAAATAGAAAGAAATAACAACATCTCAATAGATAGAGTGATAGCTAGCTTGGACAGAAAAATAGAAGGGACCCCATGTTTTTTATTTTTTTTTTATTAATGATTTGATTTATGTACTGCTCAAAAAATTAAAGGGAACACTTAACCAACACAATGGTATTTTAGTGTTCCCTTTATTTTTTTGAGCAGTATTAATACATAAAAAAATGACGTGGAGTCCCCCCCATTTTTCTAAAACCAGCCAAAGTGCAGCAGACAACTGGGGGCTGATATTATTAAGGTGGGGAGGGTCATGGTTATTTGGCCCTTTCCAGCCTAATAATAGCAGCCTGCAGCCACCCTAGAACTGGTGCATCCATTAGATGTGCCAATTCTGGCTCTTGACCCGGCTCTTCCCATTGCGGTGGCAATCAGGTGTGAGGTAGCACGGTCGGCTGCGCAGCAGAAGACACGGGATCCAGGCATATAGGTTCACAGCACTCGGTTTTAATCTTCAAACAAAAGTCCATAACACAATACATGTGCCTCTCCAGCAGAAAACTCAGGGAGTTCTGTTCACTCCCTCACACCCGGCACACCTGCCCTTGTTCCTGATTCTATTTAACCCTTCCTTCAGTCTGTAGGGAAACAGCATTAACCCTATAGTGGATTTACTTTCTATCATGGAGTGAGCACAACCTGGGCGAGACATACCGGCCGTCATAGATAACCCCGGTCACAGTCTCACATACCCCCCCCTCAGTTCAAGCGTGCGGGGTTGAACTCCAGCCATCAAACACGGGCCGCGGGACAAGGCATCGGCGTTGCCCTGCAACCTACCGGCCCGGTGTTCAACCGTAAACCGGAAGTTCTGCAGAGAAAGGAACCACCGGGTAACCCGGGCATTCCGTTCCTTGGCGGACCTCATCCAGACCAGTGGAGAGTGATCCGTCACCAAGCGAAACTGCCATCCCAGCAGGTAATAGCGTAGGGACTCCAAGGCCCACTTGATCGCCAGGCACTCCTTCTCCACTACGCTATAATTCCGCTCGGGAGGGGTGAGCTTCCTACTCAAGAAGGTGACGGGGTGTTCCTCCCCCTGAACCACCTGAGACAGTACTGCCCCCAGGCCGACCTCCGAGGCGTCAGTCTGTACAATGAACTCCTTCCGGAAATCAGGGTTGACCAGAACGGGCTGTCCGCACAGGACCTCCTTCAGGGCCCGGAAGGAGTCCTCGGCCTGCGGAGTCCAGCGCACCATGACGGACTTCTTGCCTTTGAGAAGGTCCGTCAAGGGGGCTAATAGTCCCGCAAAATCCTTTACAAACCTCCTGTAGTACCCCACGATACCCAGGAAGGCCCTAACCTGCTTCGTGGTCAGGGGTCTAGGCCACTTCTGGATCGCCTCAACCTTGTTAATTTGGGGCTTAATCACTCCTTGGCCTATCACGTAGCCCAAGTAGCAGGCTTCCGTGAGTCCCAATGCACATTTCTTGGGATTGGCTGTCAGTCCGGCTGTTCGAAGCGCGTCCACCACCGCTTGTACCTGTTCCAAGTGGGTCTGCCAATCGGAGCTGTAAATGATGATGTCATCAAGGTACGCTGATGCATACGCCTGGTGGGGTTCCAGCACTAAGTCCATCAACCTCTGGAACGTGGCTGGAGCGCCATGTAACCCAAAAGGCAAGACAACATAGTGGAAGAGACCCTCCGGCGTAACAAAAGCGGTTTTCTCCTTGGCGGACTCCGTCAGTGGCACCTGCCAGTACCCCTTGGTCAGGTCGAGCGTGGTAAAATACCGCGCCTGTCCCAGCCTATCAATCAGCTCATCCACTCTGGGCATGGGGTAGAGATCGAACTTGGATATTTCGTTCAATCTCCTAAAGTCATTGCAGAACCTTAAGGAGCCATCGGGTTTTGGTATTAGGACGATCGGACTAGCCCATTCACTCCGGGATTTTTCGATGACCCCCAGGCGTAACATTGTCTTTACTTCCTCCGATATGGCTTGTCGTCGAGCCTCCGGTACCCGGTATGACTTCAGGCGTACCTTCAGGTGGGGCTCGGTGACAATATCATGTCGTATCAGACTGGTCCTACCGGGCAGCTCGGAGAAGACATCGGGGTTCTGCTGAACCAACCGTCTGGCCTCTCGCCTCTGAGTCTTGGTGAGGGCTTCTCCAATCCTTACTTCCGGTTCGTCCTCTCCGGAGGTCGCTGGAGCCGGGGGTGAAGGACCCGAAGAGGAGGGAGATGGGGAAAAAACAGCCATCAGGCTTTCCCGTTCCTGCCAGGGTTTTAATAGGTTGACATGGTATATTTGTTCAGGTTTCCGCCTACCGGGCTGCAATACTTTATAGTTAACCACTTTTTCAAAAAAATCCAGCACCGAATCCAGGAAATGTATTAAAAATTAATGACGTTTATTGAAACATATTAAAAAGTCCAAATAGGGTCCAGAGCAAAGAAACGGAAAGGACGCGTTTCGAACTGTTCGAAACGCGTCCTTTCCGTTTCTTTGCTCTGGACCCTATTTGGACTTTTTAATATGTTTCAATAAACGTCATTAATTTTTAATACATTTCCTGGATTCGGTGCTGGATTTTTTTGAAAAAGTCTCCATACAAGATTGCCAGCTGGTTTATCCTTGCACGTGTCTGGGAAGCATTGGTCTCCTTCATACCACAGGTGAGCGGATACATACACTTTCCTTGGACTTTATAGTTAACCACCCCGACTCTTTCCTTTATCTCGTAGGGGCCTTGCCACTGAGCCAGGAATTTACTCTCCGCCGTGGGGATTAATACCAACACCCGATCCCCGGGTTTAAAGGTCCGCACGGTGGCTTGTCTATTGTAGCGGCCGCTTTGCGCGGCCTGAGCCTCCTGTAAATGCTCCTTCACAATTGGCATGACCGCGCTTATGCGGTTCTGCATACCCAAAATGTGTTCAATCACACTTTTATGGGGGGTGGGCTCTTGCTCCCATGTTTCCTTTGCCAGGTCCAACAATCCCCGGGGATGTCGCCCGTATAACAACTCAAAAGGCAAAAACCCCGTGGATGCCTGTGGCACCTCACGGATGGCAAACATCAAATAGGGAAGCATCATATCCCAGTCTTTCCCGTCTTTTGAAATCACCCTTTTTAGCATGGTTTTCAGGGTTTTATTGAAACGCTCCACTAAACCGTCCGTTTGAGGATGGTACACAGACGTACGCAACTGCTTGATCTGGAGTAGCCGGCATAGCTCTTTGGTCACTTTAGACATGAATGGGGTCCCCTGATCCGTAAGGATCTCCTTGGGCAACCCCACCCGGCAGAACACAGCAAACAACTCCCGAGCTATAAGCTTTTCTGCAGTATGTCTGAGAGGTATCGCCTCGGGATACCGGGTGGCATAGTCAACGATCACTAGGATGTGTTGGTGCCCTCGAGCGGACTTTACGAGGGGCCCCACCAGATCCATCCCTATCCGTTCAAAAGGGACTTCTATAATGGGTAACGGTACCAACGGACTGCGAAAATGGGTCAGGGGTGCGGTAAGCTGACACTCCGGGCAGGTTTCGCAGAACCGTTTTACCTCCCCAAAGACTCCGGGCCAATAGAACCTTTGCAATATTCGCTCCTGCGTTTTCTTGACCCCCAGGTGGCCACTCATCAGGTGTTTATGAGCCAAGTCGAGGACCCGCCGACGATGCGGCTGGGGCACCACCAACTGCTCTACCCCCACGCCCCGTATTTCATCTACCCGGTAGAGTAAATCCTGCTTAAGAGCGAAATGGGGGTACCTTACCTGGGCACCGGGCAGCTGTGCCACCCCGTCAATTACTGTCACCCGACTCCGGGCATGTATTAATGTAGGGTCCTGGAGTTGGGCAGTCCCAAACGTATCCGGGGACGCCTCCAACTCCGGGATGGGTTCGACCGTCTCAGCCTCTCCTGCCAATACCTCTAGGGGCGACCTATCGGGTTCACATTCTGTCCCTATCATGGGGACCCCTACGGCAGGTGTCCCGGATTCAGGATTGTAGGGCTCAGGTCCCGGACTGACCAATATCTGAGGAGACTTAGGGGGTCCCTTCCATAAAGTCCAAAAATAGGGCAGATCCCTTCCTAGGATCACGTCATAAGGAAGAGTGTTAAGAAGTCCCACCTCATGTTGCACCTGACCGCAAGGTGCTGTGATGGTGACAATCCCCGTGGGATAGTCTCGGCGGTCCCCATGTATGCAAACCACCCCCACGGTACGTCCTGTGGCCTTTACTTTAGCCCTCAAGGTGGATCGCACAAGGGTCACTAAGCTTCCGGAATCCAACAATCCTGTAACCGGACATCCATTCACCTGTATTTGGCACAAGTGGGGCTCCGTCTCTGGGGAGACCAGGTCAGCGGTACACACCACCTGAGCATACATTGAACCCCGCCGGGTAACCCCACAATCCATGGGCTCCGTGGTGAGTGGACACTGGGCTTCCATATGTCCCACCCGCTGGCACCGCCAACATCTAATGGGGACGGAAACACCCTTGACGGGTTGTCGTTTAGGGTACAGAACCTTCCGGACCTCAGGATTGGCGGCCGCGGCCTCAGGCGGGACGGTAGAGGACTCCTGCACCGTTGTCGGCGGTGGGTCCTTGGCCCTAGGCTTGGAGGGGCCGGACCGACGGGCGGTACGCAAAGTCTCAGTGTCCCGTATCAAGTCCTGCGTAGCCACATGCCGCTCTACCAGGGACACTAACTGGTCCAGGGTACTCGGGTCACCCTGTCCTACCCACCGTTGAACGGTGACGGGTAAAGTGCGCACAAAACGATCCACTACTACCCTTTCCACCATCTGCGCCGGGCTCAGAGTGTCAGGCTGCAACCATTTTTTTACAAGATGCAACAAGTCATAGGCCTGGGAGCGTACGGGTTTGGCTTCCTCATAGAACCACTGATTTACCCGCTGAGCCCGTACATAGGTATTCACCCCCAACCGTGCCAGTATTTCGGCTTTTAGGGTCACATAGTCAATGCCGTCCTCGGTACAGAGGTCCAGGTACGCTTTTTGGGGTTCCCCCATCAGATAGGGCGACAATACCTCAGCCCACTGGGGGGTCGGCAGCTTTTCCCGCTCGGCCACCCGCTCAAACACCGCCAGGAACGCTTCCACATCGTCCCCCGGGGTCATCTTTTGCAACGCTTGTCTCACCGCTTTCCGGACGCTGCCGTCATCACCCGGTCCCGGGGTTGTTGCTGCCGGTCCAGCACGGATCGACTTGGCCAGGAGAACCATCTGTTCTTGGTGCCTTTTTTCCTGCAATTGCAAGGCTTGCTGCTGACGTGCATTGGCCTGATCCATCTGTTCTTGGAATTTTTTTTCCTGCACTTGCAAGGATTGGAGCAGGTGTGCATTGGTCTGTTGTTGCTGTGCATTAGCCTGTTGTTGCTGTGCATTAGCCTGTTGTTGCTGTGCATTAGCCTGAGCCAAATGCTTTAGTATGTCCTCCATGGCGTCGCCGGGTTTGGGCTGTAGTATAGCCGCTCGAATCCAGGACATGCGCAGCTGGGTCACCAGGGATGGATGCTACACCTCACCGGCTGTGATGCCCGCCGATTCTCCACCATATGTGAGGTAGCACGGTCGGCTGTGCAGCAGAAGACACGGGTTCCAGGCATTAAGGTTCACAGCACACGGTTTTAATCTTCAAACAAAAGTCCATAACACAATACATGTGCCTCTCCAGCAGAAAACTCAGGGAGTTCTGTTCACTCCCTCACACCCGGCACACCTGCCCTTGTTCCTGATTCTATTTAACCCTTCCTTCAGTCTGTAGGGAAACAGCATTAACCCTATAGTGGATTTACTTTCTATCATGGAGTGAGCACAACCTGGGCGAGACATACCGGCCGTCATAGATAACCCCGGTCACAGTCTCACACAGGGTAATAAGGAGTTATTGACAGGCCACACCTGCTACTAAGCCCTCGATTGGTAATCTGTAAGTGAAAGTAAATAAACACACACACCCCCAAAAAATCCTTTATTTGAAATGAAAGACAAAAAAGCATCCTCTTTCACCACTTTATTAACCCCCTAAACACCCTTTCAGGTCTGACATAATCCACACGAGGTCCCATGACGCTTCCAGCACTGCTACATCTGGATTTCACAATGAGTGCCATAGAACTTGACAGCCCACCGTGAGGTTCAGGCAGCAACTGGAGTGAGCCATGCAATCAGCGGGGACGTCACTAAGGTGATTTGCGGTCTCAAGTTGAAGACTCCAGCTGTGGCCGTGGCTAATCTGAGTCACATCACTGCTGAGCGCGCCTCAGTCTCCACCTCAACCTCACAGCGAGAGGTCATATTTTATGGCGCTCGCTGTAGGTGTGCTGGCTCGAGGGGTGCTAGGGGTGCTGGCTCGAGGGTTTCTGGACCCGGGGGTCTCGCGGACACGCTGAATAAATGGGGGGACGTATATGTACGGGCTGGGCCGTACTAAGTTCATGACGCCACCCACGGTGGGTGGTGAGGTGGGACACCACCGTTGCTGTTACGGGGCACCTGGGGGAGATGTTGTGCAGCAAGTTGTTAACCCCTCTGTGGGCAGGGATGGTCCCGGGACCCAGTTGGCATGTGCAGAGGATGGCGACTGCAGGGGGTGCTGGTGTACTCACTGTTAGTAAAACTCACAAGTCTCTGGTAAACCAAGGTGATGGTGGCCGCTGCCGCGGCCGGTTGCGTTCTGGTCCCCCTCCCGGCTGGTGGTCTCTATCCTTGTCCTGCACTGCTGTGTGAAAGGTGGACTTTCCTAGTGTGAAACTCAGGAGTCCGCTCCCGGCTGGATGTGGCCTAAGGAGCCGTGCCCACAGACGCTGGCCTGTGGGATCTATGGGCCCTGGCGGTGACCTCTTATCCCTAATCAGTGGGCTGTTGTTTTCTATGAGGGACTTTGGATGGGACAGGACCTCTAGGCCTCAATCGGTTAATTAACCAGCTCCAGTTGGTTCTGGTCCTGGCTTCAGGGTCCGAGTACCCCCCTTTGTGCTATGGTTTGCGGGTCGGTTCCCCGTGTCGGTACCGGCGGGCTACAACCCTGTCACGGTCCACCTCGGTTCCACCGAGCCGTCTTCCCGTCTCCTGCCAACGGAGACCACCGTCTGCCTCCTAGCCAGTGGCACCAGGCTCCTACCCTGGCACTGTTCAACTTGAACTTTGCTGCTGGAGCTACACTTAGCTCCAGCCCACACTCCTCTTTAAACTGAACTACACTGACTGTTTTTCCGGCCCCGGCTGTCTGGACCCCTAGGTGGGCGTGTCCCAACTGCCTGGTCACGCCCACTAATGTGTCTATCTTTCCCTAAGGGGGGTGACTAGGGTTTTCTGGTTGGCTGTGTGTTTCCTAGTGAGGGAAGGTGTAATGCGGGGGCCTAGCTGTGACTACCTGGTTTTGCCAGGGCGTCACATCAGCTTCAAATGTAGTAGCGCTGGAAGCGTTGTGAGACGTCGTGTGGATTACGTCATACCTACAGGAGTATTTTTGTTGTTAATACAGTGGTGAAAGACGATGCTTTTATGTCATATTTCAAGTAAAGGATTTTTTTAGGTGTTTGTGTTTATTTACTTTCACTTACAGATTAGGGATGGGGGGTCTCATAGACGCCTCCCATTACTAATCTAGGGCTTAGTGTCACTCAGCGTGTCTAACTGCAACCAATCACAGATACAGGTGGGTGGGGGAAGTAGTGCATATTCAATGAAGGTAAACAAAAAGAATTGACATGCTGCATCTTGGCTGTGTCTTCAAAAACGCAGCTAAAAAAAGATGCAATGTTTGTACAGCAAAATAGAAATCTCAAAGACTTTGCTGGGGGAAGGAAATGCATGCATTTGGGTGCATCTTTTGTGACCATAAAAAATGCACCAAAAACTCAGTAAAAGATGCAGCGTGCGCATATAGCCTAACGCAGCGGGCACACTACTGTAGATTTTCTTATGCGAGAGAATTAGAACAATTATTCAAATGACACTGATCAAACTTTGATCAGTTAGATTCGAGTGTCAGGTTAGTGATTTGTAATTCTCTCACATGAGAAAATCGTAGTACAAGTGACAAGAAGATGGAGAACAAAATTTCTCCATCTTCTCCATTCTGTGAGACCACGGAAATTGGACTGCATAGAATTGAATGGGTGCTCGTCATTCAATTTGCTCTGCCCCTCACAGCACACATAAATGTTTTGCTGATTCGGCACTTCCCCAAAGCATAACATTGGACTGACTGCTAGCTGATAAACGTAGACAGCACTCATCTGATCTTTACTGTAATGTGAGCGTGTGACGCCCTGGCCTAGCCAGGTTGTCACAGACACAACATCATACACCCCCCCCCTTCCCTGGACAGGTCACACCAGTCAAACATTAAATCCTTGTTGCCACCCTCCAGGGTTGATGTCCACACCAGGTCAGGCGGAGCCAGGTGGTTGACCCCGCCCACCAAGGAGTTCACAGGCCTGGAGGCGGGAAAAACATAGTCAGTGGTAGTCAGTGAGAGAGTCCCGTTGTGGGCAGAGGAGTGAGAGGAGTGAAAACTGTTGGTGTCTGGGTTGGAGACCAGGCAATTCCAGCAAGGTCGGCAGATGGTGGTGGCCATCTGCAGGAGTTGGTGAAGGTCAGCGGAACCATAGGACCGGGGTCGAGCGGTGGCCCGCTGGTTCTGAACCGGGGAGCCGATTGGAGCCAATCACCAGGCAAGGTACTCAGACCCCGACTAGGCTCGAAGCCAACCTTTAGTTAAATTTACTGATTGCGGTCTGGACCTCAGGGGTTCATTCCCAACCCAGTCCCGAGTGAAGGCAAAAGCCCAACCGTTCCGGATAAGTGCCACCGCCAAGGGCCAGAGATCCACAGGGCCAGCGTCTGCGGGCAAAAGGGCTCCTCCGGCACGTATACGTCGGGGAGCGGACTACCGGTGCCCAGGCATTGGAGTCAAGATACAAAACACAGGTGCAGGGAAACGACAGCCACCATCAACCCATCCAGGGAGAACACCGCAGCCGGCTGCGGGCCTCGTCCATCCAGCTGTTTGGTTTACCAGAGACTCTGTCCATCTGTGTCTGAGTGAGTACACCTGTGCCATCCGGTGCCGCGCTGCACCGCAACCCTGCACCCTGCCAAAACCCATCCTGCGGAAACCTCCTCCCCCCTATCGGGCCCCGGGACCACCAGCCCCTACCCACGGAGGGGTTAACACCTAGCTGCTCCCCGCCATTGCTCCCGGGAACCCCGTCACCTGCAGCGGTGGTGCCCACCATCACCACAACCCGTGGGTGGCGTCACGAACTCTTCACATCCCAAAGGAAACCCAATTCCCCCTTTCACTTGAGGGCAAGGAGCGCTGCTCGAGCCCTGGGTCCAGCCTGCTCGAGCCACCGAAGAGGAGGCACCTGATCCGAGCGCGATCTCCCCGAGCAGCCCCCGCGAATTTTCTAAGAGTCTTCTAAGCTGGCTTCTCTCTCCTGGCCATGTGATCTAATGGTGACATACAATAGTTTCTTCTTGTCATTTGTTGTCCAATATGCCCATTTTCAATGTTGTAGATTCAGACAAATATCTTTGTCATGTCACCTGCTTTTCAGTTAAGAGGGCCTTCCTTACTTTTGTGCATGTTGTCTGTTCTGAGTATGCACACTGCAGATATGATATACCTCTCAACTTACCGAAGCAAAAGAGGGTGAAATCATGCAGTCCTCACAACTTGCCTTAGCATATTTTGCCTACGCCCCTAAACACCCCCTAAGAAACAACCATTTGTCAATCATCTCTAGTCTCTACTCTAGCATAAGTCAAAGGGGCTTTGGCAGTGAGGGACATTCAGCAGATGCCCAAGACTACAGAGCATAAACCAAAATCTGGAACTGTTCTGCTATAAAAAGGACGATTGGGACTAGAGGTTAGTGGATTAATTCATGGGCCTCCCATCCAGGGTCCAAGGCAGTGATACCTGGTGACTATAAGGTAGGCCAGCGAATTTCTTACCTTTCAGTGTCACCGTGCATCATGCTTATCTCTAATCAGGACCTATGGATTAATTTGTTTGTTCATTCATCCATTCATTCATTCATGTTTTGTTGTAGCAGCCAGAACGTTCTCATGTTATGTAAGCTTCAGTATATAACATCTTGCTATTTGGTGTCTGTAAGGCCCCCTTCACATGTCCATGTCTCAAGTACATGTGGTGTCCATTTTCACAAGTATAGGAGACATGTTCACACATTTTTTACCTAATGTACAGATGAAACATGTAAATAAGATGGAGGGATAGATAAATAGATATAATGAAAAAAGAGAGGACTGGCAGCACTTACCATAATGTGGATAGGTGTGCAACTTGTTCTTGATACAAAATAAAATGAAGATAAAAAACAGTTGCACACTATAATGGCAAAGATCTAAACTACTAATAAAAAGATTTTAGAGGTGTTTAGAATATTAAAATGGCCATTGTAATACCAGACCAGCACCACGCCACGTCTTTTATGAGCCCAGTCAGATGTAGTGTAGTGAAGGACCCAGCAAAGGAGGTTGCCGTGATGTAGTGCTGGGCTGGTATTACAATGGCCATTTTAATATTCTAAACACCTCTAAAAACGTTTTTATTAGTAGTTTATATCTTTGCCATTATAGTGTGCAACTGTTTTTATCTTCATTTTAGATAGATAGTAGATAGATAGATAGACAGATAGATAGGTAGATACATAGCTTGTACAGTTATTAAGCCAAATAAATAATTAAATAAAAAAATGGCATAGATTCCCACATAATTTTGAAAACCAGCACAGGTAAAGTAGACAACTGCAGGCTGCAACCCTCATCTGTATGTTTTACCTAGGCTGGCTACCAAAAATATCAAAAATAGAGAGGACTCCATTTTTTTTAAACTATGCATTTGTTTAATAATTAAAAAAAATGGCTTGGGATTCTCTCTATTTTTGATAAACAGCCAAGGTAAAGCAGACAGCTGGGGGCTGGTATTATCATGGTGGAAAGGCAAATGGTTATTTGGCCCTTCGGAGCCTAAAAATTGCAGCCCCAGAAGCTTTGCCCGGCTTTTCCTTATTGCCCTGGTATAGTTGCAATCAAGGTAATGCTTTATAGTGTTGATATCAGCTGTGATTTGTCAGCTGACATCAACCTCAGGGGTTAATAATTGATAGACATCTATCAGACACCCCTGTTATTAACCCAGTAGATGAAAAGAGAAAAAAACACACAAAAATATATTTTAAAAAATACCAGTCCCTCGACTCTAGCCCTAGTTCACCAATTTTGTTTTATTTTTTTTTTTAAAACAAAACATGAAGATCTGATGTACTCCAACATATCTGAAGCAGTCTGCAAATGCGAGCCTGAAAGACATACAAAGAGAAAATTAAATAAAGACAGGATACAGTCCCTCGTTCACCAATTTATTCCCAAAAGAACTTCCATACAGCTCTGATATAGTCCACATGGAGGTCCCATGACATTCTCTAACTCAGTCACCCAGTGTATGGAGCCTTGTTCAGAGAACAAAGCCCCTAGGCTGTAACAGCAGTCACTGCTGGGTCTCACGGTGTACTACTCTAGAGTCAGCGAATGTGCCAAGCGATGATGTGATAGGGTTACCGCAATTCACAGCGACCGAATCACATAGAAAGAAGTACGAGAGCAAGCAACAGTGACGAGCAGTGATATAAGGTTACCACAGTTCACAGTGGTGAAATCACATAAAAGGTATCGTGGAACAGGTCCTGGGGTGGTAGACCAGATTGCTCTCATTATAATCCGCCTATGCTCACATGATTCTATTAGCAGAAAAATGGAAAAGTTATAGCTTTCAAAATATGACACAAAAGAATTTTTTTTCTTGCAAAAAAGCATTTCTTTAGTGTGTGATAGTAGCTAAATTTAAAAAAAAAACAAAACAAAAACAATGTAAACCTTGTATCGCTGTAGTCGCACTAATCTGAATAATAAAGTTGTTTTAGCACTTATACTGCAAGGAGAAAAACACAAAAATAAAATAAAACCAATTATTGAACTCCTGTTGATTTGTTTGTTCTTCTTCCCAAAAATTGCAGTAAGGCTCAGCTCATATTTATCCTGTGCTCTACCCTGAGCTCTTCCATCGGGATTTACATGTAAATCTCTGAAATACATGATTCACACAAAGTCTCCAAAGGAATATTCTCTATAATGAGGCTGATTTAGTCATTTTGGATTCCAACTGGCCAATGATCCATTTGTGTCTTTTTAGACGTGTTGTAATGCAGGGTTGGTCACAGTTTTGTGAACTTTTCAAAAGACAGGCACCACTAAAAAAAATGCCACAGTCCAGAGTAACTTTGCATAATTAGTGAATGTATCTGTTGAAAGTTTTATCCAAATCCCATACTTTGGAGTTTTAGAAGGAAACATCTGATATAATTGCTCAGTGTAGAACACATAGCAAATAAGAACTGCTCTAAAATATTATGTACTCCAAAATGCTGCCGATAAAAGCTTTAACTTACACCAGAAAAAACAAGCCTACAATCAGGAGTGTTATCTATTAACAGAAATTTTGGTGATTTCCATATTACCAGTAGGAAAAAGGTTCTGTTAAAGCTCCATAGCTGACCCAAAAAGAAATCTAGTGACACCTATGCTTCCAAATCCAAGTACCACCTCCTTTCTGAGCCCAGCAGTGTTCTTAAACTGCAGCTATCATCCACGTTTGTTGGTACTGTAGCGAGGAGGACCAGTTAATTTATGGATATGTGGCTCCAGAAGCACAAGATTGTCACAATATACTAGGCACTACAAAGTATTGGCAATACAGTCCCTGACAAAAGTTCCGTCGCTTATCCATATTATGAAAATAAAAGCTTATAACCTGACTTTAAATTCATCGATTGGTTTCATAAATTACTCTTTTGAAAGCTGAAACCCTCCCAAATTTGGTTTAGGTTATGAAACTAAGGTTGCTGCAAAGCTAAAATATTGATCATTTAATGAACACAGAAAGGTCAGATTTTGGCAGAACAAGAGTTTTGTCACCTTGTCATATAATGCATCCAATCCTAGTTTACATCCTCACCTGTACTCACTAAATGATCAGTTAATTAGTGGGTGTGTATAAAAAGAAACCCAGCACCCCAGACCTTCAGTTGAACTGCAACTTGACCTCTGACAACATGCCAAAAATCCACCCTGTAACCAAAGCATTGATTATCAAGAGGCTCAAGACTAGATCCACTGCAGAGGTGGCAGCACCTTTAATGTGTCTCAGCGTCAAGTACAAAGAATTAAAAAAAGATTTTAAGAGACTTGAGATGTTTTTGACAAACCCAGGTCTGGCAGACCCTGCAAGACAACTGCTCAGGAGGAACGTTTGTTGGTTAGAAAATCCAAATCCAGCCCCTCTTCCACTGCAGCAGAGCTCCAAAAGGCCTGGTCACCTCAAGTCCCTGGGTCAATTAGAACTTTTTGTAGGATTCTGTCTCGAAATGGCCTCCATGGTCGAATCAGTGCCCAGAAGCCAGCACTAAACAAAAGACAATTAAAAAACCGTGTGGCATATGACAAGTCCCACAGCCTGCTAAACAGATGGACGCTGGAAAAGTGGCAGAAGGGGGATATTTCTGATGAATCTTCAGTTGAATTACACCACAGCTGCCGCAAATTCTGCAAGAGACCTACTGGAGCCCGTATGGATCCAGAAAACAGTTACGTTTGGTGGTGGAAAGATAATGGTCAGGGGTTACATTCAGTATGGGGGTGTGCGAAACATTTGCAAGGTGGAAGCCAATATCAATAGCCTAAAATATCAAGAAGTATTAGCTACCTCTTACATTCCCAATCATAAAAGGGGTCAAATTCTGCAGCAGAATGGTGCTGTATCTCATACATCTATCTCTACAACAAAGTTCCCCCTGGCAAAGAAGATCAAGGTGCTCAAGGACTGGCCAGCCCAGTCACCAGACATGAACATCATTGAGCATGTTTTGGGTAGGATGAAAGAGGAAGCTTGGAAGACATAACCAAAAAATCTAGATGAACTCTGAGAGGCATGTAAGACAGCATTCTTTACTATTCCTGATGACTTAATCAATAAATTGTATCAATCATTGTTGAACCGGATGGATGCAGTCCTTCAATCTCATGGATGTCAAACAAAATATTAAATATGCCTCTAATAGCACCACAACGTCATTCACCAATGTTATGCAACATATCTTTGTATCAGAAGTTAATTATTTGTTTGAATTTCACATTACTTTCTGTGGGCGTCAAAACTTTTGTCTTGCCAAAATCTGACCTTTCTGTGTTTATTAAATGATCAATATTTCAGCTTTGCAGCAACTTTATGTTCATAACCTAAACCAAATTTGGGAGGCTTTTAGCTTTCAAAAGAGTAATTTATAAAACCAATGGATGAATTTAAAGTCAGGTGATAAGCTTTTATTTACATAACATGGATAAGCGACAGAACTTTTGTCAGGGACTGTACAATGGCATATTCCATTTTCACTTTGCACTTGTTTCTGGAAAATGCCTATGAAGTCAAAATCATCACTATTTTGTAGATGAATTCCCAGAGGGGTGTAAATGCCAATAAGGGGTCACTTGTGGGGGATTTCTGCTGCTTTGGTACTAAAGGGCTCTGTAAATTAAGCCCGGAAATGATTCTAGAAAAAATTGTGCCCCAAAAATCAAATAACGCTGTCATGTGTGGTCTGATTTTTTTCACAGACCCATTGATTTGCGTGGCCAAAAGTAATCTGATTTACGGATGCAAATTATGCATGCTATATTTGACACGCCCCACCAGGACCTGCTTTGGGGGACACTCGGAATTGGGCTGTTTCTGTTCTTAGGGATGATGTCACGGCGGCAGGGCCCGACTCCGTTACCCTGGCAGTGTCGTTTAAATGAGTGAGGGAGATATATTTATATTCGTGACACCACCTGTGGTATTCGGCCAAATATGGCTGATGCTGCTTAGAGGAGACTTCTGGGGCAGATGGTGACACAGCTGAGATGGTACAGTTCCCACAGGTGGAGCTGCGACCCCAGGGCAACCGTAGGCAGTTATCAGCCAGTGGGATGTTTGAATAGTACGGGGCTGGCCATGCAGGCAATCATTCCAGGACACAGCGGGATGCAGTCAGAAGTTCTTTACTCACAGTTGTCAGTTCCAGATTAACACGGCCAGCCGGTCAAATGCTGCCGTTGGAGTGTTGAGTCTTGCGGTGATGGGATCCAGCTAATCCCCAAGTAATTATGAGGCACAAGACTGGTGCACCTTTCTGTGTCCCTTTCCTGGTCATCTTCCTATGCTGGCATTGCTCTCCTGCCCTGCATCTCACACTCAGTGCCCTGAGCTGGTGTCCGCGGACCTTGTTTTTGGTAGGCTCTTCTACCTAATCCCCTGGCCCTCTGGTCACCTTTTCAGTGGATTTGCATGTGGTTGTGGCTTCGGCACATGAAGTTACTTCAACCTCTGGTTTTGCTAGCTCAGCCTGATTGCTCTCCACTAGTTTAGGGGTCGGTCCCCTTTGCGGCCAAGTCCCCCCGCACTGGTCAGTCAGCAGTAGATGCAAGACTACGGGTGGATCTCTCACTTCACGTGGCTCTAGGACCCCTTCTTCCTTTTCTTTCCTCCTGGCCCTAGGATGAGCTCCTCTGGCTCCAGTCCCCAGGACCTTTCCCCTCCACTTCCTCCTTTGTTCTCATCTTAACTTGTTCTCTTTAGTTTCACTTTGGTGGTGGGGTGTGTATATTTATCAAATCTAACCTAAAACCTGTGTTCAATGATGACATTGGGGGGAACTGCAACAATGTAGAGTCAGTATGGGTAAATGTACATGGGGAGAGGAATAATGGAAAAATTCTAATTGGAGTTTGCTATAAGCCTTCTAACATACCTGAACAATTAGAGGGTGAAATGCTGGAACAAATTGAACTGGCAGCTAATAATAATAATAATAATAATAATAATAATAATAATAATAATAATCGGGTTCTTATTAAGGGGGATTTCAACTATCCAGACATACAGTGGGACATAGAATCTTCTGGTTGTGCTAAAAGCTGTAAGTTCTTATCTACTATTCAAGACAATTTCCTCTCTCAGATGATAGATGAACCGACCAGGGGAGATAATTTGCTAGATCTGGTCCTGTCAAATAGACCGGATACAATTTCAGATCTACAGGTCCGGGAGCATTTGGGCACCAGCGATCATAATATGGTAAGCTTCAAAGTAATATTCAATAGAACATGTCAAAGGGGAAATGCTAAAACCTGGAATTTTAGGAAAGCTGATTTCAACAAATTAAGGGAAGAGCTTAAATGTGTAGATTGGGACAAAGTCATGGTCACTGGGCATACTGAACATAAATGAGGTAAGTTTAAGGATATACTACTAGAGTCCTGTAAAAAACGTATACCCTCTGGTAATAAAATGTCCAGGAATAAAAAGAAACCACTATGAATAAATAAGACTGTACAAAGTATAATAAAACAAAAACAAAGGGCGTTTAAAATCTTGAAGGCTGAGAATACAGAAATAGCATTTCAGAAGTATAAAGATATCAATAGGAAATGTAAAAAAGAATTCAAGCAAGCAAAATTAGCTACTGAATCAAAAACTGCCAAAGACATTAAAATAAATCCCAAATTTTTTATAAATACATTAATGCCAAAAGGAAAACAAAAGATAGTATTGGGCCCTTAAATTATAATAACAAGTTAGTTATAGAGGACAAACAAAAGACTGAGATATTAAATAGGCGTTTCTCATCTGTGTTCACCAAGGAACTAACTGTACCAGGGATCATTGAACAAGTGAAAAATCAAAGTTCACCGCCCAATATAATTAATTTAACACAAGAAGTATGCCTACGTCTGAGTAAATTAAACATTGACAATTCCCCCTGGCCAGAAGGCATTTATCCACGAACATTGAGGGAATTGAACTCCGCAATCAACAGACCGCTGTATCTCATCTTTTTAGACTCGCTTGTAACAGGGTTCATGCCTCAGGATTGGAGGATTGCTGATGTGGTACCGATATTTAAGAAAGGTAAGAGGGTAGATCCATGCAACTACTGTCCAGTAAGCCTGACATCAGTAGTATGCAAAGTTTTTGAGGGCATTTTAAGGGATGACTTGCAAAAATATATTGCAGAAAATAATATAATAACTGACAAACAGCATGGATTCTTGAAAGATAAGTCGTGTCTAACCAACCTGTTGGGGTTCTATAAGGGGGTAAGTGCAAACCTGGATATTGGTAATGCAGCTGATGTGATTTATTTGGACTTTGCAAAGGCATTTGATACTGAACCACATAATAGAAACCAAAGGAAAAATTGTGAAAACATACCCTGCTGTAACTAAATAAAAGCATAGTGCATATAAACATAGGGTACTTAGTAAACACTGTTTTTGATCAAAAAAAGCATAAAGCTATCCCACCAACGCCAAGGTGTACCCAGTTGGGATAGTACCTACACTCTCTAATATTAAAACCTTACCATGGGTCTAAAATAGGCCTCAATGTGGCTAAGGGCTGAGAGCGACCGGGTCCCAACAGGACACACACAGTCAGGGGGATTCACAAAATGAAATGTCCAGCTCACCAAGAGGGAGGGCCACACCCCATTTGTACTAAATACAAAAAAACTACATAAAAACCACAGAATAGCCTTATACTAAAGCTCCAGAAGCAAGGACTAGGGGAAACTATATGCAACTGGGTAAGGAATTGGCTAAAAGATAGGAAACAAATAGTAGTCATAAATGGTACATCCTCTAAATGGGCTATAGTCAGCAGTAGGGTGCCGCAGGGATCTGAGCTAGGACCGATTCTTTTTAATCTCTTTATTAATGACTTTGTTAATGGGATTGATAGTAAAGTGTCAGTCTTTGCTGATGACACCAAACTATGTAGGATATTAAAAACTGACCTTGATAGTACAATATTACAAAAAGATCTAGATAAGATGTCAGAATGGGCAGATACTTGGCAAATGAGATTTAATGTTGATAAATGTAAAGTAATGCACCTAGGACGGAGTAATCTTATAACTGCGTATACATTAAATGGAAGTAAACTCGTGACTACAGAACAGGAGAAGAACTTGGGTATTCTCATTACAAATAAGCTGAGCAGCAGCACTCAATGTCAAGCAGCAGCTGCTAAAGCAAACAAGATTTTAGGGTGTATAAAAAGAGAGATTAGATCCCGTGATTCCAACGTATTGTTACCCCTCTATAAATCACTTGTAAGGCCACATCTGGAATATGGGATCCAGTTTTGGGCTCCACATTTTAAAAAGGACATTCAGAAGTTAGAGTCATTTCAAAGGCAGGCAACTAGACTACTACAAGGAATGGAAGGCCTCCCATATGATGAGAGGTTGAAAAAGTTACATATGTTTAGCTTAGAAAAAAGACGTCTCAGAGGAGATCTCATTTATTTGTATAAATACATGTCTGGTCAATATAAAGGACTAGCACATGACTTATTTCTTCCAAAGACAATACTAAGGAACAGGGGGCATACACTGTGAGTGGAAGAAAAATGATTCTGGCAGCTAAATAGGAAAGGGTTCTTTACAGTTAGGGCATTCCACAGTCTGACTGCTCTATCAAAAGAGGTAGTAATGGCAGATAGTATAACAGCTTTTAAAATAGGGCTGGATGATTTCTTCAGTACACACAACATTGTTGGTTATAGATGACTTAGGGGTGCTTCACACACAGCGAGATCGCTACTGAGATCGCTGCTGAGTCACATTTTTTGTGACCTCATTAGCGATCTCGCTGTGTGTGACACTGAGCAGCGATCTGGCCCCTGCTGTGAGATCGTTGCTCGTTACACACAGTGCTGGTTCGTTTTTTTATTGTTGCTCTCCCGCTGATAAGCACACATCGCTGTGTGTGACAGCGAGAGAGCAACAATCCTGAATGTGAAGGGAGCAGGAGCCGGCGTCTGACAGCCTGCGGTAAGCTGTAACCAAGGTAAACATCGGGTAACCAAGGTGGTTACCCGATATTTACCTTCGTTACCAGCCTCCACAGCTCTCACGCTGCCAGTGCCGGCTCCTGCTCCCTGCACACGCTAAGTTAAGCGGTGCGCGCTGG
Organism: Anomaloglossus baeobatrachus; assembly: GCF_048569485.1. Lineage (NCBI taxonomy): Eukaryota > Metazoa > Chordata > Amphibia > Anura > Aromobatidae > Anomaloglossus > Anomaloglossus baeobatrachus. The sequence goes on along the minus strand of NC_134353.1, from coordinate 827,114,118 downwards.
TAACTAAGGTAAACATCGGGTAACCATACCCGATGTTCACCTTAGTTACCAGTGTCCGCAGCTTCCAGACGCCGGCTCCGTGCAAGCGCAGCGTCGCTTGCACGTCTCTGCTGGCTGGGGGCTGGTCACTGGTCGCTGGTGAGATCTGCTTGTTTGACAGCTCACCAGCGACCATGTAGCGATGCAGCAGCGATCCTGACCAGGTCAGATCGCTGGTCGGATTGCTGCTGCATCGCTAAAGTGTGAAGGTACCCTTAGTGACCAAATGTAGAACTGGTGGAGGAAGGTTGAACTAGCTGGACCTAGGTCTTTTTTCAACCTAAGTAACTATGTAAGTATGTAACTTTCCTTCCTCACACTCTGTTCTAAGTGTCCACCCACTAACTAACCCCACCTCCAGACTGGCTCCACGGCTGTGCTCTCCCTAGGAAGCAATTGGCCCTAACCACGGCCTGAAGTGATGTAGCTACACTAAGATTGTGTGTGGGTGTAATAGTCTGTGACCTCCTCCTTACCAGGGAATGGGGTATCACACGTCTGGCTGAGGTGCAGTACCTCTGTGGTGACTGGACCTTAAGGGGCGTCATACAATTGTTTTCCTTGGACAGAATCGATCCAAGGGAAAAAATCGGATATGTGCATGTCACTATAGAGTAACATTGGTATGAGCGCGATCTGATCTTTTGTTGGCTCACACTCGAACCAAAAATACAGTTGTGTGACCATAGCCTTAGACTTGCTTATTTTAATGCAGTTCAGCAGGTTTAGCATTACAGTACAATTTTCAGACAAAAGAGAGACTAAAATAGTGTGTCATTGACTAAAGTGATGACAATAGCTCAAATTTTAGTCAAAATTTCAAAGAATCAAATTATACTGTGTCATCTCTAGAAAATAAAATTTGTTCTGGCCTTCTTTCTCTGATGACAGAACATCTATTGGTTGCACAGATGTTCTCTGACAATTCTAGCTCTGACAAGTAGCAAGCTGTGCTTTTTAGTGCAAAAATGTTATACCGAACAGCTATACCCCTGGGAGGAGAACAATGTAGGATAAGCAATACATAAAAGTGTCATTAAAGGGTAGCTGTCTTATTGTGTGTTTTATAGCTCTTAATTTAAAGGGAAAAGAAAATCATTTCAATATATATTTTAAAAATAAGTTAATGTGTATTTCAGAGCAAGTGATTATTCCTCATATTTAATATTGTAATAATGTATTACAGTGCCAGAAAAATATGTGAAAATCAGCTTCTTTCCACACATGATGTACAGATACGTCAAATGTCATTAAGGAGTTAAAGTGGACCTTTTACTATAGATTTCATGTTGAACTGGACACATGACGGAATAGTGGCCGCACAGCTGAATAATTCTGTTTTTCTCCTGCCTCTCCGATGCGGAGTATCAAAGTATATCACCCATAATGAATTAACGTTACTTGAGAGGGCATTGCCATTTCCAGGATCCTGTCCCAATATGTAGTAGGTGTAAAAACAATATTATTACCATTACCTAAAATTAGAAATGTAGTATAGTTCTCCTAATTAGCTATGTCACTTAACTCATGTGCAGGGCATTGTAGCTTAGGTATTCATGGTTATAATCATTCATAGAGTGACAGTTGATTGCTTGTAGTTGTAGCCGTGGATAGCAAAGCTACTGCAATGCCCTGCACAGGAAGTAAGTGACATAGCTAATGAGGCAATAATGTAGCTAATGAATAAATAAAACAATCAGGATAATAGAGTCCCCTGTATTTTGATACACAAACAAGATAAAGCCCAACAGCTGGGGTCTCCAGCCTGTAACCGTGGACTTTATTTATGCTGGGTATCAGAATATGGGGAACCTGCGCCGATTGTTTTATTTATTCATTTATTTTTATACCACGATACTGATTTGCAGACAGTTGCACTGCTTTCCCAGCCCACCGGCTGACCTGGTGCTTGTGATTGGTTGCAGACAGCTGACTCGCTGACACTTAGGGTGGGGGCGTATCTGACTGCAACCAATTACACGCTCCCGTGGGCAGGGAAAGCAGTGAATATTCAATGAGGGTTAATTGTCGGCTCCGGAAGGAAATGCGTGACTTGGAAGTAGCTTGCCGCAGAAGTAAGAGTCTTCACTGAGTACACCGCGCACGCTCCTACCCCCCTATACCTCCTACCAACATCTTCGCTGAGTACACCGCGCACGCCCCTATACCTGTTACCAGCATTATTAATCTCTGGATTCTGGTCCCCATAGACTTATATGGGTACCAGATTCCGGATCGGATCCATATTTTTTTTTTAATTTAGCAGGGAGCTGCCGGTCTTGGTTTTCTGTGAGTCCACTCAGCTCTACTCTCTATATTTATTTAATGGTTATAATTCACAATGTCTTTGCTTAATCTTAAAGGTATATTTCCAACTAAAAAAAATAATGACTATCACTTAGCTATTGATTAGCATTTGATCTCTAGGGCCTCTTCCAATCCTTAGACCAAAATTAAAAAAAATCTATATGGCAGATTAGAATCAAAGCTCAATAATTATAAGTAAAAGGTGAAGGTGAGTGGTCTGATGGTGACACCAATCACAGGTTTGGTGCTGCAACAAATTATGACAGGTTACCATTGCAACACTGAACTTTACTCTCTCTAAGGGCCGTCTCACACTGGCGTATAAAATGGACTAGTACAATGTGAGAAAAAAAAATCACATTGCACGCCGACCAATGTTTGTCACTGAGGCAGAGCAGATCTGCGAATTTTTCCTCAGCTCAATTTTGGGTGATGAAAAAAATCTCTGCATGCTGCGATTACACTCGACTATCAGACACAGCTCATGAGTGCAAGTCAATGGGTGCGAGAAAAGCATAGGACAACACACGCATATCCTTGTGGCATTCATGTGACATTCTTGGTGGTTAAACAGTTCAGTCAGTCATTATTTACAGTTTGTGTATAGTTGTACTAGGTTGCCCTCGATAGCGGTAGCTGTTGTTAGTTGGATAACAATGCTTTAAATTTTCCACCTTGGTGAAGTCGCCACAGTCCATTGCATCCACTCTTTTTTTACTTTCTGTGGGATTTACTGGACAGAGATCCCCTTCTAGAGATATTTGTAGATTTTCTTCTTTTAGATGATCAAGGGATATCCAATGTTTGATCAAAATGACCAAATAATCGACAATTACAAAATTTATTAATACAGCACCAATTTGATATCATGTTAAGCTATATACAGATTACTTTTTTATAGTAAATTCCCACATTTTACTTCTCCATGTTAAATGATAGGAAAGTATGTAGCACTTCAGTGACATTTTCCTACCCAGAAAGACTTTCTAAGTGTTATTTCAAGACATTACAATAAATTGGTCCACTTTTGCATGAATAAGTGACCTTACTGTCCTGAAATCTCAGTCTCTTCCTTCTCAGTAACCTATTAGATGTATCACTTGCCTATCATTCATGTTAGTTTTTATTCTTTTCGTACCGGAGTATTGTAACCCTAGATCTATTCACTTCTGTAATTGTTAATATTAGACTCTTTTCAGCTTGAAGGTATTTTCATGTTCTCTGTTTCTTTTCTCTCATTCCTTTTGGTCAGAAGTTCAATAGCTTTGCAGAACTTTTAGATCTACGGTATCCTAGTAGAGAAAAAGTCATGGTGAAAAACTAGAATGCTTCATTTTATAATAGTTTTCCTACACAAGATCTTAGTTCTCCATGTTTGTTTGGAGAGAACTTGTTTTATGATGGTGTTTTGTGGTTTGTGAAATAGATATGTTAACAATGCTCAGTTAAGCTGGTGTCACACTAAACGACAGCGACAACGACGTCGCTGTTACGTCACCATTTTCGGTGACGTAACAGCGACCTTGTAAGTCGCTGTTATGATCGCTGCTTAGCTGTCAAACACAGCAGAAGCAGCGATCATAAGGTCGCTGTGCTACATGTTCAGAGAGCAGGGAGCCGCGCTTAGCGCTGGCTCCTTGCTCTCCTGCAGCACACATCGGGTTAATTAACCCGATGTGTGCTGCAGCTACATGTCACAGTTCAGAGAGCAGGGAGCCGTGCTTAGCGCTGGCTCCTTGCTCTCCTGCAGCACACATCGGGTTAATTAACCCGATGTGTGCTGCAGCTACATGTCACAGTGCAGAGAGCAGGGAGCCGCGCGCACTGCTTAGCGCTGGCTCCTTGCTCTCCTTGCTACAGTATACATCGGGTTAATTACCCGATGCATACTGCAGCCACATGTCACAGTGCAGGAGCCGGCGCTGGCAGCAAGAGCGGAGGCTGGTAACCAGCGTAAACATCGGGTAACCAGGGAAAGGTCTTCCCTTGGTTACCCGATGTTTACGCTGGTTACAGCTTACCGCAGCTGCCAGTGCCGGCTCCTGATCGCTTCATTTCGTCGCTCTCTCGCTGTCACACACAGCGATGTGTGTGTCACAGCGGGAGAGTGACGACCAAAAAATGAAGCTGGACATTCAGCAACGACCGGCGACCTCACAGCAGGGGCCAGGTCGTTGCTGGATGTCACACACAGCGACAGCGACGGGACGTCGCTGCAACATCACAGAAAATGGTGACGTAGCAGCGACGTCGTTGTCGTCGTCGTTATGTGTGACACCAGCTTTAGGGTTTTCCATCTAAGTGAATACATTATATTTCAATTAACACATTTTAGTTCACAATTTGTGCAAATGAACCATTATTTGTGTAGTTTTAAATGTTTTAAATAACCAAGGGCATTTCCAGTCGTTTAGCCTCACAATCATGAAGTATAACCAACAGCAAAACTGTTTTTTTGCAACAGCTCTACCTTCACTGTCATTTACAGAATTTCTCCTGACTATAGTAATGCAAGTGTAATGATGGGGTGTTTGGACTGCAAGCCAGCAAACGCAGTATGCCAGACTCACTTTCCGCTAGCCGTCACGCAACCTTAAAGGGTTAGGGGTACTTTTCACTCGTCTTCTGGCCCTGGAGGGGGGTACTTTGGCAGAGCCTTTCCCAGGTGACAATAGTGGGGAGGCTGGTGGCTGGGCACACAGGCCACAGTTGGATCAAATGCACCTATAAAAGCAAAAAAGGTAGTAACAGCTAAACAGGTATTAGGTAAGGATAGGGACAAAGCCAAGATGCAAAAAAACAGAGCAGAGAACAAAACAAGAAGAAACAAAAATTACTAACCTTACTATCCAAGCACAACTGAAAATAATCAGCACTGACCCAGAGGAGATGGTGGGTGTACATATCCCTCATGGATCAGCTGACACTGCTGAGGTAACTCCTAGTCTCCACCTTCAACCCAGAGGGGCAAAGCAGGGGTTGAGGAAGATTGAGTGGAAGGAACCTCCCCCCACCTTGCTGAACCAGAAGACATGGCGTCCCATATCCCTTGGTAACAGAGTAAGCCCAGGAGTGCAAGAGACTCGATTGGATGCAGAGGTGTGAGAAGTATTAACCACTCTGACCTCCGGAGACCTACCATGATGCCCATCAAAATGCAAACTGGCAGACATGACAGTAACCCCATCCCGAGGAGAGACCTCTGGACTCTCACCAAATGGTTTGTCAGGAAACTTAGAATGAAAATTAGCAATTAACTCATCAGCATGGATGCACCGCTTAGGAACCTATGACCTCTCCTCCGGCCTATATCCTTTCCAATAAATGAGAAAATCAGCTCACAGAGTTGCTGTAATCCGCTGTATATGTGGATCCGCGCACGGAAGGCTAGGCTGCCAGTCTCACATTCAGGATGAAAAAAAGTCCAGCGCAGTCCTCAAGTTGCAATTAAAAAAAATTGTTTCTTTTATTTGATAAATCCGTTAAAAATAAGTGGTGTACAAAGCGGTCAGTTAGAAGAGTATAGGGGACATAGAGAGGAACCCCACAGAACTACGCGTTTCGACACATAGTCTTAATCATGTTCTCCTTTCCAATGGATTAAATAGTCGACAGCATTTTGCATTTTCCTGGAATCAAGATTTGTTCAACTTTATACTACAGCTGATTATCAACCAAGACAGGACCGGGAGGGGAATGAGAAACCATGGGTCTTAGGGCTTTTTTTAGGGGAGATCTATGAAAGACATTGGGAATCTTGAAACTAGCAGAAAGCTTCACCTTGAAAGCAATAGAATGGGAAAAGGCCCAAAAAACCTGGGGGTGAGCTTAAAGTAAGGTACCTTGAATTTTAAATTTTTAGTGGACACCCATACCAAATCCCCAACTACCAACTCTTCCCCCTGAGACAGATGTTTTTCAGCCACAACCTTCTGACCAACATTCACCTTTTCGAGATGCTGGCAGATCCCCTCCCATACCGACCTCAATCTAATAGTGGTCTCAGAAACCCCCTGAATTTCTTCCCATCGTTTGAGAAAAGCTGGAGACCTACAATGAAACTCAAATTTACAAAAATACAGAGATGTAGCCAAAGATTCGTGATGTCTATTATTAAGAGCAAACTCCGTCAAAGGTAGGTAAGCCCCCACTTGAGTTGATTGTGAGAACTGAAACACCTGAGATAAGTGTCCAGTGACTGGTTAGTCCTCTATGAAAGACCATTAGACTGAGGGTGGTATGCTGAAGAAAACAACAGTTCGGTCCTAATCTGACCACAAAAGGCCTTCCAAAACATGGAGATAAACTGTGAACCCCGGTCGGACACAATACTAACAGGAACTCAATGTAGCCTAACTACATCATTGATAAACACGTTTAGCATATCAAGGGATGAAGGCAATCGAGGAAGAGGAAAAAAAAACACTGGCGTGAAAAATGGTCAGCGATAACCAAGATGACGGTCATACCTTTAGAGGTGGGGAGATTAGTAATAAAATCCATTAAGATGTGCAACTAGGGTCTTCTATGAGAATAAGGAGGAGTTTATCAGCCTAGACAGACCGCGGCACCTTACTCCTGGCACACACCTCACAGAACTGGACAAAAGCCTGAACATCCTGACATAAAGAAGGCCACCAAGACCCTGTTTAATCACATGTGTGGTTCCCTTTACCCCTGGGTGGCCAGCCAAAACCGAATCATGACAGTCCTGGATAATATGGGGCCTAAGGTTGAGAGGCACAAACAACTTATCTTGTAAGGTGTCAGTAGGTGCCAAATGTAGTGATTTGACTATTTCCCATTCAACATTGATAGTAGCAATAACATTCCTGGAGGAAAATAGGATGCTGAGTCTGACTAACCTCCTCTTGTTGGATGGGACATAGGCTCCAAGAAAGAGCATCTGCTCAATTATTCTTACACCCAGGAATATAAGAAATGGAAAAATGAAATCGAGAAAAAAAAATAAGGCTCATCTTGCTTGCCTGGGATTAAGCCTCTTGGCATTTTCCAGGTAAATTACATTTTTATGGTCAGTGAGAATCATGAATGTATGTCTAGCCCCTCCAAAAAGTGCCTCCATTCCTTGAGAGCCCACTTAATGTCCAACAACTCCCGATTACCCACATCATAATTTAATTCAGCTGAATAAAATTTCCTACAAAAAAATCCACAAGGCAGAAGGCGAGTTAGAGAAGGGGACCCCTGGGACAATACCGCCCCCACTTCTACTTCTGATGCATTCACTTCAACAACAAATGGTCTCTCAAAGTCAGGCTGAACTAAGACCATGGTAGAGGTAAATGCCTCCTTGAGAGAAGAAAAATACTCTGGCAGCCTCAACCCCCCACCCAGACACATCTGCTTCCTTATGAGGGAGATGAATGAGGGGTTTAACAATCTTAGAAAAAACCTTGATGAATCTTCTTTAGTAGTTAGCAAAACCCAAAAACATTTGGAGGACCTTGAGGTTCTTGGGGTGGACCCAGTCCTGTCCAGCCTGCAGCTTGGTAGGGTGCATATGGAAACTGGTGGATGACAAGATTACCCCAAAAGATTACATTTCCTCCATCTCAAAGGAATATTTCAGTAAATTAACATACAAAAAAATTATCTTTTAGCCTACTGAGGACAATATAAACATGGTCCAACACATCGTTGGAGCAAATTAAGATATCATATATACAATGATGAATACCCCCAGAATATCTCTAAAGAGATCATTAATCAAATCCTGAAACACTGCAGAAGTATTGCAAAGACTAAAGCTGGTGTCACACTAAGCGACAGCGACAACGACGTCGCTGTTACGTCACCATTTTCGGTGACGTAACAGCGACCTTGTAAGTCGCTGTTATGATCGCTGCTTAGCTGTCAAACACAGCAGAAGCAGCGATCATAACGTCGCTGTTCTACATGTGCAGAGAGTGAGGGAGCCGCGCTTAGCGCTGGCTCCTTGCTCTCCTAGGTACAGTACACATCGGGTTAATTAACCCGATGTGTGCTGCAGCTACATGTCACAGTGCAGAGAGCAGGGAGCCGCGCGCACTGCTTAGCGCTGGCTCCTTGCTCTCCTTGCTACAGTATACATCGGGTTAATTACCCGATGCGTACTGCAGCCACATGTCACAGTGCAGGAGCCGGCACTGGCAGCAAGAGCGTAGGCTGGTAACCAGCGTAAACATCGGGTAACCAGGGAAAGGTCTTCCCTTGGTTACCCGATGTTTACGCTGGTTACAGCTTACCGCAGCTGCCAGTGCCGGCTCCTGATCGCTTCATTTCGTCGCTCTCTCGCTGTCACACACAGCGATGTGTGTGTCACAGCGGGAGAGTGACGACCAAAAAATGAAGCTGGACATTCAGCAACGACCGGCGACCTCACAGCAGGGGCCAGGTCGTTGCTGGATGTCACACACAGCGACAGCGACGGGACGTCGCTGCAACGTCACAGAAAATGGTGACGTAGCAGCGACGTCGTTGTCGTCGTCGTTATGTGTGACACCAGCTTAAATGGCATTATCAGGTATTCATAATGTCCTTCAGGAGTATGAAAGGCTATCTTCCACTCATCCCCTGAATTAATACGGACAATGTTATAGGCCCCCTTGAGATCCAATTTAGTAAAGATCTTAAGGTACCTTCACAAATAGCGAGATCACTAGTGAGATCGCTGCAGAGTCAGAGATTCTGTGACGCAACAACGACCTTGCCAGTGTTCTCGCTACGTTTGACAAATAGCAGTGACCAGGCCCCTGCTGTGAGATCGCTGGTCATGTCGGAATGACCTGGAGCATTTTTTGATCGTCGAGGTCCTACTGGGCAGGATACATCGGTGTATTTGACGCCTTACCAACGACATCGTTGACGACTCAGAGCTCAGAGTACAAATGACCACCGAGATCGTTATACAGGTTCGCTACGGTTGCTGCGTCGTTGGGAAGATCTGACTGTTTGACATCTCACCAGCGACCATGTGACGACTAGAGATGAGCCTCCACCCTAGTTTTCGAGTTCGATTCGTCAAACGGTGGGTGTGTTCGTCGAATGTTCGATGAACGTTCTTCGCACACCGTCGAACCCTATTGAAAACAATGGTAGGCAAACCCAAACACATACAAACACATAGAAAACACCTTTTCAGGTGTCCAAAAGGTGACAAACAACTCAGAAGACACCACAAACACAAGGAAAAGTGACATGTACCTATACTCATGCTGAAAGAAAAGGGCTGGATGAGTAAAAGGAGGAGGAGACACAGATGTAGTAGTATCTCCAAATGAATATCGATGCCATGACTATGCAACTGGAGCCTTGCTCAGTTTGGGCTTCCAATCTGGAAAAATGGCCTGCCACTTACGCTTGGAGATCTTGTCGTGTCCCGCAGCCAGCGCTCTCTCAGAATGTGTATTCAGTGCTGCTGGGGGTGTGCTGACAGATAAGTGCATGCGTGTGTCCAGTGACAATGTGGACAGACTAACTTTCATCAAGTTGAACAAATCATGGATCCGCAAGGACTTTGCTACACCGGTGTCATCCTGGGGAGAGTAAAGGCTTGTGTATTTTTGATTGTGCTTCATGCAAATCAACATTTTAAGTTTGCAACTGTGGGACAATTGATGCCACTTAAGTGGGTCTGTGGCCACATTTTTTTAAAAAATGGAGACTGTTGTTGGGAGTCCCCTTGCTGTGTTTTAGATGATCGTTCATTAAGATGAACAAGTCATGGATCTGCAAGGACTTTTCTACCCCTGTGTTATCCTGGGGAGAGTAAAGGCTTGTGTATTTTTGCCATTCCAGTGCAATTCAGTATTAAGCACATTTGCTTTTCAGGCGTCACAGATACAGACACGGTCACAGGATCTTTTAACTAAATTTCTTTACTTGTCAACTTATATACATTCCTTTTTCTCACCTTAGGTGGGCACAATGCTTGAACGTTACAGGGAATATCTTTTTCTTTCCCAAAAAATTTCATTGTTCTTTACATATCATCCGGCTGACTGTTTCTCTCATGTTCGGGCTCACATTAAGGTACCCAATTACACAGCCACGGTAAACTCAACCGTCTTTTCAGTCAGTCAGGAGTCAGGACCACTCTTCCCTCTAGAGGCCCACTGATTCTTTTCTCACTGAAAGATTTGTAAGAGCTCACCAGGGAATAGCCACCCTTTTTCTGGACCTCTTTTTGTGTTCGAAAAAATAACCGGATTCGACCCAGAAGGCCACACCAAATTAATTTTACTGGTCTTTTTCTTCACTATGCCTCTCACAGATGCAGTGTACTTCTCCTCAGGGACCTTCCTCACCAACTGATTTCTAACCGCTCTTTTTCAAACTAGACTCCTCCCCCTCACTGTTCGGGATCACCAGGGAAACAGCCCACACACTGTGGCCACCTAGTGGCCATTTGAATACATTACATTACACTATAACATTGACTTCAGATATTACATTACACTATAACATAGACTTTACACATAACATTACACTATAACATGGACTTTACATATTACACATTTTACATATACATCATATGTGGCGCCCTGGACTAGCCAGGTCGTCACAGGGACTACAACACAACACCCCCGCCCCGAGATAGGCACATCAGTCAGACACAAATCCTTGTTGCCCCCCTCCAGGGGCTGAAGTCCACACCAGGTGGGGTGGAGCCAGGTGGTTGGCCCCACCCACTGAGAGTTCACAGTCCTGGAGGCGGGAAAAGGAAGTCAGATGAGTTAGGGAGGTCAGAGTGAGAGGAGTGAAGTAGCAGTGGAGGAGCAAACTGACTGTGTCCGGGTACGTGGCCCGGGCACCGAGAGCAAGGTTGGCAGACGGTGGTGGCCGTCTGCAGGAGAGGCAGATCAACGCGGAACCGAAGGACCGGGGACGGGCGGGGGCCCGTCGGTACCGAACCGGGGAGCAAAATGAAGCCAGCACAAACCGGCAGGGCCTGCGGACCCCGACCAGGCTTGGAGTTGCTGTTAAACAGGTCAAATCCGTTAGTGACCGGAACCCCAGGGGTTTCCAAACAGCCAAGACCCGATTGAAGGCAACCGTCCAACCAGCACAAGGGAAATACAGCTACCGCCACAGCTAGAGTTCCCAGGGCCTGAGCCTGCGGGCAAAAGGGTTCCTCCAGCCCATATACACGCTGGGGAGCGGGTTACCTGTGGGAAGCCATTGGGACCGAAGATACACAAAGGGTGCAGGGAAAGGCAGCCACCACCAACCGTCCGGGAGAAACCACAGCAGCTGGCTGCGGGACCCGTCCATCCAGCCATTTGTTTTACCAGAGACTTTGCATCCATTTGTGGCTCAGTGAGTACTACCGTGCTGTCCGGCACCACGCTGTGCAGCCAAGCAACCCTGCACCTTGCCAACCCTGCCTCCCCGTCACCTCACCGGGCCCCGAGACCACCAACCCCACTACCCACGGAGGGGAGAGAAACATCCCAGCTGCTCCCTGCCATCGCTCCTGGGATCCCCGTCAACAGCAGCGGTGGTGCCCCAACCTCACCACAAACCGTGGGTGGCGTCACGGACCAAATCCCCCAAACCACACTAACCCCCCTTTCACTCACGGGCGAGGAACGCCGCTCGAGTCTCCGGATCCGGCCCACCGCTCGAGCCACCGAGCAGCCATCGCAGCAGCGCCAGACCCAAGCATTAGCGAGCGCAGCGGCATCCCTCCCCGCCCGTGACAACTTGGCATGACGAACAGGATCTTACCGTTCTACCAGCTGGTAGAGGTGCGCCTTGTGTCCCGCTGGCGGTGTCCGGCCGAAAAATTTCAGAAGCCGCCATCTTGGGCGCGAAGATTTTCCCGCTCGAGCGTCTTCTCGAGCAGTGGAGGCGCAAAAGCCGAAACTCCGCCCCTGAAGAGGAGGTGCTGAGAAAAGACCAAGGGGGACGGATGGCGTCCGGCCGCATGTAAACCGCGGCTATAAAAGCAGGGACGCCAGGACTCTGCGGCCATATTTGGTTCCTGGAAGATACCACTGCCAGTATGCACCGTCCGTCCGGTAACACCGCAGTCCCCGCGCCTGGTACCGCGGCGTGGGTGGAGATCCGGACCGTTCAGCTGAGCAGCTGCCTGCAGGTCCGAAAGCAGCTCCTCCTGGAGGAGTGGGAGGCCGACATGGCGGACGTGGTGGCCGCCATACGGAGATGCCAGGTGGAGGAAGACTTGGAAGAGTGGGTAAGCGACCCACGCCCCTGTGTTTCTACAGGATCGGTCGTCGCGGCTGAGGGGCCCGGTCTGCGCCCGCTCACCCTGCTGCCTCCCCCGCTACCCGTGTTGGCTGCTGCCGCCCCCGCCACTAGGCCCGCTACCCCTACTACCGGTAGCGGAACCCTGCCCGTCCGCCCAAGCGGACTAGCCTGCAGCTGAAGCCCGCAGCCGCCCCGAGCCGCTTCCCTGGAAGTTCCCGAAGGCATTGCCTGTCGGCGAAGACGTACCAGTGGCCCCAGAAGTGACCGTGCCTAGTCCCGTTCTGGCTCCGGTGATCCGTTTCATGCAGGAGGAGGCGGAGGTCAAGCGGGAGAGGACCCCTGTACCCATCCCCCACGCCTCGGCTGAGGCTGCGCCGGGTCGTTGCTGCAAGGCAGCGCCCCAGGCCATGTCACCGCGGGATCTTCCACCGTGGGCGCCAGTAGTGGGCAGTGTAGTGGAAATCCCGCGGGGCCCGACCCGCGCGCAGGGGCAAGCAGCAGCCCTTTACTGGGACAGGGAACCGACCCCGCTGGGCCAAGAGATTGCGAAGAGGGAGAAGCGGAAGGCTGAGCTGATAGTCCACACCATACAGGAAAAGGAGAGCCTCCACAGAGCCACCTTCCGGGTACGGGGCCCGATCCACGAGGGGCAAGTAAGAAGGTTTGATATCCGTCAGGGATATGGATTTATTTTTGAGCCGGGCCTGGAGGCCGAGGTGTTTGTGGCCCGCCGGGACGTTAATGCTCATCTGCCAGATGGCCACCCGGGCCGCAACCTGCTCCCAGGTGACTTAGTCACGTACACACGGCACTGTGGAGAGAGGGGCTGGTTTGCCCCGGATGCCAAGTTGAGAGAAGGCCAGGAGGCCCAAGAACCGGCCCAGCCCCCTCATCCGGCCTGCGTTGTCGATCTAAAGTGAAGGCAGTGGTCCCTCCGTTGCACCATTGTCCCCGTTGGGACCACCAGTACCGTTAACCTGTTAAATGAAAATAATGAAACCGAAGTTTTACCTGATTGTCGACTGTGATTGATCCGGCAGTTGCCAGCAAGTAGTCCCCGTAGGGACCCTTTGTACCGTTGCATAAGAAACTGCTTATGGACATGCCTGAGAACTAGCAGGGCACCCACAAACTAGTGTAAATGTAAATATGTTGGGCATGTTTTCCGTTGCCGCCTCCGGAGAGGCTGATTTGGAGGATGGGCCTGCAGGAAAGAGATGGCCCAGGCCCGCCACTACCGCAACCGGTGGTGATCCTCCGGGGGTCAGGGGTCCCCCATGGACGTGGGGTCCCCTGAAGTGACCGGTTACCTGTGGGAAGCCATCGGGACCGAAGATACACAAAAGGTGCAGGGAAAGGCAGCCACCACCAACCGTCCGGGAGAAACCACAGCAGCCGGCTGCGGGACCCGTCCATCCAGCCGTTTGTTTTACCAGAGACTTTGCATCCATTTATGGCTGAGTGAGTACTACCGTGATGTCCGGCACCAGGCTGCGCAGTCAAGCGACCCTGCGCCTTGCCAACCCTGCCTCCCCGTCACCTCACCGGGCCCCGGGACCACTAACCCCCCGACCCACGGAGGGGAGAGAAACATCCCAGCTGCTCCCTGCCATCGCTCCCGGGATCCCCGTCAACAGCAGCGGTGGTGCCCCAACCTCACCACAAACAGTGGGTGGCGTCACGGACAAAATTCCCCAAACCACACTAACCCCCCTTTCACTCATGGGCGAGGAGCGCCGCTCGAATCCCCGGATCCGGCCCACCGCTCGAGCCACCGAGCAGCCATCTCAGCAGCGCTGGACCCGAGCGTTAGCGAGCGCAGCGCAGCGGCGTCCCTCCCCGCCCGCGACACATACACACAGGTTCAGGGTGACCAAGCCTTACACCCCCTTACAGTCGCACACAACATCACCGCTTCATTGAGAAACTGTGTGACAAGGTGCATTTCACTACAGATACTTGGACCAGTAAGCATGGACAGGGGCATTACATGTCGCTGACTGGGCACTGGGTAACTATGGTGAGAGATAAAGAAGGGTGTGCTGTACAAATCCTGCCATCCCCACGAGTTGTGTGTCAATCCTCTGTATGTCGAAGTTCCTCCACTGCTTCTGCCTCCTCCACCTCGTCTGGGTCCTCCACCTCCGCCCAAATCCTGTCTGGTAAGGCCACCCGCGTTGTAACTGCACACAAGGAATCCCGCACACCTCCTTACTATGCTGGCAGCAGAGCTCAACGGCATCAGGCAGTCGACTCTTTACTTTGAAATGCATGGGAAATGTGAGTCACACCGCGGAGGAGTTGTGGACAGTCAGCTCTGGAGACCGAGTTTCATCAATGGCTGTCTCCACTCAACCTGCAGCCAGAGAAGGCCCTGTGTGACAATTCTGCAAACCTGGGTGCGGCCCTTCGCCGGGGCAATGTGACACACGTGCCTTGTATGGCTCACGTGTTGAACCCTGTTGTCCAGCAATTTTTAAACCACTATCCCGGCCTAGATGGGCTTCTGCAGAGGGCACGGTGTAATGCCTGCCTGGGTCCACAGACTCAGACGGGCTGTAAAGGATAGGCTAGAGGGAAGCCACTCACCAAGCAGGACCCCTAGAACCCTGAAACCCTTTAACCCCTTTACAGAGATTTGGAATTACACAGGGCTCAAGGTGATCACTACCTGTGGAAGGCTGCAGTCCAAGAGAGTAGTAGTCAGGCAGGGTCAAACCAGGAATTGTGGAACAGGGACAGAATCGGCAGGCAAAGACGTAAGCTGAAAACAAGCAGTGGTGAAATCCAGATCAGGCAACGAGGTACATAAACAGCAGGCAGGAGACGTAGTCAGGAAACAAGCGGTAGTCAGCACACAAAATCACAAAACAGAACAGGGCGGAACAGGAACCACAAGTTCAGAACTATCTCTGGCAGTGGTCAGCAGACAGGAGAGGCATTAAAAAGGGTGTTGTGTCTTCCCATAGGTTGCAGCTGGATTATGGTACTTCAGCTGGGAGACACCTGCTATCTACAGTCAGCCAGTGGTACTACAGATCTCAAGGAAACCCAGCCCAGTGGATGAGCGGTGCCTGCGCCCACCGGCGCCGCTAGCATCGACTCCTCTCCCATCACCAGCACTATCCACGGCAGGAACATGGCATCGCCTGGCGATCGGAGTAGAAGTCGCTGGAGCAGACTCCGGTGGTGACGTAACAGCTGTGTGCGACAATGCTGCACACCTGGGTGCGGCCCTCCGCCGGGGCAATGTGACACACACGCCTTGTATGCCTCATGTGTTGAACCTGGTTGTCTAGCAATTTTTAAACCACTATCCCAGCCTACATGGGCTTCTGCAGAAGGCATGTTCTCACTTCTGCCTTTCACACCCCGCAGCTGAATGACTTGCATTGCTCCAGAAGTCTTTCGGCCTGCTGGTTCACCGGCTGATATGCTATGTGCCGACACGCAGGAATTTGAATCTGCACATGTTGCAGCAACTGTGGCAGCACTGACGACCCTGCTGCAATACGTTATGACATATAGCCTGGGCCAACGAGATCCAGAGGTGGGGACGATGCCGCTGCTGGAGTGGTCTCAGATCAAGGACCTATGCACCCTTCTGCACAGTTTCAGAATGGCGACGAAGATGTTTAGCGCTGACAATGCCATTATTAGCATGACAATTCCAGTCATTTACATGCTGGAGCACACTATAAACAGTATTCGGAGTCAGGTGGTGGGACAAAAGAAAGGGGAAGAAGTACAGGAGTAATGATATGCGAAAGGGATAACAAGATCTCCAAGGTCCAGACGGTCAGCAGCACCAAGGCGTCAGGTATGCGATGGTGGGGGAGAGGGATTAACAAGGGCGCATGGTATCAGCCAAACTGTTGAGGCTTGTGCAGGAGCCCAGGAAGAAATGGATGACAAACTGGCGATGGGCATGGAAGACACAGCAGATGAGGGACACCTTGATCACATTTCTGCTGTGCGAGGTTGGGGGGAGAGGGCAGAGGAAGGAAGCATTATTCTCCCCTCGCTGCCAACAACACAGCAAGGACTTGTTCCTCCTGGATGCACAAGACACATGAGCGCTAGTGATGAGCGAGTATGCTTGTTACTACTCGGTACTCGCACAAGTATCACTGTACTCGGGCTACTTGGCGGGGACCGAGTAATCTCGCGATACTCGTGCTGTACTCGTGGTCTTCATCCCTGCATGTTGGCGCTCTTTTGAGAGCCAGCCCTCATGCAGGGATTGGATGGCAGACCACTGCAATGCCACAGCCCTGTTAGTTGTGGAATTGCAGTGATTGGCCGGCCCGCACAGCGTGACCGAGCCTTTATACCGGCGGGCGCGCTGTGCTCTGCTCACAGCCATCCAGACAGTCAGTGCAGGGAGAGTGTTGCTGCTTCAGGGAAAGGTTTGCGGCCCTTTATAGTTATTTCTGTAGCAGGGCTGCAAACAGTGTGACCAGAAGTCCTTCTCAGGACTATTATAGTTGTATACAGGCAGGCAGGGTATAGCAAGGTCGGAGTACAGTAGCAGAGTCCTTCTCAGGACTATTGTTGCTGTATACAGGCAGGGTATAGCCAGATCGGAATACAGGCTAGTGACCAGAAGAGTCCTTGTCAGGACAATTGTAGCAGTATACAGGCAGGCAGGCAGGGTATATAGCCATTCCTAGTGGTGACCGTATACCAGCCTTCATCATATCTGGGGCTGGTGTACACAGTCTAAAACAGTCCTGATAGTGTCAGACTTCTCAGTAATAACGCACAAGTCTAGTGTATAATACACGTCAGTCAGCAGTGTCTGATAGTGTCAGACTTCTCAGTAATTGTCGCTCCTAAAAACCTGTTAGGATCTTAGTGCGTCCGTGCTTGCATTTAAAAACCGCACGTGTGTGCCTGTCGGTGGCAGCGTACAGGTGCACGTTTTGCACAAACTATTATATAACGCACAAGTCTAGTGAATAATACACGTCAGTCAGCAGTGTCTGATAGTGTCAGACTTCTCAGTAATTGTCGCTCCTAAAAACCTGTTAGGTTCTTAGTGCGTCCGTGCTTGCATTTAAAAACCGCACGTGTGTGGCAGTCGGTGGCAGCGTCAGGCTCCATATTGTCCCTGGATAGAGACGTGCATGATGGCCTGTAAACCTGAAGTGCCCATTGTAAGGAAGTGGGTCTATTGTAGTATAGCCCTTAGGCAGGGCAGCCAAAAATTTGGAGGCTCCACATTGTCCCTGGATAGAGATGTGCATGAGGGCCTCAAAACATTGTTCCCATTGCAAAGGAGCGGGTCTCCTGTCGTTGTAATGCCCATTCTAAAAGAATGGGCGAAAAAATTTACCACTGGGGGTATACCTGAAACAACGGCCTAACTATTGTAACGGTCATCATGATGGCGCATGAGGAGAAGGAGGAGCAGTCCAGCGATTAGCCAAAGTCCAGAAGTGTGTTACCATGGGTGAGTGGAGGTACATGGCAAATTCCCGTTACAAACTTTAAATTCCGCTGTCATTTGCTGGTGGTGTGGTGAAGTCTGGCCCAATCTAACCCTTGTTCATCTTGATCAGAGTCAGCCTGTCAGCATTTTCAGTTGAAAGGCGGGTGCATTTATCTGTAATGATTCCACCTGTGGCACTAAAAACACGCTCTGACAAAATGCTAGCGGCAGGGCAGGCCAGGACTTCCAAGGCGTAGAGAGCCAATTCATGCCACGTGTCCAGCTTGGATACCCATTAATTGTAAGGCACAGAGGAATGTCGGAGTACAGTTGTTTGATCTGCAAGGTACTCCTTGAGCATCTGGGCAAACTTAGGATTTCTTGTGGCACTACCCCGCACTAGAGTTGAGCGCGGTTCGTGGTTCTCCAGTTCTAGGCTCGAGTGATTTTGGGGGCTGTTCGAGATCGAACTAGAACTCGAGCTTTTTGCAAAAGCTCGATAGTTCTAGATACGTTCGAGAACGGTTCTAGCAGCAAAAAGCAGGGCTTTTACAGCTACAGTGTGCAGGAGCCATCGCTGGCAGCCTGCCAGAAGCTGGTAACCAAGATAAACATCGGGTATCCAAGCAAAGCGCTTTGGTTAGTAACCCGATGTTTATCTTAGTTACGTGCAGGAAGCCCACACTTCCCCGCTCAGCTCACTCCGCCCCCTCCTGCCCGCGGCATGTATTGTACACACACACACACACACACACACACACACACACATACACATGGTCCCGCTCGGCTTACCTGCAGTGATGAAGTCCCGCCATCCCGATCTCAGCGCTGTCACTGTCCTCCATGACCGCCGCTTGTCACATCACCTCTCGCTTCCGACCTGAGACTGACTAGCGGTGACGTCACGGACCTCTCGCGATACTTGGTGTGAAGGCGGCGGTCATTGAACTCAGTGACAGGGGCTGTCAGTGTGCTGGAGATCAGCGCAGGTAATGTACCTTGCTGACAGCAGCACTTGTCATCCCCTGCAGTGACCTGGGCTGACCCATTGATGTTAGCTCAGGTCACTGCATTGCTCTCCCAGCCAATGGGGAACATCCTGCTCTTCATTGACTGGGACAGTGTGGATTGTCATGGCAACCCCTTGGATTACAGCAGACCTGGATTTGTTTTTCATTCTAATAAATTGGTTAAAGAGGGAATGTTTTGGGGAGTGTTTTTTCAAATAAAAATGTGTTTGTCGTCTATTTTTTTTATTACTGACTGGGTTGGTGATGTCGGGTATCTGATAGACGCCTGACCTCACCAACCCCAGGGCTTGATGCCAGGTGACATTACACATCTGGTATTAACCCCATATATTACCCCGTTTGCCACCGCACTAGGGTGCGGGATGAGCTGGGGCGAAGCACCAGGATTGGCGCATCTAATGGATGCGCCACTTCTGGGGTGGCTGCGGCCTGCTATTTTTAGGCTGGGGAGAGTCCAATAACCATGGACCTCCCTAGTCTGAGAATATCAGGCCCCAGCTGTCTGCTTTACCTTGGCTGGTGATCCAATTTTGGGGGACCCCTACGTGTTTTTTTTTTAAAATTATTTATTTAATTTAAAATAACAGCGTGGGGTGCCCTCAGTTTTGGATTACCAGCCAAGGTGAGGTTGCCAGCTGTGGTCTGCAGGCTGCAGCCGTCTGCTTTACCCTAGCTGGCTACAATACTAGGGGGAACCCTACGTCATTTTTTTTTTTCATTTTTTTGGCTAAATACAAAGCTAAGCACCCCTTAGTGCCACATGAAAGGCACCAAAGGGTGCTCCACTTTTTCTCCACTTTTTCTCCACTTTTTCTCCACTTTTTCTCCACTTTATCTCCACTTTCTCTCCACTTTTTCTCCACTTTTTTCTCCATTTTTTTCTCCATTTTTTTCTCCACTTTTTCTCCACTTTTTCTCCACTTTTTCTCCACTTTTTCTCCCTTTTTTCTCCACTTTTTTCTCCACTTTTTCTCCACTTTTTATCAATTTTTTTCTCCATTTTTTCTCCATTTTTTCTCCACTTTTTCTACATTTTTTCTCCACTTTTTCCTCCACTTTTTCTCCACTTTTTATCCATTTTTTTCTCCACTTTTTCTCCACTTTTTCCCCACTTTTTCTCCACTTTTGTATCCATTTTTTTCTCCACTTTTTCTCCACTTTTTCTCCATTTTTTTCTCCATTTTTTCCTCCACTTTTTTTCTCCACTTTTTATCCATTTTTTTCTCCACTTTTTATCCATTTTTTCTCCACTTTGTCTCCACTTTTTCTACATTTTTTCTCCACTTTTTCTACATTTTTTTCTCCACTTTTTCTCCACTTTTTCTCCACTTTTTCTCCATTTTTTTCTCCATTTTTTTCTCCACTTTTTCTACATTTTTTTCTCCACTTTTTCTCCACTTTTTCTCCACTTTTTCTCCATTTTTTTCTCCATTTTTTTCTCCACTTTTTCTACATTTTTTTCTCCACTTTTTCTCCACTTTTTCTCCACTTTTTCTCCACGTTTTCTCCACTTTTTCTCCACGTTTTCTCCACGTTTTCTCCACTTTTTATCCATTTTTTTTACCACTTTTTCTCCACTTTTTCTCCACTTTTTCTCCACTTTTTTCTCCACTTTTTCTCCACTTTTTCTCCGTTCTTTTTCTATGGTCGGTCTACCCATTAGCTCTGCCATGCATACTGTAGCTCTACACCTACTGCACATGTTACTTTATGATTGACATCTCTTTCGTACCAGAGCTATCTAAGCCTACTCTGACCCCATATTTGTCATTACTATATTGTCCTTGTACTGTATTATGACATTTGTATCATGTGTTTCATTTCTTGCTGTGTTGCAATTTTTTTGCTGCATCCCAATTGTACCTCTACATTGTTCGAGTTTATGTTATTGTTCTCTCACTCTTATGTGATACTGATTATTGTCATTTTTCATGATTACATGCAGATAAGTCCAATCTGACGAAGGCTCAGGCCGAAACGTCATTTGTAACTTGTTTTGGACAAAAACATATATGCTTATGAAAATTTTTTTTTTCTTAATACGGACCAATAAAGAGTGATTTTGCATTACTATCCGTTGTGACTTACTGACTTAGTCTGGGAGATTTAGAGTGCCGAGGTTACTCACTAATTTTATCTATTATTACCTCTGAGCACCTATATACCAGTGAGCAGAGCTTCCTCTACAGTAGTTCTCCTGATTAGGCATGCCCTTACCTCATGAGCAGGGCATTGCAGCTTTGGTAGCAACCATTACGACATGGACTCTGCTGCTGTGGACCCGAGAAGAGTGAGTGCAGATTCATTGCACCCACACTCCTCACATGAAGGGTCCGCACTCCTAGAAAATGGGGGATACGTTCCCTGAGTGTCTCCCCCCCATATTCTAGACGGTCCAGAGTCGTCGTGGGACCCCTTTATTTTTTTTCTTACAATAAATTGGTGAAAGAGGAAATGCACTGCACCAGGGCACGGGATGAGCTGGGGTGAAGCGCCAGGATTGGCGCATCTAGTGTATGCGCCACGTCTGGGGTGCCTGCGGCCTGCTATTTTTAGGCTGTGAAGGCCCAATAACTATGGACCTGAGAATACCAGACCACAGCTGTCCGCTTTACCTTGGCTGGTGATCCAATTTGGGGGGGACCCTACTTTTATTGTGTAATTATTAATATTTATAAAATAATTATAAAAAAGAGCCTGAGGGGACCTCCACATTGGATCCCCAACCACGGTAAAGCTGCCAGCTGTGGTTTTCAGGCTACAGCCGTCTGCTTTACCCTAGCTGGCTATCAAAAATGGGGGGACCCAACGTCATTTTTTTTTTAACTATTTTTTAAATAGAAAAAATGAATGGGCTTCCCTGTATTTTGATTGCCAACCAAGGTAACGGCAGGCAGATGGGGGTGGCAACCCATAGCTGTCTGCTTTACCTGCGTTGAGAATCAAAAATACCGCGGAGCGCTCCGTCATTTTTTTAAAGATTCATTTTTACAGCACTGTGATGTCCAGCAATCAAAATACAGGGAAGCCCATTTTATTTTTAGTTATTTAAATAAATAATTAAAAAAAATATATATGGGCTCCCGCTGCATTTTTTGTATTGCTAGCTAAGGGTAATCCAAGCAGCTACTGGCTGCTAACCCCCACTGCTTGGTGTTACCTTCACTGGCAATGGAAAATCCAGGGAAGCATTTTTTATTTTTTTTGCCAAAAAACTACAAAAAAAGGACGTGAGCTTCGCCATATTTTTGTATGCTAGCCAGGTATAGGAGGCAGGTGCTGGAAGAGTTGGATACAGCGCCAGAATATGGCCCTTCTATGAAAATGCCATTTTCTGAGGCGGCTGCAGACTGCAACTCGCAGCAGTGGGGCCCAGAAAGCTCAGGCCAACCTGTGCTGCGGATTCCAATCCCCAGCTGCCTAGTTGTACCTGGCTGGACACAAAAATGGGGCGAAGCCTACGTCATTTGTTTTCTAATTATTTCATGAAATTCATGAAATAATAAAAAAAATGGCTTCCCTTTATTTTTGGTTCCCAGCCGGGTACAAATAGGCAACTGGGGGTTGGGGGCAGTCGTACCTGCCTGCTGTACCTGGCTAGCATACAAAAATGGGGCGAAGCCCACATAATTTTTTCAGGGGGCAAAAAACTTCTGCATACAGTCCTGGATGGAGTATGCTGAGCCTCGTAGTTCTGCAGCTGCTGTCTATCTGTATGGAGAAGAGCAGACAGCAGCTGCATAACTACAAGGCTCAGCATACTCCATGCAGGACTGTATGCAGAATTTTTTTGCCCACCAAAAAAATGACGTGGGCTTCGCCATATTTTTGTATGCTAGCCAGGTATAGCAGGCAGCCACAGGCTGCCTCCAACCCCCAGTTGCCTATTTGTACCCGGCTGGGAACCAAAAATATAGGGAAGCCCGTTTTTTTTAATTATTTCACTTATTTCATGAAATAATTAAAAAACAAATGACGTGGGCTTCGCCCCATTTTTGTGTCCAGCCGGGTACAACTAGGCAGCTGGGGATTGGAATCTGCAGCACAGGTTAGCCCGAGGTTTCTGGGCGCCTCTGCTGCGGATTTCAGTCCGCAGCCGTCCCAGAAAATGGCGCTCTCATAGAAGCGCCATCATCTGGCGCTGTATCCAACTCTTCCAACAGCCTTGGAGCCGGGTGGCTTGTTGGGTAATCATGAGTTAATACTGGCTTTGTTTTACTAGCCAGTATTAAGCCAGAGATTCTTAATGTCAGGCACGTTTGACCCGGCCATTAAGAATCTCCAATTAAGGGTTAAAAAAACCACCGCACAGAGAAAAAATACTTTAATAGAAATAAATACACAGACACATTAGAGACTCCATCTTTATTACCCCCTGTCAGCCCTCCACGATCCTGCTCTTCTGTCTTCTTTCTTTCTAGTGTAGTAGTAGTGACGATTGTAGTGAGGATGAGGTTCCCCAGCTCATCACTTGATGAGCTGGGGAACCTCATCCTCACTACAATCCTCACTAGTGTAGTAGTAGTGACGATTGTAGTGAGGAAGGATGAGGTTCACCAGCTCATCACTTGGGGCTGGGGAACCTCATCCTCACTACAATCCTCACTACAATCGGGAAGCAGCGTGCAGCCTTCACTCCGTGAGTGATCAGTGCTGGCTGTCAGCGGTAACAGCGGTAACGCTGACAGACGCGTTACCATAGCAACGGTGCTCTCGGAGCCGCGGTTAGCGGTGACGTCACCGCTAACTGCGTTGCTATGGCAACGGTGATCTCCGTTAATGACCGGCTGTGTCAGCCGGTCCCTAACGGAACGGGGAGTCGACCGTGTGCTAGAGCATGTCGCTGGTACACGGCGATACACATATGTGCACCGTGTACCGGAGAGATGCACTCGCAGGTCCTACATGACGCGTCATAGTCATGTGACCAGTCTGTAGCCAATGAGATAATAGCCACGTGACTGGTCACATGGCTATTTTGACGTCACGATAGGTCCTGCATCTCTGCTGGCAGTGCAGGTCTCCGGGAGGATTAAGCGATCATCGGATGGAATAGCGGCAGGAGACAGAGTGCAGAAGGGATCGCGGGGACCGGTAAGTGTTATGGCAATGTTTATTAACTGTTTGTGTACATTTATAATGCATTTTTATGTGTTTGTGATTGCCTCCCATTATAGCCTATAGGTTCGAGTTTGGTTCGTCGAACGTTCGACGAACCGAACTCGAACGGGACCCCTGTTCGGCGAACCGACCTCGAGCTGAACCGGGACCGGTTCGCTCATCTCTACCCCGCACCTTAGGGGCTGTGGTATGTGAGGGGCTGAGAAAACTGTCCCACATCTTAAAGACTGTTCCCCTACCTCTGGCGGATTGGACTTGTGCCCCTCTCGGCTGTACGCCTTGGTTGTCCACTGATTCCTGACCTATGCCGCTAGCGTTTTGTGAGGGGAATGCTTTGCCTACTTCCGTGACTATGGCCTTCTGGAACTGCTGCATTTTGCCTGACCTCTCCGCCTCGGGAATAAGAGACATAAAGTTCATTTTGCCTGACCTCTCCGCCTCGGGAATAAGAGACATAAAGTTCTCCTTTTAGCGTGGGTCTAACAGTGTTACCAACCAGTAATGATTGTCGGCCAAGATGTTCTTAACGCGAGGGTCACGAGACAGGCAGCTTACCATAAAGTCAGCCATGTGTGCCAGACTCTTAACAGCCATCACTTCAGTATCCTGACCAACACGATGACTGAACATGCTGTCCTCCTCCTCCTCCTCATCATCTACCCTGTCCTCTGGCCAGCCACGCTGAACCGAGGATATGACTGCATGTCATATCCGCAATTTGGCCGGAGAGTTGCTCCATGTCTTCATCCTCCTCCTCGTCATAGTCCTCCACTGCACGTTGTGATGAGACGAGGCTGGGCTGTGTGTTATCACCCACACCCACTACTGTTTCTTGCTCCAACTCATCGCGCTCCGCCTGCAATGCATCATGTTTGTTTTTGAGCAGAGACCATTTTAGAAGGCAGAGAAGCGGTATGGTGATGCTAATAATGTCGTCATCGCCGCTCACCATCTTGGTGGAGTCCTCAAAGTTTTGGCGGATGGTACATAGGTCGGACATCCATCTCCACTCCTCAGGTGTTATGTGTGGAGTTTGACCCATTTCCCTACGGCTTAGGTGATGCAGGTACTCAACAACTGCCCTCTTCTGCTCACATATCCTGACCAACATGTGCAGAGTTGAATTCCAACGCGTGGGAACATCACACACCAGTCTGTGAGCCGGAAGATGCAAATGGCGCTGAAAGCCGGCAAGGCCGGCTGAAGCAGTAGGTGACTTTCGAAAATGTGCATACAGGCGGCGAACTTTTACCAGCAGATCAGACAGCTCTGCGTATGACTTTAGAAACCGCTGAACCACGAGGTTGAGCACATGGGCCACGCATGGACCATATGTCAGCTGGCCTCGCCTCAAAGCCGCCACCAGGTTCCGGCCATTGTCACACACAACCATTGTGACCTCTGCATGCTGTCCACACCTCTTCTGCATTGTGGGGTTTGTCACCTATGCAGATTAGCTTCTGTGTCGCCCTGGACAAGCCAGGGGCCACAGAGCACAACACTTACACACCCCTCACTCCTGCAGGCACATCATAGTCAAAACACAAAATCCTTGTTGCCTTCCCCAGGGGCTGTTGTCCACACCAGGGGGTGGAGCCAGGAGGTTGGTCTCCACCCACCAAGGAGTTCACAGTCCTGGAGGAGGGAAAACACAGGCAGTGAGAGTTAAGCTAAAGAAGTGGAAGGAGGAAAGTGGTAGAGAGGAGAAAAGTGACAGCAAAGAGCCTGAAGTTGGTCCGGGTGTGTGGCCCGGACAGGACAGCAACGTTGGCAGGATGTGGTGACCGTCTGCAGTGGAGGCCGATTGGAGTCTGCCGTAAAGACCGTGGACGGGTGGTGACCCGGCGGTACCGAACCGGTATACAAAGAGAAGCCAGCACCATTGGCAGGGGCCTTTCGGATCCCGGCAAGGCTTGGAGTTGCCGTGAATTTGCCAAATCCATTAGTGAAGATTACCTCCGGGTTTCCAAACAGCCAAGTCCCGATAGAAGGCAACCGTCCAACCGTGAAGGGGAGACACCACCACCGCTAAGGGCAACCGTCTCCCAGGGCCAGCGCCTGTGGGCAAAAGGGGCTCCTCCGGCCCATATCCAGGTCGGGGAGCGGGTTACCAGTGGGAACCCATCGCTACCAACACTGAACTTAGGTGCAGGGAGAGACAGTCATCACTAACCTGCAGGGAGGAACAACCGCAGCCGTCCGAGGGACCCGTCAATCCAGCCGCTTGTTTTAACGTAAACTGTGTCATCATCATTGGGCTGAGTGAGTACCTCCGTGCCGTGCGGTACAGCGACCCTGCACCTCATCAGGCCCCGCAACCCGCCTGTCATCCATCTCTACCCCATCACCGGGCCCCGGGACAACCAACCCCCCTACCCACGGATGGGAGAAATAACAACAAAGCTGCTCCCTGTCACAGGCTCCCGGGATCCCCGTCCAGAGCAGCGGTGGTGTCCACACAATCACCACAACCGTGGGTGGCGTCACGGACAATATCCCGAAAACCCAAACCACCCCTTTTCACTCACGGATGAGGAGCGCCGCTCGAGTCCCCGAGATCCGGCCATCGCTCGAGCCACCGAGCAGCAGCAGCCGTAGAGCAGCGGCAGCCGGACCCGAGCAGTGGGAGAGCGCAGCGTCCCCTCCTCCGCCCGCGACACTTCCAGCTTGGGACTGGTGTGGAGGGTAAAGTGGATGAGGATGCGCAGGAGGAGGAGGAGGCTGAGAGGCTGAGGAGCATGACATTCCGGAGCTGTAGAGTGTGGGTGAAACCCTGACTGAGGTAGGGCCTGCAAAACTTGGTGTGGGAAGGACGTGTTCCGTCCCTCGCTCAGACTGGGTCCCAGCTTCCACAATATTAACCCAGTGTGCCGTCAACGAGATGTAGCGGCCTTGCCCACAAGCACTTGTCCACGTGTCTGTGGTTAGGTGGACTTTGGCTGAAACAGCGTTGTTCAGGGCACGTGTGATGTTTTGTGACACGTGGTTATGCAATGCGGGGACAGCACACCGGGAGAAATAGTGGCGGCTGGGGACCGAGTAACGTGGGACAGCTGCCGCCATCAGGTCGCGGATTGCTTCTGTCTCCACCAGCCTAAAAGGCAACATTTCCAGCGCAAGCAGTCGCGAAATATTAGCATTTAGAACTGTGGCATGTGGGGCGTTGGCAGTGTATTTGCGCCTGCGTTCAAAGGTTTGCTGAATGGATAACTGAACGCTGCGCTGGGACAAGGACGTGCTTGATGATGGTGTTATTTCTGCTTGGGCAACTGCAGGTGCAGGGCCGGAGGAGGCTTGTTCGTGGGCAGCATGGACAGGGGATTAGCTCGCATGCACAACAAGCGAAGACGTAGCAGTGACATCAGCAAGCACTGCTCTTCGACTCTGTTGTACATCCCACAAAGTCGGGTGCTTGGCTGACATGTGCCTGACCATGCTGGTGGTGGTCAGGCTGCTAGTTTTGGTACCCCTGCTGATGCTGGCATGGCAGGTGTTGCAAATGGCCTTTTTAGAATCATCTGGAGCCAACTTAAAAAACTGCCAGACTCGGGAAGACCTAACATTTGTACAGGCACCTTGTGTCGTGTTGTTGTTCCGGGGAACGGTTGCCTGACGTCTGCCTGGGGCCACCACCCTGCTTCTTACTGCCTGTTGGGATGCTACGCCTCCCTCCCCCTGTGCACTGCTGTCCTCGCTCTGCATATCCTCCTGCCAGGTTGGGTCAGTTACTGGATCATCCACCACGTCGTCTTCCTCTTCCGCACCCTGCTCCTCCTCCTGACTTCCTGACAATTGTGTCTCATCATCGTCCACCCCTTGTTGAGACACGTTGCCAACTTCGTGAGAACGTGGCTGCTCAAATATTTGGGCATCTGTACATACAATCTCGTCATGGCCCACTTCAACAGGAGCTGGCGAGAGGCCAGAATGTGTGAATGGAAACGTGAACAGCTCTTCCGAGTGTCCAAGTGTGGGATCAGTAATGTCCGTGGACGTGTACTCAGCCTGGTGGTAGGAAGGAGGATCAGGTTCTGAAATGTGCAGTGCAGTATTACGGCTACTGACACTTGACCGTGTGGAAGACAGAGTGTTTGTGGTGGTGCCAATCTGACTGGAAGCATTATCCGCTATCCAACTAACAACCTGTTGACACTGGTCTTGGTTCAAGAGCGGTGTACTGCTGCGGTCCCCAAGAATTTGGGACAGGACGTGCGAGCGAGTAGATGTGGCCCTTTGTTGTGGCGAAATTAGAGCTTGCACACGACCTCGGTCTCTGCCTGCACCCCCATCACGTCCACTTCCTTGTTCGTTGCCAACGCCCTTGCGCATTTTGCAATGCTGTGCTGATGTGTATTCACTAGACTTGTGCGTTATATCCAAGTTTGTGCAAAACGCACACAAGTGCACCTGAACGCTGCCACCAACAGGCACACATGTGCGGTTTTTAAATGCAAGCACGGACGCACTAAGAACCTAACAGGTCTCTATCCAGGGACAATGTGAAGCCTCCCAATTTTTGGCTGCCCTGCCAAAGGGCTATACTACAATAGACCCACTTCCTTACAATGGGCACTTCTGGTTTACAGGCCCTCATGCACGTCTCTATCCAGGGACAACGTGGAGCCTCCCAATTTTTGGATGCCCTGCCAAAGGGCTATACTACAATAGACACACTTCCTTACAAAGGGCACTTCAGGTTTACAGGCCCTCATGCACGTCTCTATCCAGGGACAACGTGGAGCCTCCCAATTTTTGGCTGCCCTGCCTAAGGGCTATACTACAATAGACCCACTTCCTTACAATGGACACTTCAGGTTTACAGGCCCTCATGCACGTCTCTATCCAGGGACAACGTGGAGCCTCCCAATTTTTGGCTGCCCTGCCAAAGGGCTAGACTACAATAGACCCACTTCCTTACAATGGGCACTTCAGGTTTACAGGCCCTCATGCACGTCTCTATCCAGGGACAACGTGGAGCCTCCCAATTTTTGGCTGCCCTGCCAAAGGGCTATGCTACAATAGACCCACTTCCTTACAATGGGCACTTCAGGTTTACAGGCCCTCATGCACGTCTCTATCCAGGGACAACGTGGAGCCTCCCAATTTTTGGCTGCCCTGCCAAAGGGCTATACTACAATAGACCCACTTCCTCAAAATGGGCACATTAGACTTAAGAGGCCTTCATGTACGTCTCTTCTCAGGGACATCGGAGTGCCACACAATGTTTTCACGTAAAATCTTTCATGTAATCTCCAAAAGTAACATACACCAGCTCTATCTCACTATTGGGTAAGTGCCCTTAACATTTCCGCCATGAAAATTCATTTTGGTGTCATTTTGGAAGGTTTTCTGGTGAGTCCGTAAAAATGGTGTAAAACACGGACAAAATTGTTCACAGCTGTGACTTTTGAGTGATAAATGCTTCAAGGGATCTTCCCCATGCTGTTGCCATGTCATTTGAGCACTCTTCTGAGACTTTTGTGACATTTTTAGGGTTTCTACATGCTGCCGGGGGTGATTTCATAAAAATTCTCGGGTCTCCCATAGGATAACATTGGGCTCGGTGCTCGGGCCGAGTACACGAGTATCTTGGGATGCTCGGCCCGAGCCTCGAGCACCCGAGCTTTTTAGTACTCGCTCATCACTAATGAGCGCCTTTTTGCTGCACTACCTACAACTTGACCCTCGGATTGTCAGAATTCGAAGTAATGCTGAGTACTGGGTTGCCACACTCTTAGATCCCTGGTACAAGACAAAATTTGGCGACATAATTCCTGCCATAGAGAAGGATGCACGTATGCAGGAGAATCAGCAGAAGTGCCTGTTACACAATCTTAGATCGGCTTTTCCAACAAAAACACCAGTGGTGCACAGAATGAATCTCACAGCTTTGTCATGGCTAGGAGGAAATGGTCTTTTACTTGTCCACATCTGAGGGACCAAGGGCTGGCTGCTGTGCTGAGACAGCGTTGAGTAGGGTGTCCCTGCAGAGTTGCAAATTTGATCATCTACAAAATGAGTGGAAAAAGGCCAGATGCTGGTGTAAAAGGGAACAGGCGTGTTGGAAAGGGAAAAAAAGTTTGTGTCCGTGGGGTAGGTGGTAAAGCAACAGTAACATCTGCTGAAGAAACACTATCTTCCAGCTAAAGTAAGATGTCTACTTCTTTCCGTGGACAATCTGATATGATCCCTTTCTTACGGACACGACTATCGCTACTAAATGTAGATGAGGCACCAAAAGAGCAGGTGCTTGAATGGATCTCAAGTGCTCCATCAAGTGGCCTCTCCTCCACCTCAACTTCAATATCTTAAATACTCCATTCCTCTGTGGTATCACCCCAATCGCACTTGCTGCCTACCAGCTCTCAAGTCTCCACCCTCCCTGCTGAGTATGGGGTAACAAAGATGGTTGAGTCAGCAGAGCTGTTCAGTCACACTATAGCTTGAGAATCAGAGGTCTACTCCAAAGCTGCAGTGAGTCCAGACATGGAAATGATGTGCACTGATGCCCAGAAGCCTTGTGAGTCGGATCCAGGCCCAGATGAAGAAGGTTTTTAGCATAGTGTAGACCCTCATTCCCAAGCTGTAACTCCTCTTGGTGGAGACAATGAGGAACATGCTACACAGTTACATTGTTAGTTACATAGGTTGAAAAAAGACCTAGGTCCATCTATTTCTAATGAGACTCAGATACCTGATTGGAACGACAACTATACTATTCGGTCAGGGCAGGAAGAGGTTGGCTCTGAGGACGAGGGGATTGAGAACAAACAGGGTGATGATGAGGTTGGAGATCCCACTTACTGTCAACCCACAGTCAGCCAGTCGATGAGGGCAGCAGAGCAGGTGGAGGAGGATGCTACTGACGACGAGGTTAGGTTGCACCTTCCTGAACAGAGACGAAGTACTGGAAGCACGTCAACAACTGCATCCTCAGCCACAACTCTGCCTCTGAGCAGAAGTCGTGGTGGCTCTGCAGGTCACATGGGCTCTAAGCCTTGCCTTGCCTGGGCCTTTTTTGACATCGCAAACGATCACCCAACTCATGTCATCTGTAAGATCTGTCACCAATCTCTAAGTAGAGGCCAAAAACTCACTAGTTTGAGTACTTCGTCCATGAACCGTCACATGGGTATGATGTGATAGCGTGAGGGTGCATTGATGACCTTTATCCACTGTGAATGCAAGATGCTTATTTGCCGTTCATTGTATGCATTGTTATTCACATGTAAAAGGGTAAAGGGGCTTTACACGCTACGATATCGCTAATGCGAAGTCGTTGGGGTCACGGAATTGGTGATGCACATCCGGCCGCATTAGCGATGCCGTTGCGTGTGACACCTATGAGCGATTTTGCATCGTCGCAAAAACGTGCAAAATCGCTCATCGGTGACATGGGGGTCCATTCTCAATTATCGTTACTGCAGCATTAACGAAGTTGTTCCTCGTTCCTGTGGCAGCACACATCGCTCCGTGTGACACCGCAGGAACGAGGAACCTCTCCTTACCTGCCTCCCGGCCACAATGCGGAGGGAAGGAAGGTGGGCAGGATGTTCGTCCCACTCATCTCCGCCCCTCCACTTCTATTGGGCGGCGGTTCAGTGACGCTGCTGTGACGTCGCTGTGACACTTAACGAACCGCCCCCTTAGAAAGGAGGCGGTTCGCCGGTCACAGCGACGTCGCCGGGCAGGTATGTGTGACGGGTCTGGGCGATGTTGTGCGGCACGGGCAGCGATTTGCCCATGTCGCACAACAGATGGGGGCAAGTACCCACGCTAGCGATATCGGTACTGATATCGCAGTGTGTAAAGCGGCCTTTAGAGTGTATAAATGACCTTTATTCACTGTAAATGCAAAAGGCTTATTTACTGTCTATTGTATGCATTGTTGCTGACCACCCACAAGGGGCCGCTGTTTTGCATCTGCCTTCTACTTTTTGGTCACTATAGCAACAGCAAAACGGTCTTCTGCTGTGGATTTGGATACCGGAGGAGGTGCTGTATGTGAGCTGAAGGAAAAGCGAAAGCTATGCGTAACAGAAAGGAGCCGCTGCAGAAACGCTTTTCTGAGGGTTGTCAGGAGACTCGTGTTAGAGTTTGGTGAGGAGGACCATAACGCATGTGAGCAGCATCCTGTGCCGGAAACCGCCATTCTTCAGTTGCTGGCTATACTGATCCCCGTGAGAGGATCTTCAAGTCTCTATTTTTGACAGCTGGACACCACAGTACCTGGGTACGGTAGGCTGGGCCCAGGAGTGCGTGCACGCAACACTTTGTTTTGGTATCAAAACACATATCTGTTCTGCTTAGGCCGACTATATAGACAATAAGACTTGCTGGCTCTGCTCTGTCAGTTTGTCAGTTACAGATAACATCTTAAAGGGACAGCGCCACATGTTTGCATTGAATGTTGCTGTAGAAGATTTCCAGGACTGAGTTGCTGAGCTGGGTGGTTTTCCTTCCCACTTGTATCATTTGCCTTATCTGTGAGTCTTCAGCAAATAAGGGTATTCAGGGGGGTTAATGGGCTTTGTCTATGTTTAGGTAGATATGTTGTAAGCTCTTGTGCTGCGCCACTAGTAGGTCGTGTTCGCACACACACACACACACACACACACACACACAATTACTCCTGCTACCCAGAGGGATTGCCAGGTATTAGGGGACTGTTTAGACAGTCACTTGGTTAGGCAAAGGTTGGTGAGAAGGAGGTATATATCACCATTATGAGTGGCGCAGCATAGGGGTGTAGGCTTTTGGCCTTGTGAATAGATTGTTATATTCTGTTTTATGCATGTTTTTTTTTGTTTTGGTAAAGAAAACAAGCATTTATGACCCAACTCTAGAGTCCTTTTCCTGGTTTGTGGTTTAGCTGTATACTGGAGAGCCCACCCTGTAAATGACTTTCAATGAAGCATAAGTCGCAGTGGGAAGCTACCTGTGCTACAATGCGGCCTAGCTGGGCGGGCCAACCACCGTCTGCCACATAGAGTGCATCTGCATGCTCTTCATCCTCTGACTGTGGGGACAGCAGTCACACATGCTTTTGGACGCAGACCTTCCACCTCTTTAACCGCAACAGGCAGTGTGATTGTCAGGTCATCCGTTGTTTTGGAAGTGGAAACAGCTGCTGGTGTTAAGCTCTCTCAGACATCAAGAGCACCACCTTTGGATGAAGGCAACATTATATCTTTATCTGCACCTTCCTCACAGATTGCCTGGGCTAGCTGCAATTAAAAATTGGCTACTAGAGATGGAGAGGTGGGGTAGCTTTCTTGACAGCAGTTGTACGCCACTGACAATTGTGCCGCCCCCATGCCAGCAGCCAGGCTGCTCAGATCCGGGGTGGCTCGAGGGGTCTCCGGACCTGGGGGTCATGCGGCCACTCGATTTAAATGGGGGGTAAACTATGTACAGGGGGAATTTGAAGTTTGTGACACCACCCACGGTGCATGGTAATGTGGAATACCACCGCTGCTGTTGGGCAGAGGGGAGCCTGGTGGCGATAATGTAGCAGCAGGATGTTTAACCCCTCCGTGGGTAGGGGGTTTGTGCCCCGGGGCCCGTTAGATGTCAGTGACAGGGTGCCGTTGGGAAGAGGCAAAGGGGTTTTTCAGCGTACTCACTCAGTCCAAGAAAAATAACACTGGCAGCTTGTAAATCAGATTTCTGAGCACCGCTGCAGCATGGAGGGAGCACGTCTGGATCTGTGTCCTTGGTGTTGCTGTTAGCCTGTGGTCTTTTCCGTGGCACCTTCTCACTATTGGACCCTCAAGTTTGGAACTATTCGGGTCCCGCTTACCCGTATGACTAACGGAGTGAGCTTGCTTTCAGGGTTCACGTGTAGAATTTCTTTGGACTGTAGTTTGGGAAAGTCCTATCCCATTGGTGCGCTAGTACCCAGATTTTGGACCGGGTTGAAGAAGAATCTTGAAGTCTTCACCCCCGTCGGGTAAATTACCGGGACGCGTGAAGCTACTTCCCGGCCTTGGGTCCACGTACCCTGTCGTGCCCTGGCCCCTGCCCGGTGATGGCTCAAGGCCGCCGGCTGCCCCCCTTGGCAGTCCGTGTCCCTTGACATGATCCCCTGCGACCGGGATTCCAGCTCCTACCAGGCCCAGACCGTCTGCCACCTAGTACTCAAGGAGCCCAGCTCCTAACCTGTGACCTCTCCTATTGAGAGTCACCACACAACTCTTTTACTCCTTTTCCACCTTGTCACTTTCCCCTACCAACCCACATATGGGCAGCCCTATTCCCTTCAGGCCCCCCAATGATGTGTCTGGTGGGTACGGTGCGAAGTATTCCTAGGATTTTGACTGGCTAAGCTGTTAGTAACACCAAAGGACCAGGATCCGTAACCAAGGAGGAGTGGATACTGTGCAGAAGGGCAGATTGCACAATACCCTGTGACGACCTGATAGGCCAGGGCGTCACAGTATCACACACTGATACTATGCCCAAGGGATTGCCTGGACTAGCTGCAGTTAAAAATTGGCTACTACAGATGGAGAGGTGGGGTAGCTTTCTTAACAGCAGTGGTATGCCACTGACTATTACACACTGATACTATGCCCAAAGGAATTGCCTGGACTTTTTGCAGTTAAAAATTGACTACTACAGATGGAGAGGTGGAGTAGCTTTCTTGACAGCAGTGCTACGCCACTATCACACACTGATACTATGCACAAAGGAATTGCCAGAGCTGATTTGGACAGATGCTGTAAAAAACACTTGCACAGCGCTTGCGCAGACCTGCCTAGAAAAAATGGCTATGAACTGCTCTAATCTAGCCCTGAAAAGGGCTGAAATTACAACTAGTCCCTACTCCTTAAACCGATGTCTCAATTGCACTTTATAGCGCCCACAGCAGCGGGAGCGGTGACTGACACACAACCGCAGCACTGAGATAATGGCGGCGATGGGGAAAATGGACGGGTCTTATAGGGCAAGGACATGTGACATACACAGCCAATGACACATGCCCTTGCTTGTCTGGCAAAATGCACTTTGCTGTGTGTGTGTGTCTGATTGTCTGACAGCCTGGCCCGCCCCACTGGACGCGTGGTTAGGAATAAAAAAGGCGATCGCCATTCTTTCAGCACTCAGCAGCACTGATCTAAACCCCGTCCCACCCGCACAGTATACGCTGAATTTGGATAATAGTATTATTAACATTGAATGACAGTATTACTGTGAACAGCCAGCGAGTAACTAGCTACGCTTTTGGTGATCGAACCGTTATCAAACGGTAACTTGAACTGTCGAATGTGAAGCTAATCACTCGCGTTCGACCAATGACTCGAACATCGCCAAAAACAGGTCGAACTTGAGATTGGCGAACAGCTTGATTAGAACACCGCTCATCTCTAGTGGCGACTTACCAGCTATCCTTATCAGGCCGTATTGTTGTCAGGATCGCTGGAATGTCATTAAATCTGACGGGGGCTTTAGCAAGTAAACAAGTCGGGATGAGAGGAAGGGGATACAAATTTCTAACAGTAATCTTATTTAGGACCTTATAATCGAAGCATGGCCTTAAACCTCCATCTTTTTTAGCCACAAAAAAGAAACCAGCTCCCACAGGAGATTTTTAGGGGCAAACCTTTGGGGACATTTAACCTTACATAATCCCTCATAGCTACCCTCTCGTCTTAAGAAAGATTAAATATGCTACCCATAGGCAGAGGGAGCTCCTATAATTTATTGTATCTCACAATCATAAGGCCAATGTGGTGGTAATATGGAGCTTCCCTCTTCAGAGAATACTTCAGGATACTCCTCCAAGTACCAAGGGGCCTGAACTGAGGAGCACTGAGCATGAGAAACTTCCTGGAAGCATTTACCCCTACACTCCTCACTCCAACTAATGGTGTTTCCACTAACCCCGTCAACATTGGGGTTATGATGCTTGAGCCAGGGAAAACACAAAAGCATTAGAGCTGGGAGGGCTTGAAGAATCAAGAAGGTAACTTACTCTTTGTGGAAACCCCCCATCTGAAGGGATACTGAACAATCAGTGCAAGTTTCCAAGTTTCCACACACTGAGGGGCACTTTGCACACTGCGACATCGCAGGTGCGATGTCGGTGGGGTCAAATTGAAAATGACGCACTTCCGGCATCGCATGCGACATCGCAGTGTGTAAAGGCTGGATGATACGATTAACGAGCGCAAAAGCGTCGTAATCGTATCATCGGTGCAGCGTCGGCGTAATCCATGATTACGCTGACGCGACGGTCCGATGTTGTTCCTCGCTCCTGCGGCATCACACATCGCTGTGTGTGAAGTCGCAGGAGCGAGGAACGTCTCCTACCGGCCTCACTGCGGCTTCCGTAGGATATGCGGAAGGAAGGAGGTGGGCAGGATGTTTACATCCTGCTCATCTCCGCCCCTCCGCTCTGATTGGCTGCCTGCCGTGTGACGTCGCAGTGACGCCGCACGACCCGCCCCCTTAACAAGGAGGCGGGTCGCCGGCCACAGGGACGTCGCACGGCAGGTGAGTGTGTGTGTGAAGCTGGCGTAGCGATAACTTTCGCTACGCCAGCTATCACCACATATCGCTGCTGCGACGGGGGCGGGCACTATCGCACTCGGCATCGCAGCATCGGGCTGCGATGTCGCAGTGTGCAAAGTGCCCCTGAGTGTGAAGGGAGTTATCAAGCAAAGTAAGCTTAATAGCTTAATAGTTCCAAAGGTCTGAGGGGTATTCCAAAGGCCTTGGCCATGGATATGTCTAAAAAATGTACTTCTGCCCCACAATCAACAAAGGCACGACCCTCCACCTCACTCCCCAGAAAAGTCAACACAATGGGAAAAAATACTTTTTTAACAGGGGTACCTGAATGCCTAGTTGGGGAGTTCCTGCTCCAACTAAGCGCGGTTATTTCTCGGATGCGCCAGATGAGGGTAGGCTCGCACCAGATGTTTGGCCAAGCCACAGTGAAGGCACAATCTTTGTTCCCAATGACGATGTCTTTAGGGTGCTTTACACGCTGCGACATCGCTAACAATATATTGTCGGGGTCATGGTGTTCGGGACGCACATCTGGCGCCGTTAGCATCGCAGCGTGTGACACAAAGGAGCGACGATCAACGAGCGCAAAACGTGAAAAATTGTTGCTCGTTGACACATCGCTCCTTTTCAAAATATCGATGCTGCTGCAGGTACGATATTGTTCGTCGTTCCTGTGGCAGCACACATTGCTATGTGTGACACCGCAGGAACGACGAACATCTCCTTACCTGCGTCCACCGGCAATGAGAAAGGAAGAAGGTGGGCGGCATGTTACGGCCACTCATCTCCGCCCCTCCTCTGCTATTGGGCGGCCGTTTTGTGACGTCGCTGTGACGCCAAACGCATCTCCCCCTTGAAGGAGGGATTATTTGGCATCAACAGCGCCGTCGCAGAACAGGTATGTGCGTGTGACGCTGCCGTAGAGATGTCGCAGCGTGTAAAGCACCCTTTTGTTCATGCAATGGGGCAACTCCCCTGAAGAAAAAGGTAACTCAGGAGAAGACCACACTCTTTTAGCAGGTATCTTATCATGCAGTCATACTCATCGCCTACTGGCGGCTGGTAAGGGTAAGAGCTGCCTTCAGACTTTGAGGCGGTGAGTGATGCACTAGCATGTCTTTGAGGGGATCCGCCAGCCCATCCAAAAACATACTCTGCAAAGCAGCAACATTCCACCTCACATTAATAGACCACCATCTGAACTGTGAACAACACTCCTCTGGAGTTATAGAGAAGGAAATCATCAGTTAAGGTGAAAGCCCATGTGTCCGGATCTCTTCTAAGCAAATAAATAACTAAGCACACCCAAGACTTCTCTTCTCCAGAAGAAATAGGTCAAAGCTGAAAATATAATTTGCAACTTTTACGAAAATTAAAAAATTGCTTACGGTCCGCAGAAAAAAGTTTCTTTCAATGGAACCTTGGGCTCCAGAGATGCCTTGGCCCCAGACCTGTGACCTGACCTGGAGGGTACAGAATCAGCTGGGGCTAAGTGAGCAAGCGCTTGATCACGGTGTCCCACCATTGTGGGCAGTTGTGGGCAGATCTTGAAACATGCTTAACATGTTCTGCATCTGCTCTTCCAGCTGTTTGGCTGGATCCATTAATTATGGACTGATTTATTATGTAATGCAAGTTTAGTGATGGGATAATTGGACTGCAGGCCAGCAAAACGCAGTATGCCAGACTCACTTTGCACTAGCCGTCATGCAACTGTACACCTTAAAGGACCGGCTTACTTTTCACCTGCCTTCCGGCCCTGGAGGGGGGTCTTTGGCAGAGCCCTTCCAAGGTGACAATAGTGGAAGCGATGATGCCTTTGCCTCCCAGCAATGCCACAACCTGAGGTTAGTCTGTTAGAGCACAAAACACGGCCAGAGCGAGCACCTGCAGTAGTGCCGCCCTTCTCTTGAGGCGTCATCCCATCCCTCATGGCAAGTGAGGGATAAGTGACCCGATGAAGAGCCGAGGAGTGCAAGGGACTCGCTTGAGTATGAGGTATGGGAAGGATTAACCCCCCCTGTCATACAGATACCTGCCATGATAACCACCAACATGCAAACCACCAGACCTGACAACTATATGCAGTTATAAACACATAAAAAAATGCACATCGCCCAACATTCAGCTTAACTAGTGGTTAACAAAGTTCAAGTTTAATCCCTTGTTAATAATGGTACCATTTTTTTAAAAACAGCTCAACACCAACCATGAGCACAAATAACAAAACGGAGCACGGGTGAAATTTAATCTCCAATATTTAAGATGTAATTTAACTGTAATTTAATTGTAATTAACTTCTTTGCCTATGTGTTTCGTCATATATAAACATTTTATCCTCAGTCTCGTATGTTCACCACTTGCAGGATCAGTTAGCATTAAAAATTACTTGGCTTATTCTCTGGTCAATCTCCAGCGAATATGCGGTTCAGGGGTCTCGGAACACTAGTTCCTCTAGTATCAGCTATTGCCAAGGGATATGGGACGCCATGTCTTCTGGTTCAGCAAGGTAGTGGCAGGTTCCTTCTACTCAATCTTCCCCAACCCTGCTTTGCCACTCTGGGTTGAAGGTGGAGACTGGGAGTTACCTCAGCAGTGTCAGCTGATCCATGAGAGGGATATTTAAACTTGCCATCTCCTCTGGGTCAGTGCTGATTATTTTCAGTTGTGCTTGGGTAGTAAGGTTAGTAATTTGTGTTTCTTCTGGTTTGTTCTCTGCTCTGGTCTTTTGGGTCTTGGCTTTGTCCCTAGCCTTACCTAATACTTGTTTAGTTGTTACTGCCTTTTTTGCTTGTATTGGTGCATTTGATAGAACTGTGGCCTCTGTATCCAACTACCCCACTATTGTGGGCCCATCCTGGTAATATTTCCCCCAAGCTCTTCCCAACCAGGTATATATGTTCATCATTCTGCATAAAAAAACATTCTACTCACCTCCTTGCACTTAGCTGCCATGTGGCATCCTCTTCTACAGCTAGCACAGAAGACGGCAGCTGACACCAGCATGCGTGACATGGCACCAGACGTCACGCCATCTCTCATTGACTATTTGATCTCTGTATCACTACACACTGAGGCGGTCAGCATATTGGCGTCCCTGCTTTTATATATATATATATATATATATATATATATATATATATATATATATATATATATATATATATATATACATACATACATACATACATACATACGTACATATATATATATATATATATATATACACAGTACAGACCAAAGGTTTGGACACACCTTCTCATTCAAAGAGTTTTCTTTATTTTCATGACTCTGATAATTTTAGATTCACATTGAAGGCATCAAAACTATGAATTAACACGTGTGGAATGAAATACTTAACAAAAAAAAGTGAAACAACTGAAAATATGTCTTATAATCTAGGTTCTTCAAAGTAGCCACCTTTTGCTTTGATTACTGCTTTGCACATTCTTGGCATTCTCTTGATGACATTAAATAGGTAGTCACCGGAAATGGTCTTCCAACAGTCTTGAAGGAGTTCCCAGAGATGCTTAGCACTTGTTGGCCCTTTTGCCTTCACTCTGTGGTCCAGCTCACCCCACACCATCTCGATTGGGTTCAGGTCTGGTGACTGTGCAGGCCAGGTCATCTGGCATAGCACCCCATCACTCTCCTTCTTAGCCAAATAGCCCTTACACAGCCTGGAGGTATGATTGGGGTCATTGTCCTGTTGAAAAATAAATGATGGTCCAACTAAACGCAAACCGGATGGAATAGCATGCCGCTGCAAGATGCTGTGGTAGCCATGCTGGTTCACTATGCCTTCAATTTTGAATAAATCCCCAACAGTGTTACCAGCAAAGCACCCCCACACCATCACACCTCCTCCTCCATGCTTCCCGGTGGGAACCAGGCATGTAGAGTCCATCCGTTCATCTTTTCTGCGTCGCACAAAGACACGTGGTTGGATCCAAAGATCTCAAATCTGTACTCATCAAACCAAAGCACAGATTTCCACTGGTCTAATGTCCATTACTTGTGTTTTTTAGCCCAAACAAGTCTCTTCTGCTTGTTGCCTGTCC
This sequence comes from Anomaloglossus baeobatrachus, assembly GCF_048569485.1. Classification (NCBI taxonomy): domain Eukaryota; kingdom Metazoa; phylum Chordata; class Amphibia; order Anura; family Aromobatidae; genus Anomaloglossus; species Anomaloglossus baeobatrachus. Next base: position 827,073,394 of record NC_134353.1, on the reverse strand, counting down.
TTAGCAGTGGTTTCCTAGCAACTATTTTACCATGAAGTTCTGCTGCACAAAGTCTCCTCTGATCAGTTGTTCTAGAGATGTGTCTGCTGCTAGAACTCTGTGTGGCATTGACGTGGTCTCTAATCTGAGTTGCTATTAACCTGTGATTTGTGAGGCTGGTGACTCAGATAAACTTATGATCCGCAGCAGAGGTGACTCTTGGTCTTCCTTTTCCTGGGGCGGTCCTCCAGTGAGCCAATTTCTTTGTAGCGTTTGATGGTTTTTGCCACTGCACTTGGAGACACTTTCAAAGTTTTCCCAATTTTTCGGACTGACTGACCTTCATTTCTTAAAGTAATGATGGCCACTCGTTTCTCTCTACTTAGAATTTGTATTATGGCAAGAAAAAAAACAGCTAACAGTCTATTCAGTAGGACTATCAGCTGTGTATCCACTAGACGTCTGCATAACACAACTGATGGTCCCAACCCAATTTATAAGGAAGAAATCCCACTTATTGAACCTCACAGGGCACACCTGGGAAGTGAAAACCATTTTCGGTGACTACCTCTTGAAGCTCATCAAGAGAATGCCAAGAGTGTGCAAAGCAGTAATCAAAGCAAAAGATGGCTACTGTGATGAATCTAGAATATAAGGCATATTTTCAGTTGTTTCACATTTTTTTGCTAAGTATTTCATTCCACATGTGTTAATTCATGGTTTTGATGCCTTTAATGTGAACCTACAATTTTCAGTCATGAAAATAAAGAAAACTGAGAAGGTGTGTCCAAACTTTAGGTCTGTACTGTATATATATATATATATATAGATATATATATATATATATATATATATACTGTATGTATATAGTTTTGAAGTTGGTTCAGAAAATTAAGTATTTTAGCCGGAGAATTATTGCACTTACATCTTTTGTTATACATATGTTCATTTCCTTTGTGTGTACTGCCACAACACAAAAAAACACACAGAAAAAGAGGCAAATTGGTCATTATTTCAGACAAAACCTCAGACAAAATTGTTGGCACCTTTCCATATTATGCTGAATCAAAATCATCTTTGGCAAGTAAGAGGTTTAGGCAATGTGAAAATCCCACCTGAAACCAAACAAAAAAAGAAAGAAGTTGACAAAAAGAGAGAAATTGACTCAATCTTTGCATTCTGTGTCTGTGTATCACACTAAGCATGCAGAACAAAAAGAGGAGAAGAGAACTGTCTGAGAATTTAAGTGCAAAAATTGGCAAAAATATTAACAATCACAATTATACAGGTCTATCTCCAGAGATCTTGATGTTACTTTGTCCACAGCATTCAACATAATCAAGAAGTTTACACACTGTAAAACTGTAGCTAATCTTCCTGGACGTGGACAGTAGAATAAAATTGATCCAAAGAAATTCAAGCTGTACTGCAGGCTCAGGGTGCATCAGTATCAGCGCGAACTATCCATCAACATTTGAATTAAATTAACGTTACGACAGTAGACCCAGTAAGACCCCATTGCTGACATAGAGACATAAAAAAGCTAGGCTGCAGTTTGCCAAAATGTACGTGACTGAGATCTTTCTGAGAAAGCATCTTGTGAACAGATGAGATACTGTAGAGCTTTTTGGTAAAGCACATCATTCTACTGTTTACCGAAAATGGAATGAGCCCAACAAAGAAAAGAACATAGTACTTACAGTCAAATATGGAGGAGGGGTCATCATGAAATATGAAGACGACTTTATGTAAAAAGGAAAAAGTTCAAGCTACAGTGATATTTTATCATGAAAGTATAGCATTAAAGTAGAAGCATGCAATGGTGATTTCCTCATTTCAAACAATTTTTTGAAACAAAATTCAACAACAGTGGTGTCGCGCCTCAAAAAAATCTCAATAATTCAAAACAGGTCATGTGGCTTTGAACATCAATTACATAAGTGAATTACATGAGTGAATAAATATTATTATTTATTATTACAGTTTGACAACAATGTCTTATGCTGTTCACAAGTCAAATTCTTCTCTGCTGAGACATGGAATTGCAGCTGTATATTGCTCAGGCCACAAAATTACTACTACTCCAGCAGGATACAGCTAAACCCCCACTAGGTGGAGGCATCACAGGTGCAGGGGGAGCCATTCACACTTACTTCCAAATATGGAGGAGGTAATGGCTGGATGGTAAAACTGCACACTAGTGGCTTGCATAGAGCACTGTTCACACTAGCAGACGCACAGTCACAAACCCGCAGCCTATTAGGTGACGCCCATACTATTAGATCAGGCGGGCTGCCAAGACGTACCCCCACTTCGCGCTACATAGGGACAGAAACTCTAATGGCAAGGCCGAACAAAAAGGGGCCTGGCTGTATCCTGTACAAAAAAATATATGAGGTTTTTTGTTAGCGTTATGGCCATAAGACGTATGCCTACAACCCTCGTCACGGGAACCTCATGCTTGTAGGTCCCTACACTATATATAATATCAAAAAGCAAAAAAGAAAGAATATCATTACTTACAGCAAGATGGAATTGCAGCTGTATATTGCTCAGGCCAAAATACTACTACTACTCCAGCAGGATACAGCTAAACCCCCACTAGGTAGAGGCATCACAGGTGCAGGGGGAGCCATTCACACTCACTTCCAAATATGGAGGAGGTAATGGCTGGATGGTAAAACTGCACACTAGTGGCTTGCATAGAGCACTGTTCACACTAGCAGATGCACATATATTTATATATATATAATATCAAAAACCTCATATTTTTTTGTACAGGATACAGCCAGGCCCCTTTTTGTTCGGCCTTGCCATTAGAGTTTCTGTCCCTATGTAGTGTGCAGTGGGGGTACGGCTTGGCAGCCCGCCTGATCTAATAGTATGGGCATCACCTAATAGGCTGCGGGTTTGTGACTGTGCATCTGCTAGTGTGAACAGTGCTCTATGCAAGCCACTAGTGTGCTGTTTTACCATCCAGCCATTACCTCCTCCATATTTGGAAGTGAGTGTGAATGGCTCCCCCTGCACCTGTGATGCCTCCACCTAGTGGGGGTTTAGCTGTATCCTTCTGGAGTAGTAGTAGTTTTTTGGCTTGAGCAATATACAGCTGCAATTCCAGCTTGCTGTAAGTAATGATATTCTTTCTTTTTTGCTTTTTGATACTCTGCTGAGACATGGCATCCTCATCCTGCTCTTCTTGAAGAGTGGGCCTTAGTTCATTGAAGTCCTGGGGTACAGAGTTATGAGCCTCTATACGATGACTCAGCTGATCCCCTAGATTTTCTGTGGGATTCAGGTTTGGGGAAAGTGCAGGTCACTCCATTGAAATTACCCCAGTCTCTAGCAGCCCTTCCCTAATGATGCGACCTCGATGAGCTGGAGCATTGTCATCCATGAGGATGAAATTAGGCCTGTATTGTTCATGCAGAGGCAAAATAACTGGATAAATTATGTTATTCAAGTAGTAGGAGCTTGTCACTGTACCGTTTACAAAGTGAAGGGTGTTCTGCATTGACTAGACACACCTGCCCAGACTGTAACGACACTACCACCAAAGGTTCATCTGGTGACAACTGACCTTATGCATAGCTCTCTCCTAGAAGCCTCCAATATCGTTGACGGCCATCATTTCTGCTCCGCATAAATCAATTTCATCAGTGAACAGCACTGAGGCCCACTGTTCCTCTTCCAGCAAGAAGTTTATGTCTGTGCCTGGTGGTATGGTTAGGTACCCTTGTAGCTTGTATAGCACACAGACCAGGCTAATGTATATGGTTGCTCTGACTTGATACTTGGGTTTCTCTCACCTCCTTTAAATGTGTTTGGAGTTGTGTGGAATTCTTCATCTGGTTTCAAAGGGCATTGCTCACAATGAAGCCTTCATCAGTGTGGATTGTGGTCAAAGGATATCCACTTCTGTCGTTTTATGTGACTCTTCTATTTTGTTTTTATCTCTGTGGCAACCTGCTGGTGACAGTCTAAGCTCAGTGGCCACTTCCATTTGAGAAGTTCCTGTCTTGCAATAGTGAGGTACTGTTGATCAATTGTTAGGTGTCATCTTGATCTCATGATATCAAAATGTGAAGAACATGATGAGAAGAACTGTTTAAATACCAATTCTAATTGAACCTCAAAATTTATTGGGGCGATTCATGGATCAAAAAACTGTTCTGAATCTTGTCATTAAAGCTCCTTGTTAGAGAACGGAAAGTTGTGCAAAAAGCACTGAAACATTGAACAGTTGGACATGTGCATTCAAAGGTTTAGAGAAGGTCACATTAAGTTCACCTGGAAAGTTTAGTGTGCATTTTAAGATCATCCTGAGATTTTACCCAAACACCAACTATCCCTAACTTTTGTGAGTAGTGTATGTTTAATGTATTAAAATTAGGAAGGGCAGAGTATTGTAGACAAATTTCTTTAGGATTTTGTTATTCATTTGGCTGGTAAAATTTGGGCATGAAATACCCATATTATTTGGGCACAATATGTGGATTAGCTGGGATATTTTATTCATTTGTTTTTTGTACATTTTATTTGAGCTGTATAACTTGCTTCAATTTGTGATCTGAATTTTGATGTTATGTTAGCCTTTTGTAGTGACTGTTGCTCATTATTTAGACACTGTGTGTTGGACAGTTTTTTGGTATTTTTAAACACTGTGCATTGGTATTAGTTGATGGGATTTTTGTTAAATATTGGTAATTTTGATATATTGGTATTTTTTGAGAACTGTATACTGGTATTAAGTGGTGGCATTTTTACACATTTGGGCAGTGTATGTTGTTGGACATTGTTTTACTGTATATTGGTATGATTTGTTTTTTATTATTTCAACACTATATTTTGGCATTATTTGGTCTCTGTATATTGGAATTACTTTAGCATAGTATGTGTTACTGTGTATTTGTTGTGTGTATTCTGTATTTGTTGTCTGTATTGTGTGCTTAATGTCTGTATTATGTATCCAATATTTATAATGTATATTTTTTGTCTGTAATGTGTATTTGCTGTGTGTATTTGTTATGTGTATTTGATGTGTTATTGTGTATTCAATGCCTGTATTTGATTTTTGTTGTCTGTATCGTGTATTTCTTGTCATTATTGTGTATTTGAAGTCTGTATTTTGTATTTGTTTTATGTTTTTGATATATGTATTGTGTTTTTTTATGTATGTATTATGCATTTGATGTCTAAATTGTGTATTTGATGTCTATATTGTGCATTTGTCTATTGTGTATTTGTCTTGTGCATTATGTATTTAAAGTATGTATTAGGTTTTTGTTGTCTGAATTTTGTATTTAATGTCTATTAAGTTGTGTATGTGATATATGTTTTGTGTACATAATGTTTAAATTGTGAATTTATTGTTTGTATTGTGTATTTGTCTGTATTGTGTATTTGTTGTATATATTGTGCATTTGATTATGTATTGTGGTTTTTGATGTTTGTATTGTGTTTGTCTGTATTGTACATTTGTTGTATTTCATATTTGATGTCTAAATTGTGTATTCGATGTCTGCATTGTGTATTTGTCTGTATTGTGTATTTGTTGTGTATATTGTATGCATTGTGTTTTTATATCTGTATTGTGTATTTATTGTGTGTATTTACGTGGATCAATGATGTTTAAAGTCATTCCATCATCAATGTATTTTGCCATCAAGGACTCTCCAGGTGGACAGGTTTCAATTGAGGTACCAAACTAAGCATGCTGTCCAGTGCCAACACCAGCCACAGAATTTTGCATAATGAGGAGGTTTGTATTGACAACATACCACTCTGATTCAGCGTGGCTCCTTCATTGAAGCCAAACTACTGTGCAGAGGAAAGGCTTGGCAATCTACATCTCTACTATGCCAAGAAAACTTGATGAAGAGTACAAAGGAATTCAATATAGTGCTGAAACATGCATCCTTATGTCATAAGGCACTCAGCAAACTACTGGGGATGAGCAGATGGTCAAGCTGAGTATGCTCAAGTCTCAAGATTTGCCAGGATCAAAACCACAAGGACATCTTGGTGCTTATATCACTTAGTCAAAAGGCAAGATCAAAAGCAGCAGAGATATTATATAGTTCGGAACTTAGAGTGTATAAACCATAGTCAAATATATATTGAGTGCACTATTTTGTCAATGCTTTCTGAAGAAGAAACAGTGTTGCTTTTACTCTTGACTGAAGATTGGCTGGTACCATCCTGAAGTACAATGCAGTCAGTGATAGACTCATATCCCAATTATACAAGTCTGCTCATCAACAACAGATTCCGTCAAGGAGGATGTTGAAGTATTCTCTGTTCAAGTTGAAGATGAAATTGATGAGATGCCAAAACAAGACTTACTCATTATCATTGGAGACTTGAATGACAAAGTGGGCCATGACAAATATGGAATGATTGATGGAAACTTTGGACTTAGTGAACAAAACAAGACTGGAGAAATATTAAATGACTTTTGTACTACGAATCAACTGTCCATCACGAACGCCTTCTGAAATCACAAATGGAGAGTCTACATATGGACATCACTGAATGGAGCCTATGAGAATAAGATTGACTACATATGTGTTCGCCAAAGATGGAGGTCACCAATCATTACTGCGAAAACACGGCCAAGAGCTGTAGAAATGATCATGAACGACAGTGAAGGTTAGATTCAGAAAAGGCAGAGAAACAAGCAATGTAATTGCTAACAATAGATGGATAATGAGAAAGGTCAAAAAATACAAGGAGCTAAATTTTTGCTTCATCAACTACAGCAAAGCATTCAACTGTGTTGATCATCAAAAACTTTGGAAAACCACAAAAGATATAGGTGTGACAAGCCATCTGATCAGCCTCATTAGGAATCTTTACATTAGCCAAGAACAGAGCACAGTGATATGGCTTTGTTCAAAGTAGAGCGAGGTGTCAGACAAGGCTACATCCTGTAATCATTTCTGTTCAGTTTATATGCAGAAGCTATTTTCAAGAGGGCAAGACTTGCTGAAAAAAGAAGAAGGAATCAAAATTGCTTAATGAGTCATCAAGAATCATAAATACGCAGAAAAAAACAACATGATAGCAGCAACCACAGATTTAATGAAGAACTTATTACGGAGTGTCAAGATGGAAAGCTCCAATATGGGACACATTTGAGATGGACGGTGATGAACTGGAATTTGGAAAGTACTTCAACATACATGGATCAATGATCGCTCAAGATGCAGCGACGAAACCAGAAGTCAATAGGAGAATAGCTATCAAAAGCAAATAGCAATATCAATAGCAAAGCAACAATGAAGTCATTGGATAAGGTCTCCAAATCAAAGAACGTTTCACTGTTAATGAAGGCATGGCTTGTACATAGTATGGTCTTTTCTGTATTAACATATGGATACAAAACCTGGACGATAAACAAACATGACAAAAGAAGAATCAATTCATGTGATGGAGAAGGATGTTATCAATATTATGGATAGCAAGAAGAACTAACAAATCTGTTTTGGAAGACATCAAGCCAAACATGGCATTCGAAGTAAGGATCACAAAGCTACGCCTTGATTAATTTGGATACATCATATGAAGACAGCAATTACTGGAGGAGGACATAATTGTTGTAAGAATAGAAAGAACAAGGCAAAGATTAAGAGCAGCCACCTAATGGCTTGATACTATCAACATAACAGTAGAAAAAGACCCTGGTAGACCTATCTAGGCTTGCATAAGTTCGAAGATCGATCTTCCTACAGAATGTTCATAAATCAAGTTGCCATGGCTCAAGATCAAGCTGAAGATCACTAAATAACATGGCACCTGAAATCCAGGGTTGTCAATTGGACCTCTCTGTTACCCGACTGTAAAGAACTCCCCAGGAACCACTGAACAAAAACTGCACTGAGCAAACCTTTGTGTTAAAGAGGCACTCCAATCAAAATTTGTAACCGTTTAATATATTGCAGACATCATATTATATATCCTTTGTATAGTATGTATTTTTTGGCTTGCACTCATAATATATATATTAGTGCTCACTTCAGTTATCCTATTCAGTTATATGTAGTTTTTTTCTGAATGTGAACACAGCTCCGCCCCTTTCGGCCATGTTTTTTCCATCTCCTATATAAGAAAATCCTTAGTTACCTTAGTTACCCCTCTCCACCCACAGCAGTTTTTAATTGCAATGAGATGACACACAGTTAGGGTCACAGAGCTAGGGACCTCAATATAGAGATATACCTTGACGAGGTCTTGGGGCTCAGTTACATTGATCAATGCGATTGCTAAATATCTCCTTTTTCCTAATATTCATGGCAAGTATGCAATTCATTATTCACATGTTCAATCTAGCAAGTAGCATTTTTCATTGTATATTCCAATATTTTTCCATATGCTTGAGGCATTATACCATTATCTATGTTTGATGTGCAGCCTTATCCTTTGTATAGTATATCATATTATATAGCACTGTGTACTAAGGCGGGCATTACACGTTGCGACATCGGTAACAATATATCGTCGGGGTCATGTCGTTAGTGACGCACATCCGGCGCCGCTACCGACATCGCAGCGTGTAAACCCTAGGAGCAACAATCACCGATCGCAAAAACGTCAAAAATCGTTCGGTGACACGACGCCCCTTTTCATAATATCGCTGCTGCTGCCGGTACGATGTTGTTTGTCGTTCCTGCAGCACCACACATCGCTGTGTGTGACACCGCAGGAACGACAAACATCTCCTTACCTGCCTCCACCGACAATACGGAAGGAAGGAGGTGGGCGGGATGTTATGTCTCGCTCATCTCTGCCCCTCCACTTCTATTGGCTGGCCGCTTAGTGACGTCGCGATGACATCGCTGTGACGCCAAATGCACCTCCCTCTTGAAGGAGATATTGTTTGGCGGTCACAGTGATGTCGCCGACCAGGTATGTGCATGTGAAGCTGCCGTAGCGATAATGTTCACTACGGCAGCAATCACCACATATCGCATGTGCGACGGGGGCAGGTGCTATCGTGCTCTACATCGCTAGCAATTGCTAGCGATGTCGCAGCGTGTAAAGCCCGCCTTAAAGTTGCTCATTTTGCACTTCTATACAGTTAATTCTTCTCTTATGTCTTTGACATCACAAAATTAAAAACTGATAAGCCTTATCCTTCTAAGCTCTATCTAGAAACTGGAAGTCTCCTTTCCCTGCATGAGTCATCACTGCAAAAGTCAATGGCCTGGATGAGGAGGTCAGGAGTTTAAGAGGGGGATAACTCATGCATAAAAAAGTGACTCTGTTTCTACATAGAGCAGAGAAAAGAAAAGAATTAACTGGGTAGAAAGGCAAAGTGATCAATTGTAACTATGCAGTGCATTATAATATGATGACTGCAATATACTAAGAGGATAAAAATGTTAATGAAACTGGTTCTTTAAGAAAAGTTTGTGTTTTCTGGTGGTCCAGGACTGGTACATAGTGGTTATCCAAGACCATTCTTCTTGAACCTCTGCTGATGATTGGATTATGTGTGTATAATTGTACTTATAGCGTTCTAAGATCATTTTTGTCCCCTACTTGATTTGCTGTAAGAAGTTAACAAATTCTCCATGTCTTTACATCACTGTGGCTGTGGATAGACAGCTCACTGTCCCATGATTGTGTTTATGTAAGCGGATCTGGGCATTCTTGGAGTGTCAGTGAGCACTACAGTCCCCATAAGATAATTAGCCTTGGGGCCACCTGATTGTATAGTGAACTATGATGACTCTAGAAGAATAATGATTGGATAACTCTTGAGAGACTAATAAGGGAATACAGTCTATGATTGATAGGGGATCTCGTTAGGTGGGTTCCCTCATATTTGGCTAGGTGTTATCAGTCCTATTGCAATATGATCAGGGAAGTGTGGCTGCCTATAACAGAGGAATCATTCAAAGTAAGGTAGTACTTGAAGAGTATAAAAATCCCCTGTAGATTGATAAAGGCACCCAATTGAAAGGGGCACTGTCTGCATCCTTAGCCGAAACACAGCAGAAAAAAAATAGATCAGTGACAATGCAGTGCGGGGTGACTGACAGACATATTTTAGAATTAATCTGGTGAATCGTCCTGAGTGTTTCTGTTTTGTTCTAATCAAGAGAGGAAATGTAATAATGGTTACCATACTTTAGCAGCCAATATATCCACCTGGGAAATATACGTATACAGTAACTAGTAGCGAGGGAATACTTATTGCAGATTTAATTGTCACACTGTGCTACTACAGGGTGTTGTAGGAGAACTCCTTGGTTGGGAAGTCAAAACCAGACATTACACTCTTTTGTCTTAGACGTAAGGTGTATGAATCATAAGCTGTAAATAAAGCGTATAGAAAAATTAATTAATATCCACATGACATTTTATATTGGCAAGTGGATGTATTTCCATAACCCTTGGTAGTATAGTGTTTGGATTGTTATTTGCTTAGTTGTGTATTAAAATTGCATGGGCACAAAGCACTGGTCATCAAAGATGGGAAAAGGTGGATTTAATTCTCCAGTGGTTGAGACTCAATTGTGCTCTATGCTGTTGGTTAATGCCTTCATTGAAGTTTTAGTCAAGGGGACTGTCAACAGTAAGGAGATAAAAAAAACCCCTCAAAGGTACCATCCTTATCCTTGCATGTGATATAGTAGAATGACTAAAATGGATAGAAGCAGTGGATAGATGGGAAATAATATTGAAAAAGTTTTGGATGGGAAAATACCGGAACTTGGAGCAAAAGGAATGGGAGATGGGTATTTCTAATTAGGAAGATTGGCTGACAGACTCGACAAAACTAGAACAAACTAGGATGCAGTTGGATGTTGAACAGCAGCTCTTGAAAAGTGAGCATAAATCAGAAGAAGTAAATTAATTTTTGATAGTAAGTGCCCTTAATGTCCAAATTCCTTGCACCCCCTTCTGTCCCCAACTTATGCAGGTCCCATCGAATGGACCTGCTGGCACTGTGGCCAACAAAACCCACCTAAGCAAATTATTGTATGGTCTGTGGAGCCCCCAGACTAATCAAGAGTATCTCTATTTTCCATAAAGACTACTAGCTATCTGCAATTTCTACTCTAAGTTTAGTTGATGGTCAAGATATACTCGCCAACTCAATTGTATCATGTAAATATACAGACTCTGGTCTCTCAATGAGCTTATTTTACTCACGTCCCAGCTTCTGGATCCTCAATTCTCTCTCCTAACATTTAGAATTCCCCTCCTTGGTGTCCAGGAGGTGTAACACTCTGCGTGGATTAACCTGGCCTCAGGCATTTTACAGACAGGGAGTTACCCTTTGCTCATAAAAGTCTTCTATATGAGGGCAGGGCAGGCACTAGAAATTTAAAATACATCCCATTCAGGCCGGTAGTTTGTACAGAGGATGGAACTCTGTGTTTGGGCAAAACAGGATAAAAAGCAAGACATTTTGCAAACTGAAGTAGAGAACATGCCTCTGTATCAAAACAGGCAAGGCTGGACTTTGGGTGTCAACATAATGATGATTATGACCTCCAATTCTTATTCCATTGCTGTATGACCTATAGTCCAGACTATGGTGAGCACCAGTTGCCTAGATTGGTGCAGTATGCAAATGGTTGACCTGAAGGGAATAGCCTGGGAGCTGAATTAGAGACCATGGCAAAGAAAAGGGTTAACCTGGCTCCCATGCAGCTTAAGACATTTTCTCAAAGGGTAAAAAAAGCTGTCCCATTATGGAGTACTGTATGGTAATGCCCCTAAGACAGAACTGTATTTTTCCCAACAGCTGCAGGCCTCTCGCTCAATATATCCATGAGTTACATAAAGATCTAATCTTAACTGATAACCATGTTCTTTACTCTGTCTCAGAACCTAACTGCCTCCATTGCACCCATGGTCTAGCACCAAAGGACTGGGTTGTCTTTACTTTCCTCTGCTTGCTAGTAGATGGCTATAAAAACAGGCCTATCCATCTGGGAATCCAGGAGAGAAGAAGAGCTGCTGCCATTTTCACAATTAGTCACGCCAAATTTTTAAGATAAGGTTGTACTCATAACCAGAACCCTCCCACAACAATCTGTTTCACTAAATAACTACATCTCCCAAAGGCACAGGGCCAAAAAAAAAAATCTTCCTGCAAAGATAATTCCAAGACATTTTTGGAGGAACATGGGATATTTGCCTACTCTTCAGGAGTTCAGAAGGTCCTTTTCTTTTACTGGAGATTCTATAACATTGGGGAAAAGTTGCCAAGTATTCTGCACCTACAATAAACCTCAATTTCGCTCAACTATCGTGACGGAAATCCTCTGCACACACTGCCAGTGCTTTCACATTCTATTACTTCATATTATAGCCAAGGCCACAAGTCATCACTCATTGATCCTTTTTTCGTTAAAGTAATTACAGCACTTTCAGATGGAAAACCAGCCCTATATTAAAAATGTGGAATCATGGAAATGTAAAAATCTACTTATAATAATCTAGCTTCTGATTGCCACAGAAGAAATAGGTGTTGTAAGCTTTTAGGATAGTGACTATCTGAATGCACAAGCTGTAATTAGACATCTCAATTTCAAAAAAGCACATGCATTAAACAATACTAATAGCTAGGTGCTTAATGGATCTAGCCCCACTGCTTGTATAAAGCAGAAATAAAAGGTGTATTAAATGACAAGCTTTCTCAGTGCTGTTGTAATTAATTGTACTCTGCACTTAAAGCTAATTTACTAAGAATGATAGAACCTAAAACTGTATTGTCTAAACTAGACATATGAAGCTCCAGTCCGGAGGTCTTTTATTTTAATGTAGATTAACATAATTAATATTTTTCGGAAAGTTTACTTAGTATAAACCTTATTCTATGGGCTTCTTCTAAGCCACTGTAAAGCCAGGTGAAGACAATGGGGACAATTCATCAAGACTGGTGTAGCACACAATCGCACTTTGCCAGTCTTGCAAAAATAGAAGGCACCAAATTCATTAAGAGGTACAGTGAATTTGGAAGCTCTAGTAGGTGGCGTGCACCTCTGTGTGCTGTGCCAAAAATAGTACTCCAGTCAATGACTTTAGTACCATTTCTGCATATAAAGAGTTGGCATTGTTTATAAATTTGATGCTCCCACTTTGGCAAATCTGCATTAAACTGGCTTAAAAACTGTAAAAGTGGTTACATTTATAAAAAATAAACCTGTAAAAGTCGTAAAACGTTTGCTCATTTCCATTGCACTAAAATTTCACAACTTTTCAAATATTTTACTCCAGTTTTCAGGAGTAAATGTTTTCATGAATTGGCCCCATAACTAATAATAAGTGTTATCATTTTTTATTCCTAATGACAAGGTTTCTTTATTTATTGTCTAATATCATGTAAACTGTACAATTTCTTCATGAGTTATAATTTCGATGCCTTACTTCACCTTCTTATTCTTTAGAAGACATTTTTAAACTGAATCACCACTTTTGTGGAACTTCAACAGATTTTACTCTGAGTATTTTAGGTCCTTGATTTTTTTTTTTTTAAATTAGTAGGGAGAACAATATGCTATTCTTGTCTAAATATGTCTAAAGGGGATGTCTGAGGAGAGAGAGATCTTTAATGCAAGAATTTTTTTACAAAAAAAACATCAATATTCACCTCCTGCTGCTGTTCCAATACTGTCCAGTTCTCTCCTGGTGATTTGATTGGCTGTTGAGGGCCACCATTGCAGCCATTGATTGGCTGCAGTGGTCACTCATGGATTCCTATGAAGTGACATCAATGCTGTAGCTGGACATACACACCAGTGGGAGAACAAACAAGAATGAGATAGGGCTATTGGTAAGGTCAGTATTGCTTAAGTTGTTCATTCATTTCTAGGTTTATTGTCACGTTTACGCTATATACAACCAAAAGACTAATACTCATTTTAATGCAATCAAACACAAATGGCTATTTACAGTAATTTTACATTATCCATTATTACTCTCGTTAGTACAGAGTTTCAGTGTCTTTTACATTATTTTTCTGTAAAAGATGAAGTAAATTGTTACCAATTTGATACGTTTTTTTAAAAAAAATCTGTTGGTGACCATAGCAGCTAAATTAAGCCCCTTCAAAAACCGCCATATGTGTCTCTACAAACAATTTCTTCTCATATTGCTTCCTGACTTTAAGTCCAAAGCTGAACATTATGATTTCCTGGAATATGATGTCCTTAAAGAGGTGGTCTGAAGTCCAAAGTAATTTTCTTTCTAAATCATTATCTATTTAGCAACATAATCTAAACTATTTTTAATACACTTGAAATTAAAATTCCCTGTCCTTCCCAAACTACAATATCTAATTGCTTTTCAGTTTTTTTTCCACTTACTTTTTAAGAAGCTACAGTGCATTTGAGTATCCATGGGTAAGCTGGAATACTCAAACAAAGCATCATCAGCGGGGCAGAAGCTTCAGTCATTGTTGCAGCCCCTGCCTCTTCCCTGAAATGAAGCATCATCAGAGATGCTTGTTTAAGGGGCTGAACAATTCCTAGTGCAGTCTTCACAGTGACATCACATAAGGGGGCAGCGCTAGTCTCTGCATGCTGGGTATTCTGACAATGCTCTTTGCTGGCTCTTTACTGCAACAGAGCGCAAGCTGTTATTGTGCACATTGCCCTAGAACTAGCCCAACCCCTGAAACAAGCATCACTGATGGTGCTTCGATTCAGGGAGGGCACCGTGTCTTTGGCACTGATCACAGCCTCTGGAGGGCAGCCTTATGTTTTATTAGAGGTTTGGCATCAAATAAACAGGGATTTAAAATGAAAATGAATTTAGACTTCGAACCATCCCTTTAAATAGCAGATGTATCTTTGTCCGAGTGCAGTTTTGTGTGCTTGTACAAACCATGAAGGGGTGCATAGGCTGCTTGCTATTATATCCACTATTCTCAACAAAAGTACACACTACAATTTATTCCTGTGTACAAAATTACTGGTAAACAAGCATATAGACTCACTCATAAGCTAACATTGCTATGTGTTCTGTCTGTAAGCAGACCACTGCACATGTGGACAGCACAATAACAGAAAATACGCATCTCTGAACCTAGTCTTAAGCCTGCTTTACACGTTGCAATTTCGCATACGATTTCGTATGCGATTTGCAACGCCCCCATCGTATGTGTGACACGTTCAATTTGTTTAACGTGCCGCACATACGAGTAACCCCTGTCACACGTACTTACCCGTCCATACGACCTCGCTGTGGGCGGCGAACGTCCACTTCCTGGAGTGGGAGGGACGTTCGGCGTCACAGCGACGTCACACGGCAGCCGGCCAATAGAAGCGGATTGGCAGAGCTAAGCAGGACGTAAACATCCCGCCCACCTCCTTCCTTCCGCATTGTGGGCCGGGAGCCACAGGACGCTGGTAAGATCTGTTCATCATTCCCGGGGTGTCACACACTGCAATGTGTGCTACCCCGGGTACGATGAACAATCTAACGTGCAATTCTAGAGATAGGTACGATGTGTATGCGATGAACGTTTTAACGTTCAATCGCAATCGCACGTACCTGTCACACAATGCAATGTACTTACAATGCCGGATGTGCGTCACTAACAACGTGACCCCGCCGACACATTGTAAGATACATTGCAACGTGTAAAGCGGGCTTAAGTGTCACAAAGTCGTAAGAAAATAAATTAGGCATTATAAATGAGCGGATTGTTTGAAATTTGAATTTGCTGTAGAAAAAAAAATATTGCTTGCCTGTCTTACAATGCAGAAAGCATACTTGTTTGTGACACACAAGCATTGGATTCAGGATTTTATTTTAGGGAATTAATATTGTCCATCTTCTTACTTGATATTTGTGAAGAATAAAAGATTTTCACATGTTGCAGTTACTGCAGTTCAATTCACAGTCACACTGAGTGAATAAACAGGTACAGCCCTTCCATATATATGACTTGAATATTTGGATTATTATTCACAGATTGAGAATAGCACTTACATTTCTATGTTTAAGCACTGCAGTAGTACACCCCCAATCAGATTAGGCCTTTTTGTGTCTGCTTGTGTAATAAGCTGTTGCCTGATGTCACTAGCCCACTCTATGAACCTACAGCAGATTGTATTTTTGGGGACTGATCCTCACAAATAGAATACATTCGTAGAGACTAGTGAATTTCAGGAAATTCAAATCAAAGTTGATCCTACGATAAAAATTACAGACCTTCTCCATTGTTTGTAGGTGAGAAAACTTGCAAAATCAGCAGCGTATCAAATACTTATTTTACCCAGTGTATATACAGTACAGACCAAAAGTTTGGACACACCTTCTCAATCAAAGAGGTTTTTTTTTATTTTCATGACTGTGAAAATTGTAGATTCACATTGAAGGCATCAAAACTATGAATTAACACATGTGGAATGAAATACTTAACAAAAAAGTGTGAAACAACTGAAATAATGTCTTATATCTAGGTTCTTCAAAGTAGCCACCTTTGCTTTGATTACTGCTCTGCACACTCTTGGCATTCTCTTGATGAGCTTCACGAGGTAGTCACTGGAAATGGTTTTCACTTCACAGGTGTGCCCTGTCAGGTTTAATAAGTGGGATTTCTTGCCTTATAAATGGGGTTGGGACCATCAGTTATGTTGTGCAGAAGTCTGGTGGATACACAGCTGATAGTCCTACTGAATAGACTGTTAGAATTTGTATTATGGCAAGAAAAAAAGCAGCCAAGTAAAGAAAAACAAGTGGCCATCATTACTTAAAGAAATGAAGGTCAGTAATTCCGAAAAATTGGGAAAACTTTCAAAGTGTCCCCAACTGCAGTGGCAAAAAGCATCAAACACTACAAAGAACCTGGCTCACTTGAGGACCGCCCCAGGAAAGGAAGACGGTTTACGTGTGTCCTGCGTATATTAATTGTCTCAAGCTCTGTGTTACATCCCCATCGGAGTCCGCTCCAGTTACTACTGTTTTGATCACCAGGCGACGCCGTGTTCCTGCCGTGAATAGTGCTGATGATGGGAGAGGAGTCAATTCCAGTGGCGCAGGTGGGTGCAGGCTCTGCTCATCCACTGGGCTGGGTTTACTTGGAATCTGCAGTACCACTGGCTGACTGTAGGTGGTGTGTCTTCCAGCTGAAGTTACCATTATTCAGCTACAACCAATGGAAAGACACCACACCCTTTTTATTTCCCCTCCTGTCTGCTGACCACTGCCAGAAATAGTTCTGTATCCCTGGTTCCTGTCCCACCCTGCTCTGTTTAGTTATTCTGGTGTTCTGACTTCTGCTTGTTTCCTGACTACCCTCCTGCCTGCTGTTTATGTACCTCGCTGCCCGATCCAGATTATATCTCTGCTTTTTTTTCTGATTACATCCTTGCCTGCGTGATTCTGTCCCTGTTTTACATTTCTCAGTTCGACACTGCCTTACTACTACTCTCATCAGACTGCAGCCTTTCACAGGTAGTGATCACCGGGGTCCTGTGTAATTCCAAATTCCTGTATAGGGGTTAAAGGGTTTCAGGGTTCTAGGGGTCCTGCTTGGTGAGTGGCTTTCCTCTAGCCTGTCCATTACAGCCCATCTGAGTCTGTGGATCCAGGCAGGTGTTACACTCTGTACATTCTTAACTTTTTTCAATAAATTTGCTAAAAATTTATAGTGCTATCTGGACTTCCTGAGTGTTTGCTGCATCCAATCCTAATTTCTTCATTGCCAAGGACATTCTCCCAGTTCAGGATCCGTGCACCATAGTGGGAAACAGGAGGACTCATTCTGATCAAAGCTCAGACAGGTGAGCTAGTCTATATACTGCTTGTGCTATAATATATATATATAAATATATATATATATATATATATATATATATATATATATATATATATTATATATTATATATATATATATATATATATATATATATATATATATATATATATATTATATATTATATATATATATGTACAACGTGTGCAGAATTATAGGGCAAGTTGTATTTTAGAGGATTTTTTTTATTATTGATCAACAACTATGTTCTCAATCAACCCAAAATATCAAAGCTTAATATTTTTCGAAGTTGGAGTGGGTTTTTTTAGATTTGGATATTTTAGGAGGATATCTGTTTGTGCATGCAACTATTACTGTGCAGAATTATTAGGCAACTTAATAAAAAATAAATATATTCCCATCTCAATTGATAATTTTCACCAGGTAAACCAATATAACTGCACAAAATTTAGAAATAAACATTTCTTACATGCAAAAACAAAACCCCAAAAAATTAGTGGCTAATATAGCCACCTTTCTTTATGATGACACTCAACAGCCTACCATCCATAGATTCTGTCAGTTGCTTGATCTGTTTACGATCAACATTGCGTGCAGCAGCCACTACAGCCTCCCAGACACTGTTCTGAGAGGTGTACTGTTTTCGCTCCCTGTAGATCTCACATTTTATGAGGGACCACAGGTTTTCTATGGGGTTCAGATCAGGTGAACAAGGGGGCCATGTCATTATATTTTCATCTTTTAGTCCTTTACTGGCCAGCCACGCTGTGGAGTAGTTGGATGCATGTGATGGAGCATTGTCCTGCATGAAAATCATGTTTTTTTTTAACTATACCAACTTATTCCTGTACCACTGCTTGAGCAAGTTGTGTTCCAGAAACTGACAGCAGGTCTGGGAGTTGAGCTTCACTCCATCCTCAACATGAAAAGGTCCCACAAGTTCATCTTTGTTGATACCAGCCCATAACAGTACCCCACCTCCACCTTGCTGGCGTCTGAGTCAGAGTGGAGCTCTCTGCCCTTTACTGATCCAGCCTCTGGCCCATCCATCCATCACTCTCATTTCATCAGTTCATAAAACCTTTGAAAAATCAGTCTTAAGATATTTCTTAGCCCAGTCTTGACATTTTATCTTATGTTTCTTGTTCAAAGGTGATGGTTTTTCAGCCTTCCTTACCTTGGCCATGCCCCTGAGTATGGCACACCTTGTGCTTTTTGATACCAGTAACGTTGCAGCTCTGAAATATGGCCAAACTGGTGGCAAATGACATCTTGGCAGCTTCACGCTTGATTTTCCTCAATTCATGGGCAGTTATTTTGTGCCTTTTTTGCCCAACACGCTTCTTGCGACCCTGTTGGCTATTTGCCGTGAAACGCTTGATTGTTCGGTGATCACGCTTCAAAAGTATGGCAATTTCAAGACTGCTGCTTCCCTCTGCAAGACATCTCACAATTTTGGACTTTTCAGAGCTCGTCAAATCTCTCTTCTGATCCATTTTGCCAAAGGAAAGGAAGTTGCCTAATAATTAAGCACACCTTATATAGGGTGTTGATGTCATTACACCACACCCCTCCTCATTACAGAGATGCACATAACCTGATTTACTTAATTGGTAGTTGGCTCTCAAGTCTATACAGCTTGGACTAGGACAACATGTATAAAAAGTATCATGTGATCAAAATACTCATTTGCTTAATAATTCTGCACACTGCGTATATAAAAAAATGAGAGCAGCACAAAAATCTTTTTCAAGACTATGGACGCAGGGCCTATCCAGTAACTATTCCATTGAAGACAAAGAAAAAGTAATCACGGAGGCAGTACTCTACATTTTGCACCGACCTTTATTGGCCCATAAGGTGATATGCATATGTTTATATATCATTAAGCACTAGAGCACTTTTGTGCAATATACACATTATCACATTATGAAATATATGCACTCAGTAAAAGTATAATGGCAGCATTATGGGATCTGTTTGACAATAAAAGCACTGATTGTAAAGATCTAGTATTAATTGCATATTATGTGTTTATTAAGTGTAAATTGTATTTTGAGATTATCTTGCTATATAAACTTCCTGTTTATACCTATGCACTGCTTGAACAATTAATCTTGGGAATGGACATGGGCCAATAAAGGTCCGCTTATATTGCAATGATGGAGTGCTGCTTTCCCTAGTACTTATTATATATATATATACAGTAGATATACTGTATATATCTATATCTTATCTATAATATATATATATATATATATATATATATATATATATATACCTACCTATCTATAGATATATATATATATATATACACAGTATATTTCTGAATGAAAAGCTAAAATTATAAGGACTATGCATATTGATAGGCATAAATGAAGCACAATTAACTATTCCAATATCTTTCGAGTGAAGCTGCTGGGAAGTCTCCAGTAAATTATACAGATTTCTATTTTATTTTTTAATTTATTGTTAAAATTATCATTTAGCACTATATTACGTGGAACTGTATTAGCTATTCCCATTGACTTGATTCCTCATTAATTCTTCTCACACCACTTTCCTAGTGACATTTGAACTTTTTTTCATTACATAAAACCGATCTTAAAATGACATTTCTGAGGAACAATCAGAGATACTAACATTTTATATTAAAAATTCAATCTGTGAAAAGTTAAATGCATTCAGGTTTAAGCAATGATTTTAGTTAATGTTTTCCATATGGCATAATTTAAATTTTACAGATTTTTTCTTGTCTGCTATGTGTTAGGTTAGAACAGAAATTACAGCACATTAAATGCTGACATGCAGCAGCCTTCTTCTATCAATGTGAAGAAATAGTGAATAGAAGGATAGAGCTTTAAATAATCCCAGAGAAGCAATCTGACTTGTTAACAATATACATATATAGGTGACCTATGTTATTACTATACTAATCAGTATTAGATACCACCTACTACAGTCATCAGCGTAGAGATGGTAGTGAAAGCTATATTTTATGATTGTTCATAATACTATTAAATGATAAAGCCCCATCTTTAATATATAATCATAACTATAAATTACATTTTCCTAAATTCTTATAATATCTCCCAATAAAACCGACTCTTCAATATCACTGTGCAACACGGAATTAGTTTTAGTCAGTGTCAGATTTAGATCTTAGTAGTCTGATAGAGTATTAAAAAAGGGACACCATAACATCATTATTTGTGCAAATAATAAATAATAAATAACATACACTAAAATGGCCAGATCTACCTATATATGCGGGCTAGGCTGGCCGTCTAATATGGGGGGGCTTCCGAATTCTTGCCCAACAGATGAAGATGTGGAAGGTAAGAGTTGGGCAGTTGGAATTTGAATGACAAACATTTTTATTTAGGAGATAAGAACCAACTTTCAGGAGTGACTTTCTCCACTCCCTGCATTGAAAACACATGAATGCTAGGTAGGTCTTGGTTAGAGATGGGAAAACCGTCAGATATTCAAGTTTGGCGGGTTCAACTGGATTTTTTAAAAAAAATCCGGTTCGGAACTGGACTTGAACCCAAACATCTGCCCGGACGCCAATCCCCATATAAGTCTATGGGGATCTGAACATTGTGCTGTAAAATGGTGGTAGAAAGGGCTAAGGGGATTAGAAAAAGACCATTATACTTAGTCTCTTGTGCAGCTGTAACACTACTTCTGGGGCTGCTCATTAACCCTTATATATGTGTACTCATAGAAGTGCTACTCTAAGCGCGAAACGGTAGCCGTTATCCTTGCCCTCCGCCTCCTCTCCCTACCTATTCTTGTTTTTATGAAATAAAGGACCTCATATTTCATTTTGGTGAGTGCCTTTTCTCCTTCTAATTTGTGAATTAACCCTCATACATGTTCCCTGCTTCCTCTGCCCAACGGTAGTCCCGACATTTGTGATGTCAGAAAGCGTCCCCACTTTGTGTGACAGCATCTGTGATTGATTGGAATCACACACACTGTTTGCATACCTATAGTGTACAAATAAATAGATAAATAAATTGGCATGGGGCATTGTTGTACCCAGTGCACATAAAACAGATGGCTATAGACTGCAGGCCTCAGCCATGTAGTTATCTCATTCGTGTATCAAATTTAGAGTGACCCTATGCAGATTTTAAATTTATGTAAAAAAATATTTTTAAAAAACGGTGTGTGGTTGTACCCAGTTTTGATACCCAGCCATAATAGAGCTGAGGGCTAATATTCTTAGGTTGGAGTTACCCATGGTTATTGGGCCCACAGCTTAAAAATAGCAGCATACAGCCTCCCATAATTGTTGCATCAATTAGATGCGTCAATTCTGGCACTTTACCCTGCTCATTCCAATTACCCTGGTGCGGTGGCAATTGAGGTAATATAAGTAGTTAATGACAGCTCAAAGCTGCCACTAAGCCCTAGATTAGTAATGGGAGTTGTCTATGAGACCCCCCCATTACTAATACTGTAAGTGAAAATAAATAAACACAAACACTGAAAAAAATTCTTTATTTTAAATAGAATACCTAAACACATCCAATTTATCAACCTCAAACCCATATTTCCAACGTAATCCACACGAGGTCCCAAGTTGGTCCTGGCTCTACATACTAAAGTCACACAGAACATAGCACAGAACATGATCGCACCCTGTGGCTTCAGGCAGAGACTGACTGAGCCGCAGCTGTAAGCAGTGACGTCATTGTTTATCTGCAGTTACAGCTGGAGGTTCCCATGGTACCCCACCTGTGACCGCAGGTAAAGTTACTTCAGGTGATCTCATTCAATTTAATGAAACCTGCAAAACTTAGCAGAAAACCGCATTTTTTTGCCAAGAGATGCAGATATGATGCTGAAATTTATACCCCAAATTCCTGCACCAATATTGCATCTCCTGGCAAATAACGCATCAAAACGCAATGCAGTTTCGATGTGATATTTTGCCAGATGCGGATTTGGTGCTGAAATTTATATACCAAATTTCTGCACCAAATCTGCATCTTCTGGCAAAAACCACATCTAAACGCGATATTGATGCATTTTTTTCTCCAGAAAATGCAGATTTGGTGCAGTAAGTTGTTAAATAAATTTCAGCACCAAATCTGCCTCTCCTAACAAAATATTGTATCAAAACCGCATCGCATTGTGATACTTTTTTTTGCAAGATGATTCTGATTAGTGCAGGAATTTGGTGCAAAAATCTGCTGCAGACATTTCAGCATTAAATTTGCATCTCCTGGCAGAAAACCACATTGAAACGGCGTCAAATTCTTTTTTGCACGCTGTTTTGCCAAGAGATGCAGATTTGGTGCTAAAATTTATGCCCCAATTCCTGCACCAAATCTGCATGTCCTGGCAAAAAATCCCATCAAAATAGGATGTGGTTTTGATGGGATTTTTTTGCCAGGAGATGCAGTTTTAGTGCTGAAATTTATGCACTAAATTCCTGCACCAAATCTGCATCTTCTTTCAAACAAACCCACATCATTATCGCATCAAAATCGCATCATATTAGATGTGTTATTTGCCAGAAGATGCAGATTTGGTGCAGAAATTTGGTATATAAATTTCAGCACCAAATCTGCATCTCCTGGTAAAATATCACATCAAAACTGCATTGCATTTTGATGCGTTATTTGAAGGGAGATGCAATATTGGTGCAGGAATTTGGGGTATAAATTTCAGCATCATATCTGCATCTCTTGGCAAAAAAAATGTGGTTTTCTGCCAGGATTTGCAGTTCCTTTAACTGAATGACATCACCTGAGGTGAGGTCAGTGAGTTTAATGAGGTCACCTGAGGTCACTTTACCTGCGGTCACAGGTGGGGTACTGTGGGAACCTCCAGCTGTGACTGCAGATAAACAATGATGTCACTGCTTACAGCTTCCGCTTAGTCAGTCTCTGCCTGAAGCCATAGCAGGCGAACATGTTCTGTGCCCGCACACTGTGACTTTAGTATGTAGCAGACCTAGGCTCATCGTGGGACCTCATGTGTATTACATCAGAAATGGGTGCATGGGGTTGATACATTGGAGAAAGAGAGAGCTTTTTATATTTTATTTCAAATAAAGGATTTTTTGATGGTGGTGTTTAGTTCTTTTCACTTACAGTATTAGTAATTGGGGGTCTCATAGACACCTCCCATTACTACTCTATGGCTTCGTGGCAGCTGTGAGCTGTAATTTACACCTTATATTACCCCGATTGCTACCACACAAGGGCAAATCAGGATAAGCCGGGTAAAATGCCAGGATTGGATGTGACAATTCTTGATGGCTGCTATTTTTAAGCTGGGGGCCCAATTTACCATACGCTTCCCCAGCATGAGAATACCAGACCCCAACTGTCAACTTTATCATTGCTGGGTATCAAAATTTGGGGGCACCGCACGCTGATTTTTAAAAAAATACTTATTTAAATAATTTAAAAAAACCAGCATAGGGTTCTTTTTATGTTGATACAAAGTCAAGATAAGCAGAAGGCTGGGGGCACCAGCCTGTATCTGTATGCTTTATCTGCGCTGATTATAATAATATGGGGGAACCCTACGTCAATTTATTTATTTATTTTTACAATATAGGTGCGCAGACAACATGTGTGATTCCAACCAATTACAGATGCTGTCACACAGGGTGGGACCACGGACAAAAAGAAAGATTGGTATCCGCTCACCTGTAGCCAAAGGAGGGGTCACCATATCCAGGACTCATGCAAGGGGAAGGGTATACTGGCAATCCAGATTGTAGACAGAGGGTAATCCAGCAACAAAGTCCGAGGGATATTAAAATCCAAAAATGTATTAAATCAAATTAAAATCCATATAACAAAAGGTCCAAACAGGGTATAAACAACTGTCAGAGAGACAGGGTGGGACCACGGTCTGACTGCAAAGAATCACTGGACTGGCGTTGGGTAGGGGAAGCAATGAATATGTATGAGAGTTAGTTACTGGACCCGGAAGTAGTGTTACAGCAGCATGGGAGACTTGGTAAGTAAAATGGACCTGCTTTGTTCCCTACTTTCTTTCTTTTTCCTTTATTTTCTTTTTTTATTTATCCTGGTGGCTGAATCCGAACGGTTACATGGAGTTCCCTGAGAACTCAGTGTTTTGATTCCATGCCTGGACACCAGGTATCTGGTACGGACCCCGAACTTCACAGTTCCGGTTCGCCCATCACTAGTTCTAGTGTATGCAAAAGTCTGGAGAGAGTGTGTGGCTGACAGCTCTCTAATGGGGTCTTAAGACTGTACCATGCAAAATTAATAATTTGTAGCAAGTGGAAACAATGAAGTAGGCTGTTCCATCAACTCTCATGAACTTTATATTTAACTCATGACTGTCCATTGTTTCCTGGAGACTTTTCTAGCCATAGACCTCCAGCACTGACATATCTAGTCCGGATAGCAAAGTACATTTCACATAATTAAAACATATTTATAAGCTTACATATTTAGAGTGGGTTTTTTTTGCTATTGATTTTTTTTTTTTAGTGTTGGCTGTAATGTTTTTTCTATTAGTTTAGCACCAATATATTACTTTGACTAGTGATTCCACCTTAGCTGTATTTTCTATTTCATGTTTGATGTGGTTATAAAGAACCTTGGCAGCAAGTCTACGATCATACAGAAAAATATTTCGGGGTTTTTTTTTAGAATGTATCTGTTGGCTACATTTGTTAACAACATCAGAAAATGACATTCAAAAATTGTTAGAAACCATCAAGAGTCACTAGTCATTGTATAGAAATACTATAAATAGATCTATAACTGACCACGTGGGCATCAGCTGATGAATGGGACTTGTTGGCCATAACAACCAAACATAGCTCAGCTTTACTTTTTTAATTGCTCTTAAAACCTAAATTTACAAGGTTCGGCAACTTGACAGGCTCATTGTCCTGAATCTTAACATATCAAAGCCTTTAACTGTCCTTAAAACATAGATGTAACATTCAGAGGTCTCCAAGGAATGTGTTAAACCCTCTTCAAGATCGTTAACACAGAAGCAGCCTTAGACCTCATTCACACACCAGTATTTTTAATCAATATTTCATTAGTATTTATATGCCAAAACCAGAAGTGTCTCCAAACCACATAACAGGTGTCAATCTTTCAGTTATAGTCTTTCTCTGCAACTTCCACTTCTGGCTTTGGCGTACAAACTGAGGCAAAAATACTGATGTGTGAATGAGGCCATAGTAGTGTTAAAGTAACCTCACCATGGAAAGTGATAGTAATCCAGTGGTAAGCAACTGACTATGAAATAACACAGTGAACTGACAGACGTTTTATGTCTTTTAAAATAAAAAATGGTTAATAAGTTATCCGTCTGAGTTATTTTTGATCAGGCAGACCATTCTGTGCAGAACTCTGACTCAAACTGATATTGTTGCTGTTAGAGGTAACATCGTCAAGCTGTAACTGAGACAAGTGATGTGTCATATATCCATATATTTCATAACACTATGCCCACTAATATTCTTATCGTAGGCAAAAGAGGCCAATTACG
Source organism: Anomaloglossus baeobatrachus (assembly GCF_048569485.1). Lineage (NCBI taxonomy): Eukaryota > Metazoa > Chordata > Amphibia > Anura > Aromobatidae > Anomaloglossus > Anomaloglossus baeobatrachus. The sequence continues at coordinate 827,047,155 of NC_134353.1, read as the reverse complement.
TTTGATAATGCTGCCAATACCAGTGGTGATGGTTGTACGTTTCACAGAAACAAAAGGCAACAATGTTTACCTGCCCAGGCCATAGGAACAAATGCACTCACAGGATGCAGCAAAACCCACTAATAAAGATGGAGGCAGCAGGTGCAAAACACTGATGGAGCAACCACTCACATGCTGCCAATCCTGTTTGTGCATTTGTTCCTATGGCCTGGGCAGGTAAACATTGTTGCCCTTTGTTTCTGTGAATTTTTTCCTCTTTTTGTGGTTCATTTGTGTAGGTGGTAAATTGTTCTTAATTATACCCGACATATGGTTCCTTTGTTTGGTAAATCAAGAGAAATTAGCTATTGCCTCATGTCATACTAATCAGAGTCCTATTGTGTGAAAATGTGGATTGCCTCAGCCATTCTGACTACATAAATCAGAGGGAAATTATGTAGTTGGATTGACAAATGAGAGAACAGCCATCTCCCACCAATCCTATAAGACCAAATACCCTGAGATGAAAACTGAGGTGTCTTGCTTCTTTCACTAGGTCATATTCTAGAGGAATTCAGTCTAAGATCCATGGTTCCAGTTGGAAGATCACAAAACTGCTTCATTTCATTTATATTCAAGAGAATATCAGCGTAGGAACTATGGTTCCAGCTGGAGGATGACAGAACTGCTTCCCTTCATTTATATTCTACAGGACTTCAGTCTAAGATCCATGATTCCAGCTGGAGGATCACAAAACTGCTTCACTTCTATCTTTCTAGAGGACTTTAGCCTAGAAACCATGGTTACAGTTGAAGGATCACAAAACTGATTCACTGCTCAAAGCTGAGCCCATTATTTTGTTTGCAGAAACTAGGTTGGGACAATCCAGTCGCCTCGGTACATATCTTTCTGTGCTGGGTCAGCTTCCTAAGCTTGCTGCTATCTCCTCTAATTGGGTGCCATCCAAAAGTGGGGTGCTGATGACTGGGATAGTTGGCCCTGGAAGTCCCAAAGTAATGAAGATTCTAATTCCTGGTGGGCCAGCAGAAGGGTGAGTGTCTGTTGCTTGTATCATCTTGTGTTCTTCCTGGGAATGTAAAATATGTTTTTGCCTGTTGGTAAAACAATAAAGTCTTACTAATATGTGGTTCCCTCACCCCGTGTTGTCTGAGTAGTGTTCTGCCCATAGGGAAGGAATGCACGCTTTCTATTGGATGAGCCCTAATCCATGTGGTCGTCCTGAAGACAGCCACGCCAGTGAATTAGATAATCCACTGACCTAGTGTCTTCACAGTATTTTTTTTACGCTATTTTATTCATTGCTTTTGCCACTGTTTATTTTATCACACATATTCAACAACTTGTATAATTAACTGACAATCTTTTTAACCTCGATTTATTTAACCCTTGCCAAAAAGAATGTAGCAATAAATACTAGGTTGTTAGGTACACAAATTGAAAACAAAATGTGGCAAATGTGTAACTGTAAAGAAGCAGAACAAATGCTTGCCAGGCAGCTACACTATATAACAGATCAATCACCCTGAGTTTGGCCTCCACCTTTCAATTCAATTTCTTAATTGTTTGCAGACTTCTACACTAATCCTCTTTAGTGCTTTAATTGTACAACATATTACTACTGGTATATGGAGTATTTGTCCATTTTTTTACGGCTTTTTCTTCTAAGTCTTTTCCTGAACTGTGAGGTATGATGCCCTAAATCACCCTAAAATGGCTAGTGTATTCGTTGCCTCAGCTTTTATACAGACTAGCATAGTCCATCTTAATTAGCTGGGTTATGCCATGTGATGGGGTAGCTTCCAGGTATTATGGGTAGCCCTGCTCTGTCACATGTAAAGTCATGTAAGGTTTCTGTGGCTGATGGGGGATTTTCACAAATCAAAAAAGTTTGAATTCACCAAAACCTTTGAATTTCATAACATTCAACATGCATTTTATTCACATCAAACCTTTTCCCCCATCTCTAATATCTATTTTCTTTAAAGGGAATCTGTCAGCAAGTGTTTGCTACTTCATTTGAAAGCAGCATGATGTAGGCAAAGAGGCCCTGAGTTCAATGATGTATCACTTAGATTAATGGTTGCAGCCGTTCTGAAACAGTAATAGATTTTAGATATTGCATGTAGTAGTGGTCTGGGAGCTGCCCTTGCCAGAAGCTGCTAATCATAGAAGGTTTCTGCTGAGACCCACAAATGATAAAGATAACAGGCTTAAGCTAACATAGCAGGTAAACAAAAAAAGACTGTCAGATAACAGATGCAAGGCTGAAGTCTCTGTTTTAACACTTGCAGCATGCTGTCTTCACATTACATTGCAGAAATCTGCTGACAGAGTCCCTTTAATAGCTATAGAGATGATGGTATTAAAGACAAACAGAAATGGCAAATGAGGAAAAAATGGCAAATAGCACAAATGCAATTAGCATTTGTGTATGATGACATTTTTAAAGTTCAAGCCATGTGTGCACACGTTTGTAACACTTGAAAATGGATAAAAAAAGGGATAAAACTAAAACCAACTGATGGACACCAAAATTGAGAAGAATTTTTTAAGGCTCACTTATCTGCAGTGTTGACTGTTTGCCAATAATTTAATTATTATGCTTTAAATAATATTTCTATATAAATGCCAAGACTGCAAAGCAGAATATATAAAGCACTACGGATATTTGCTGAGGTCAGATTTACATCAAACTGTAGCAGAGGCACTGAATAACTATGCTCACCATATAATGTGCAGTGCATAGTCTTGGTCCCTTTACTCATACCTTGAACATGACACATGTCATCATTTTATAAATTGGCTCTCTTTGTGTTCTGTTCTAGTCCAAAGCTCATGAGACAGAACTGTAAAGAAGCTGTCTGTGAATGGAAGACTCAGATGTGCAAAATTAGTGTGCATGAAATAGATAACAGACTGAAAGAATAAAAGTTTTCACAGATTTGTCCACTTCCTGGGGTTTAGATAATATTGGCAGATGTTAGGTGTAAAAGAAACATCTGCATGCATAATAATGAGTTTTACTAGAATTTAAAATGACAACTGTATCAAGCTCAGATGCTGTTCTGCTTCCCCATTTGTGCCGATTTGCATACAAATTAAATAAAAACAAATATTTGGTTTTCAGAATCACTTGACAAATAATCTGTGGGGGTTTGTCACAACAGGGCTGAATATACTGGCTGTTTGACAGATTATGTTTTGAAAATAATATTTAGTTAGCCATGCTGTTATCAAGCAAAACGAACAATTTCCTTTTGCATTTGGAAACAGAAAAAACAAGACAATATCAAATAAATACAATAATATCCATTGTAAACAATCTACAAGAAAGCTATTAAGTGAAACACGAGGCAAACATTTATAGTCGGTTTTTTTTGCTGGTAATTTCTTCTGAAATATTAGATTACTGATGCTTATAACAATATACTGTTTGGATGATGAAATATTTGACATATTTAGGATGTGTTGGAGTATGTAATTCAGATTGTGAAGGTACAAGTATTGTTGAAAATTTGTACATAATTTCCATGACAGTTTTTAACAATGCTCGTTACCTAAAATGAAAACATGTTTCAACTGGTTTAACTGTGTAGTCAAAAATTCATAATGTGTGGGTGAAATTGGACTGTTGGGTGGGTGGGGGGGTAGTTATCTTTGTTTTTTCACATTTGAGGATGGATGAACTATTGCAAGTTCACCGTAAATACCTGCTCCTTCTATGATTAGGATCCCAAGGGACAGTTTAATTAATTAACAGTCTTCTTTGTTAGAATACTGAGCATGGGCAGACATATGATTGGTGCAACCTGTGCAGACACACCGGTATCCAAAATGTAAGGTAGCCCACTACTATCTTCAAGGCAGAGGTAATTGACATGATAGGTTATTGAACTGCAAAAGGCTCATATGTTGTTCTTATACAGGGCCCTTTCCGTCTTTGTCTGCCAGTGAAACTGAGATAGATCCCAGTCACTAAGTAGGACCACCCTGTCACGGTCGGGGATAAATGCTATACTGGCCGTATAGGATAACGCAAAGGGATGGGGAAAGGAATGCACCATCACTAGGAAAAGGGGTGAAGTGGTGACCACTGACAGCAACCTGCAGGTCACACCCTCATAGACCTCACCATCCCTATACAGGTTCTGCACCTGTCACCAAGCAGGAATACCTCAACCCTAGGTAAACCCTGACCTGGCTCCTAAGTAGGAATGGAAGTTATGAGCTCTTCGTAAACACCACTATCACTAAAGGAGACACACTAGAACAATGCTGGGAAAACACAACATCAAATCAGCAGAGCCCTGCTAGATAGAAAAAGATAACACTTTTTTGAGCTGTAGCAACCACAGAAGTCTGTAGCAACAGAAGACGACCTGTCCAGAACTCAGCAATGAGGAAACTATAAACTGCACCCAAATGTCCCAGGGTAAGGTTTATAAAGGAAGTCAGAGGCTTGCAACTGAGAAGAAAAACTGGCTGTTTCCCAAGGTCCAAGAGTCTGCTGCTGAAGAAACAGGGAACTGTAAGATAACAACATGTGCTGCCAATCTCTGGGATTTTCTAACACTTGCTGCCACTGGATTGTCAGCCGTCTGTGACACACCCACTGGACTCCTAAGCATGGAAAAAACATAGATTTATATAATCAAAGCACAAGCTATACTGACTCTTCTCCTATAAAGCAACATATTAATCTGTTCTGTTCCTTCCTCTTTAATACTGTATAATGGGACAGTTTCTTTTTGTTATAAACTGACTCAAATACTGTTGAGAAGAAAACAAAAGTAACAATTTGATGCTAATTTGTAAGCTATACAAAAAAAACCCTTAATAGTTAATATTCAAACTAGTTTGACAAACTAAATACTAAGCAATCATAAACAATATCCATTATGAACACCATCACAGAATATTATGTGATCAAAAATTAGGAACACAGAGTAAAGACACACACTATTTTGACACAATAACATAGTTTATACATGAAATCAAATGCTTCTGAGATATCAAAATGAAATCTCACAATCAAACATACTAAGAATGAAGATTACCATTATTGTTACATTATCCTAGTGAAACTCAGCCTAGAAATCAAAACAAACACTAAAATAAAGTTTTAGAACTAAGAAAATCACTTGTTTAACATGACCGCAATAGAAGATAGCTTAAGAGGAAAAGACATACACTGTGATAATATAATTTTTTTTAGAACACATCTTATAAATGGAACACAAAAGGGGAATTCATATGTTTGTATAAACTTCACCAAGTCACATTTGTGCAAAAATGTCACAACTGTTACTTTATGTTTCGACAATTTTCTAAAATGTGGATGGGGCTTAGAGGAGGGAGCATGAGTTTTATAATTTATTTCCGAGATTAGCATAAATTATATATATATATATATAAAAAAAAAATCTATGCCAGTTTATATAGACACCAAAGATATACTAAAGTTATTAAGCTTTAAATCTTTCTGTGATGTGCTCTTGTTCAAGACAGGTGAATGAACCACCAGTCTTGATAATTCCATCAACGTCTATTATGTCTACAATAAAACTTAATCCAAAAGGAACCAGAAAAGTGATGTTGTTGCCTTTGTGCGTCTGGAAATTATGAAATAGCCAATGCGTAGAAATTGTATAAAGGTGGTTATTTCAACGCATTTCATAGTGCTCCTTACGTCTTCATCAGGACAGCCACCAAGTAATTTGTGGCTCTCCTGATGAAGAAGTGAAGACTGTATAAAGATGGTTTATTCAACGCATTTCAAAGTGCTCCCAACTTCTTCAGCAGGAGACCAACCAAGTACTTTCTGGTTTCTGGATGTCTCTCAGCCTTAAATTTTGTGGTATCTACAGCAGCTACTTGTAGGCTTTATTCAGGGTTCTGTGAGGCACAACCACACCAGGGGAGCGACCATCCCACCGTAATTTCTAAATACAAATTCTAAGTAAGACCCTTTATTTTTTCAGTTTTTTCTACATGAAAATTAAACATTTTTAATTAAAAATTAAATAATAGTATTAAGACAAAATCAATAAAGACTTCTAGCAATGTCAGAGTTTTGCTCTTTTTGCTGAAAAGAAGAACTTATTCTAAATGCCAACTCTCCCTCTATCAATACTAAAAGTTTAAGAATTAATACATAAGTTACCAACTCATCTTTGACTAATGTGATAATTTCCAAATAGGGTATTCTTATGCTACATCTTGAGGTACATTACTGTGTTAGTTCTTGGACCAACTGTAGGGATCCTATTGAATTCCAATAGGCAATTCTGATCCACAATTTGGCATTTCTCTTGTATTTTTAATTGCAAATATTGCATTAATAACTCCCATGGGGCACAGTTTCCATGCAGTTTTACTCATATACCGTAGTACAGCATAGACTATTATTAAATGAAAACCTTGAAGCTCTTGAATATGCCCCGTGTATATGTGTTTAGATGATGTGTCTTGTCTGGTTTGTCTGCCACTTTTATTCTATATTAAGTTTTGTCATGGTTTGTCTACTACAGGCTATATTTCTAATAAATCCATTGCTTATTCCATTGCTCTGAGTCCTATATTATGGCGGCCAGTGATAGATCAGTGATATAGTGTGCTGCCCTCTATGTGATGTAGCTTTAGCATGTCTCCCCTTCTATCTCTTACATTAAAGGCCACTTTACACACAGAGATAAATCTTTGGCAGATCTGTGGTTGCAGTGAAATTGTGGTCAATCAGTGCCAGGTTTGTGGCTGTGTACAAATGGAACAATATGTCCATGATTTCACTGCAACCACAGATCTGCCAAAGATTTATCTCTGTGTGTAAAGTGGCCTAAAGTAGAAATGTTTTTGATGTCTAAAGCAACCAATGTCAACTTAGCTTTCATTCTGTATTCTACTCTTAAAAAAATAAAAGCTGTGCTACGATTTGTTACTTTGAATAGCATTCATTACATGAGAGCCCCAACTGCTTCCATCTTTGTACTCGTATGAAGTCAGCACCTTATCAAAGATAGTTAATGTCAAAACATACTGCAATACTGAGTAATTGCATGATAAAGTATAAGAAAACAATGAAAATAAAAAAACAATTAAAAAAAATTAAAATATAAACATTTTAATCACCCCTTGTTCTCTATACAAAAAGAAAGAAATTAAAAAATAAACAAACATGTTTCTGCATGTCTGATCTATTAAATTAGAAAATAATTTAACCTCTTTGATAAACACCATACAATTTTTTTTCTAAATATGAGTATAGTCATTTTTGATCCGAGCAACTCTACCAAAAATGTACCAATATAACTGACACTTTGCAACACAAAAATTGCCCTCGCACATCTCCATCAATGAAAAAATATCAAACTTTTTTAAAACAAGTTTTAGAAACTTTTTTGCTCCACCAATACTGGATATAAGTTTGGTATTGAATGTCCAAAGCTTCAAATCTTCTTGGGAAAAACAAATCGTTGTATGTTGATAGAAAGGTAAAAAAAAGTTATGATTTTTGTAAGGAGAAAATAAGATGAACGAGCAAAAAAAAAAAATTGTTTCATTGAGAAAGAGGTTTATATTGGAGATGATTGGATTGAGCTGCATGAAGCACATGTCATAATTGACCTACTCAGCATACGGCAAGTGTATCAGTAGGGCAGTAAGACAAGACACATTCATCTATACATCACATTAGTTGTCTCCGTAACATCAAGATGATTGCACCTCTGACAGTGACACCATCAGCTTGAGTCTGTGATCTGATCAGTCCACATTTTCTGATGCTATAATACTTATGGTTGTACAGTCTGTTTCTATTCTGCACCCATAGTCCCCTAACACACAGAACTGTGGGAACTAAGGAAATAATACACCAGTGCAACATCTTCCACTTAATTTATTGGAAGAGATGACTGAAAGGTATGGGGCCAGAGGAGATGAATGACCCAATTCTAATTGACAAGTTGTATGACTCTGACACAGGGCAAACCTATAGATGTTGGCAACCATCAGCTGAATTTTAAATGATGAATGGAAAAGATTCTCTGGTCGAAAAGACTTCGGAACCTCAAGGATGCCGAGAATGTGAAGTCGTCAATGGAAGTGGGTGTTCTGTGGTCAGCTCTGGAGAAGATGATGTTGTGACAGATGTTAATGTAAGACGCTCAACAATGCCTTAAAGCTGTGGTGGTTGCTCTGCTTGTGTTCATTCCTATGCGTGGGCATGCCAGGTGTAGGAAATATTTTTCTTGTTGACAGAGGACGAATCTATTGCCTTAAATTTATGGTTCCACATGAGTTTGAAATCATTGAGATTGGATTCATCATTAAATGCTCAGCACCATTCTCACAGAAGTGAAGCATCGGAAAGCAAATTATGTAATTTTGCATTGCTGAGCAGATGTCCCCATAATGTCCAGCACATCCCATTTGGTAGTTTGTACAACAGAGTTGCATATCTCTCTCTTGTGTATCATCAAGTGTTAAGGAATAGAAAATGAATCATTTTTAGAAGGCTTGAAAATAAAAGCTTTGTTATTGATTATATTTACTTGTTTTGAAAATGGCAAACATGTTGCAGATCCCAAAAAAGGGATAATTTTTCACTACTAATTAAAATGTCATTACTTTTTCAATTTCAATACTGCTGAAAACGCCTAATTTAAAAAGCCTAACAAGTATCATACTGCAGTGTGTTGTTAAATAACCAGTTATATAACATCGACTACCATCTGATTTAACCTATTATTTACATTAAAGAGCTCAAAATATTTGTAATACTGGCCTAGGAAACCTCCAAGTGTCTATATTATATTATGGGTTTTGGAGAATTGAGATTTGCATCAAATTCATTGACGCAAGTCTCAATTCTACAAAACTGCTAATATAATAGTTATTTTGGGAAAATTTGATAAAGCTTGCAAATTTAAATTTAAAATGATTTAACACTCTCTTTTTAAAACTTAAAGATTAGAGATGGGCAAACCAGCAGATGTTTGGGTTTGGCGAATCGGACTTAAACCCCCTCCCCAAAAAACGTATGGTTCCAGACCGGACTTGACCCAAGTCAAGTCCACGCATTGCAACCTCAGGATGTAGCAGAGCCTAGTTTGTTATGAGATGTCGTGGTGTGAATTACGGCGGACCTGCAGGGGTGTTTTGGGGGGTTAACAAACTGGAGAAATAGGGTGTTTTTTTAAATAAAGGATTTTTGTCCGTGTTTTGTTCACTTACTCAATTAGTATTTGGGGGTCTCATAGACCCTGTCCCATTGACCCTGTCCCATTACTAACCTTCTCACCTTGGGATTGTTGACATCTGTGACTTTTTTACAAATCACAGCTGTCATGAATCCCTTATATTACCCCAATTGCTACAGCACCAAGGCAATCAGCAAAAGTGGGGTAAGCGCCAGGATTGGCGCATCTAATGGATATGGAAATTGTGGGGCCACCAGGGGCTTCTATTTTTGGGCTGGTAAGAGCCCAATGACCATGGGCTTTCCCAGCCTGAGAATACCAGCCTCCAGCTGTCTGCTTTATCTTGGATGGGTATCAAAAGTGGGGGAAACCCCACAGCATTTTTAAAAATGATTTAATTCAGTAATTTAAAATAGCCACGTGGGACGTCTCTTGTATTTTCATACACAGCAAAGATAATGCCAACTACTCGTGGGCTGCAGATTCCAGCTGTCTGCTTTATCTAACTGGATAAAAATTCCAGGGTCTGCACACTATTCTATAAAATTAATTATTCCACTTCATGGACAGAGACAGCTAGTGTGAAGTCAACCAATTACAGGCGCCAGCACGCCTGCAGTCTGACTGCAACCAATCTCATATGCCATCTTAGAGGGAGGGCGGTGAAAGCAGTGAATATTCTTGAGATTTAGTGGACCCAGAAGCAGTGTGACAGCCAAGTGGAAATTCGTAAGTATAATTGTTCTGCTTTAATTTCCATTTTGCTTCCTTTTTTCTTTTTTAAATATGTATCCGGGTGGAAACCCAAACAGTAAATTACCCTGAGAAGTCTGTGTTCTGGGTCTTTACAGTTTGGTGAACACCCATCACTATTAAAGATTCAATATATTTTATCAGAATTTCTTTAAAGGTCTAATGCCGTTCAGGTGATAATCTTGTAATCTTTTGAAAGACTATAGACGTTTTTGTCACTTTGTAAATAATATAAAACATTTATTGTGTAATGTTTTAACTATAGCAAAATGATGCTGATGGCATTTGAAGAGTGTGTGCTTGATATTATGCAGATGCATTCACAAAAAGATTTACAGCAAAACCTTAGTAGAATAGTGATAGACACAACACACCAGAATTTGCAGCATGGATGAACTGCTTGACATAAGAGGAACAGGTAGACTCTAGAGCCCCTTGTCATAGTATTATGAGAAGCTGTTTCTATACCCACTGAGATTAAAGTAGATTTAGGTGATTTTATGCTTGGCTACCTGTCAGTACTTTCTTCAATCTTTCTGCTTCTTAGGTCACAAGAAAAAAGAAGTCTAAACGGTAAAATAATGCAGTATGCAGCACTTTACTCTAAAAAAAAAAGAAATAAAAAGATGCTGCCACTTTGTATCAATAACAGGAAAGAAAATAAATCAACTAAGGAAAATGTATAATATTATTTATTTTACTAACTTAAATAGCACCAATAATTTCCCCAACACTTTACAGACATCATTATTGTCCCTATTGGGTCTCACAATCTATATTCCCTATCAATATATCTGTGCAGTATGGGAGGAAACTGGATCACCCGGAGAAAACCCACACAACCTCGAGGTGAACAAAGGTAATATGGTAATTAATTTTAAGTATTTAAAGTATCAACTCTAAATATAAATGCAATTATATAATGTATTCATATGTTTAGTATTATTGCTGCTCCATCTCTACTCTGGGGTGTTCTCTATCTTCGACAATGTGTTTAAAACTGTCATAATTAAATAATTCAAAGCGTACCTGTCATTTAACCCAAAACCAGTGGAAATGCAAAGCCTTGCTGCCCTCAATCCAACAAGAGTTTAAAGTTGCTTTTGTTACACATACCAATGAACCATCCTGATTTTCTTTGTCATGTGCTATCTACTTTGTATATTTTTAAGTGCATGATTCCTTTTCATCAGCATTATGCAAGCACTATAGGTGCTGGACTTTCCTTCCCCTCATTTTACAGAATGAATTGCAACTATCCCAATTCCCAATATCCAAATCAACAGGCAGCAGATTAGGATCATAAAAGCTATTGCCTCACCTCATCTTAATAGACAAAGATTCATCTACACTTCCTGCAATGCTTCTCAAGGTTTCTTAAAGGGAATCTGTCAGATCACTGCCAGTTGTAGCATTTGCTCATTGGTGCATGTTTGCCTTGTTCGTCTGTGTTCTGATCTATTGCTACCTTACCTTGGACCTCATTTGACCATGTTCATTTCTTGGTACTTTGCTCTGATCCTCCTGGTATTAGCATTATGACCCCAGACCTGGACCTAGCTTTGTCTTTGTTGTTTCCCTTTTGTATACTATGTACCCTCTTGGTATCTAAGCCTGGAAGGTATGACTACCCTGCCTCATAGCTTATCCATAAGTAGTGACTAGCATAACAATGTGTAAAGAAACTTTTATGGATCTAAGAAAACAGAAACAAAGTTTTATTTTTACAAAGTTATGATTTTAAATAAATAAATAAAATTATAAATATATATATTTCATACTAACCTGAAGAATCGAGTTGCTGGGTCATTTTTGCCACACAGTAAACTGATCAATCAATATACATTTTAGACTATTGAACACATTTAATGTGTATAGGAGTCTTTACAATGAAATCAGATGTTTCCTCCACCATATGAAGCACAGATTTATACAGGTCGGGAGTGAGTGAGTGCCCAAAGATATCACTCATAATAGAGAAAACCCCAATCAATACTTGCACGTGCTCCTGGTGGTCCAAGCCCCACGCGTATCGTCACGTGGTGACTTCCTCAAGGGCAAGATAAGTTACTTTTTTTCATATTGTGTCTGGTTGATCCCTCATTCATTTGGCTCTCCGTTCCCTTGTTCTTTACATGTAATATTTTTGTGCCAGGGGTGATCCCAGAGGTTAGCTGTGCCCTACGTTTGCTTCTCTTCAGAAGTGTCAATAAGAGGTGCAGCAGATTAAGCTTTTGGGTCATTTTGTTTAAGCGAAAGATTTTCAGATGGATTCCGTTAAGGTACAGGCCATCCTTGATTGGGTACAACCTACTAATCTTAAAGCTTTACAGAGGTACTTATTATTGGAAGTTCATTACGAATTTCTCTGTCAAAGTCAAACCTCTTACTGATATGACCAAGAAGGGTACTGATTTTTCCACTTGGTCTACTGAAGCATTGCTCTGAACAGCAGAAGTGATTGGATAGTTTAGGCATAAAGTCCCCTAAGGGGACTTGAAAAATCTATACAAAATGTAAAAAAAGTTTTTAAATAGTAGAAAAAATAAAAAAAACCTAAAAGTTCCAATTACCCCCCTTTGCTCCCTTTGCTCCATTGAAAATAAAACAATAAAAATAAAGATATTTGGTATTTTTGTGTTCAGAGATGCCTGATCTATCAAAATATAAAATCAATTAATCTGATCAGAAAAGGATGTAGCGAAGAAAAAAATCAAAACGCCAGAATTACATTTTTTGGTCACCATTGAATTAAAAGGCAATAGCAGGTTATCAAAATATTGTATCTAGCCAAAAATGGTATAACTATAAACGTTAGCTCAAGGCACAAAAAAATAAGCCCTCATGCAGCCCCAGATTCAAAAAATGAGAACGCTATGAGTCTCGGAAAATGGCAACGAAAGCTCAATTCTTATTTTGACAAGCTTGTGAATTTATACATGTTTAGTATCTACAAACTCAAACTTATCTGGGAAATCAAATAGCTAGGTTAGTTTTGCCATATAATGAACATGGTAAATAAAATCCCCCAAAAATAATTGTGCAATAGCATTTTTTTTTGCAATTTCACCTCCCCCTTGTATTTTTTTTCAAATTTTCTAGCACAATATGGGGTAGAATGAATGATGTAGTTCAAAAGTACTACTCATCCCACAAAAAATAAGTCCTCACATGGCTATACGGACATAAAAAATAAAAAAGGTTATGGTTCTTTGAATAACGGGAGGAGAAACCGAAACCGAAAAAAAGCAAAATTGTTAAGTAGTAAACGGATTAAGTGCCCCTATCAAAGAGTGCCAGTGGCATTTATAGGGTTAATTTAAGTGGTTAATTACAGCAGAGAATAATGCAGTCTCAATGCCTGAGATTGTATCAAAGATGGAGACCCAACATTGGATGTCCCAGTACGTTCAATTCCGAATTGGGGTTAAACAATAGGTCAATTTTCTGATGAAAAATAATAAAGTATGAATCGAGTTAAATAATCATATACATTTTCTTTAACATTACGTTAGTTAAAACAATTCTATATAACAAATGTGCAATCATAGGGACATCTGGGAAGGGGTAAAGGCCGCTTTACACGCTGCGATATTGGTACCGATATCGCTAGCGTGCATTCCCGCCCCCATCTGTTGTGCGATACGGGCAAATCGCTGCCCGTGCCGCACAACATCGCCCAGACCCGTCACACGTACTTACCTGCCCAGCGACGTCGGTGTGACCGGCGAACCGCCTCCTTTCTAAGGGGGCGGTTCATTCAGCGTCACAGCGACGTCACAGCTGCATCAGTGAACCGCTGTCCAATAGAAGCGGAGGGGCGGAGATGAGCGGGACGTAACATCCCGCCCACCTCCTTCCTTCCGCATAGCGGCCGGGAGGCGGGTAAGGAGAGCTTAGTCGTTCCTGCGGTGTCACATGGAGTGATGTGTGCTGCCGCAGGAACGAGGAACAACTTCGTTACTGCTGCAGTAACGATATTTGAGAATGGACCCCCATGTCACCGATGAGCGATTTTGCACGTTTTTGCGATGATGCAAAATCGATCATAGGTGTCACACGCAACAGCATCGCTAATACGGCCGGATGTGCGTCACCAATTCCGTGACCCCAATGACTTCGCATTAGCGATGTCATAGCGTGTAAAGCCCCCATAAGTCATCTTTGCAGCACTAAAATCCCCCACTTAAGCAGCAGCTTTAGAATATTTATAACCACAGAACCTTGTAGCTGCGTTATCTACACACAAAAGAGTAAATTAGAATTGATAAATGAGATGTTTTTTGCAGACTAATAACATACATTTTAAGTAGCATCTTGTCAGTGTAAGGAAGCTAAGGCATTGTTATTAATATCTTACCCAGCGCATGTTCAATTCAGAAATGTAAACGGCACAAGGTCAGGGTAGACTTCTCTAAATTAAAAGCTATTCTGAGCTATAGCATTCATAATTATCTAAGATCTAAAGGTGCATCGCACAGTTTTAATGAGATATTGTGACTATAAAAACTCCAGGAAACTGCCTGTGATTTATAAGAACATTATGTTATACCATTAACTCATTAGCCATTATGTTCTTTGTATATACCATACATAGCAATGCCTCCTACATATAAATACTGGGTCTGGATTGTTACGTTTCTGATTTTATTTTGATACATAAATTAACTGAAATCATATAAATTGAGTGAGACGAAGAGTAGCCGGTGCATGATTATCCTTATTTACTGCATCCCACACAAAAGAGCAATTTATAGCGCATAGGAAAATATATTGCATATGCTTTTACAGATCTTAACCTTTCATCACAGTAGAGATTGTGCATCTCCAAGACCAATTATGACAAGTAGACACTATGCTAGGTACAAGGAAGAAATGTTTTATTTTTACATGAACAATTAATTATGCTAGGTTCACATCTGAATAGAAAACTCCTTTTTGTTGCAGATTCCATCATGTTTGATGAAAAAGTTTGAAAAGAAAATCGAACTCATGGTGAGTTGATGTGAACAAACCCCAATGTATTCATGGTGTTTGTGTAATGCAATTGGTGGCCTTAATATGATGGATCTGGCACACTTTAATTTTAAGTTTTCTGAGCCTACGATGGAGCAGAGATGTCATCTTAGACTAAAAGTTATATGCGTAACATAAATTTTGCAAGGAGGTTATACAACCCAGATGGGTAAATTTGAGGCTGCACAGGCAAGGTGGAATTCAGCATCGCTTCTAAAGCCGGTTTCACATTTGCGTTGTTTGGATGAAAAACGAACCCAGCACAGATGAAGTACAGTTCATTTATTTACAGTGGAAGCGTGAAACCATGTGGACACATATGGTTGTGTATGAAGCACACAACCCGCATGGTCTTGCGCTTCCACTGTAAATGAATGTAACTGTACTGCATCTGTGCTGGATTCCGTTTTCGGCAAAACGAGGCAAATGTGAAACCGTCCTATGCTAGAAGAAAGGTCACAAAAATTGTGGAAAGTAGTATTTACATTTTGTTTGCTTTTTTTTTTACTTGACTTTTATAATATTTATTAGGTGCATTCAAGCTGGTCACCACAATAGCTACATTTTTGTAAATTAAGGGGTTTTGAATATTTAGGAAAGTTGTGTCCCAGGCTCAGTAAAGCACATTTGTTTTTTTTATCTTTTTTTAGAATAAACTTTGCATGGAGGCGCAACTTTCGTGTAAACAGAAAACTCCATTTAAGTTAGTTCTTCCCCTCGTCCAACAGCAATAACTTCTTTATTTTTCCACTGACATTTGAGAGTTTGTTTTGTGAAGGATAAGTTGTTATAAATTACATAATTCAATTTACCATATGAAATGCTAAAAACCAAATTAAAAAAATTTAAGTTGAGAAAAAAAACCTCCTCTGCTGTTATTTTTTATTTTTGTTGTTGTTCATTGTGCGGTAAAATTGACCTGTGCATGTAATTTTCCGGGTAAGAATAAATACTAAACCTGTAGAGATTTTTTAAATTCACATGGTGAAGAAACAAAATTAGGTTGTGGTGCCATTTACTGAGACTCATAACTAATTTTTATTTTTCTACCAATAGAGCATTGCATGGCCAGATGACATTTTAATTGGTATAAATCTAGAATTTTTAAGCAAATTTGGTGGTTTATTTTATCTAATCTTCTATGGTGTTTACCTTATGGGTTAATTGATTTTCTTTTTTTATTGATCTGACTTATATAGCAAATATGTTTTGTTTTAATTTTTATTTTTAAAGAGGTAAAAAGGGGCTGATTTAAACTTATTTTGTTACATTTTTTAAAAAAATTGTTTTAGTTTTTAATTTTTTTCTTCTTGGGAAATTTTAACCTATGATCATTTGTTCACGTGTTCTATATATACCGTATTTTTTGCTTTAGAAGACGCCCCGAATTATAAGATGCACCCCAAATTTAGAGATTCAATGATAGAAAAGGCAAAACAAAAAAAAAATACAGGCTCCATAGTGGTGGGGGTTTTGCTAGCTGCAGAGGCTGTGCTGGCTATGGTAGGGGCTGTGCTGGCTGTGTGGAGCAGGACAGTGCAGTGGGTGTCACAGATGCTCTGTTGGCAGTACGGGCTTCAAAGAAATAGTGCCCAGAGTCAGCGCGTGCGCAGATTGAGCACTCGGCTCAATGACAAGCCATGATCTCATCTGTGAACGTGCCACCTCCAGGTGCCATTTTCATTAATTCCATTGCTGGGAGGTCAATAGGCTAGAGGTGGTGCATGTAGAGAAGAGATCTTAAGCCAAGAGCTCCATCTGTTCACAGCTTCATGGCTCCAACTCTGGGCGCTATTATTTGAAGCCCGCACTGCCAACAGAGCATCTCACCCGCTGCACTACCCTGCTCCACACATCCCTTACAACAGCTAGCACAGCCCCCACTGCAGCCAACATAGCCCGTAGGCATCACAGTGCCCCACAGCGAGCACAGCGACCTGCAGCCAGCATAGCACCCATTCTCGACCTTCTGGTAAGCTACATTTGCATTATATGGCAGACCCCTCATTTTCCTCCAAAATTTTTGGGAGGAAAAGTATGCCTTATAATCTGAACAATACAGTATATACTGCAATATTTCAGTATTGCAAAACATAGAAAAAATTATATTCTCCAACCCTTATTTGTTTTTTTTTTTAATGTCTGTGTTTGATACTAACATGGAACCCTCGGGATCACTCACCTCTAATCATTACTTTAGCAACACTCTAGGTGAAATTTTACTAAAACTGCAGTATAAAAAGACCAGTGCCTCAGACTTCAAATTGCCCAATGACTAGTTTTAGGCTGTGTGCACACGTTGCGTTTTTTACCGCGGAAACGCTGCGTTTAGAACCACAGCGTTTCAGTGGCAAATTGCATGCGTTCAGCTTTCCCAGCAAAGTGTATGAGAAAGCCGAAAAATCAGTGCACACGCTGCATTTCTAAACGCAGCATTTTGGATGCCAAAAATCGGTGCAGAAAGAAAAGCAGCATGTCACTTCTTTTGTGCGGTGTGGCTGCATTCTCTCCCCCATTGAATCAATGATGTGGGTCAGAACGCAGCTACACCGCAGTGAGCTGCTTTTTTGTTGCGGTCCGCGGGCTTTGTCGGCATGCCAGAACGCAGGCATTTACCTGGAAGTGAGGTCAAAAGGTTTCCTGTTGACCTCACTTCCTGGCAAAGTCCTGGAAAGCCCCCAGTGTCGCCAAGGTGCCCGCCCCGACCCCCGACCCCCCTCCCGAAAATCCAACATGGCCGCGCGCACAGTAGCGCACCGGCCGCCCTGCTCCTATGATTTCTGTCGCATGTGCCTTGAGACATGCGACAGAAAAATGCCCCCCAGGCCCTGCCAGGTCACCCCCTATTCCCCCGGTATTCCCCCTTACCTGTCCGGTCGCAGCGCTGATCCCCCGCGGCCCCCTCCTCCTTCACAGTGCACGCTGGCCGGTCACATGTGTAGAGCAGCTGACAGCCAGCACTGTGTTCAGAGAGCTGTGCTGGCTGCTCGCACTCTGCAGCTGTGACCTGGGGAGAGTGGGTGCAGATTTTTGGCACTCACTCTCCTCAAATGGAGGGTCTGCCCTCCTAGAAAATGGGGGACACATTCCCTGAACGTGCCCCCATATTCTAGAAGGTCCAGAGCCGACGTGGGACGTCCAAATGGATTTCTGCGGACCCATTTTTTTCAAATTTTTTGATTCAATTGGAGAACAAGGGAATGATTTGGGGAGTGTTTTTTCTAATAAAAAATGTGTCATTTTTTTTGCTTTTGTTTACTGTCAATTAGTTATGTCTGGTATCTGATAGACGCCGTGACATCACAAATTGCTGGGCTTGATGCCAGGTGACATTACACATCTGGTATCAACCCCATTTATTACCCCGTTTGCCAACGCACCAGGGCGCGGGATGAGTTTGGGCGAAGCGCCAGGATTGGCGCATCTAATGGATGCGCCACTTCTGGGGCGGCTGCGGCCTGCTATTTTTAGGCTGGGAAGAGTCCAATAACCATGGTTCTTCCCACCCTGAGAATACCAGACCCCAGCTGTCAGCTTCACCTTGGCTGGTGATCTAATTTGGGGGGACCCCACGTTATTTTTTTTTAATTCTTTACTTATAAATTAAAAAAAAGCCTGGGGAGCCCTCCAAATTGATCACCAGCCAAGATGAAGCTGCCAGCTGTGGTTTGCAGGCTACAGCTGTCTGCTTTACCCTGACTGGCTATCAAAAATAGGGGGGACCCCACGCCATTTTTTTCATTGTTGTTTTGTTTTGTTTTTTTTTTGATAAATACTAAGCTAGGCACCCTTTAGTGCCACATGAAAGGTACTAAACGTGCCAGCTTAGAATATGCAGGCGGGGGTGGGACGTTATATATATTTGACATCCATTCATACATTGACGCTTTTTAGGCTGTGCGCCCACAATCAGGGTTTGCAGCGTTGTGGGCGTTGAGTGTTTTCCCTGCGTCCATAACGCTGCGTTGTGCAGTAGAAGCACAGTGGAAGGATTTTTGGAGATCCCATGCCCACTGTGCTTCTTTTCTCCGCAGCATAAACTGACCTGTGGCGCGGCTTCCCAAGCCTCAGCATGTCAATTTATGCTGCGGAGAGGAGTGTTCTCTGCAGGTAGCATAGAGCTCCACAGCAGCCTGAACCCAATCTCCCCATAGTGAACCCAAATCGTGGGCATGGGCAGCTGCAGGAAGGCTGACACTGTGTACTAGACGCCGTGTCGCTGGATCATGGCCACATAGCCTTAGGCCCCTTTCACATGTCAGTGATTCTGGTACGTTTGTGCTTTTTTTTTAAACATACCAGAATCACTGACATACGCAGACCCATTATAATGAATGGGTCTGCTCACACGTCAGTGATTTTTCACTGCACGTGTCTCCGTGTGGCGTACCCGCATGTGCGTGATTGCCGCACGGAGACATGTCCATTTTTTCTGGCATCACTGATGTCCCACGGACCACGCAGTGGTGTGATCCGTGAAACACGTGCCAGAAAAAAACGTGCTTTTAAAATAAAAATCATTTTAACTCACCCGACGTCCAGCGATGTCCTCTGCAGCCCGTGCAGCTTGCTGCTTCTGAGCCGGCTCATTATTGTCGCGCATATTCATGATGCGCGACACAGCCGACCCGGAAGCAGCTGCTGCGGGGGTCACCGCCGGCCGGATGCTGCACCGCGGGAGCGATCAGCACCATGGAGAGCGGGAGCGGGCGCAGGTGAGATGATTACTGAGTGCAATCACGGGCCACGGAGAACGGAGCCCGGATTGCACTTAGACAACACACGTGTGCCGTGATTCACGGCACACGGAGGGACATGTGCGTGTTTTACACGCCAGTGAAAAACGTCAGTGTTTTTCACTGACGTGTGAAACGGGCCTAAAAGTGAGAATATTGTTGCTACAGCAACATTTTGGGGGAAGTAGCTGCGGATTCAAAATGCTTAATATACTCCTGAATAAAATCCTTGAGGGGTGCAGATTCCAAAATGGGGTCACTTGTGGGGGTTTTCTGACGTATAGGCACCCAAGGGGCCCTGCTAATGTGACATGGTGCGCGAAGTTTATTTCAACTTTTCCAAAATTCAAATGGTGCTCCTTCCATTCCAAGCCCTGCCATTTATCCAAACAGAATGTGGAGAAGGAAATTACATCACAGGTTTTTTATCCAAAGGTCTGTGTTCAACCAACTTTATTAACACTGACAAGTCTTAAAAAATGCACCTAGAAAAACGCATGAAAAACGCATGAAAACCGCATGAAAAACGCATGCGTTTGATGCGCTTTTCTCAAAAAGCATTGTTAACAATTCTCCCCTCTGCCAGAGGGTGCGTTTTTTTCCGCGCTGAAAAAAAAGCAACGTGTGCACATAGCCTTAGTCACGTGCACATTTTGAGTATTTGGTGAGTTTTTTACCTCAGTATTTATAAACTCTATGTACACTTTAGTACACGCTAGAAAGGCCATGTAACTTAATTAATTATAAACAACTAGACAAAAAAATATAAAGGCCTAAAATAATTTTATTGACAGATTAAAAACACAAAAAGTTACTTATAATATCTGATTTCAATGGACTACTGCGCTAAACATTCAAAATTTTATAAATATAAAAGACATAATTACCTGACAGGAAAATATGTGATTTGACAACCACTGGATTAGAATTGTCCTAAAAACTTGCAACATACAACACGGAGGCTGGACATCACGTTATTTCTTCATCAAACAGTGAATTAATATGTAAAAGTAAATTCAAGTTAACATCATGGTAAATTTAAAATATCTTTTTCAAACGCCAAGGAAATCATTATAGTTTGATCATTAGTCATTAGTGAATTAATCACCTAGTTTTAATAATTTTACATACTGTATATCCCAACCATTTGAACCTTCCTTTATTTTCTTTTAGCACACTAAGGGGTACTTTGCACACTACGACATTGCAAGCCAATGCTTGAGATGCCAAGCGTGATAGTCCCCGCCCCCGTTGCAGCTGCGATCTCTTGTGATAGCTTCCGTAACAAACATTATCGCTACGGCAGCTTCACATGCACATACCTGCCCTGCGACGTCGCTCTGGCCGGCGAACCGCCTCCTTCCTAAGGGGGCGGGTTGTGCGGCGTCACAGCGACGTCCCACGGCAGGCGGCCAATAGAAGCGGAGGGGCGGAGATCAGCGGGACGTAAACATCCCGCCCACCTCCGTCCTTCCGCATAGCCGGTGTGAGCCGCGGTGACGCAGGTACGCTGATGTTCCACGCTCCTGCGGATTCTCACAGCAATGTGTGCTGCTGCAGGGGAACGAGGAACAACATCGTACCGTCGCTGCAGCGAAATTATGGAAATGTCGGACACTACACCGATGATACGATTACGACGCTATTGCGCTCGTTAATCGCATCAAAAAGGATTTACACACTCCGATATCGACAGCGACGCCGGATGTGCGTCACTTTCGATTTGACCCCACCGACATCGGACCTGCGATGTCGTAGTGTGCAATGTACCCCTTAGGATATTCACCTGGCAGTAACAAGTACAATTTAATAATCACTGCCTACCTCAAATCAGCGGAGACAAGTAAATAACAACTGTATGTGCCACTGGTAGTATTTAATTATTACTATTACCGCAATTGACTAATAGTATCATAACTTTCCATCTACCAGGACGTTAATGCACCCAGAAACATCAGGGGCTAAATATCAAATAATTTGTGCGTCACATATTTTCCTGCCATGTCTTTTATATTTATAAAATTTTTAATGTTTAGCGCAGTAGTGCATTTAAATCAAATATTTTGATCTTTTTGATCTTATTGGAGATATTCACACGGTATTCCCTGCCTACTCGCGGCTTCATTCTTATTTAACCTAAGTATAAAAATAAAAATTAGTACCAAAAAATATACTTATTTAAATCACTTAACGGTAAAGTTTGTTGGATTTGAGCGCCAGTGAACTTTTCTATTTTACATATAATATCTGAATTTGTGGTACAGGTACAGGAGTGGACGAAAAGGACTGAAAAAATTAGCCAATATGCATATATATCAAAATACAATTTTAAAGATCTCCAAATGCAATAGAAAAATAACTTATGTAAAAAATAAAGTTATTTCCGTAAAAAAAAAAAAAAAAGTGACTGCATTTCTACCTTGTAAGTAATATAATTTACCCCCTGGTGTTTGGGCACATACAACACTTTTGTTTCTGGTCTGGCAGTATTATGTGTTTGCACTGCCATCTATTCCTGCTCCCAGTGTGACACTGTGTATTGGTTCACTTAGACCTTTAGCTGGGTATGTGCTGGTTTATATACTTTTAAAAGGGCCAGATTTATATATTTATATATATATATATATATATATATATATATATATATATATATATATATATATATATATATATATATATATATATATATATAAATATATTATATATACATACACACAGTACAGAGTACAGACCAAAAGTTTGGACACACCTTCTCATTCAAACAAAGAGTTTTCTTTATTTTTATGACTCTAAAAATTGTAGATTCACATTGAAGACATCAAAACTATGAATGAAAACATGTGGAATGAAATACTTAAAGTGTGAAACAACTGAAAATATGTCTTATATTCTAGGTTATTCAAAGTAGCCACCTTTTGCTTTGATTACTGCTTTGCACACTCTTGGTGTTCTCTTAATGAGCTTCAAGAGGTAGTCACCGGACATGGTTTTCCAAAAGTCTTGAAGGAGTTTCCAGAAATGCTTAGCACTTGTTGGCCCTTTTGCCTTCACTCTGCGGTCCAGCTCACCCCAAACCATCTCGATTGGGTTCAGGTCTGGTGACTGTGGAGGCCAGGTCATCTGGCGTAGCACCCCATCACTCTGCTTCTTAGTCAAATAGCCCTTACACAGCTTGGAGGTGTGTTTGGGGTCATTGTCCTGTTGAAAAATAAATGATGGTCCAACTAAACGCAAACTGGATGGAATAGCATGCCGCTGCAAGATGTTGTGGTAGCCATGCTGGTTTAGAATTCCTTCAATTTTGAATAAATCCTCAACAATGTCACCAGCAAAGCACCCCCACACCATCACACCTCCTACTCCATGCTTCACAGTGGGAACCAGTCATGTAGAGTCCATCTGTTCACCTCTATTACAAAGACACGGTGGTTGGATCCAAAGATCTCAAATTTAGACTCATCAGACCAAACCCAGATTTCCACTGGTCTAATGTCCATTCCTTGTGTTCTTAGTCCAAACAAATCTCTTCTGCTTGTTGCCTGTCCTTAGCAGTGGTTTCCTAGCAGCTATTTTACCATGAAGGCCTGCTGCACAAAGTCTCCTCTTAACAGTTGTTCTAGAGATGAGAAGGTGTGTCCAAACTTTTGGTCTGTACTGTATCTGCAGGACACTTTCCCCGTGGGCACATAGCCTTAAGGGGGTGTTGCACTTTGAACTTTGATCTTGGATAAATCTTTAGTGCAATGAACAATATTTATTTAGCCTTTATAAAATAACTAGCTGTAGTACCCGGGCTTTCCTGGGGATAGTAACTGTCTCGTTCCCCGTCTGTCTCTTTCCCCGTCTGTCTCTTTCCCCGTCTGTCTCTTTCCCCGTCTGTTTACTTGTCTCTGTCTCTTTCCCTGTATCTTTCCCTGTCTGCCTGTCTCTTTCCCTGTCTGTCTGTGTCTGTCAGTCTCTCTCTCTCTCTTTCTCTATCCATCTCTCCACTGACATTTTATTACCTCACACATAATCTCCTTATACTAACAATTTATTTTGTTCCTATAGCAACCAATTACAGCTCCTGTTAATAACCTAATAGTTCGCAGCTCCATTCACTTTAATAGAGGCAGGTTTTCTGGAGAGTAACTGTAAAGCACGGGGTTAAATTTTCTCGTCAAAACATAGTCTATGACGTTCCCTGAGTCACATGGGCTGTCTGTGCAAAATTTTGTGATTGTATATGCGACGGTGCGGATTCCTTTAGCGGACATACATGGACACACACACACACACACACACACACACACAGCTTTATATATTAGATTATTTAACAACATATGCAATAGTTTTTCATCTCGTGCACTTTAGCACCTGATACTTTACTCCACTGTGTTAATTTATTTTTGTTTAAATAATTCTTCCTCTTGTAAGAAATATATTTATACACTAGCACTTTGAAATTTTTTGAGTATATAATTTTTTTATATATATTTTTACGTAAATAACTTGATAAGTTATTTTTCTATTGTATTTGGAGATCTTTAAAATTGTATTTTTGTATATATTCATATTGGCTAATTTTTGCAGTCCTTTTGTCCACTCCTGTACCTGTACCACTATTTCAGATATTATATGTAACTTTTTGTGTTTTTAATCTATCTCAATAAAATTAATTTAATCCTTATACTCAGTATTTGTAAGCCAAAACCAGGAGAGGAACAATCAGAGGAAAATGATCATACAAATACGCCACCACTTCTGCAGAGCTGAATCCTGACAGCGAGTATATTACATGCTGCTAGGATTGGGTTACATTGCTTACTTCTCAGTGTTCATAGTGAGCATACTGCACGCTGTCAGTATTCTCTGGTGATGTCAGTGAGAGTGTGTGAGGCCACTAAAACTGCTAGTATGAGATTTCCATACATATGGTTACTTGCCAACTAGACATGCTCCTCGCTCAATGAAAGTTAATTGAATGAGGCCAGACACGTCTAGTCAGAATGTGGCCAGATATATAAAAATCTCATACTTGTGCTCATATGACCATCCACTTTCTTCATTGACACTAGAGAATCCTAAAAGTGTGCAGTGCGTGCACTGCTGTGAGAATTCAGAAGTGTGCAATCACATAGAGTCATTGTAGACTTTCATCTCAAACCTGGACAAGCCCATTAATGACAAAATTAAGCCCTATAACCCAATTCTAAGGGGCCCTTTGCACACTACGACATCGCAAGCTGATGCTGCGATGCCGAGCGCGATAGTCCCCGCCCCCTGTTGCAGCTGCGATATCTTGTGATAGCTGCCGTAGCGAATATTATCGCTACAGCAGTTTCACATGCACTTACCTGCCCTGCGACGTCACTCTGTCCGGCGACCCGCCTCCTTCCTAAGGGTCGTGTGGCGTCACAGCGACGTTACACGGCAGGCGGCCAATAGAATCGGAGGGGCAGAGATGAGCAGGACTTAAACATCCCGCCCACCTCTTTCCTTCCGCATTGCAGACGGGATGCAGGTAGGAGATGTTCCTTGCTCCTGCGACTTCATACACAGCGATATGTGCTGCCGCAGGAACGAGGAACAACATCGTACCATCGCTGCAGCCAAAATAATGAAAATGACCGACACTACACCGATCATACGATACCGACGCTTTTGCGCTCAGAAATCATAGTTAAAACGATTTACACACTACGATGTCGAGAGCGACGCCAGAAGTGCGTCACTTTCGATTTGACCCCACCGACATCGCACCTGCGATGTCGTAGTGTGCTAAGGGCCCCTAAATAAAGGAGTTGTTCAATTTTCAATTTATGCATTGTTACTTGTGTACAGGATAAGAACTAATAACAGCACCAGAACCAGCAGAGGTACAGAAATACATAATTAGAATCACCATCAGTACAGAAACACAGCATCAAAAGCACCAGAAGTACAGAAATTCATCACCAGAACCACCAGCAGTACAGAAATTCATCTATATAACCCCTTCAGTTCAGAAACAATGCATTAAAACCCTTATCAGTACAGAAATACATAATCAGAACCACAAGTAGTACATGGTACATCAATTGTAATGTCAGGTCAGACTCCTATACAATTGTATTGCATGAACCTACAACTTCCAGTATATCCTTAATAGAAATCTGTCACCATTTTTTTAACACCGAATCTGAGAGCAGCATAATGTAGGGGCAGAGACTCTGAGACTAAAAGGCTGCTTGGTGTAGTTTTGATAAAATCACTGATTAATCAGCAGAAGATTATCATTACAGACTACTTGGCATGCTGCCAGGTAGTCCAAAATATTCATAAGCTCTGTATAACTTTTAGATCTGCAGCAAAGGAGACAGCAGACAGCTCAGTAAGTGACACATCCCTGGAATCAGGGTCTCTATCTCTACATTATGTTGCTCTCAGATGGGGCACCAAAACCTGGTGACAGATTGCCTTTAACAATGGTAAGGAGATACTTGAGAGTTATCAGTCATCATTAGACTGCATTCCATATAGGAATCACAGTAAGTCTTCAGTTCCACTTGTGTTTTGCACAGACGAGTGCAATCCGATAAAACATCAGATT
Source organism: Anomaloglossus baeobatrachus (assembly GCF_048569485.1). Taxonomy (NCBI): domain Eukaryota; kingdom Metazoa; phylum Chordata; class Amphibia; order Anura; family Aromobatidae; genus Anomaloglossus; species Anomaloglossus baeobatrachus. The sequence continues at coordinate 827,020,882 of NC_134353.1, read as the reverse complement.
GCACTTGCACCAGTGTAAAACTATGGAGCAATGTCCATCTACGATTGATTTCTCATGACATATTGGCACGAGAAATGAATCACAGCATGGTGTGAGCGTCAGTGAGCCTCAGCTCACATGCACCCATACAAGTCTATTCGTGCGTGTGAAACATCGCACTACACTTGGAAATATGAGAGCACAGTGCGATGTATGCAGAGAGAGTCAGCAGAGAAGAGGGAGCTAGTACTCTCTCCCTCTTGTCCGCTGCTGTGATCCGATCTCAAGATGAAACTCGGCTCACACTCGCAGTAGAGCCTGAGCCGAAGGTGATATAGGTGAGCATATTGCATCCGATGCTCATGACATTCAGTGGGACTGAGGCAAAGTGATGAGAATGTCAGTATTACAAATGAACATTTACTGTACATCCAGGTACCTTATAAATGATGTTGTCTCTAATCAGAATCATCTCTTTCTTTTCTTCATCTTCTGATGCCATGATGACTTTTTACGAGCACCTTGTCTCTGCAGACTTCTATCCTCTCCAGTCTCCTGCAGAACATCCTGGCACAATAGCATTAAAAATAGCAGAATGATTAGAATACTCCTATAAAAATATCTGCCATACGCCATGCCACTGAATAAATAATGGCCCCTTAATGGGTTCTCTGCACAAAACATGACGCATACACTGTCTCTTTTATGGTACATGCCCTCCACACTGCCCTCTCATTTCCATACCGAGCCCCCCTCTTCACACTGTTCTCTCACACTGTGTTTCCTTCACTATACTGTGCCCCCTCATCCCAACCCCATCCTTGCTATGGCCTCACACTGCCCTTTCATGCCACCGCCTCTCCATACCACCCCACACTACCCAATCTCTATTCTGTGCCCTCTCACATTTTTCTCATCCCTTACTATCTCCTCACTACCTCTGTACTCAGGCCCCCTCACTTCCCATAATGTGTCAGTATACATTTCCCCCTCACTCCCCATAATGTGTCCACACCCATCCTGTCCACTTGCTCCTCATACCGTGTCCTTAAATTTGCCCCTTGCTCTTTATTCTGTCATCAAAATGTCTTTCCTTTTTGCTCCCCATACTGTCTATATACATCACCCCTTACCCTCTCTTCCCATACTATCTATATACATCGCTCCTCACCCTCTCTCCCCATACTGTCTATATACATCACCCCTCACACTCTCTCCATACTGTCTATATACATCACTTCTTACCCTCTTTCCCCATACTATCTATATACATCACTCTTCACCCTCTCTCCCCATACTGTCTATATACATCACTGCTCACCCTCTCTCCTCAAACTGTCTATATACCTTACCCCTCACCCTCTCTCCCTATACTGTCTAGATACATCACCCTTCACCCTCTCTCCCCATACGTCACCCCTCACCCTCTCTCCCCATAAATCACACTTCACCCTCTCTCCCCATACATCACCCCTCACCCTCTCTCCCAATACTGTCTATACACATCACCCCTTACCCTCTCTCCCCATACTATCCATAGATATGTCCCCCTCCCCTTCCTCTATCTCACTATTCTATAGCCATAGGAACTTCCCACTCCCTATCCTCTATCCCCCGATACTGTGTCCATAGACATTTCTTCTTCCCTACCTTCTCTTCCTCCATACTGAGTCCATACATGCTTCCCCCCTTACCCCATACTGTTTCTTTTCATTGTCTTCAGCTCCACTGGAGCACTTATCACCAGAAATGTCTTCTGCCTATACGCTGTGTCGCTGAAGAATAACGTCAGCAGTGTGATCAGCTCACCTGCTCACATTACAGCCATCGCTCTGACCCGGAAGTGCTGACGGTCACCGGTCCAATTGTCCACGCATCTGAAAGATACAGGGACAATTAATCAGTGAGAGCCACGCGCTGCACTTCTTCTAAGTCTCGGCTGTCAGCTTGACAGCTGGGACTAAGAATAGTTGGCTCCCACTACAGGGGTGACAAGACACAGCCACCAAGGACAGTCAGACTGCCGCATCAGGTAGGTCGATAACCCCCCTGACAGCTGCCCCCGGGGCACATGCCCCGTCAGCCCCCTCCTAGATGCGCCTCTGCCCAGGATGTACATATACGTCCTATGTCAACCTTCTTTTCATGTGGGCATTCACAGGAGATCAGTATTTCTGTTGATAAGAGCTAGGGGGTGTCATGGCGGCAGGCACCATTGATCTGTCGGTGGTATGCGAGCCCCATTGCATTTCCAGTGGTTAATGCGATGGACTTCAAGAAAATGGCTGCGGAGCCGACACGTGTGCAGATTGGCCTTTGCAACCATTTTCTTGAAGTTCGCCAGTGATTCAAAGCAGCCCACAGACAGATCAATGTAATATGAGAAAAAGAAAGTGTTCAGCTCACCCCTCTTCACTCTAGGATCCACCACCGATGCACGGAACGCCCTGGCCCGGGCGGAGAAACACAGTCATGGAGAGGAAAATATCCAGCATCAGAAGGAGGAGAGGTTGTAGTAAAACTGAAATTTTATTAAATCCATTAAAAACAGGATACAACACGCAAAAAAGCTGGGGACACACAGTGAAACACAGGACTATCCTACGCGTTTCAACCTTGCGGTCTTAGGGTACCTTCACACTTAGCGATGCAGCAGCGATCCGACCAGCGATCTGACCTGGTCAGGATCGCTGCTGCATCGCTACATGGTCGCTGGTGAGCTGTCAAACAGGCAGATCTCACCAGCGACCAGTGAACAGCCCCCAGCCAGCAGCGACGTGCAAGCGACGCTGCGCTTGCACGGAGCCGCCGTCTGGAAGCTGCGGAGACTGGTAACTAAGGTAAACATCGGGTATGGTTACCCGATGTTTACATTAGTTACCAGTGTGAGCAGGGAGCAGGGAGCCGCGCACACTGAGCGCTGGCTCCTTGCTCTCCTAGCTACAGTACACATCGGGTTAATTAACCCGATGTGTAATGCAGCTACATGTGCAGAGAGCAGGGAGCCGCGCACACTGCTTAGCGCTGGCTCCTTGCTCTCCTAGCTGCTGTACACATCGGGTTAATTACCTACATGTGCAGAGAGCCGGAGCCGGCAGCACAGCCAGCGTGAGAGCTGCGGAGGCTGGTAACTAAGGTAAATATCGGGTAACCACCTTGGTTACCCGATGTTTATCTTGGATACAGCTTACCTCAGCTGTCAGACGCCGGCTCCTGCTCCCTGCTTGCTTCATTTGTCGCTCTCTTGCTGTCACACACAGCGATCTGTGTGTCACAGCAGGAGAGCGGCTTTGAAGAAAACGAACCAGGGCTGTGTGTAACGAGCAGCGATCTCGCAGCAGGGGCCAGATCGCTGCTCAGTGTCACACACAGCGAGATCGCTAATGAGGTCACTGCTGCGTCACAAAAAGCGTGACTCAGCAGCGATCTCGGCAGTGAGCTCGCTATGTGTGAAGCACCCCTTAATCATGGATTGTTTGGTATCTCCAGAGTGAGAAATTTAAGACTGTGCAAAAAGAAGGGGCGTCATAGGTGCTAATTAAGAACAAACATTCACAAAGCTGTGCACTCATTTAAAATCATGGGAGAAAAAGCACAATGAAACCACAATGTGATGTAAAGACAGAGACACCAAAAAAAACACACATTTTTTTTTTTTTTCTTTCAATAAGTCGTCTGCTCTCTTTACAATCCTGCATATAGGCATATATGTCTATATATTTGCATAGATACATGCCTAAGTATTTGTACGTATTTATGCATGTGCATACACAAATCTCGTTTTTTGCTTCCTCATATTTCATTTACATGGATATAAAGGTTTTATTATGAATATACACACATTCACTTTTATCCTGTTTTTTCATGTATATATTTTTTTAAATAATTTTTTTTTCTTTCTATTAATTTGTGTTTATTTGTGTTTTTTTGGTGTCTCTGTCTTTACATCACATTGTGGTTTCATTGTGCTTTTTCTCCCATGATTTTAAATGAGTGCACAGCTTTGTGAATGTTTGTTCTTAATTAGCACCTATGACGCCCCCTCTTTTTGCACAGTCTTAAATTTCTCACTCTGGAGATACCAAACAATCCATGATTAAGACCGCAAGGTTGAAACGCGTAGGATAGTCCTGTGTTTCACTGTGTGTCCCCAGCTTTTTTGCGTGTTGTATCCTGTTTTTAATGGATTTAATAAAATTTCAGTTTTACTACAACCTCTCCTCCTTCTGATGCTGGATATTTTCCTCTCCATGACAGACAGATCAATGGCGCCCACTGCCGAGACACCCCACAAGCCAGCATTATCACTGACCCTCAGTCCTATGACCCTCCTGAGCTGCTCCACTGCAGTGACCCCCCCCAGTATCAAAGACCCTGCGCCATCACCGCTGCCCCAGTAAGACATATCCGGATTATGAGATACACCCCCATTTTAACCCCAGTTTTGGGGGAAAAAAGTGCATCTTATATTTTGGAAAATATGGTAGCTAAGTAGGCAAAAGTAGCAGCGCTAGGGAGCAAGTTAATGAAATAAATTTTATTTTAAATATAGTACTCTAGCCCTGATGCATCTGCATTTATTTAACTTCTGTAAATACCAATGTGGTAATTTGGTATCCTGTGAAATTGCAGACAAGACTTTCCCAAGACCTGTTTTTCAACACAACAATGTTGGACCACGTCACTCACGCTACTATGAGCAGCTAATGTGACGCCCTGGGCAAGCCAGGGGTCACAGGTCATAACACCACCACACCCTACACCCCAGATAGGTACACCAAAGCTAACCAAAAATCCTTCTTGCCTTCCTCAAGGGGCTGATGTCCACACCAGGGGGTGGGCCAGGCGGTTGGCTCCGCCCACCGAGGAGTTCACAGCCCTGGAGGCGGGAAAACCAGGCAGATGAGTTTAGAAGTTGAAGGAAGTGGTAGAGGAGCAAGTGAGAGTAGTGACAGAGAAAGACAGTTGAAATCCTGAAGTTAGTCCGGGTGTGTGCCCCGGACTGAGACAGCAAGGTCAGCAGACGGCGGTGACTGTCTGCAGGAGAGGCTGCTTGGAGGTTGCTGAAAGGACCGTGGACGGGTGGTGGCCCGGCGGTACCGGAGCGGTATACGAAGAGCAGTCAGCACCATTGGCAGGGGCCTTTCGGATCCCGGCAAGGCTAGGAGTCGCCGTGAATTTGCCAAATCCGTTAGTGAAGGGGACCTCTGGGTCTCCCAACAACCAAGTCCCAATTGAAGGCAACAGTCCGACCGTTAGAGAGAGACACCGCCACCGCCAGGGCACCAGTTTCTCAGGGCCAGCGCCTGCGGGCAAAGTAGGGCTTCTCCGGCCCATAAACAAGTCGGGGAGCGGGTTACCGGTGGTAACCCATCGCTACCATCATCATCTTAGGTACAGGAAAAGGGACCGTCACCGTCAACTACTGGGGAAAAGCAACTGCAGCCGTCCGTGGGAACCGTCTTTCCAGCCGTGTGTTTTACCGAGAACTGTGTCCCCGTCTCAGGCTGAGTGAGTACCACAGTGCTGTGAGGCACAGCGCTGCCCCCACAGCCCTGCACCCCAAATCATCACTGGGCCCCGGGACAACTACCCCCCTACCCACGGAGGGGAGAACTAACAACTTTGCTGCTCCCTGTCACCGCTCCCGGGATCCCCATACAGAGCAGCGGTTGTGTCCATACAATCACCACAACCGTGGGTGGCGTCACGGACAATAAACTATCCCAAAAACCAAACCCCTTTCACTCACGTGCGAGGAGCGCCGCTCGAGTCCCCGGGATCCGGCCCACCGCTCGAGCCACCGAGCAGCAGCAGGCCGCAGCAGCAGCGGCAGCCGGACCCGAGCAGTGGGAGAGCGTGGCGTCCCCTCCTCCGCCCGCGACAACTTGGCGTCACAAACAGGATCTTACTGCTCTGCCGTTGGGTAGAGGTGCGCCTTGTAACCGCCGGAGGTGTCCGGCCGGAAAATTTCAGAAGCCGCCATCTTTGGCGCGAAAAGTTCCCGCTCGAGCGTCTTCTCGAGTAGCAGAGGCACGAAGGCCAAGACCCCGCCCCGAGAGAGGAGGGGCCGAAAAGAGGCTAAGGGGGACGAAATGGCGACTGGACGCATGTAGCCGCAGCTATAAAAGCAGAGACGCCAGGACTCTGCAGCCACCCTGTTCCTGGAAGAAGCCGCCAGCAGCATGTGGATGCCGTCCCGAAGCACCGTAGCCCCCGCACCGGGAACCGCTGCGTGGGTGGAGATCCGGACCGCGCAGCTCTACCAAAGGCTGCAGGTCAAGATGCAGCTCCTCATGGAGGAGTGGGAGACCGACATGGCGGATGTCATAGCGACCATGCGGAGACGCGAGGAGGAAGCTGTGGAAGGGAGGGTGAGTGACCCACGCCCCGATGCCCTTGAAGGGCCGGTCATCACGGCTGCGGGACCCGGTCTAAACCCTCTCGCCCTGTTACCTCCCTCGCAAACCCGTCTCGGAAGCCGTGACCCCGCCACTAGGCCCGCTGCCACCGCAACCGGTAGCGATACCCAGCATGCTCGCCCCGGCGGGCCGACCTGTAGCCAGAGCCCGTAGCAAACCGGAGGTGCTGCCCTGGAAGGCCCCGAAGTCTGAACCGGAGGCGTCCCCTGAGAAGTCCCCCGAGCCGGAGCCGACAGTCCGCTCCATGCCAAAGGCCCAACCGCGGAAAGCCCCTGTGCCCATCCCCCACACCTCGGCTGAGGTTGCGCCGGGTTGCCACTGCAAGGCGATGCCCAAGACCAAGAAGCCGCGGGACCTGCCGCCCAGATCCCTAACAGTGGGCAGCGTCCAAAATGTCCTGCGTGGCCCGACCCGTGCGCCGGAGCTCGCAGCAGCGCCGTACTGGGACAGGGAGCCGGTACCGTTGGGCCTGGAGATTGAAGAGAGGGAAAGGAAGAAGGCGGAGTTGGTGGCCCGTGCAATCCGGGAAAAAGAGAACCTCCGTCAGGCAACTTTCCGTGTCCGGGGCCCGTTGTATGAAGGGCAGGTGAGGCGGTTTGATGTCCGCCGGGGCTATGGATTTATTTATGAACCGGGCCTGGAGGCCGAAGTATTTATAGCCCGGCGGGATGTGAATGCTCACCTGCCAGAGGAGCACCCTGGTCGGAACTTGATGCCGGGCGACTTGGTCCAGTACACCCGGCACTGTGGGGAGAGGGGGTGGTTCGCGCTGGATGCCAAGTTAAGGGGCAGCCAAGAGTCCCGTGTGAGCGCCGAGCCCCCTCCCTCAGGTGAAGCTGAGGACTCCGAGTAATGGCAGCGGGACACCGTTGCACAGTCCCCGTTGGGACCACCTGTGTGTTTGAAAGTTTGCAAGTTTTAAAACAATAAGAGAAATGATTACCGAACAGTAACCTGATTAACCGTGATTAAAACCGGCCGTTGCCGGCACCGTTGTCCCCGTGGGGACCCTTCAAAAAGTTGCATAGGGAACTCTCTATGGACAAGCCCGTGAACTTGCAGGGCAACCACAAACGTTAAGTGGCTTGTAAATAAAATATGTTTGTTGCAGCTAACCGTTACCGCCTCCGGAGAGGCAGGTTGGAGGGAGGGCCCGCAGTGGAGCAGGCTGGGGCCCAGCCACCACCGGAACCGGTGGCTACCCTCTGGAGGGGAAGGACAGATCCCGCTCGGGTAACTTGGTGCAGGACTGGGGTCAAGGGGTGCTGCCTGTTTCTTAGGGGCAGCATCAGGGCCAGGTTACTTGGGTGGGAGAGAGCGGCAGCAGCAACCGTTTAAAATGTTAGTAACGTTTAAGTACTGTACCTCCCGCTGTGGGATGATGTTTTTCTAACTGTTCAAATGCTTACCTTTTCAGAAAATAAAACCGGTGTTTGACAGGCAGCCCGCGGACGGTCTGCATTTTGCTAAGGGGGAATGTGACGCCCTGGGCAAGCCAGGGGTCACAGGTCATAATACCACCACACCCTACACCCCAGATAGGTACACTAAAGCTAACCAAAAATCCTTGTTGCCTTCCTCCAAGGGCTGATGTCCACACCAGGAGGTGGGCCAGGTGGCTGGCTCCGCCCACCAAGGAGTTCACAGCCCTGGAGGTGGGAAAACCAGGCAGATGAGTTTAGAAGTTGAAGGAAGTGGTAGAGGAGCAAGTGAGAGTAGTGACAGAGAAAGAGACAGTTGAAAGCCTGAAGTTAGTCCGGGTGTGTGTTTCCCGGACTGAGACAGCAAGGTCAGCAGACGGCGGTGACTGTCTGCAGGAGAGGCTGCTTGGAGGTTGCTGAAAGGACCATGGACGGGTGGTGGCCCGGCGGTACCGGAGCGGTATACGAAGAGCAGTCAGCACCATTGTCAGGGGCCTTTCGGATCCCGGCAAGGCTAGGAGTCGCCGTGAATTTGCCAAATCCGTTAGTGAAGGGGACCTCTGGGTCTCCCAACAACCAAGTCCCGATTGAAGGCAACAGTCCGACAGTTAGAGAGAGACACCACCACCGCCAGGGCACCAGTTTCTCAGGGCCAGCGCCTGCGGGCAAAGTAGGGCTCCTCCGGCCCATAACCAAGTCGGGGAGCGGGTTACCGGTGGGAACCCATCACTACCATCATCATCTTAGGTGCAGGAAAAGGGACAGTCACTGTCAACTACTGGGGAAAAGCAACTGCAGCCGTCTGTGGGAACAGTCTCTCCAGCCGTGTGTTTTACTGAGTACTGTGTCCCCGTCTCAGGCTGAGTGAGTACCACAGTGCCATGAGGCACAGCGCTTCCCCCGCGTCCCTGCACCCCACCAAGCCCTGCACCGGCCCTGCCATCCAGCATCCCCCAAATCATCACTGGGCCCCGGGACAACTACCCCCCTACCCACGGAGGGGAGAACTAACAACTTTGCTGCTCGCTGTCACCGCTCCCGGGATCCCCATACAGAGCAGCGGTGGTGTCCATACAATTACGACAACCGTGGGTGGCATCATGGACAATAAACTATCCCAAAAACCAAACCCCTTTCACTCACGGGCGAGGAGCGCCGCTCGAGTCCCCGGGATCCGGCCCACCGCTCGAGCCACCGAGCAGCAGCAGGCCGTAGCAGCAGCGGCAGCCGGACCCGAGCAGTGGGAGAGCGCGGCATCCCCTCCTCCGCCCGCGACACTTGCATAGCCTACTCATTCTGCCATGGACTGCAACATCTCTGGACTTGTCTCATATCACGCATATCTGGGATGTTATTGGTTGGCAATTGCAAAGGAAGCAGCCAGCAGTAGATCTTGATGATTTGTTGCACAAGTGCATTCAAGCTGGCAGAAGATTCCTCAGACAACCATTAATAACCTCACTGATAGTATGCCAAGTCGTAGAAGTGCGTATATCTCTGTATGTGGCACTCATACTCAATACTGAATAAATTACAATGATTGGAAAAATGTTTTCATTTTTTTACTATTTGTACTTCAGCATGTTTATCAATCAAGTAATTTTCTTGTCTTTTCCTTCTTGCTGTTGCAGCTTCAATGTTGTAGAGTAAATTTTGTTTTAAATGACATTACAGTCTCATCGTATGATTAGAGAGAGGCGAAAAGTGAAGTATTCGAGTTTGGATTATTCAGACCAAGTAATTTCTATTATTATTGTATTCATCACAAATAATGCACCTAATGCAAGTCAATGGAAGACTCGAATATTTTTCAGGAGGATTTTGGACACGTTGGTCTGGGATGGCTGAAAAATGCTTAAAATGATTGAAAAGTGTTGAAAGTGAATAAGAACAGCATGAAGAAGAACAGCATGAAGAAGATGCCTGGTGCATTGCTGACTCGTATTTGGTTTCTGGGAATAATATAGTCAGAGTATTACATGGATTAAAAGTAGGAATATTACACTCAAGAGATTGCCGTGGCGGTCACACTTCTTCCAAGTGTGCTTATTATATCTCATACATATACACTGCTTCCCCCACCCACCTTCTTTGCCACCTGTGATTGTCTGCAGTCAGACTGTCAGCGTTCCTGATTGTCTGCCCTCACAGTACCTTTATGGATCCCTGAATGGAATGTAAAAATAAATAAATAAAAAAATGCATGAGCCTACCCAGCATAAGAATACCAGCCTCCAGAAGTTGGCTTTAACTTGGCTGGGTTTCAAAATTAAGGGGACCACACTTTTTTTTTTTTTTTTTTAAATTATTTATTTAAATAATTAAAAAAGCCAACCTGGGGGTCCCTCCTATTTTGCTACACAGCCAAGATCGCACGCACAACTGGGGGCTACAGCCTGAAGCTGTCTGCTTTATCTGTGCTGGGTATCTATATATGGAGAAAACCTGCTACATTTTTATTTATTTATTTATTTATTTTCACACCCTGTTAGGAGACTGAGACAGCTACTGTGAGGACAGTCAGTCATAGACGCTGGCCGTCTAACTGCAGCCAATCACAGATGCCAGCTGAGAGTGTGGGTGGGGGAAGCAATGCATATGTATGAGATATAATGAGTGTTCCCGGAATTAATATGGCAGCCATGGGGAATCTTAGTAAGTCATTTTTTTTTTTAAAACTGTGCCTACCAATCACAGCAGCAGCAAAGATGGCTATGGCATTACTGTGATTGGAAGGCAATCTAAACATGTTTAGAGGCTAAAAATCAAATGCCAAACATGCTGGTAGGGATCTCAAATCTCACAAGGTGAATTTCAAAATACTTGATGAGTAACAGATATTGCGAATACCTTAATATCCGTGCGAGTAACGAATAGTGCCAAGTAAATTCACTCATCACCACATATCATGTGTTTTATGTGATCTTATGGTCTTAGCATATGCGGTATACTGACATCTCAGTATACAATGTATAATTGTATGATGTTCCTCATTGACTTGCATTTGGTTGACTATTCGTGATGAATACTGGAATAGTGCTAGGTATTTGGTACGAATGTCAAAAACCTGAATATTTTAGTATTTGCTCATCACCACTAAATAGTATATAGCTACCATGTTTTTTCAAAAATTAGACACTATCTTATATTTATTTTGCCCCCCAAAAAAGCACTAGGACTAATTTTTGGAGGGAGGTCTTATTCTTGGAGAAATATGGTTGGGGGTAAGTTTACCCCCCAAAAAAGCAGCCCCGCCCACTTCCCATGAGACTCATACTTACTAGACCCGGCGGACGTCTGCGTGGCTCCCAGGTCCTCCTTGTGATCTCCGGTGGGTGCTGCACGCCGTCCTCCCCTGCTTCTGGCCGGCCCACTCACACACACAGCAGATCACAGATCTCACACTCACACACACACACACACACACACACATCACATCCAGCGTTCAAGAATGCTTCGGGCCGCAGGGAATGATGAAATGAAGTCACATGTGTCCCGCAGGTCCTATAAGTAAGCATTGCAGCAAGTCCTTGCATTCCACTGCACAGCCTCTCAGGATTCTGCCGGTGGGAAGAAATCGGTGTCACTGCATGTGGTATGTGTGCGATCCGATGTGTGTGTGCGATCTGATTAGGTGTGCGATCTCATTGTGTCTGCGCAATCTCATTGTGTCTGCGCGATCTCATTGTGTCTGCGCGATCTCATTGTGTCTGCGCGATCTCATTGTGTCTGCGCGATCTCATTGTGTCTGCGCGATCTCATTGTGTCTGCGCGATCTCATTGTGTCTGCGCGATCTCATTGTGTCTGCGCGATCCAATGTTTGTGTGAGAGATCTGATTGTGTGTGTGTGTGTGAGATTGGATATGTGTGGTGGGTGCCATCACTGCAGGGCCTCCGCTCGACATCTAGTGAGTGTGATTGCGGGGTGCACGCTGTCTATAATGAAGTATCCTGCAGTATCTGTAACTTTTTTAGCTGCACGGACACTTCATTATTGAACCACGACTAGGGTTTTTTTTTGGTGAAGAGCTTATATTTAAGCCTTACACCGAAAATACTGAAAATCCCTGCTAGGGCTTATTTTTAGGGAGGTCTTATTTTTGGAAAAACATGATAGATGTGTACACCTTTAAATAAACTTTATTTATAGTGACTAGGAAACATGACAGCAAATCCACTAAAGTGAGCAAACAAAGAGAGAAAAAGGAAGCGCTGTGAAGGATCTAATGAAGAGGGGTAAACATAATATGCCAAAGGCGCTCACCTGGAAGGGTTGTACACCCCTGCACAACCACGGTTACGGCAGGGAAGACCAATAGTATGCTGGCTGGAGCTGGGCGGTGGTGGCTTCTGCATCTGTCACTCTATGGGCGTTATCCAATTACAGTCAGGAAGCGCGTCACCGCAGGCATCCTGGCAACCACAAGTCCTTAAAACAGGAAAAAAAATGAAAGGATTTCGGAACTTCTCCTGCCGTTAATCCCTCAGCGTGTGTAGATCATAGATTAGACTGAGCAGAACAACGGTCAATCGGAGCACTGGGAATGATGAAAACTTCAGTATATTAAAAGAACAGATCATTATTGCCCTCTACGGCCACTAAAGGATATACACGTTTACATGTGTATACGTGTATGTATTTTCTCATGCAAAGATACAGTATTTATTATTATTATTATTATTATCTAACAACTTGCTTTAATATATGAATAATTCAGAGCAACAAAAAGCTTAAAAAAAAAAAAAATTAGATAATCGTACTTATACACAAGCTTGTACATAACATGGTGAATAAACCTTGTGTGATTAAACGAGCTAATGCGTAAATAGCCTTCAGTGAAATATCTACTCCCAGAAAGTAATGCATAGAAATTATACAGGCAACAGCATAAAAAAACTAAATAAACAAGGTAAAAAGCAGAATACTGGAATTCCATTAGACAATATGCTTTAGGTCATTTATTTTGGTTTGCCCTGGGTCATAAAAAAACACTTATGCTCTCTGGCATTAAACCCATAGTCATTCTACTCTTCAGATATTACCCAGAAGCACTTGAGTGTTGTTAATGATTAATGCCATCACAGTCCAGCCACAAACCTTTCTGCTGCAGATAATGCCAGGCAGCAAGCGCGCTTGACACTTTTAATGTATAATTAAGTAGAAAAAGTCAGCACTCAGTATGCAAATTTTTCAAAATGATGAATGGTGCCATACAGCAGTAGGGATTGATTTGGTGTAAATGAAACTAATTAAGGAAATGTCAAACATAATTAATAAAACAGGTTTAAGCTGCAAAACATTGTCAGTTGAATGAATGAGGAGGCAGTGGCTCCCATTGTTTCTGCTTTATTTAGAGCTAGTGTTTAGCTTGTACTCTATTCCTAAATGCACTTTCACCACCTCACACCCTCCACTACCAATTCCCAGAGAGGGGGAAAATAAATTTGCGTGTCTCTCCACTGACTGCAGAAATTAATTGCAGAAACCTTGTCCTATCCAAGTGTTACATTCACTCACAGGACATTAACATAACTAATTTAAAAAAGCCCAAATGACTGCATAATAGAGGACTGTCAGTGTGCCTGACAGTCTTTGGTCATACCAAATTAGCTTGAATGTCTAATTGAAATTTTTTTCCCTCAGAACTCTTTTCATAATTTTATTCTTAGCTATTCATTTTTGATAAGAACAAAGGTTTGATAATTTAAAAAAAAGGAGAGCTTGACCTATAATTACTAAGAGGAAATTAGGAGAGCTTGGAAAAGTCAGATTCAGTCCTGCTAATGATGCAAGAGACCTGAAGTCCTCGAGGGAATTGGAAGAATAATGGAATCTCCTATTTTTACGGATGACCTGTGAACCGGGGTTGACTTTAGCGGTGAATCCAGTGTTCTGCAGATCACTTCATTAACACTAGGAGGTTATACTGTAAGTGCATGAAGAACAGTTTAGTACTTGTGTTTTGATTTACTTGCTGATTTAGTGTTCAGATGAATTGTTTGGTAAAGTTTTTGCTTAATGATTTTTGGACACTGACGAGCAAAAGGCTTACAATGCTTTGAACTTTTGAGTTTCAGGTTCCATATCTCACCATCCACTGCATCTTTGAGAGTGAGACTACGTCCATTTTAAGGGTAAACCCACACGAGCGTATGAATCGGACAAGTGCAATGTGAGAAAATCTCGCAGTGCACTGGGACCAATGTTAGTCAATGAGGCAGAGCAGATGGTCAGCATCTGCTGTTCCTTTCTGTGTTTTGTCCTGATGAAGAAGGCGGAGATGCCTTTGAAATGCGTTGACCTGTAAAAATAAATAAAGGGAATTCACGATATCCCTCGGATTTGTGGTTTTTAGGGCAGCATTGAACTCGATTTCCTTAAACCATTTTCTGACTTCTACTACAGACAAGATGAAACTTGGAGACCTGAATAAGAGTATCCATATTAAAAAAAAATTTGGTGCAGACACTAGGACAGTTTCAGCAATTTCTCGAAAGTACCCCTAGAGTCTTTTGACAGCAGTGTTGCATGAGTCATACAATACATAGGTTGTGTCCAGCATTTACAGCCTTCAAATGAAGAGGTAGGTGGTTGAGTGACAGGTGTAGGCCTCATGCTCTGAGAACCCTGTCACTATAGGCAAGAAAAAAAAGTGGAAGTTCAGCTGTTGTTCGACAGTGAAGAAGCAAGAGATGCATTTGATGAAGTGGCCAGTGGTTTAGGATGCCCACTAGGCCGCATTTTCACACAGTAAGATTCCCAGATTAACATATGTTGGTAGACCATGTGCCGGTTAATGCATGTATGACGCCCTGGCCTATGAGGTCATCACAAGGGTGCCGTTCAATCTGCCCTTCTGCATGGTACCCGCACCTCCTTGGTTACGGGTCCTATCAATTTGGTGTTGCTACCAACAGGTGTATCAAAATCCTGAGGAACACTCTGCACCACACCCACCAACCACCCATTGGGCAGCCTGAGGGGAATAGGGCCACCCAGATGGAGGGATGGAAGAGGGAGGGCAGAGATGTCAGTTGTACAGTTGTAGAGTTGTACAGTGGAAGTGGAGCAGTGAGCAGCGGTGACAGGACAGGTCACGCTGTGGAGCTGGGCTCCTATACCCGTCCCAGGTGCCAGACATTGGCCTGGCCAGAAGGAGCTGGAACCCCAGTCGCAGGGGGTAGTGACAGGGGGCACAGTGCTGCTACAGAGAGAATCTTCAGGAACTGTTCCCCACTCGCTCCAGAACTGGGGTACTAGCGGAATGAGGGGGATAGGACTTCCCACAACCGTCCAGAAAATCCCAAGCGTGAGCCCTGAGAGCAGGCTCACCCTGCTAGCCACGCAGGTGAGCGGGACCCGAATCGCTTCATGTGAGAGGGATCCACGAGTAGGACACACAGTGCAAAGGGACAAGGCTTCAGACCAACCTGTAACACCAAAGGGGCACGGACCCAAAATACTCGCCCAAAGAGAGCAGGATACTCAAGAGTTTGGTTTACCTGGTGTCAGTGACTTTGGACTGTGCGAGTACCCGCTATCCCTGTTCACCCGACGGGTCCCCCACACCATCCTTCACCGGGTTCTGGGACATCACTCCCCCTGCCCATGGAGGGGTTAACATCTCAAACTGCCACACACCATCGTCCCCGGGCTCCCCCCAAATGGCAGCGGTGGTCCCTCATGTTACCACACACCGTGGGTGGCATCATGAACATTATCCTATTCACCACCCAAAGCAACAACATTCCCCTTTTTATTTCTGAGGTACTCACTCGACCCCGCCTTGGATCCGGAGATCCCTCGAGCCACTGTGGATCCGGGTCCGAGCAGCCCGTCGGCTGTCGCGGGGGCGGCACACATGTAGTATTCAAATTCTTGGAACTTTTGCCACTACTGAGTCTTTGTTTACAAACTCTGCAGATAACAAAAGCTGGGTCATAATTTGTGGTCTCAAAAAAGGCCCAGGATAAGCACCCCTTCCTGCAAACTACAGACACAAGACTGTTGTTAGCCACAGCCAGAGCTGTAGCTGAGGACGCAGTACTTGTCATGGTTGCATCAGTACGAGATTGTGCGGGAATCGGCATCATAACTTTCTAGTCTTCCTCCTTCTCCTCTGCTGAGCTAATCAGCTGCATGCCTCTGGGTTCACACTAAGTGTGATCTCCAACCTAATCATCATCATCTCTGTCATCCCATTCATCACCCTGACAGTCACCCTAATTTTCCTGCGCTGACATGTGGTGACAAGAGTCTTGATTCTTCTCAACCCTACTTTGTCCGACCCCCGGATCCAAGTCACAAATATTTTGGGCATCTGTGCAGATGCTTTCCTCCTCTTGTGTCTAGGAATCTTTGGAGCTACTATATTCGGGTGTCTGCCTGCAGAAAACGTATATGCCCAAAAATGGTGCAAGACAGAACACACACTGACTCTGTCTGCTCCATTATAGTCAATGGCCCCTTCGGCGTATTTGTTTAAAACAAGTTTTGCAGGGGGGAGGGGAGTTTGGACGGATGCCCTGATGGAATTAGTGAACGTAGGTGAAAATGCAATGTGAAAGCGGCCTAAGTCATAGGGTATGTGTGCATGTTGCATTCTGGCATGACAAATATAAAGCAGCGTTTTGTCACTGCATGTGTGTGGCGCCCTGGACAAGCCAGGTCGTCACAGAACTACACCAACACACCCCACACCCCGGCTAGGCACACCGAAGTCAAACACAAAAATCCTTGTTGCCTTCCTCCAGGGGCTGATGTTCACACCAGGGGGTGGGCCAGGCGGTTGGTCCCACCCACCGAGGAGTTCACAGTCCTGGAGGCGGGAAAACAGTTCAGATCAGTTTTGGAGAGTGAAGTGGTAGCAGAGGGGACTGACCGCATCCAGGTGTGTGGCCCGGACGGTACAGGAAGGTTGGCAGACGGTGGTGACCGTCTGCAGGAAAGGCTGATTGGAGCAAACCGTAAGGACCGTGGACGGGCGGTGGCCCGGCGGTACCTGAACGATCGGAGAGCAAAGAGAAGCCAGCACCATCCAGCAGGGCTTACGGACCCTGACCAGGCTAGGAGTCACCGTAAAACCGGTCAAATCCATTAGCGAAGGGAACCTCCGGAGTTTCCCAGCAGTCAAGACCCGATTGAAGGCAACAGCTCACACCATAAAAGGGAAGCACAGTCACCGCCAAGGCAACAGTTCCCAGGGCCAGAGCCTTCGGACAAAAGGGGCTCCATCAGCACCCATTCAAGCTGGGGAGCGGGTTACCGGTGGGAACCCATTGGAACCGTAAACACAACATAGGTGCAGGGAAAGGCAGTCACCATCAACCTACCGGAAGGAGAACAACCGCAGCCGCCTGTGGGACCCGTCCATCCAGCCATTTGTTTGACCAGAGACTCTGTGTGAATTACTGGCTGAGTGAGTACCACCGTGCCGTGCGGCACAGCGCTGCCCCTGCGACCCTGCACCTCACCAGGCCCCGTAATCCGCCTGCCATCCATCCCTACCCCTTCACCGGGCCCCGGGACAACCAACCCCCCTACCCACGGAGGGGAGAACCAACATCCCAGCTGCTCCCTGTCACCACTCCCGGGATCCTCGTCCAGAGCAGCGGTGGTGTCACAACCTCACCACAACCGTGGGTGGCGTCATGGACAATATCCCTAAACCCAAACCACCCCCTTTCACTCACGGGCGAGGAACGCCGCTTGAGTCCCCGGGATCCGGCCCACCGCTCGAGCCACCACTGAGCAGCAGCAGCAGCAGCAGCCAGACCCGAGCAGTGGGTGAGCGCTGCGTCCCCTCCTCCGCCCGCGACATGTGCGTTTCAAAAAGCATCCAAAACGCTGCATTTTAGATGCATTTTGAATGCATTTTGGATGCATTTTTGACAGTGCAGTCTCACTCGGCTTAGCTACATCCCCATAGAAGCATGGCTGGCTGCGAGACAGTCACGCGATCATCATGAACTTGAATGAACTTCACCCACCCAACTTTATTGTCATCGCGCGGCTCTGTCTGTGTGCCATGGCCTGATTTGCGATCACAGGTGAAGGACTCACGGCTGACTGCAAATCCCCTGAGTGACTGAAGTGAGCCGCACGATCAGCGGTGCCGTCACTCAGGTTACCCACGGCCAGCTGAAGTCCTCCACCCGAGACCTGTGGCTGCAGGTAACCTGAGTGACATCATCACTGATCACGCAGCTCACTTCAGTTGCTGCGTGGAGCTGACAGAGAGCGACGGTGTTCTATGGCCACTCCTGTCAGCTTCATGTAGCAGAGCTGGATGCGTCGTGGGACATCATGTGGATTACGTCGTACCTGGAGGGCTGTTTGGGGATTTTAGTAAAGTGGTGAAAGAGGGTGGTTTTTTTTTTTTTTTCAAATAATGGATTTTTTGGGTGTATGTGTTTATTTACTTTCACTTACAGGTTAATAATGGGGGGTATCTCATAGATGCCTGCCATTATTAACCTAGGACTTAGTGGCAGCTATGGGCTGTCATTAACTACTTATTACCTCGATTGCCACAGCACCAGGGCAATTCGGGATGAGCCGGGTAGAGTCCCGGGACTGTCGCATCTAAATTGATGCGGCGATTCCGGGCGGCTGCTGGCTGATATTGTTAGGCTGGGGGGCTCCCAATAACGTGGGGCTCCCCATCCTGAGAATACAAGCCTTCAGCCATGTGGCTTTACCTTGGCTGGTATCAAAATTGTGGGGGACCGCACGCCGTTTTTTTAAATTATTTATTTTACTGCACTACATAGACCCGCCCACCGGCGGCTGTGATTGACAGCTGTCTCACTGCAACCACTCAGTGTGGGGGCTCGTCTGAATGCAATCAAACATAGGCGCCGGTGGGTGGGGGAAGCAGTAAATACGAGATGGAATAATGAGCGGCCGGCATTTTCAAAAGCAGGAGAAGTCGCCAGAGCTTTGTGACGCCGGTGATCGGTGAGTATGAGAGAGGGGGGAGAGAGAGAAACCGACAGACAGACAGTGAGAGACTGACATGGACAGAGAGAGAGAGATTGAGATGGACACAGAGAAAGAGAGACCGACACAGACGGAGAGACCGAAAGACCTGCGTTCTGTTTGTCAAAAAAGCATGCAGAACGCAACAAAAATGCAATGCAAGCGCACTTTGGTTGCGTTTTGACACACCTCATTGATTTCAATGGGTGGAAAATGTAACCAAAACGCACAAAAGAAGTGGCATGCAGTGTTTTTAAATGCATCGATTTTGTCAAATATTTGGCATCCAAAACGCTGCGTTTAAAAAAGCAACGTGCTCATGGAATTTGCTGACTTCTCATAGACTTTGCTGGGGAAGAAGAATGCATGTGTGTCGCCCCCGTGGAAGCAGGCAAGATGCTTGGATCCGGGTTCGCTGTGGCTCGAGGGTCTCCGGACCCGGCGTCAACTCAAATGAAAAAGGGGGGAATTTACAGGGGAGTTGATGTATAGTACGTGACGCCACCCGTGTTGTACGGTAATTTGGGGAGTACCGCCACTGCCATTGGGAGTACCCAGGGTGATGGAGTGGGGCAGCCAGGTGTTGTCGCCCTCCACGGGTAGGGGGGGGGATACCCTGGCACTCGGTGTGGGATGCCGGGGGATGCAGGAATCACTCTCATACTCACTCAGTTCATAAGCAGACACCGACAACCAGGTAAACCAATTCTCTGGGTACCACTGCCGCTGAGGGGAGCTCGTCTGGATCCCGTCCCCTATAGTGTTGCCTGGTGATCCGTGACCTGCCTCCTGGCACTAATGCAGCCCAATGCTGCCGCGCCCCAGGGCCTGCAGGGGAGCTGATCGGACCCGGGTGTCCGCTTCTCAGAGTCTATGTCAGTGGAAGCCAGTACACGATTCCGTGACCCCCAGAGGCCACTTGTAAAAGGGGTTATATTTACAGGGGATAGATAGTTTTTAATGTCCGTGATGCCACTTGCGGTATGCGACAATGTGTAGAAGCCACCGCTGCATAATATCTCACCAATGGGGCTGATGGTATAGGGCAGCCTGGATGTTATCACTCTCCGCAAGTAGAGCGGTGCCCCAGGGGAGGATGTTGGTGGTTGTAGTAGTATGTTAGTTTATAATGCAAGAAAGCAGCAGTAATGGAGACCACACAGGGACTGAAGGTTAACCGGTTCTTTACTCACACAGGTGGTAAGATGTAGCCTGGTGCTGGTTGCAGGGGTCCCAGGTTCCTTTTTTCCAGTGCTGGTCCTGTGGCTCCGTTGGCTCTGTCTCTGGCACCTCGTAATTGGAGGTCCCAGTGACGTGAAGCTGTTTGGGGTCTCTCCCTGATTCCCTCTCTCCTGCTGCTGCTGGCCCGTATGACAGGTGGCGTGAACCGATGCGGCGCCAGACCTTCGTGACGCTTCCTGGTTCCCTCTCTGCCACTGTGTCCCGGACACTCTGATGGTGATGAACCGTGAAGGTCCCCGTCACCTGCAGACTTGCGAGATGGTCCTGAAACTTCCACCTGGCCTAGGGCTCTGTACCCTGCTGTGCCCTGGTCCCTGGAGTTCCTATTACTCGACTCCCTGGCGACTACTCCTTATGCGCCATCTAAGACCACCTCAAGCCCTTGCAGTGGACCAGAGCCACCACACATACATCCATCCTCCACTCCTCCTTCTTTTAACTAAAAACTGTTATTTTAAACTGACTCTTTGACCACTCCCCTCCATGGGCTTCCAGCTCCCGGATTGGGCAGATGCCAGCCAATGGGCAGCGACCCCTCTAAACCCGTTGCTAACCTGTTGCCTGGGCTGGGGAGTGGACAATTTGAATGTCGGTTGTCAGCACTGAACTCCAGGAGCCTGGGATTTTGTTGTTTCTTAGCAACACCTGACACCATAGTGTGCAGGGTGCTGCACTAAGTGTAACTTCAACGTGGTGGCCAGGTAGTATGGAACTTGCCGGGTCCCGCTCCCCACTGTGGCTAAGTGTGGGAGCTTGCTCTCAGGGCTCACGCTTGGGATTTTCTGGACCGTTTTGGATTGGAAAGTCCTATCCCCTCAGTTGCGCTAATGCCCCGAATCTGGAGCGGGTTGGAACAGATCATAAAGGCTCCGTTCTCCTCAGGTGAATTGTCGGGTTGCCTGAAGCTACTCCCCGACCTAGGGTCCTTGTACCCCGTCATGTCTTTGGTCCAAGACCGGTGACAGTGCTAGGCTGCTGGCTGTCCTCCTCGACAGGTCTAGGCACCTTGCCACAACCCCCTGTGACCTGGGGTCCAACTCCTCTAGGGCCAGACCACCGTCTGTAACCTAGGCAGCTTCTCTAGGGACCTCCTCTCTCTCTCTCCTTCACACTTTCTCTCTGACTTCCCTCCTCACCTCCCCTCCCTTACACCCCAGGTGGAGACTCTATTCCATTCAAGCTGTCCACTGGTGTGCCTGGTGGGTGTGGTGCAGGGTGTCTCTAGGATTTGATTTGCTGTTGGAGGCAACACCATTTAGATAGGGACTCAGAGCCAAGAAGGAGGTGGAATACTGCATGGAAGGGCAGCTTGTGCAGTACCCTGTGATGACCTGATAGTCCAGGGGCGTCACACATGCATTTACGCTGCTGTTTTAAACACTGCGTAAACGCGGGAAAAAAACGCAATAGCCATACAGCTGTGTGACTGACAAAGAAAGACAGTGGAGTAGCCTGTCCAGTAACAGAAGTTGTTAGTTTTGTTTGGCTAGGATAAACCAGTGTTTTTTCAGTAGAGCTTTAAAGAACCTTAGCATCCACTCCATATACACCTTGAGAGAGGGGAGCCAGCACGATCTGAAAATGGCATGCATCATATAAAA
The DNA here is from genome assembly GCF_048569485.1 of Anomaloglossus baeobatrachus. NCBI lineage: Eukaryota > Metazoa > Chordata > Amphibia > Anura > Aromobatidae > Anomaloglossus > Anomaloglossus baeobatrachus. Next base: position 826,999,235 of record NC_134353.1, on the reverse strand, counting down.
AGTGCAAATTCACAGATTTATTCCAACTATACTGTAATATAAATGAGATTTTTAGCAAATAATTGATCAATTCTTTGAGCCACCCCTGCCAACGTCACGGCAAATCTCAATAGGGGGGGTCCTACTCTATATTCTGTATTTCATGTGCCATGCGGCCTCCTAGATAAAAGTTAAAAGCAGAACCATAATGGAGCACACATACCTGTAACCTGTATATATAACCGCTTCTATGTTGCAAAAGAGGCAATTGTGGATAGAGGCCAGCCCAGGTCCCAGCATGTGGAGCAAGCGCTACACATACCAGGACTATATCAGAACTGACCCTCCCAGTGCCAGACAGCAACCATTGATAAAGGCAGACCAGATCCAAGTATGGTGCTTAATTAGCAATGCCTGTGGAAAGGGTGAGGCAACTGAATGTGTACAGCTACCAACAGGAGGAATATATTGAAAACCAAGATCAGGCGTGCATAGCATGGTGGTGACCAGCCACCAGACATTTGTAGACATTTGCTAAAAATCTCATTTTTTTTATTATAGTACAGTTGGAATAAATCTTATGTATTCCTCCTGTTGGTAGCTGTTCAGATTCAGTTACCTCACCCCTTTCCACAGGCAATGCTAATTAAGCACCATTCTTGGATCTGGTCCGCCTTTATCAATGGTTGCTGTTTGGCACTGGGAGGGTCAGTTCTGATATAGTCCTGGTATGTGTAGAGCTTGCTCCACATGCTGGGACCTGGGCTGGTCTCTATCCACAATTGCCTTTTTTGCAACATGGAAGCGGCTATATACAGGTTACAGGTATGTGTGCTCCATTATGGTTCTGCTTTTAACTTTATCTAGGAGGCCGCATGGCACATGAAATACAGAATGTAGAGTAGAACCCCCCTATTGAGATTTGCCGTGACGTTGGCAGGGGTGGCTCAAAAAATTGATCAATTATTTGCTAAAAATCTCATTTTTTTTATTATAGTACAGTTGGAATAAATCTGGGAATTTTCACTTTTTATATGATGCATGCCAATTTCAGATCGTGCTGGCTCCTTTTTCTCCATATACACCTTGACAACCATGCTTATTCTTCGTTCCATCACGACATCAGGATTTCCCATTCACATTTTTGTGCCTATTGAAAAGCACAAATACCACTTTGGAGTGTGAGCTGTGCACTAATTTGTCCCTATTTAGAAGCACAAATAGGACGTTGGAGCGTGAGCACTGAGCAATATTAATTGTGCCCTATTTTAAAGCACAACTAGCACTTTGGAGCGTCAGCACTAATTTGGCCCTATTTTAAACCACAGATAGCAGGTTTGAGCTGTAGAGCTGTAACACAAAATTACCTATGGCTAGATTATCATATGCTGTTTTGTGGCACATAACTACGTTCCCTACACTGCACTTCCCTATTCTACACTATTATTCTCCTATCTATCTCTCCCAACTAGCTGCGATTAAATGCCTAGCTAAGATAACTGTCTAAGGCTATGTGCGCACTTACCGGATTTTGCCGCGGATTTTCTGCAGATTTGCTGCATGTTTCTGACTCGCCCACCCCAGGGCTATGGGACACCCGGTGCCGGGCCGGACTAGTCCGGTGGTAGTCAGTGGTGGCTGGGCCCGGCTCCGTGGCCCTGGTGGGTGTCAGTAAAATATGTGGCTTTCTTGTTAATGGTTGTGTTCGTGACGCCACCTGTGGTATGCGGCTATTAAGCCGCCGCTGCTGTGTGAGGCCTCCGGGATGATGTTATGGCAGCAATGGTAGTACTGCTCCCCACAGGTGGAGCAATGCCCGGGGCACAGTTGGTGCTTGTGAGTGTCTATGCAGCAGAAATAACAGAGGCAACTCCAAGGGTGCAGTTCAAGTTCTTTACTCACAGTTCTTGTCACAGCTGTAGCAGGACCCTCGGACTGCTGGGACCACTGTCAGGGACCTCCGCCTTCTGGGTGATTCAGAGCGTGAAATCCGGTACCCTCCTCTTAGTGTCTCCTTCTCTGCTGTCTTCACTAGCCTTGCCTTAGTTAAGATGGACCTGGCTTGGCCTCCAGTACAGCCTCCAGGCTGGGGGGTCACCTGTCGGCTGATTACCCCTTTTCTGAAGGTCTGCTCTGGGTTCTGGCCCTGGGAGCTTACAACGTCCCTGGGCCTCGGTTTTTACTGTTTGGAGATTGTCTTTGCACTCCTCCAGTCTCTAGGGACCGTCCCCTGTCGCAGCTAGTCACTCCACCGATGTCACTGTGGACCAGGCCACCGCAGCCAGCAACTACTCGTAGCGCCTCTGGGCCCTCGGCTTCGGTACCCAACAAGGACTGCTCGTGGTACCTACAGGACTACCCGCGGCCCTGCGACCCTTTTCTGTCTCTGCGTGGTGTCACCTGGACCTCTGGGTCCCAGGTTCTTCACCAGGAAGCGTCTCCTTCAGTTCCTCTGCTCCTGACTGACTTGGAGCCTTTCTTTCCTTCTTTCTTTCTTTCTTTCTTTCTTTTCCTCCTTGCCTGCCTCCAGCAGGCCTCCTCCTCCCTCCTTTCTCTCGTTCTTCTTCTCCAACTACATGCTGACTCCTCACTCTCTCACTCCCTGAGGTAAACTGAAACTAACTTGACCTTCCCTTCTCTATCTGCTCTCTGGTGGCTCCTCCCACCTCCCCAGTTGCTAAGCTACCACCCTATGGGAGCAGGGATGGGTCTTACAGCCCCTCTCAGCATGCAGCATGGGAGGGTTGCCTGCCACTTTCCCTGGTCCTGTGTGTCCCTAGCAATGGGTGTAGTGTGGATTTACCAGGGGACCGGAGTTCACTCTCTTCCTCTCCCAGAATGGGGCATCACACCGCTGATGGGGTGCAATGACCTGTGGCGACGGAAGCCTCAGGGGCGCCACATTTCGCTGCAGAAAATGTTCATAACATCTCTGCAGTGAATCACCAGCAAAACCTATGGGAAAAAAAAATCCTGTGCGCACTAGGCGGATTTTGACAGCTGCATGTTTTGCTACGGGATTCCCGCAGCAAAAACAATTGCATGTCAATTCTTTTCCACACGTCGCTGCGGGATTTCACTCCATTGACTGGAATGTAATCGTGAAATCCTGCAGGGAATAACGCAGGCAGCAAATTCTGTGCGGTTCACTGCGTTTTGCTGCGTTATTCCCTGCGGTATTTCGCGGTTTACCTCCGGTAATGTACATCGCTTGCCTGCGGTTTTGCAGGGAAGTGATGTCATTACAGGAAGAGGAAGCCGTGCAGAGAGTAAACACACACATCACAGACACACACACAGACATCACAGACACAGAAGACATAGACACAGACACATAGAACACGCATAGAAAGCAAACGGAAATATAGAAAACAAATCACGTGTGCTCCGCTGTATATTTACCGTCCAGCCGAGGGCCCGGTATTCTCAGGCTGGGGAGGGAGAGGGGCAGGGTTAATGTCCCCCGCCTCACTCCCACCTCCCGCAGCCGAGAATATCAGCCGCAGCTGCCCCGGCACTGTCGCATGCATTATGCGGCAGTACCGGCGTGTCCCCGACTCTTTCTGCCGCCATGTAGCAGTGGCAGTCAGGGTAATACAAGGGGTTAATGGTGGTGGATCACCGCCATTAACTCCAGGCTTGATTATGGCACCGTCTATGTGACAGCTGACATGATCAACCCGCAAGTAAAGTGAATAAAACACACAGAAAAATCCTTTCTTTTAAATAAAACACAAACAAGCCTCGTTCACCCGTTTATTAACCCCACCCGAAACAAAGCTACGGCGTAATCCACAGCTCCAGCATAATCCACAGGTCCTGCGCTGCTTACATCCAGCCGCGACTGACACACAGCGCAGAATGAATGCAGCCTCGCTGCAGACAGCAGAGGTAATTACCGGTCATTTCCCACGGCTGGTAATGTGAACTCACTGCCGACCGTGGGAAATGCAGCGATCTGTCCTCTGTCTATCCCTCTATCTATTCTTCTGTCTATCTATCCCTCTATCTATCTATCTATCTATCTATCCCTCTATCTATTCTTCTGCCTCTTTATCTATCTATCTATCTATCTACTATCTAAGAAAGAAATGATTTTTTTTTTCTTTTTTTTCAATGTTCTTTATTGCATTGAATGCAATAAGCACATGTACCAACCCGCACGCGGCAAAACCGCAGCAATACCGCAAACAATACCGCGGTAAAACCGCGGCAAACCGCATGCGGTTTTCGGGTGCGGTTTGCCGCGGTTTTTTACCGCGGGTGCGGTAATCTTTGAGAGCATGCGGAATTTTCTCAAGAAAATTCCATTTCCCAGTGCGCTCATAGCCTAACAGAACCTTCCCTAAGCTTTAATATTCACAAAATAGCAACGAGCCACATACAGTTAGGTCCAGAAATATTTGGACAGTGACACAATTTTCGCGAGTTGGGCTCTGCATGCCACCACTTTGGATTTGAAATGAAACCTCTACAACAGAATTCAAGTGCAGATTGTAACGTTTAATTTGAAGGTTGTTGCGAATCCTTTGGAGGCAATCACTGCCTTAAGTCTGGAACCCATGGACATCACCAAACGCTGGGTTTCCTCCTTCTTAATGCTTTGCCAGGCCTTTACATCCGCAGCCTTCAGGTCTTGCTTGTTTGTGGGTCTTTCCGTCTTAAGTCTGGATTTGAGCAAGTGAAATGCATGCTCAATTGGGTTAAGAGCTGGTGATTGACTTGGCCATTGCAGAATGTTCCACTTTTTTGCACTCATGAACTCCTGGGTAGCTTTGGCTGTATGCTTGGGGTTATTGTCCATCTGTACTATGAAGCGCCGACCGATCAACTTTGCGGCATTTGGCTGAATCTGGGCTGAAAGTATATCCCGGTACACTTCAGAATTCATCCGGCTACTCTTGTCTGCTGTTATGTCATCAATAAACACAAGTGACCCAGTGCCATTGAAAGCCATGCATGCCCATGCCATCACGTTGCCTCCACCATGTTTTACAGAGGATGTGGTGTGCCTTGGATCATGTGCCGTTCCCTTTCTTCTCCAAACTTTTTTCTTCCCATCATTCTGGTACAGGTTGATCTTTGTCTCATCTGTCCATAGAATACTTTTCCAGAACTGAGCTGGCTTCATGAGGTGTTTTTCAGCAAATTTAACTCTGGCCTGTCTATTTTTGGAACTGATGAATGGTTTGCATCTAGATGTGAACCCTTTGTATTTACTTTCATGGAGTCTTCTCTTTACTGTTGACTTAGAGACATATACACCTACTTCACTGAGAGTGTTCTAGACTTCAGTTGATGTTGCGAACGGGTTCTTCTTCACCAAAGAAAGTATGCGGCGATCATCCACCACTGTTGTCATCCGTGGACGCCCAGGCCTTTTTGAGTTCCCAAGCTCACCAGTCAATTCCTTTTTTCTCAGGATGTACCTGACTGTTGATTTTGCTACTCCAAGCATGTCTGCTATCTCTCTGATGGATTTTTTCTTTTTTTTCAGCCTCAGGATGTTCTGCTTCACCTCAATTGAGAGTTCCTTAGACCGCATGTTGTCTGGTCACAGTAACAGCTTCCAAATGCAAAACCACATACCTGTAATCAACCCCAGACCTTTTAACTACTTCATTGATTACAGGTTAACGAGGGAGACGCCTTCAGAGTTAATTGCAGCCCTTAGAGTCCCTTGTCCAATTACTTTTGGTCCCTTGAAAAAGAGGAGGCTATGCATTACAGAGCTATGATTCCTAAACCCTTTCTCCGATTTGGATGTGAAAACTCTCATATTGTAGCTGGGAGTGTGCACTTTCAGCCCATATTATATATATATAATTGTTTTTCTGAACATGTTTTTGTAAACAGCTAAAATAACAAAACGTGTGTCACTGTCCAAATATTTCTGGACCTAACTGTATAATGCATTTATATGTGGAGAGACATGAGACTTAGCAAACCAATGACACAAGCCCTTGTGTCTGAAAGTTGTGGATTTTTTCTGCGTCCTGATTGGCTACAGTGAACATCAACACATAAATTTAATAAAAGAAAAAAAAATGCCACTCCTCTGACCTCTCCCCACCCCCTTCCCTCATAATACACATCCCCTACTCATCATACAGCACGATTACAGTAATTACTCACAGAAAAATGGCAGCAGATGTAAACTGCCCAGGCCAAAAAAACTAAAGCACTACCAAGATGCAGCAAGACCTCCAATAAATGGAGGCGTCACAGGTGCAAGAGGAGCAAATCACTCCAATGATGGAGGAGAGTGATTGCTTGATGGTAAAATTGCACACTTTTGGCTTGCATAGGGCACCATTCACACATGCAGGTTCACAGTATCTGGTAAGCAGCCTATTAGTTACACCCATCCTATTAGATGCTAGTGGGCTGTGCCAGTACTACATATGTGCACCATACAGGGACAAAGGCTATAGTATGCAAGGCCTAACAAAAAGAGGCCTGGCTACATCCTGTATAAAATGTTCTGTGCAAAAGAATATATAAATATATGAGGTATTGTTTGGTATTATGGCCATAGTACGCTAGCCCACAATCCACGTCACGGATCCTCATTCTTTGGCTCCCTACATTAATATATATTTATATATAGAAAAAACAACAACAAAAAGAGTAATTAAATAATCCAATAGCTAAGCAATTACTCACAGAAAAGTGGCAGCAGATGTAATCTGCCCAGGCCACAAAAATTAATACATTATCAGGATGCAGCAAGACCTCCAATAAATGGAGGCATCACAGGTGCAAGAGGAGACTACAGTAGTCAAAGTAACATTAAAGTTTTAGAAACGCTTCGAACATGTACCTGTAGCACCCCACAGGACCTGCAGGGCTACTCCTCACAGGGCCAGTGGTATTTAGGGTTTCTGTGAATGGCCTGACCTGGCTCCTTGGCTCTGTTGGCTACATAAACGAGGGTGTAAGGTGACGGGTAATAGGGGATGGGGGTTTGCTTTGCAGCGCCACCCGTAGTATGCGGCCAGAGATTAGCTGCCGCTGTGAGATGTTGCTTTCCTCTGGGGCTGATGTAGCGCAGCTCAGATAGTCTAGCTCCCCAGAGTCCACCTGTGTGGAGTCCCAGGAAGGACGGTGGTGATGGGGGGGGGAAGGGCCGATGGCACCAAAGCGCGGAGAGGTGGTGCCGGCAAGGAAAGGGCTTACAGAACAGTTGCGGTTCAAGATCGTTTACGCACTGTCCGTAGGTCACCTGAGGAGTGCCGGGGACCACCATGATGGGCCTCAGCCGATCCCGGATAATTCAGGGGCCACTACCGGTGTTGTGGAGCGTGTGAGACCTTTCCTCCTTGCACTTTGTAGTGTGGATCCCCATGGAGTGAAGCTATTTGTGGACCCCAGTGTCCTTGGCTTTAGTTCCCATCCCGTTCTCAGGCAGCACAAAACAATTATGCGCCCGACCGTGGTCCTGACGCCTGTCTCTATATGCTGCTGTGCTCCGGGATCTTTGTGGTGGCCACAATCCAATCCCGGATAATTCAGCGGCCACCACCGGTGTTGTGGAGCGTGTGAGACCTTTCCTCCTTACACTTTGTTGTGTGGATCCCCATGGAGTCAAGCTATTTGGGGACCCCAGTGTCCTTGGCTTTAGTTCCCGTCCCGTTCTCAGGTCCGACCGTGATCCTGACGCCTGTCTCTATATGCTGCTGTGCTCCGGGATCTTTGTGGAGGCCAATGGGATGTGAAATCCCCCTTCCCTGCAGAATCTGGTGGCGTAACATGAAGTATACACCACCATAGGGCTCTGCACCCTGCCTTGCGCCGGTCCCAAAGGGGCAGTTGTGAACCCTTTGTATTTACTTTCATGGAGTCTTCTATTTACTATTGACTTAGAGACAGATACACCTACTTCACTGAGAGTGTTCTGGACTTCAGTTGATGTTGTGAATGGGTTCTTCTTCACCAAAGAAAGTATGCGGCGATCATCCACCACTGTTGTCATCCGTGGACGCCCAGGCCTTTTTGAATTCCCAAGCTCACCAGTCAATTCCTTTTTTCTCAGAATGTACCCGACTGTTGATTTTGCTACTCCAAGCATGTCTGCTCTCTCTCTGATGGATTTTTTCTTTTTTTTCAGCCTCAGGATGTTCTGCTTCACCTCAATTGAGAGTTCCTTAGACCGCATGTTGTCTGGTCACAGTAACAGCTTCCAAATGCAAAACCACACACCTGTAATCAACCCCAGACCTTTTAACTACTTCAGCGATTACAGGTTAACGAGGGAGACGCCTTCAGAGTTAATTGCAGCCCTTAGAGTCCCTTGTCCAATTACTTTTGGTCCCTTGAAAAAGAGGAGGCTATGCATTACAGAGCTATGATTCCTAAACCCTTTCTCCGATTTGGATGTGAAAACTCTCATATTGCAGCTGGGAGTGTGCACTTTCAGCCCATATTATATATATAATTGTATTTCTGAACATGTTTTTGTAAACAGCTAAAATAACAAAACTTGTGTCACTGTCCAAATATTTCTGGACCTAACTGTACATGGTATACCGCAACGTTTGTTATGCATAGAAAATAGAAAAATATAAACATTCTTCCTTTTATGGAAGGCAGGATCACTTAAACGTTGCAAACATAATAACTCTTAGTTCTTATACGAAAAGTGTACACAGTTTTTATAGAAGACCGGTATCATAAGACAATAGAAACGGATGTATAGATCAATTAGGTGATGTATCGCCACATAGCAAACAGATGTAATAAAACAGCCTATCGAAAAAAAAAACCCAGAGCAAAAACTCTTCAATAGCAAAATCCTATCGTAGTAAGAGCCCTTATCCTATACACACACACACACACATTTTATATATATATATATATATATATATATATATATATATATATATATATATATATATATATATATTATATATATATATAAAAAACTTTTGGAATATTATCTTAGTCGCTGATGATGGTAACAGAGGACTGGTCCCGCCCCCCCTGGTTCGGGACACCTATGGACAATTCTCCGATATGGTGTCCAGCTTTTTCCACACCGACTGCAGTCCAATCCATTGTTAAAATCAATCCGAGTATACGCTTCCATGGTGTACTGCGGCAACTACAATGCTCCCGGAAGGTACTGCATGATGCTCCGGGAAGGTATGTCATATCAAATAGCACCATCGGAGCTAGTGATGGTGCCGCAGCATCAGCAACAGGGGCAGCTTAACAACAAGTCCTTGTTTCCAGTAAGTCTCTGGCAGTGGGGCTCTTTTTCGCGCTCTTTGTGGTTTCTGCGCACAATGGCACGCCCCTTCTTTCCCCACGCCGAATGGTTAATGGTGGGTGTTGGTACTAAATAAATGTTTGACACAGTCCATGAATATACTGTCCTTTAGGCACATAGTACCCATTGTTAGGGGCACGCGACCCTGCTCGCAATGCCAAAGTGTAGCACTCCACAGGACCTGCAGAACTATTCATCACCGGGCCAGTGGTATTTGGGGTTGTTGTGAATGGCCCGACCCAGCTCAGTGACCCCATCAGCTACATAAAAGAGGCTGCAAGGTGACGGGTAATAGGGGATGGGAGTTTGCTTTGCAGCGACATCCGTGGTATGCAGTCAGAGATTATCCGCCGCTGCGAGATGTTGCTCTCCTCCGGGCCTGATGGTAGCACAGCTCAGATAGTCCAGCTCCCAATATGTGGAGTGAGTCCCAGGGAGGATGGTGGTGATGGGGGGACTGAAGTGCGGGGTGGCAGCGCCGGCAAGGAAAGGGCTGACATAGCAGTTGCGGTTCAAGGTCTTTTACTCACTGTCCGTAGGTCACCCCAGGAGTGCTGGTCATCGCCATGATGGGCCTCAGCCGATCCCGGAAAATTCAGGGGCCACCACAGGTGTTGTAGAGCGTATGAGACCTTTCCTCTTGCGCTTTGCAGTGTGGATCCCCATGGCGTGAAGCTACTTGGGGACCCCAGTGTCCTTGGCTTTAGTTCCCGTCTTGTTCACAGGCAGCGCAAAATAATTATGGGCCCCACCGTGGTCCTGACTAGTGTTGAGCCACCCCCCTAGTGTTCGAGTTCGGTTCAGTTCATCGAACGGTGGCTCAGTTCAGCAAACGTTTGACGAACACCTTCGAACCCCATTGAAAACAATGGGAGACAAACACATAGAAAACATCTTCTAAGGTGTCCAAAAGGTGACAAACAACTCACAAGACACCACAAACACATGGAAAGTGACAAGTACATATACTCATGCGAAAACAAAAGAGCTGGATGAGTAAAAGGAGGAGACACAGATATAGGCATGTCATGCCCTTCTAAAATCATGTAAAACACAGCAAGGGGACTCCAACCAGAGTCTCCTTTTTTTCCAAAAATTGGGCCACAGACACCACTTAAGTGGCATCAGTTGTCCCCCAGATGCAAACTTGACATGTTGATTTGTATGAAGCACAATCGAAATCCACAAGCATTTACTCTCCCCAGGATGACACAGGGGTAGAAAAGTCTTTGCAGATCCTTGACTTGTTCATCTTGATGAACGTTAGTCTGTCCACATTGTCACTGTGCTGTAGTGGGGGAGACAAGAAAGGCGCAATAGGGTTTTACCCGGTTTACAGAGTGATAGAGGATAAAAACAGTGCACTCACCTGGCCGGGTTGTGCCAGTCACAACCCCTTTATTAGCATGGATGAGCGCTTGGGTGGTTCTGCAGCGGCCCCGTTATAGAGCAGATTTTGAATATGAAGGACTGGAGAAAACGGGTTTATTGCCGCGCTAAAAACCACGAGCATGTATAAGTCAAAATATTCTCTTTATTTAGATAAATAAAGAGAATATTTTGACTTATACATGCTCGTGGTTTTTAGCGCGGCAATAAACCCGTTTTCTCCAGTCCTTCATATTCACATTGTCACTGGACAGACGCGTGCGCTTATCTGTCAGCACACACCCAGCAAAACTGAAGACATGTTCCGAGAGAACGCTGGCTGCGGGACATGACAAGATCTCCAAGGCGTAAGTGGTGAGCTCAGGCCATTTTTCCAGATTGGAAGCCCAAAATGAGCAAGGCTCCAGTTGCAGAGTCATGGCATCTATATTCACTTGGAGATACTCCTGTATCATCCTCTCCAGCCGTTGACTATGTGTCAGACTTCTTGTCTCTTGTGGCCTTGCAAAGGATGGTCTAAAAAATCATGAAACGATTCCATAAAATTGCTGTTACCACCAGATACGGTGTTGCTGGTACGGTTTGTCTGATAATGACGACAGTCCCATGGTTGGCAAGTTACAACTGTGAGATTCACTCTGTGCACCACTGGTGTTTAGTGGAAAAGCCGAGCTAAGATTGCATAACAGCTTCTGCTGATACTCCTGCATACATGTGTCCCTTTCTATGGCTGGAATTATTTCACCAAATTTTGACTTGTACCGGGAATCTAAGAGTGTGGCAATCCAGTAGTCAGCATTACTTCTAATTCGGACAATCCAAGGGTCATGTTGTAGGTAGTGCCGCAAGAAGGCCCTCATGTGTCTTGCGCATCCATGCGGACCAAGTCCTTGCTGTGTTTGTGTCGGCAAGGTGAGAATCGTGCTTTCTTCCTCTGATCTCTCCCCCAACCTCGAACAACAGAAATGTGATCAAGGTCTACCTCATCTTCTGAGTCTTACATGCCTATCGCCACTTCGTCCTCCATTTCTTCCTGGGCTCCTGCACCTTCCTCAACAGTTTGGCTGCTACCATGCGCCCTTGTTAATCCCTCTTCACCACCGTCCCATGCCTGCCGCCTTGCCGATGTTGAATGTCTGGACCTTGTGGATCTTGGTATCCCTTGGTATCCCTATCCCTTGGAATCCTCCTGTACTTCCTCCCCTTCCTCTTTTCCCTCCACCTGACTCCGAATACTGTTTAGAGTGTGCTCCAGCATGTAAATGACTGGAATTGTCATGCTGATAATGGCATTGTCAGCGCTAAACATCTTAATCACCATGTCGAAACTGTGCAGAAGGGTGCATAGGTCCTTGATCTGAGATCACTCCATCAGCATGATCTGCCCCACCTCTGCATTTCGTTGGCCCAGGCTATATGTCATAACGTATTGCACCAGGGCTCTGTGGTGCTGCCACAGCCGCTGCAACATGTGGAGAGTCGAATTCCAGAGTGTTGATACATCGCATATCAGGCGTTGAACCGGCAGGCCGAAAGACTTCTGGAGCGATGTAAGTCAGTCAGCTGTGCCGTTTGAACAGCGGAAGTGAACAGATAGTGACCGTGCCCTGTGCAGAAGCCCATCTAAGCCGGGATAGTGGGATAAAAATTGCTGGACAACAAGGCTCAACACGTGAGCCACAAGGCACGTGTGTCACCTTGCCCCGGCGAAGGGCCACACCCAGGTTTGCAGCATTGTTGCACATGGCCTTCCCTGGCTGCAGGTTGAGTGGAGACAACCATTTATGAAAATCGGTCTCTAGAGCAGACCACAACTGGTCAGCTGTGTGACTCTTATTTCCCAGACATTTCAACGTAAAGACCGCCTGATTCCGTTGAGCTCTGCTGCCAGCATAGTAAGGACGGTGTGCGAGATTCCTTGTGTGCAGTTACAACGCAGTTGGCCTGACCAGACAGGCTTTGGGCAGAGGTGGAGGACCCAGACAAGGTTGAGGAGGCAGAAGCAGTGGAGGAGCTTCTACATACAGAGGATTGATGCACAACTCATGGGGACGGCAAGACTTGTACAGCAGACCCTTCTCCATCTCTCACCATAGTTACCCAGTGCCCAGTCAGCGACATGTAACGCCCCTGTCCATGCTTACTGGTCCAAGTATCGGTGGTGAAATGCACCCTGTCACACACAGAGTTTCTCAAGGAAGCGGTGATGTTGTGTGTGACATGCTGGTGTAGCGCAGGCACACCTTTCTTGGAGAAGTAGTGCTGACTGGGCATCTGGTACTGGAGCACTGCGACGAACATAAGGTCTCGAAAATCCTCTGTGTCCACCAGGCGGAAAGGCAGCATTTCTGTAGCCAAGAGCTTGCAAAGGGTGAAAGTCAACCTCTTAGCTTTGTCATGGCTAGGAGGAAATGGTCTTTTACTTGTCCACATCTGAGGGACCAAGGGCTCTCTGCTGTGCTGAGACGGCATTGAGTAGGGTGCCCTGGAAAGCTGCTGGTCTGTGAGGAAAGTGCAGGCGGAGACATAATGTTGCCTACATCCAAAGTTGGTTCTCTCGATGTCTGAGAGAGCTCAACACCAGCAGCTGTTTCCGCTTCCAAAACAACTGATGACCTGCCAATCACACTGCCTGTTGCAGTTAAAGAGGTGGAAGGTCTGCGTTGCAAAGCATGTGTGACTGCTGTCCCCACAGTCATAGAGGATGAAGAGCGCGCAGATGCACTTGAAGGGGCAGACGGTGGTTGGCCTGCTCTGCTAGGCCGCATTGTAGCACACTGAGCTTCCCACTGGGACTTATGCTTCATATCCATGTGACGGTTCATGGACGAAGTAGTCAAACTAGTGAGATTATGGCCTCTACTTAGAGATTGTCGACAAATCTTACAGATGACATGAGTTGGAAGATCCTTTGCGATGTCAAAAAAGGACCAAGCTAGACAAGGCTTAGAGTCCATGAGACCTGCAGAGCCACCCCGACTTGTGTTCAGAGGCAGAGTTGTGGCTGAGGATGCAGTTGTTGATATGCTTCCAGTAGTCCGTCTCTGTCCAGGAAGGCGCAAGCTAACCTCGTCGTCAGTTGCATCCTCCACCGCCTCGGCTGACCTCATCAAGTGCCTGACTGTGGGTTGACAGTAATTGGGATCTACAACCTCATCATCACCCTGTGTGTTTGCACTCCCCTCATCCTCAGAGCTAATCTCTTCCTGCCCTAACCGAATAGTTAAGTTGTCATTCCAATTAGGTATCCAAGTCTCATCGTCATCAGCATGTTCCTCATTGTCTCCACCAAGAGGAGTTACAGTTTGGGAATGAGGTTCTACATTATGCTCAGAAACGTCTTCTTCAGGACCTGAATCTGACTCACAAAGCTTCTGGCCATCACTGCAGATCAATTCCTGGTCTGGACTCACTGTAGCTTTGGAGCAGACCTCTGATTCCCAGGCTATAGTGTGACTGAACAGCTCTGCAGACTCAACCATCTCTGTTACCCCATGCTCTGCAGGGCGGGTGTAGACTTGAGAGCTGTTAGAAAGCAAGTGCGATTTGGGTGACAACTTAGAGGACTGGAGTCTTTGGGATGTTGAAGTTGAGGTGGAGGAGAGGCCACTTGATGGAGCACTTGAGATCTATTCAAGCATGTGCTTTTTTTGTGCATCATCTACCTTTGGTAGAGTTGGTCATTTCCGTAAAAAAGGGATCACATCAGATTGTCTACAGAAAGTAGTAGACATCTTACTTTTGCTGGAAGATGGCCTTTCTTCAGCAGATGTTACTGTTACTTTACCACCTACCCCACGGACACAAACTTTTTTTTTCACTTTCCAACACGCCTGTTCCCCTTTTCACCAGCATCTGTCCTTTTGCCACTCATTTTGTTTGTTACCAAATTGGACACTTAAAATGTCGTCGCAAAAATGGAGAGGTGTTGTAGATTGCAGAGGTGGTCTAGCTTTATTGACAGCTGAAGAACCAACACTGACTATCCTAGACAAGTAAACTATGCCCCTAAAACTGGAAGCACTTTTTGCAATAGAAATTGCATAGCAAAAATGGACAGGTGGGGTACAATGCAGAAATGGTGTAGCTTGGTTGTCAGCAGAGGAACCTTCACGTACTATCCCAGACAATGAAAATATGCCCCTAAAACTGGCAGCACTTTTTGCAATTTAAATTGCGTAGCAAAAATGGACAGGTGGGGTACAATGCAGAGGTGGTGTAGCTTGCTTGTCAGCAGAGGAACCCTCACGTACTATCCCTGACAATGAAACTAAGCCCCAAGGAATTGCCTGAGCTGAGTTAGACAGACGCTGTGATAAAACCTTGCACAGCGCTGCTACAGACCTGCCTAGCAAAAATGGCTATGAAGTGCTGTAATGTAGCCCTGAAAATGGCTGAAATTACAAGTAGTCCCTAATCCCTAATCCGATGTGTAGATTGCACTGTATAAATCTATAGCGCACACATCAGCAGCAGCAGCGGGAGCGGTGACTGTCACACACCCGCAGCAGAGAGACACGGCCGGAACGTGAAGTGCTGCGTGGAGGTAAGTTTGAACTCCCTGATCACTCCAGCACTTGTTCTGCATTGAGGATGCAGTGCTGAAGCCATGGTACTATATTCTTAATGCACAATGACCGCAGCATATCCGCAAGACATTCCACAAATAAACCGCAGCATGGAAACAGACAAAGTTGTACTGCGGTTTTCTGGGAGCTCCTGCGGAATGTCCTGCGGATATACAGTACAAACCAAAAGTTTGGACACACTTTCTCATTCAAAGAGTTTTCTTTATTTTCAGGACTCTGAAAATTGTAGATTCACATTGAAGCCATCAAAACTATGAATTAAAACATGTGGAATGAAATACTTAAAAAAATATGAAACAACTGAAAATATGTCTTATATTCTAGTTTCTTCAAAATAGCCACCTTATCCTTTCATAACTACTTTGCACACTTTTTGCATTCTCTTGATGGGCTTCAAGAGGTAGTCACCAGAAATGGTTTTCCAACAGTCTTGAAGGAGTTCCCAGAGATGCTTAGCACTTGTTGGCCCTTTTGGCTTCACTCTGCAGTCCAGCTCACCCCAAACCATCTCGATTGGGTTCAGGTCTGGTGACTGTGGAGACCAGGTCATCTGGCGTTGCATCCCATCACTCTCCTTCTTAGTCAAATAGCCCTTACACAGCCTGGAGGTGTGTGTTGGGGTCATTGTCCTGTTGAAAAAATAAATGATGGCCAAACTAAACGCAAACCGGATGGAATAGCACGCCACTTCAAGATTCTGTGGTAGGCATGCTGGTTCTGTATGCCTTCAATTTTGAATAAATCCCCAGCAGTGTCACCAGCAAAGCACCCCCACACCATCACACCTCCTCCTCCATGCTTCGCGGTGGGAACCAGCCATGTAGAGTCCATCCGTTCACCTTTTCTACAAAGACACGGTGGTTGGATTCAAGGATCTCAAATTTGGACTCATCAGACCAAAGAACAGATTTACACTGGTCTAATGTCCATTCCTTGTGTTCTTTAGCCCAAACAAGTCTCTTCTGCTTGTTGTCTGTCCTTAGCAGTGGTTTCCTAGCAGCTATTTTAACATGAAGACCTGCTGCACAAAGTCTCCTCTTAACAGTTGTTCTAGAGATGAGAAGGTGTGTCCAAACTTTTGGTCTGTACTGTATCTGCAGGTCACTTTTCCCTTGGGCACACAGCCTTAGTCTCCGGACTTAATGAACAAATTGTTATTAAGGCAGAAGTTAAGATTACAGCCTATTGGACAAGAGAAAAGAGGTTTCTCCCATATTTCAACCAAGAGGAAAAACTTGTATACTGCAATGATATCCCAGGAATTCTACTTTAAATGGGACTAACGGACTATTGACCAAAACACTGGTGGCTTTTTATAGACAGTTCCATTAGAAGCTTGAAGTATGGTCTTTTGTATAATGGTAAACATTGTGCATCTATTCCCATTGTCCATTCAACAAAACTTAAAAAAGAACATGAAAATGCAAAATTCATATTATAGAAAATAAGTTTTTATCAAGATCAGTGGTGGATTTGTGTTGATCTGAAGATGGTGAACTTCTTGCTTGGAAAGCAATCTGGATACACAATATACCCATGCTATATGTGCCTCTGGGATAGCAGGTCATGGTCAACAAGGGAAGAAGTTACTATTGGCTCTGCAAATATCAACAAGCTGCGTGGAAAAGAGCAAAATCATTTTCCTATCTCTTCATATTAAGCTAGGACTAATAAAGCAATTTGTTAGAGCTTAAGACAAGTCGGTTAATTGTTTCAAGTATATTTGTAGATCATTCCCTGGACTGAGCATGGGAAGACTTAGGCTATGTGCCCACGTTGCGTTTTTTCATGCTTTTCTGCAGCGTTTTCAACTGCACCTTTTTAGTGCCCAAATGGCTGCGTTTTGATTTCCCAGCAAAGTCTATGGGAAATAGGGATTTCTTGTGCCCACCATGCAGTTCAAAATGCTGCGTTTAATTTGCAAATCTTGTGGCAAAAACCATGCATTTAAAAAAGCAGCATGTCAATTGTTTTTGCCATTTGAGGTGCGTTTAGATAACATAGAAGTCAATGAGAAACAGGGAGTAACCAAGAAACATCAAAATTCCAGCGTTTTACCTGCTTTTTAGGTGCAGAAAACATGCGTTTTGGACTACTAAAACGCATGCTTTTTGCACATCAAAATAATGATTTCATATGTCCCTTTACACATACACATAGTCCGACAATTTATTTAAAGAAAATCATCATTTTATTGCTATATTTCCGTTTTTTATTAAATAACCGCTATAATTCTATTAAATCTTGCTATTTTTTTTTTTTCATACAAATATTTATGTGCCCCTTTTTTTTTCTCTTTTTTCATTTTGTTTGACTGTTGTAACTTTATTTATCAGTGTCTTGATGTTCAAAACGCATGTGTCAAAAAGCATTTGAAAAAGCATTCAAAAAGCGCTAAAAACGCATCAAATACGCATGCGTTTTCAGCGCTAAAATTCTGCAAAAGGCAACTTTGGCTAATTCAATTAAGGACAAAATGTGCATTTAGAACTGCAAGTAGGGAAAAGCAACGTGGACACATAGCCTTAAGGCTGCTTTACACAAAACAATATTGCTAGTGATCTCGTTAGCGATGTTACACGCCCAGATCGTTGTTACGATTTGCCGAGATTGCTCATAGGTCGTTTTGTAGCGGTCACAAGTACACATCTCACAAACAACGCTACATCGTTCAGCGATATATTGTTTGACCAAGACGGTCGTGTGGATGTTGTTCGTCATTGCAGGGTCAGGGTGTCAAACGTAGCAATATGTCTGCTGCATTACAAACGACGAACAATATTTTGAAACTGAACGACGTGTCAACGATCAACGATTTTCACCCTATTTGTGATCGTTTGGATTCGCACGTAGGTGTAACACGCAACAACATCGCTAACGATGACGGAAGTGTGTCGCGAAACCGTGACCCCGGTGACATAGCGTCAGATAAATCGTAGCGTGTAAAGTGGCCTTAAGGCATAACAATTGCACAAAAAACACCAAAAATGCACCGAGGCAAAAATGCAACAAAAACGCATTGCGTTTTTATCGTGTTCCTTACCGAGTTTTGTTCAATGCGTTTTTAAGTCAAAACTATTGACTGCAAGGGCTCCAAAACACTGCCAAAATGCAGAAAATAATTGACATGCTGCATCTTCAAAAACGCAGCCAAGATGCAGCTAACAAAAGATGCCCAGTGTGGACAGCAAAATAGAAATCTCATAGACTTTGCCGGAGGAAGGAAATGCATGCATGTTGGTGCATCTTTGTGACCTCAAAAACACACCAAAAACATAGCAAAAGATGCACAAAAGATGCCACATGTGAACATAGCCTAAATGCTGGAATCTTTCATGGTGCTCATATTCGTACACTCATGAACAATTCCAATTTTCCGATATACAAGAATGACACTGAGGTTTCGGCCTGTAAAGGGCCCGTTACACGCTACGATATATCTAACGATATGTCGTCGGTGTCACATCGTTAGTGACGCATATTCGGCATCGTTTGACATGTAGCGTGTGACAGCTACGAGCAACTGTGATCGAGCAAAAATACTCACCTTATCGTTGCTCGTTAACACGTCGTTCATTTTAAAAAAAAAAAAAAAAAAAATCGAGCATCCTTCTGCGCGCCGGTTGTTCATTGTTCCCGAGGCAGCACACATCGCTCTGTGTGACACCCCGGGAACGATGAACTGCAGTTTACCTGTGTCCTGCCAGCAATGCGGAAGGAAGGAGGTGGGCGGGATGTTACGTCCCGCTCATCTCCGCCCTTCCGCTTCTATTGGCTAGCTGTTGGGTGACATCGCTGTGACGCCCAACGTCCCTCCCCCTTCAGGAAGAGGATGTTCGCCACCCACAGCTAGGTCATTCAGGAGGTAAGTACGTGTGACGGGGGTTACCGACTTTGTGCGCCACGGGCAACAAATTGCCCGTAATGCACAAACGATGGGGGCGGGTGTGATCGCACATGCGATCGCACGATAAATCGCCACATGTAAAGCAGCCTTAAGAGTTCTGAAGAATCTCTTTTGTGAAGAACTACTCTAGTAATCTAGCAAGATATAGCAAGACTCTAGCAAGATATACTCCTAACTTCCAAAATGTGGTAGTTAATATGAGCATAAAGATGCACTATCGCCATCTCAAGGCAGATGGGACATACACATGATGCCAGATACTGCAGCATGAATGTCCTGATGACACACAATAAGAAAATCACATCAACTTTGTTCTTTGATACAGTGACATTAATAAAAATTAAGAACTAATTAATGTTGTATTACTTAATCAAATCATAACTAACTTTTTCTGTCATTGTTATTATTATTATTTATTATTATTATAGCGCCATTTATTCCATGGCGCTTTACAAGTGAAAGGGTATACGTACAACAATCATTAACAGTACATAACAGACTGGTACAGGAGGAGAGAGGACCCTGCCCGCGAGGGCTTACAGTCTACAGGGAATGGGTGATGGTACAATAGGTGAGGACAGAGCTGGTTGCGCAGTGGTCTACTGGACTGAGGGCTGTTGTAGGTTGTAGGCTTGTTGGAAGAGGTGGGTCTTGAGGTTCCTCTTGAAGCTTTCCACGGTAGGGGAGAGTCTGATGTGCTGAGGTAGAGCGTTCCAGAGTATGGGGGATGCACGGGAGAAATCTTGTACGCGATTGTGGGAAGAGGAGATAAGGGAGGAGCAGAGAAGGAAATCTTGTGAGGATCTGAGGTTGCGTGCAGGTAGGTACCGGGAGACTAGGTCACAGATGTAGGGAGGAGACAGGTTGTGCATGGCTTTGTATGTCATGGTTAGTGTTTTGAACTGGAGTCGTTGGGTGATGGGAAGCCAGTGAAGGGATTGGCAGAGTGGCGAGGCTGGGGAGTAGCGAGGGGAGAGGTGGATTAAGCGGGCCGCAGAGTTTAGGATAGATTGGAGGGGTGCAAGAGTGTTGGAAGGGAGGCCAGAGAGCAGGAGGTTGCAGTAGTCGAGGCGGGAGATGATGAGGGCATGCACTAATGTTTTTGCTGATTCTTGTTATATTATATATATATATTATATATATATATATTGTTATATATTTATATTGTTTTTGTATGATTTTAGACTGTTTATTTACTAGTTGTAGCAAAAATAATAATATTCTTGCAATTTTGAATGCTCTTCAATCATGTTGCATTAATTAATTAACTATTAAATATTTCAGAAATTAGAGCCAAGCTGGCAAAACCAAAGTAATATTCTTAATCTGCACCATAAATTTAATATAAAACCATTCAGACATTTTTGGCACCAAAATAACTTTAAACCAAGTAGGTGACAATGATAACCATTTTAATATGTAGATTAAAACACAGACATTAAAGAGGGTGAATGACCCCAAAATTCTGAATTTTTTTAAGTTAATAATTTGCGCTGTACCATAATATACAACACTCCTATAAACTTTGTTTTTAGATTCTACCTTTCTTTCCTCCTAAATTTAACTTCACCCACTTTATCTGTGGCTCCACCAAACTTAGCAGCTCCCTTTGTTTTTTGTATAGGTAACGTCTAATTCCCAGTGGCCAGAAGGACCTCTGCTGATGTCATGCACATGTGACCAGAAGGGGTGGGGCTTCCAACAACATAGCATACCTAGATACCAGGAATTAACGTTATTTTTCTAAGTCCTCATGGGCAAAGAGTTTATTATAATAGAAGTGGGGGACTGGGGACATGATTATAGTGGGCAGGAGGAAACATCACCACGACCACAGACCATGCCCACTAACCAAGCCCAAAGTCCTTCTAGCCACTGGGATTTAGCCACAACCTTTAAGCATAACCTCACATCCAGAGCTGGCACCAGCCAGCCTCAGTGTCCAGCACCGCCCTCTGCCCACCCGCTGCACACTCACTGGTCAGTAATCTGCCCAGGCTCTGACCTCGATCATCACTCCAGCATTGGAAATAATAGAGCTGAGGTCCTGGCTTAAACAAACCACATCCACTGTGTGATAAAGCTTCATATGTCCCCACATCACCCCTGACATATAAATACTAATAAGTAAAAAGTCTATAATGTGGAGTATGTATATCCACATATATCCCTCATAATATACTTCAGCTACTGCAAAACCTCAGTCGATAGTGATGTATGTGTGCAACTGTGTGTGTTTGTGTATATATCTATTTTTATAACTTCTATTAACCTCATATTACATTTCAACTGCTGCAGAACCTCATAATACACACCTAAGCAGCTGCAAAACCTCTTAATTTACTCCTCAGCTGCTGCAGAACCTCACAATTCACATCTTAGCTGCTTCAGAACCTTATAATTCACACATCAGCTGCTGCAAAACCTCAATATAGACACCTCAGCTGTTGCAGAACCTCACAATAAATCTTAGACCTCCTTCACCTGTACGCGTGAAAATATGCATGTATGACATGGTCCGTTTTTAGATATGTGCTCTCCGTGTAAGGCCCCTTCACACGTCCATGCAAAACACGAACGTGTTGCATGGTCCGTTGTGGAGTTCCGTGGGCCATCTGTGTGTCAGTGTGTTTGTCATCAGTGTGCTGTCCATGTGCAAGCTGTGTAACATCTGGGTAACACGCGGACAGCATGAACTTGTATACTTACCTGTTTCCGGCGCTGCTGTAACACGGGGCTTTACATGTACCAGAATAAAATGCATTTAAGATATTACAGATTTTTATATGTTAAAGATGTGCAAAGATAAATGATAGATATGTAGATAGCTTGATAAATAAAAAAAAAAGAATGCAACACTTCAAAATATGCAAAAGCAAATGGACTTTAAAAGCCCATGTGGTATGGCCACTTGTTTTTGCACATCTTGAATTGCTGCCTTTTTTGCTCTATTTACTTAATCTTTGGATATTGGTAACTGGAGGGCTTCACACAAGACGTATCATTTTTTACGCTGTTGCAATTTTTTTTTTTTTTTAGTTAGCTAGATGATAGATAGATAGATAGATAGATATCTGGCAGATATATAACTTCACAACCAAATTAAACATTATAAAATTACACCCTTTAGTGTCTGGCATGTGGAGCTTATTGTCCAACTTTGTATTAATAAAGTAAATAAATGAAAAGAAAACAAAACGGCGGGGGTTCCCTGCCATTTTTATTAACTAGTAGTAATGAGCAGATAACCAGGAATGTCAGATGCCTGTTATCTGGTTTTTAAAATCTGGTTCCAGACCGGATTCCTGTCCCCATATAAGCCTATGGGGACCAGAATCTGGCAATTGAAAATGGTGGTAGAAAGGATAGGGGATAGGAACAAGCATGCTGTACTTACCGAGCATCCGGCACGGCTGTACACTGCTTCCAGGCCACACATTCACTTCTGGGGCCACGTATTACATTCATTGTACATGCACTGCTTTCCCTGCCCACTGGCATCTGTGATTAGTTACAGTCAGACGTGCCCCCAAACTGAGTTTCAGGGTGTCAGACGACTGCTTCCAATCACAGGCGTTGTCTGCATCTATCTTGGTATAAAAATAAATAAATAAAAAATTGGTGTTGGGTCCCCCCATATTGATTCTCAGCACAGATAAAGCATATGGCTACAGGCTGCAGGCTCCATTAGATGCAACAATCCCAGCACTTTATCCAGCTCTTTCCGACTGCCCTGGTGCAATGGCAATTGGGTTAATTATGTTGGTGGTTGATATTATCTGTGAAATATCCAAAAACAGAGCTGACATAAGGCCCTGTTGTTAGTAATGGAGAAGTTTTATTCAGATATCCCATTACTAACCCATTAAGCCCATCACCCCGGGGCGATTTTCTGTGTTTTGTTTCAGTTTTTTCCTCCCCTTCTTCCAAGAGCCATAACTTGGCACTTTATTTGCAGGATGAGTTGTATGTTTGAATTACATCATTCATTCTGCCTCATATTGTGCTGGGAAATGGAAAAAAGATTCCAAGTGTGGTGAAGTTATTTTAAAAATGCAAAAGCACAATTGATTGTTTTTTGGGTTTTTTATTCACTATGTTCACTATTTTGAAAAACTGACATGGCATTATTATTCCTCAGGTCAGTATGAGTTCATAGATACCAAATACATGTAGTTTTACTTTTATCTAAGTGGTGAAAAAAATTCAGAAGTTTGTATAAAAAAAGAAGTGAACTTTTGTTGCCATTTTTGTTCTCATTTCTCTGAATCTGGGGATCAATGTTGGTTTATTTTTTGTGTCTTGAGCTGGCATTTTAAATTATACCATTTTTGGGTAGATGTGATGTTTTGATCACCTGTTATTGCATTTTAATGCACTGTTGCGGCGACCAAAAAGCTGTAATTTTGGCTTTTGGATTTTTTTCTCACTACACTGTATATTGATCAGAATAATTGATTTTATATTTTGATAGATCGGGCATTTCTGGGAGAAAACGTCTAGGTTTTTCCAATTTTTCAGTTTTTAAAACTTTTGTTTTTTAGATTTTTTATTTATTTTACTAGTCCCCCTAGGGCACTTTAAGCCTACACAGTCTGATCGCTTCTCCTGATCAGAGCAATGCTTCGGCATCACTCCAATCATGAGAAATGCTGTGTTACTGCCGACATTCACAGGAAACATGTCATGGCAGCAACAGAGGTCATCATCTGACCCCACACTGCCATGGCAACCCATTGGCATCCAGTGATGGTATCATTGGGCCAACCATGGTGCTGTCAGAGTTTGACAGTGCAATCTAAAGGTTTTAAAGGGTTTATCAGAGATCTACCCATGCCTGTTAGCCTCACATATCTGCTGATCAGATCATCAGGCATGTATCACTGCCTGAGCCCGCAATAACGTGACAGAAACAGCCAAGGATGTACCGGTACGTTCTTGGTTGTGAAGAGGTTAATAAAAAGGAAAATCACACACACAAAAATACTTTATTAAAATAGGCACTTCCCATCACTTTCATTTTTACCAGTTTATTTTATTTTTTTAAATCCCACGCAGTTCCTTCGTAGTCCAGCGAATCTGACTTAGACAAGCAAATATGATGGAGCCTCGATTTGACACTACATTGGCTTTGTCAACAGGCATTTCCAGTTTACTCTGTGCGAGACCCAATGATGCTGAATAGCAGAGACATCAGTTAAATTGCGCCTCTTCAAACGTTACTAGGTGACTCTGGACAAGATAGATAATAGATGGATAGCTAGATAATAAATATATAATGGAGATATAGATAGACAGATGATAGATAGATAAATGGATATTACATTGATAATAGACATTTTGATAATAGATATATAATAGACTCAGCACATTATACTCACCTATTTAGAAGCCTTTACCTTCCTTGGGTGTCAGTAGAGGATTGGGTGTTCAGCATCCTCTTATTCCTTTCTTTCCAGGAATATAAGTCTGTCATGTGACTCAAAGGTCCTGTCAGGATCTTCAGGCTTTTCTGAAATTGAATGGTGGAGAAAAAAGATTTCAGCTTTATTGTCTACAATTCAGCAGTCTATCCCTGCTAACAGCGGATTGGAAGACTGGTTAGTCCAATCAGTTGAGTCCTTGCCCTGCTGGCAGCACTGTGCGCTGTACAGGAGGATGAAGCAAAAAACAGGAGACTGCTCTGGCAGAGACTGCTCATGGCCTTAGGGGGGCAACTCTGGCAGAGACTGTATGTGGCTTCAGAGGGCAGATCTTGCAGAGACTCTGCGTGGTTTTGGGGGCAAGTCTGACAACCAGTCTCTGTCAGACAGGAAAACACTAGTTGGGGTGTGATTAGCTACTCGAGAATCAGGACAGAACAGGTCACATGACAAAGTGTGGTATCTAGGCAATGGTGCAGAATACTGATAGGGAGTATATTACAAACAGTCAGCATTCTGCAGCTTATGTCCACACACAAATTATAGAGAAACCCCAGACAACGCCTTTAACTGAAACAGAAACTGCTGTGTAGAAGGCTTAAAACTTGGTAAGGAACAGCCAAACTCTACTACTATAGTGAGATAGGACACAGGTCATATATATATTGTGACAAGATTGGGCACAGCAAAAAGACACAAGATAGTTATACTGTATCAGCAAGGTCTCTACAAGGCAAATATTTCAAGGCAAAGTGAGGTGCTTTTTAAGCCCTTTTGAAGAAAATCCAAAAAAATTGACAATGTTAAAGAACCTTCAAGTAGTGGATAGTCAAGGAAATTCAGTGTAATAGATGAAAGACATGCCATGCTTATTTTTGTTAGAATTTGGATGATGTACAGCAGTGTCATCAGCTCAGAACTGGCAGCAATTATTGGGACCAATCTCCACCAATCTATTGTTCTGAGAAATCTGTCCAGAAGTGGTTGTCATGGAAGAATTGTGGCCAAAAGGTCAAGTGAATATACTTTGCACAAAAACATAGATACTGGGATGTAAATAATAATAACAACCGAATACCCTGGGCTGATGTGTTAAAACATGAAACATTTGGCTGTAACAGATACGAGTTTGATTGCCAAAATGCTGTAGAGCAGTACACATGATTTTTGGCATCAGTAAAGCATGGTGGAGATTCCTTGCAAGTTTGAGGCTGCATTTTGTATATGGTGTTGGGCATTTGGTCAGAATTATGGCTGTTCTCAGTGATGAGAAATTGAGGTAGAGATTTATCATTCATTTAATACCATCAAGAAGGGTTCTGATTGGCTCCAAATTAATGACTGAAAATATGCATTCAATGTCATGAAGAACTACCTTCAGCATTCAGTAATGATATTTCCCCCACAGAGCGCCCAAATTTTAAAATGATTACATTTGTGTAGGATACCAATAGAAATAATTCTGCAAACCTACATCCACATAAAGTCTGTGGTTTGTTTTGAAAAATGTTTGGAACAATCTCCCTTTTACAAGTTCCTCTAAAAAAATGTGTACAAGTGTACCTAGAAGAACCAATGCTCATTGGAAAGCGGTCACACCAAATTAATTTTGATATGGATTTATCTTTTGTTCATTCACTTTCCATTCTGTTATTGAAAAATTATTTTTACTTTTGAAAACATGCTTACTTTGCAGCATTTTTTCCACACTTTCCTACAATTATTGCACAACACTATATATATATATACATATATATATATATATATATATATATATATATATATATATATATATAAATAGATATAGATAGATAGATGTATAGAAAATCAGAAATCTAATTGAGTAATAGTATTTCTAAGAGTACAAATGGTGGACAAAACACATTTTAAGTCAATAATTTGAATATATGAATACCTTCCCATGTTTATTCTTATCAAGTTCTTCCTATGTGGGGTATACTATCCACATTATGCTAAATCCCAGTTGATAAATATGAAAGAGATGAAGTGCCATTTAAATAGCCATAAGCCACCCATCATGGTAAACCCACCAATGACTGATGCAATTTGTCATGTTACGATGAGGTGTGTTATCTGCATACAAACACTCCTCGGTCTGAAGGTGGCAAGCATATAATCAATAATATCTGAATGAGACAATGAATCTGAATACGAAAGAATTTTAAATATTGTAAAATAAATCCATGTAATGCTTCAGACTTGACATTCTTATCAAGACTTGGCTGATGCTAATTCAACAATAAAGGCAGTATTTCGATGAGGTACTGAAAAGTAAAACTTCTATTCTTAAATACCTGCTATAAACCATACAATAGGGGAGATGTAATAATAACACCCCTCCGAGTTCAGCGCTAACCCAACTACTGATGAATATATTGTAGGCAAAAATGAATGCCAGAAAAGCAAGTTGGAAAATTTGTACAAGCATCTAGCTATTACAGCTTTTTCCAACATATTTAATATATTTACAATAAATACGTTATTTAACGGGCAAAAAAAAATACAGTATTTTTAGTTTTATAAGACCACCAGATTATAAGACAGACCCCAAATTTAAAGAAAAAAATTATGGAGTCTGTCTTACAATCCGGTTGTGTCTTACCAAGGAGGACGGCAGTGGTGGTGGACTGGGGTCACAGGAGGTGAGGGCGGTGGTGGAGTAGGGCGATGCTGCGGGCGGTGTGGTGGGTGTCCTGGCTGCTCGCTGCAGGCAATGACCGGACAGGACCATAAAGAAAGTGTCAGCATGTGGGCTTTAAAGAAATGTCACCCGTAGTCGGCGGCAGCGCAGATTTAGCTATCAGCTCAATGACAAGCAGAGATCTCATCTGTGCATGTGCCACATCATTATCCTTAAGTCTGCTGCTCGGAGATCAATGGGCATGAGGCGGCGCATGCACACATGAGATCTTGAGCTGAGAGCTCAAACTGCGCACAGCCGGCTCTGAGCGCCATTATTTGAACCCCACACCACTGACATTTTCAGGATGGCCCCTGCAGCAAGCACTAGCACCGCCTGCAGAACAGCCCACAGCATGCAGCATTTCCTCTGCCTCCTGTGACCATTCTGCACAAACCCCCAGTAAGGTACATTCAGTTTATAAGACATCCCCCTTCATTTTCCTTCCAAATTTTTGGAAGGAAAAGTGAAACTTATAATCTGAAAAATACTATGTTCATTATAAAATGCTGAACCTGTCATTCTGTACAAAGTCTGGATGGCAAGAGGACATCCCCCAGCTACTGATTGGCTTCAGCAGTGAATGAGAGACCAGTCACAGGCCATCCCTCTTCACTACTGCAGAACTAAAACTGAGAGAAAGACAAAGGGTCCATTTTTTTAAAAAAGGTGTCAGTCCGCTCAGTATATAGCACATTATATAAATCCCCTCACTATATAGCATAATATATATTTTATATATACATATATATATATATATATATATATATATATATATATATATATGCGCATTGTAAAGGACATATGACTCAAGCCGCATACAAGGTTATCCTGGAAAAACGTGAGTAGAGAATATCAGCTCACCTGTATATGTGCTCTCTCAGTTTAGATGGGATGCATGTAGTTCACCAGACAGGCAGGTCCATAAGAACATTGAGGAGAAAGGAGAAGGAGGGACTCAGCACCGATGCCTGGGTAGAAAAATATATCCAACGAAATATAAAATGTAGAAACTTTTTTCGATGATTAAAAATTTAAAATTTCAACGATTCCATAAAAACGTCATGGCTTGATGCGTTTCGGACAGTAAAAGTATGAGTAAAGTCCTTAATCATAATTATGTAACAAATTGCATGGTTCATTTTCTCCTATTACCTTATTAGAAAACTAAAACTTTGAAGCCAAAGCATCATTTTATTGGAAAGAAATTGTTACTTTTTTATTATTTTTACAGCCCAATGTTATACAATTCCGTAAATAACCTGAGGGTTAAAATTGCTTGTTACACCAGAAATGAATTCCTTGAGAGGTGTAATTTCCAGAATGGGTTCACTTGTGTGGGGGTTTATGCTGTTTTGGTTTGTCAGTGGCTCTGGTATATTAACAAGGCATTCGCAATTTATTCCAGCCAAAATGGCTCTTCTTCTCTTTCCGAACACTGCTGTGTGCCCAAACAGTAGTTTTTCACTACACATGGGGTATCAGTGTACTCAAGAGAAATTGCACAACAAATTTTGTGGTAAATTTTTTATGACTCAATGTTATAAAATTCTGTGAAACAACTGGGAGTTTAAAGTGGTCACCAAACATCTATAAAGTTCTTTGAGTGGTATAGTTTCCAAATGGGGTCATTTGTATGAGGTTTTCACTGTTTAGGCACATCAGGGGCTCTGAAAATGCTACATGATGTCCCCTAACAATTTCAGCCAAATTTGCATTTCAAAAGTCAAATAATGCCCCTTCCATTTTGAGCCCTGCTGTTTGTCCAAACAGTAGTTATATACCACATATGGGTGATTGGCGTACTCATGAAAAATTGCTCAAGAAATTGTATGGTGCTTTCCACCTGTTCCCCTTGTAAAAATGAAAACAAATTAGATTAAATCAACATTTTTGTGATAAAATGGATGTTTTCATTTTCACTGCTCAACATCATAAAATTTTCAGATGCACCTGAGGGTTCATGGTTCTTACCACACCTCTAGATAATTCCTTAAGGGGTGTAGTTTCCAAAATGGGATAATTTGTGTGGTCTACCTACTATTTAGTCACATCAGGGACTCTACAAATGCGACATGACATCCACTATCTACTCCAGACACTTTTGCACTCCAAAAGTGAAATAGCGCTCCTTCCCTATTGAGCCCTCCTGGTGGCCAAAATAGTTGTTCTTCACCACATATTGTGTATCTTTGTACTCAGGAGAAATTGTACAACAAATTTTATGGTGCATTTCCTCCTGTTACCCTTGTGAAAATGGAAAATTTAGGAAAAAACTAAAATATAGTGGGAAAAAGTAATATTTTTATTTTTTCTTTCCACAATGCTTTAGTTCTTGTGAAGTACCTGAAGGGTTAATATACTTCTTAGGCCTGTTTCAGACGTCAGTGATTCTGGTACGTATGTGACAGTTCTTATACGTACCATAATTACGGACATCTGCTGACCCTTTAAAATCAATAGTTTTCACTGACATGTTTGCATGCAGCATACACGCGTGTCTGTGATTTCCGCACGGAGACATGTCTGTTTTTTTCTGGCATTACTGATGTGCCATGGAATACACTATGGCATAAACTACACAATATATGCAGATATTGAAACAAAAATGATTATTTGAATTTTGTATATTTTTGTCTAAATTTAACTGATAATTGGCTTCAATTAGATTTGATTCACACGTCTTTTGGCATAATGTTTTGGGGACTAGTGATTAGAAAAAGGGATTTTTTAAAATAACTGGATTCTATCATATCTGCCATAAAACTAACATACAGTTAGGTCCAGAAATATTTGGACAGTGACACAATTCTCTCGAGTTGGGCTCTGCATGCCACCACATTGGATTTGAAATGAAACCTCTACAACAGAATTCAAGTGCAGATTGTAACGTTTAATTTGAAGGTTTGAACAAAAATATCTGATAGAAATTGTAGGAATTGTACACATTTCTTTACAAACACTCCACATTTTAGGAAGTCAAAAGTAATTGGACAAATAAACCAAACCCAAACAAAATATTTTTATTTTCACTATTTTGTTGCGAATCCTTTGGAGGCAATCACTGCCTTAAGTCTGGAACCCATGGACATCACCAAATGCTGGGTTTCCTCCTTCTTAATGCTTTGCCAGGCCTTTACAGCCGCAGCCTTCAGGTCTTGCTTGTTTGTGGGTCTTTCCGTCTTAAGTCTGGATTTGAGCAAGTGAAATGCATGCTCAATTGGGTTAAGATCTGGTGATTGACTTGGCCATTGCAGAATGTTCCACTTTTTTGCACTCATGAACTCCTGGGTAGCTTTGGCTGTATGCTTGGGGTCATTGTCCATCTGTACTATGAAGCGCCGTCCGATCAACTTTGCGGCATTTGGCTGAATCTGGGCTGAAAGTATATCCCTGTACACTTCAGAATTCATCCGGCTATTCTTGTCTGCTGTTATGTCATCAATAAACACAAGTGACCCAGTGCCATTGAAAGCCATGCATGCCCATGCCATCACGTTGCCTCCACCATGTTTTACAGAGGATGTGGTGTGCCTTGGATCATGTGCCGTTCCCTTTCTTCTCCAAACTTTTTTCTTCCCATCATTCTGGTACAGGTTGATCTTGGTCTCATCTGTCCATAGAATACTTTTCCAGAACTGAGCTGGCTTCATGAGGTGTTTTTCAGCAAATTTAACTCTGGCCTGTCTATTTTTGGAATTGATGAATGGTTTGCATCTAGATGTGAACCCTTTGTATTTACTTTCATGGAGTCTTCTCTTTACTGTTGACTTAGAGACAGATACACCTACTTCACTGAGAGTGTTCTGGACTTCAGTTGATGTTGTGAACGGGTTCTTCTTCACCAAAGAAAGTATGCGGTGATCATCCACCACTGTTGTCATCCGTGGACGCCCAGGCCTTTTTGAGTTCCCAAGCTCACCAGTCAATTCCTTTTTTCTCAGAATGTACCCGACTGTTGATTTTGCTACTCCAAGCATGTCTGCTATCTCTCTGATGGATTTTTTCTTTTTTTTCAGCCTCAGGATGTTCTGCTTCACCTCAATTGAGAGTTCCTTAGACCGCATGTTGTCTGGTCACAGCAACAGCTTCCAAATGCAAAACCACACACCTGTAATCAACCCCAGACCTTTTAACTACTTCATTGATTACAGGTTAACGAGGGAGATGCCTTCAGAGTTAATTGCAGCCCTTAGAGTCCCTTGTCCAATTACTTTTGGTCCCTTGAAAAAGAGGAGGCTATGCATTACAGAGCTATGATTCCTAAACCCTTTCTCCGATTTGGATGTGAAAACTCTCATATTTCAGCTGGGAGTGTGCACTTTCAGCCCATATTATATATATATATAATTGTATTTCTGAACATGTTTTTGTAAACAGCTAAAATAACAAAACTTGTGTCACTGTCCAAATATTTCTGGACCTAACTGTAGCATTCCATAATACCAACACAACAACAGTCAAAATAGATGGTGATATGTCGGAATGCTGTGCTGCTTCTTAAAAGATGGAAACATAAATACTGCTGTGTCTGCCATAAAATCCTGAAGGACAATGTACAGTCATCAAACCATGATTTGAAGCTCAAACATATTTGGCTTATGCTGCACGATAATCCTATGCAAAGGAAAAAAAAAATCCATCTTTTGCATGCTCCCAACCTCTCTGCAGCCTGTTTCACACGTCAGTGATTCTGGTACGTATGTGCTAGTTTTTATATGTACAAGAATCACAGAATCGCTAGGCAGACTCATTATAATCAATGGGTCTGAGCACATTGGGATTTTTCAATGACCATGTCTCTGTGCGGCGTACCCGCGTGTCCGTGATTACTGCACGGAGACATCACTGATGTCCCACGATCCACCACACTATGGTGTGATCCGTGAAACACGTACCAGAAAAACATGGACATTAAAAATAAAAAGCTTTTTTAACTCACCTTCTCCAGTGACGCTCTCTCCTGCCTCTACTGGCTGTTGCTTCAGAGCCAGCTAATTACTGGTATGCATATTCATGTATGCAGCCCCAGCCTACCCGGAAGAAGCTGCAGCAGGGGCAGAAACACAGCAGAGCTGAGGAGTTCAGCACCACGGACAGCAGGAGCGGGGACAGGTGAGTATACGTCCATGTGCAATCATGGAGCATGGATCACGGATTGCACATGGACAAACCATGTGTGCCGTGAATCACGGAACACGGAGGGACACATGCGTTTTTAACACGTCAGTGAAAAACATCTGTGTTTTTCACTGACATGTGAAACAGGCCTAAGGGGTACTTTGCACGTTGCGAAATCGCTAGCCGATGGTAGCGATGCCGAGCGCGATAGTACCCGCCCCCGTCGCACATGCGATATCTTGTGATAGCTGCCGTAGAGAACATTATCGCTATGGCAGCTTCACATGCACTTACCTGGTCGGCGATGTCGCTGTGACTGCCGAAGAATCCCTCCTTCAAGGAGGCGGTGCTTTCGGCACCACAGCGACGTCACTAATCGGCCAGCCAATAGAAGCGGAGGGGCGGAGATGAGCGGGATGTAAACATCCCGCCCACCTTCTCCCTTCCGCATAGCCGGTGGACGGCGGGCGCAGGTAAGGAGATGTTTGTCGCTCCTGCGGCTTCACACACAGCGATGTGTGGAGCTGCAGGAACGACAAAAAACATCATACCTGCGGACGCACCGACATTATGAAAATGAACGACGTGACACAGATCACCGATTTTTGACTGTTTCACACTCGTTCATCTTCTCTCCTAGGCTTTACACGTTGCGACGTCGTTACCGGCACTGGATGTACGTTACTTTCGATTTGACCCTAACGATATCGCAGTAGCGATGTCGCAACGTGCAAAGTACCCCTAAGACTGAGAGGAGAGCTGCTGCAAAGTGTCTCTAGCTCTGATTATTTCACTATGACCATGGTCAGCCATTAATTTGCATGAACACTATGAAAACTAATAACACAATTATTAATTATTCCCTGCAGAGGTGTAACCACATTACAATATGACCCAGAGCAAACCTTTGTATGAGGAACCCTCGTTACTTGCTCATCAGGTCATTCCTCGACATGCTATCCCCCAAACTTCATTTTTCAGCACCTCATCCCCATTTCATTGCTCAGCACGTTATCCCCCACACTTCACTTTTCGGTACGCCACCCCCACTAACTTGTTAGCTTGTCATTCTGCAGTTAACAACACCTCCCTTGCCACCGATTGATGACATCAACTCCAACCCCTCGAGTGACATCATTGCACTCAGCGGCTCAGTGCATTGAACAGCTAAGAGTGTAAGTGTCATTTCAGGAGAACTTGCAGCAGAATGTCTGTCTCTGTCTGTAGTGGATCCTCCCTTCTCCATAGAATCTTATGAGCAGCAACTGACATCTCCTATCTTATCAATGGTAAAGTCGTCAATGAAAAAAAGATTTTACCCATGAAATTAGAATTTTGAGAATGACTGATCAGTCTAGGACAGTGATGGCGAACCTATGGCACGCGTGCCACCAGGGGCACGCAGAGCCCATTTTGCTGGCACGCGTGCTGTCGCCTGATCCTGCCGATTTGATCTGCTGGTGCAGTCGCGCCGGCAGATCAAAGCTGTGTTGGAGCGGAGGAGACATTTCTCCTCGCTCTGACACTCCTCCTCCCCAGGCTGCAGGTGTGTTGCCTAGGAGACGGAGGAGCGGCGTCGGTGTAATGAGGTCTTCTGGCCGCGTGGGATCTGAGGACCCAGCGGCGCGCAGCGTGTGCAGGAAGGTGAGTTGTGTGTTGCTTTTTTTTTATAACTCGTGTGCGGCTGTGCCAAGGTGGGGATGGGGGGGCCAGTGCCAGTGCCAGCGCTAGCATGGGGTGGGGGAGAACACACATGCCAGCATGGGGTGGGGGAGAAACACACATGCCAGCATGGGGTGGGGGAGAAACACACATGCCAGCATGGGGTGGGGGAGAAACACACATGCCAGCATGGGGTGGGGGAAAAACACACATGCCAGTATGAGGGGGGAACACACATGTCAGCATGGGGTGGGGGAGGGGGAACACACATGCCAGCATAGGGTGGGGGAGGGAGAACACATGCCATCATGGGGTGGGGGAGGGAGAACACATGCCAGCATGGGGTGGGGGAGGGGGAACACACATGCCAGCATGGGGTGGGGGAGGGGGAACACACATGCCAGCATGGGTTGGGGGAGGGGGAACACACATGCCAGCATGGGGTGGGGGAGGGGGAACACACATGCCAGCATGGGGTGGGGGAGGGGGAACACACATGCCAGCATGGGGTGGGGAGGGGGAACACACATGCCAGCATGGGGTGGGGGAGGGGGAACACACATGCCAGCATGGGGGGGACATGCATGCCAGCATGGGGGGGGGACGACATGCATGCCAGGATGGGGAAACATGCATGCCAGGATGGCCAAAACATACATGCCAAGATGGAGGAAACATGCATGCCAGGATGGGGAAAACATGCATGCCAGGATGGAGGATACATGCATGCCAGGATGGGGAAAACATGCATGGCAGGATGGGGAAACATGCATGCCAGGATGGAGGAAACATGCATGCCAGAATGGAGGAAACATGCATGGCAGGATGGTGAAAACATGCATGCCAGGATGGGGAAAACATACATGCCAGGATGGAGGAAACATGCCACGATAGGGTACATTTACCAGGAAGGGGAACATTTACCAGGAAGGGGGACATTTACCTGGATGGGGGTACATTTACCTGGATGGGGTAAATTAACCAGGATTGGGAACATTTACCAGGATGGAGGACATTTACTAGGAATGGGGTACATTCCGGGCTGGGGGAACATTTACAAGGATGGGCAATATGTCAGGATGGAGTACATTTACCAGCATGGGAGAACATGCCAGAAATGAGGTATATTTACCAGGATGGGGCCATGATGGGGACAAATATACCAGAATGTAGGAAATATATATCAGGATGGGGGACATGTTTACCAAGAAGTGGCCCAGGAAGGGGGACATAACTACACAATGAAAGGGGAGGGGAGCAACTCGTACGTCTTTATGGGATTTCAAGATGTTCAGACTTTGAAATGTAGATGTGGATTACAGGGTGACATCTGATTGCATTCCAGGCTAAAATCTCTGTCTAATATGCTGAAATTTTTTCCAGAAAGATCAACTGCTGTGTCTGGAAAGGGCAGGGGCTCAGCTTCAATGTGTGGTAAGCATGCTGCCCCCTGCTGAAGAGAAGACTGCAAAGGTAAGGTTACAATCAATTATTTACATAATAGGATTGGTTGGCACTTCGGAAAAAAAATTGGGTTTAGGGCTACAGTTTGGGCACTCGGCCTGTAAAAGGTTCGCCATGACTGGTCTAGGAGGTGAAATAAGCAGCCTTACAAGCCCTAAACTAATAAAAGATTTTAAAAAATTTACAAGCCCTAAACTAATAAAAGATTTTAAAAAATTTCTTCTTTTCACATGTTCTATTGATTTATGAAATAAATAAATGAACAAAATGACAGATGCTCTCTGCTGGAGTGAATATGCTGGCTGCTGAGTCTTCAACTGCAGTTGCAGGCACAGTAGGGCTCACTGAAAGTAGCATGCTGCTTAAGTGCTGATCCACCAAATGCTCCGGCCTTCCAACCCCTCTACACCCCTGGTCCTCTCCAGCTTGAAGTCCAGAAAATGTAGCAGTGATACACAGCTTCCAATAGTAGTAACAGTATATTCTAGGCCCGCCTTGACTGCAGGCAAAACACACACAGTTTAACTTTCCCCATGACTGTGCCATTGCGCCCCTTAAAAGGTAGTGTATGTTATTCTGTGTGTGGTTGTGTCGCGGGCGGGGAGGAGCTGACTTCACTCTTGCCCTGCCTGGGCTCTCTGCCTGGTTTCTCCCGCCTCCAGAACTGTGATCTCCTTGGTGGGCGGAGCCAACCGCCTGGCCCACCCCCTGGTGTGAATCATCAGCCTCTGGAGGAAGGCAACAAGGATTTGTAGTTTAGCTGTGATGTGCCTACCTGGAGTGTGGGGTGCGGTGGTGTTGTGACCTGTGACCCCTGGCTTGCCCAGGGCGACACATTCCCCCTTAGAAAAATGCAGACCGTCCGCGGGCTGCTGTCCTACACCGGTTTTATTTTTCTGAAAAAGGGGTAACAAGGTTAAGCAAACATGAATAACATTTTTAATAACTTCTTCCCAAGACGGGAGGCACATTTACTTTTAACGTTGCAACGGTTTACGGTTACGGTTTCCGCTCTCTCCCACCCAAGTAACCTGGCCCTGATGCTGCCCCTAAAACCCAGACAGCACCCCTTGACCCACAGTCCAGCACACGGTACCCGAGCGGGATCTGTCCTTCCCTCCAGAGGGTAGCCACCGGTTCCTTTGGCGGCTGGGCCCTGGCCTGCTCTGCTCAGGGCCCTCCCTCCAACCTGCCTCTCCGGAGGCGGCATTGCGGAAACGGTAACGGTAACCAACATATTTACAAGCCACTAACGTCTGTGGTTGCCCTGCAAGTTCACGGGCTTGTCCATGGATAGTTCCCATGCATTTTTTTAAACGGTCCCCACGGGGACAACGGTGCCGGCTCCAGCCGGTTGCAAATCACAGCAGACAATCAGGTGAAAACTCGGTATAATCATTTTCTTCATCATCAGAACTTTCAAAACTTTTCAAACAAACAACTTCTGGTGGTCCCCACGGGGACGGTGCAACGGGCATCCGCTGCCCTACTCCGGTCCTTCTGCTGCTTCATCCGAGGGAGGGGGTGCAGGGCTCACCTTGCTCTCTTTGCTGCCCCTGAGCTTTACATCCAGGGCAAACCACCCCCTCTCTCCGCAGTGCCGGGTATACCGCACCATGTCTCCCGGTATGAGATTGCGGCCAGGATGCTCCTCGGGCAGGTGGGCATTTACATCCCGCCGGGCTACAAACACTTCGGCCTCCAGGCCCGGTTCATATATAAATCCGTAGCCCCGGCGGACATCAAACCGCCTCACCTGCCCCTCGTACAACGGGCCCCGGACACGGAAGGTCGCTTGCCGCAGGTTTTCTTTTTCCCGAATGGCTCGGGCCACCAGCTCGGCTTTCCTTCTCTCCCTCTCCGCGATCTCCAGGCCCAGCTTTGTCGGCTCCCTTTCCCAGTATGGCGCTGCTGCCAGCTCCGGCGCACGGGTCGAGCCCCGCGGGACATCCAAAACGTTACCCACTGTCAGGAAGGTGGGCAGCATATCCCGCGGTGTCATGGCCTTGGGCGCTGCCTTGCAGCAACAACCCGGCGCCACCTCAGCCGAGGTGTGGGGGATGGGCACAGGGGCTTTCCGCAGCGGGGCCTTCGGCTCGGAGCGGGTCATCGGCTCCGGCTCGGGAAACTGCTCGGGGACTGTCTCTGGCACAATCTTCGGGGCCTTCCATGGTAATGCCTCCGGTTTGCTTCGGGCTCCGGCTACAGGTCGGTCCGCTGGGGCGGACGGGCTGGGTGTCGCTACCGGTTGCGGTGGCAGCGGGCCTAGTGGCGGGGTCACGGCCTCCGAGACGGGTGGCGAGGGAGGCAACGGGGGGAGAGGGCTTGGACCGGGTCCCTCAGCCGCAGCGACCGGTCCCTCCGGGACATAGGGGCGTGGGTCACTCACCCTCCCTTCCTCCGCTTCCTCCTCGCGTCTCCGCACGGTGGCTATAACGTCCGCCATGTCGGTCTCCCACTCCTCCAAGAGGAGCTGCATCTTGACCTGCAGCCTTAGATGGAGCTGCGCGGTCCGGATTTTCACCCACGCTGCGGTTCCCGGCGCGGGGGCCACGGTGTTTCGGGACGGCATCCACATGGTGACTTTCTCTCTTTCTTCCAGGAACGGTATCTTTGCAGGGTCCTGGCGTCCCTGCTTTTATAGCCGCGGCTACATGCGGCCAGCCGCCATCGCGTCCCCCTTAGCTCTTTTCGGCCCCTCCTCTCTCGGGGCGGGGTTTTGGCCTTCGCGCCTCTACTGCTCGAGAAGACGCTCGAGCGGGAATTTTTCGCGCCAAAGATGGCGGCTTCTGAAATTTTCCTGCCGGATACCTCCGGCGGTAACAAGGCGCACCTCTACCAGACGGCAGAGCGGTAAGATCCTGTTCGTGACGCCAAGTTGTCGCGGGCGGGGAGGAGGGTGTCAGCACACCGCGCTCACCCCCTCTGCTCGGGTCCGGCAGCTGCTCAGTGGTGGCTCGAGCCGTGGGCCGGATCCCGGGGTTTTCTCGAGCGGCACTCCTCGCCCGTGAGTGAAAGGGGTTTGTTGGGTGCGGGGATTGTTATAGTTCGTGACGCCACCCACGGTTGTGGTGATTGCACCACCACTGCTCTGGATGGGGATCCCGGGGATGGTGATGGGGAGCAGCCAGGTGTTCTGTTTCCCCTCCGTGGGTAGGGGTTGGTGATCCCGGGGCCCGGTGATGGGTTGTGAGGTGCGGGGCCTGGTGGGCGCAGGGACGCGGGGGCAGCGCTGTGCCTTGCGGCACTGTGGTACTCACTCAGCCTGAGACACGGACACAGTTTGTACGGTAAACCAAACGGCTGGTAGGACGGTCCCACAGACGGCTGCACCTGCACTCCCGGTAGGTGACGGTGATGTCCCTCTTCCTTGCACCTATGTTTGACTGATGGTAGCGGTGGATTCCCTCCGGTTACCCGCTCCCCGACTGCAATCTGGGCCGGAGGAGCTCTACACTTTGCCCGCAGGCGCTGGCCCTGAGAAACTGGTGCCTTGGCGGTGGCGGTGTCTCTCTGCTTCAGGTTGGGCTGTTGCCTTCAATCTGGACTTGGTTGTTGGGGGATCTACGTCCCCTTCACTGACGGATTCGGCAAATTTGGCGACTCCTAGCCTTGCCAGGGTCCGAGAGGCCCCTGCCCTGGTGCTGACTGTCCTTCGGAACACTGCTCCAGACCACCGGGCACACAGCCAACGGGGTCCTTCCAGGAACTTCCAAACGGTCCCCCTCCAGACAGTCACCGCCGTTGCTGACCTTGCTGTTCTGGCCCTACACAAAGCTGGGCCCTTCAGGCTTTGCACACTCTCTGCTCTGTCACCACTTCTTGCTCTCCTCCTTTACCACTTTTCCTTCCTTCACTTTCACTTCTCTGTTGTTTACTCTTGCCCTCCCCGGGGCTATATGCTGTTTACTCAAGCTCGTCCCTGAGCTGACTTCACTCTTGCCCTGCCTGGGCTCTCTGCCTGGTTTCTCCCGCCTCCAGAACTGTGATCTCCTTGGTGGGCGGAGCCAACTGCCTGGCCCACCCCCTGGTGTGAATCATCAGCCTCTGGAGGAAGGCAACAAGGATTTGTAGTTTAGCTGTGATGTGCCTACCTGGAGTGTGGGGTGCGGTGGTGTTGTGACCTGTGACCCCTGGCTTGCCCAGGGCGACACAGTTGTACTTTTTAGGAATATATTTTATAAATGCATTTGAACAATGTTTTCCATTGACACATAATTCAAATCTGAAAAATAAAGTCATGCTTGGTGTATGATGGTGTTTGGTGTATAATACTGCTATTTAGATTTGTATGGTGGCATTATTTTTAACCCTAGAACCGGCAACCATAGAAATCTACACTTTCACATACCTGGGGCCTTTTAGGCCTATGTGCAAATAACATGGAGTAACTCAAATAGAAATACTTCTCAAAGTTTATTTGAGATGTGAATATTTGAAAACATTATAATTATGTGCATGAAACAAAAAAAAGTAATTACACCGGCTTAAAACGCCCAATATATGCATTCTATATAATTCTTTAAATATATAACGATTTTTTTGTCTAAAAGTTTTTTATATAAAAGTTTTAGTAAACATGGTGCAGGAATATTTCTGTTCAAAAACTTTCCTTTTCAACATTACTGATTACCCCAACACTTTTCACATATTACTTTTTTGGAAGAATGTTCCTTGGAGACATTTTGCCCACAAGTAGTACAGAAATGTTCAGATTTCCTTTCCTTTTTTGCTGGTGTCGCGGGCGGAGGGGTTGGGAACGCCGCTCGCCTGTAACCGGTGGCGCTCGGGTCCGGTGCTTTTGCTCCTCGGTGGCTCAAGCACGGGGCCGGACCCGGGGGCTCGAGCAGCGCCTCCTCGCCCACGAGTGAAAAAGGGGAGGTTTGTGGTGGGATGTTTGTCGGTCGTGACGCCACCCACGGGTTGTGGTGATGGTGGGCACCACCGCTGCTGGTGATGGGGGATCCCGGGAGCGATGGTGGAGAGCAGCTAAGGTGTTGACCCCTCCATGGGTAGGGGCTGTTGGTCCCGGGGCCCCGGTTGGAGAGTAGGGAGGAGGTATAGGTGCAGGTGCCGATGCGGGGAGGCAGCATGGGCTCGAGTGCAACGTTGCGGTGCAGCACAGTGCCGGATGGCACTGTTGTACTCACTCAGACACAGAAGGACAGAGTCTCTGGTAAACCAAATGGCTGGATGGACGGGGCCCACAGCTGGCTGCGGTGTTCTCACTCTCCCCGGATGGGTTGATGGTGGCTGTCGTTTTCCTGCACCGGTGTAAATGTGTTTGACTCCTATGGCTTCACACGGGTAGTCCGCTCCCCGGCTTGTACGTGTCGGGAGAGCCCGTTTTGCCCGCAGGCGCTGGCCCTTGGATCTCTGGCCCTTGACGGTTGCACTTATCCGGACGGGTTGGGCTGTTGCCTTCTGACGGGACTTAGGTGGGAATGAACCCCTGAGGTCCAGACCGCAATCAGAGAATTTGACCTTTTCGGCGGCTCCTAGCCTAGTCGGGGTCTGAGTACCCTGCCTTGGTGCTTGGCTTCAATCTGCTCCCCGGTTCGGTACCGGCGGGCCACCGCCCGACCCCGGTCCTACGGTTCCGCTGACCTACAAAACCTCCTGCAGATGGACAACACTGTCTGCTGACCTTGCTGATCGTGCCTGGGCTCCAGCCCAGACACCGACAGTCTTTACTCCTCTCACTCTCACTGTCTACTCTCAACTACTCCAACTTCACTGTCCTTTTCCCGCCTCCAGGCCTGTGAACTCCTCGGTGGGAGGGGCCAACTGCCTGGCTCCTCCCCACCTGGTGTGGACATCAAGCCTGGAGGGTGGCAACAAGGAATTTTTGGTTGACTTGTGTCACCTAACCAGGGTAGGGGGGTGTGTGTGTGTGGTGTTAGTGTACTGTGACCCCTGGCGGTCCAGGGCGTCACAGTGGACAAATAGAACAGCGCTTTCTTTATTTTTCTCTTGGCTCTGCATGTTCCTGAAAATGTATACCACATTGGATCATAGCTTCCGTAATTTGCCTTGACAAGCATTTCGTGTTGCTTTGTTCCATCATGGTAGGCATCAAGAGTTCAAAGACAAAGTAAGACAAGATAAAGACAAAGTCTTCCACAGCAACAGTACAGACAAAAAGACTGAGGATCACATGTAATCCAAGTGCAGGCCTAAAAGGCCCCAGGTATGTGATTATGGGGTAGTCCCAAAAAAGAGTTTTTACCAAAATGCCTATAAAATAAAAATATATGAACAACTGGAAATTACTAACAACTATATACCTAAGGAATACCTAGAGTTTCAAAATTCTAACTAAAGTAATCTTACAGAAAATAGAAAACAAGTAACCTAGCAGGCCTGCGAGGCCCCAGGTATGCGTTTTAGGGGTAAGTAGTGGTGTAAGTACAATGGATGCAGGGGTTGCAGTTGAATCTGGGTCTTGAAGCA
This sequence comes from Anomaloglossus baeobatrachus, assembly GCF_048569485.1. Taxonomy (NCBI): domain Eukaryota; kingdom Metazoa; phylum Chordata; class Amphibia; order Anura; family Aromobatidae; genus Anomaloglossus; species Anomaloglossus baeobatrachus. The sequence goes on along the minus strand of NC_134353.1, from coordinate 826,957,276 downwards.
TATAGGTATCCAGAAGAATCAATTAGCTCACAGTAAAAGGTCAATATTAGGGGCAAATGTTGTACATCACCCTGCTGGAGATTTTTCACTGGAGGCCACAAAGTTACACTAATCTTTAGAAGGATATTTGAGGAGTACTGTCCTATGAGACATTCAACCCAGGCACACAAAGTCACCAAATATTGCTCAATTTATAAACCAATTGCTCTAATCAATAAAAAATTGACATCTCTACTTATAACCAAGTATTGAAAAAGTGGCATACTACTTGACAATATGAAATGACCATATAATGTTTAATAATATAATAATAATAGAATATTATATAATTATAATATAATATTATATTATTATTAATTATAATATAATTATAATATAATATTTGATTAGTGCTGATCTATGGTAGTTCAAACCAGACCAAAAAAACTCAAAAAATTGCTGAAGTAAAAAAGACCTTACAGGCAACTGGTCACGTTCTTTTTCGATATTAATGTGCATGTGTGTATCACTAACATGGTTTTGTCAAACAAACGTTTGCCATATTTATCTTAACCCCCACACACTTTTTATGATCAGGTGAATGCATTAAATACCTTTTTTTCCAGTCATAGGGGTGGGCAGTTCTTCAGTTCAGGCACAGTCCTCTTCAAAGTATGCGCGCCCCACGCTTTGTGATTGATTGTTGTAACTGGACTGATGTCACAGCAATCATCTCGCACATTTCCCCTCAGCTTCCCGGGCATGCACACTGCGCGTCTCTCGTCTTTCTTCTCCTCCTGACAGCATCTGGTATAGAAAAAGGGTGAGGTCTTAGCCAGTAAGAAGTTAATGTATTGTGCTACATTGCTACAGATTTATCAAAAGTAAACTTATACTCAAATAAAAAAATAAATCAATAAACTAGTTTAATTTAACTAAGGAATTTGTTAAATGAGGCCATATATATTTGATTTTAGCCTTGCGCTTTATATAGATACAAGCTGTAGAACCTGGCGTTGTCCGGGATAGTTACTAAGTGTTTCTCTCCCTCCCTCTCTGTCCATCTCACTGTCTGTCTCTCTCTCTCTGTCTGTCTGTCTGTCTGTGTCTCTCTGTCTCTTTGTCTGTCTTTCTGTCTGTCTCTGTCTCTCAGTCTGTCTGTCTTGCTGTCTGTCTGTCTCTTTGTCTGCCTCTGTGTCTGTCTCTCTCTCTCTGTCTGTCTGTGTCTCTCTGTCTCTTTGTCTTTCTGTCTGTCTCTGTCTCTCAGTCTGTCCGTCTTGCTCTCTGTCTGCCTCTGTGTCTGTCTCTCTCTCTGTCTCTCTCTGTCTGTCTCTGTCTCTCTGTTGGTCTCTCTCTGTCTCTCTGTGTCTCTCTGTCTATCTCTGTCTGTCTCTCTCTACACTGACATTATATTACCTCACACATAAGCTTCTTAAGATTTTTACTAAGAATGTCCTTTGTTGCCTATAGCAACCAATCCGAGATCCTATTAAAGACCTGTAGGTCCCTGCTTCATTGACTTTAATATTAGGTATTTTGCCGAATAACTGTAAAACGCAGGGTTAATGTTTAAACCCAGGCCTTAATATTCATACTTTGATAAATACAGATAATGTTTATAGTTTGTATTATTTATTATAGTTATTTTTTGCAAAGAGTATAATTTTGAATCAAGAAAAAAAAGAAAGAAAGTTAGAAGAAAAAAGCTGATTTATGGAAAATATATTTGAGTTTCTGTAACTTTGTTAGTATCAGTATAATTTAATATACTATAAGTCATTTGCCTTTTATATAGTTTTCCACATATTCATGTGTAAAGGTTAGATTTATAGCAGGTGCAATATTGACCCTGAAAGCAATTAATATTGTTGAAATTAAATAAAATGATTTTATCACTGAAACACGCTGCAGTCTGTCACTTTAATCTGATTTTTAATGGCATTTCTTTATAACTAAGTGGATTTTTACATGGTCTAAAATAAAACTAATAAAGTAGGACTCATCACAACACTTTTATTGGAAGCAGTGAAATGAGCTCTCACTTCTATGGTTCTGCTCAGGTTTTGCTAATGACATACACTAGGGGGTACTCATCAGTATTCATATTAATTATGCAATTACAATATTCCATGAAGGCTGTTAAAATATGATTTCCTAACAACTGAGGAAAATATGCATACCAGGTCATGCCGGCCAAGCCATTAATTGCAGAAATGCTATTTTTAATTTAGCTTGTGGCACTGAGGTAGTACAGGAGGAGGACTCCAGCAATTATGCAGGTAATAGATTTTTTTTTTTTTTTCAACTGTAGAGACACAAGTCAGTGAAGTATTACATTTATAAGAAACTCTGATGTCCTGCTGGTGGGCTTATGTCATGCGGATCACACACAATGCCTTATTAATATATAGAGGCTTTTAAGAAGTGCCCTAATTATTTGTACAATGAAGAATGTGTATGGAAGAGTTTAGATTATGCTTTACATACATTAGCTCTATTATTATACAGTATATTTACATAGCACCATATGCTTCCAAGTGCTGAGCATGTGAATTGAAAGGGAATTATACAAAGAACTAGGTATGCGTACAATTGTCATATGAGCAACTACAGTAGATACTGTAAAGAGCGGACAGAATAAAGAGACAGAAAAGGACAGAAAGAGATTAGAGCACAGCCCATATCAGGTACAATCTGCAAGAAGGAAGAAAAAGTCAGTATGTTGAGAGGTAGAGCAATATATATAACCAGTTGTGTACATGGCATGTGTTCACATATTGCAGTTACAGTGCTTCGGCAGAGCATTTATTTGTGATAGCAAAAATGCATCAGATTTGATGATATCTTGGAAAACTCAAAAAACACACCTGGCAAGATATAATCTAGAAAGTGCACAGTTATTCACCTACCTGGCTTTAGTGCTGGACTATGCTTCTTCCTTCTCCTATGGCCGACTCGGTCTGCACTTATCCGCCCAGGGCTGCCACCAGAAATTTCAGGGTCCCATACTGACAAATGTTTGAGGCCCCCTTGAAACTCCATCCAGGCTTCACCTCCAGCCCTCAAACCTTCCACAATCCCACCACTTTTGGAAAAACTCCACTACTGCACCACGTTCTCACCAATCAAACTGTAACAGTATCACCTAAAGTACAGACCAAAAGTTTGGACACACCTTCTCATTTAAAGAGTTTTCTTTATTTTCATGAGTCTGAAAGTTATAGATTCACATTGAAGGCATCAAAACTGTGAATTAACACATGTGGAATTAAATACTTAACAAAAAAGTGTGAAACAACTGAAAATATGTCTTATATTCTAGGTTCTTCAAAGTAGCCACCTTTTGCTTTGATTACTGCTTTGCACACTCTTGGCATTCTCTTGATGAGCTTCAAGAGGTAGTCACCGGAAATGGTCTTCTAATAGTCTTCAAGGAGTTCCCAGAGATGCTAAGCACTTGTTGGCCCTTTTGCCTTCACTCTGCGGTCCAGCTCACCCCAAACCATCTCGATTGGGTTTAGGTCTGGTGACTGTGGAGGCTAGGTCATCTGGTGTAGCACCCCATCACTTTCCTTCTTAGGAGGTGTGTTTGGGGTCATTGTCCTATTGTCCTATTGAAAAATAAATGATGGTCCAACAAAACGCAAACCGGATGGAATAGCATGCCGCTGCAAAATACTGTGGTAGCCATGCTGGTTCAGTATGCCTTCAATTTTGAATAAATCATCCAACAGAATCACCAGCAAAGCACCCCCACACCATCACACGTCCTCCTCCATGCTTCACGGTGGGAACCAGGCATGTAGCGTCCATCCGTGCACCTTTCCTGCATCATACAAAGACACGGTGGTTGGATCCAAAGATCTCAAATTTGGACTCATCAGACCAAAGCATAGATTTCCACCGGTCTAATGTCCATTCCTTGTGTTCTTTAGCCCAAACAAGTTTCTTTTGCTTGTTGCCTGTCCTTAGCAGTGGTTTGCTAGCAGCTATTTTACCATGAAGGCCTGCTGCACAAAGTCTCCTGTTAACAGTTGTTCTAGAGATGTGTCTGCTGCTAGAACTCTGTGTGGCATTGACCTGGTCTCTAATCTGAGCTGCTGTTAACTCGGATAAACTTATCCTCCACAGCAGAGGTGACTCTTGGTCTTCCTTTCCTGGATTGGTCCTCATGTGAGACAGTTTCTTTGTAGCATTTGATGGTTTTTGCCACTGCACTTGGGGACACTTTCCAAGTTTTCCCAATTTTTTTGGACTGACTGACCTTCATTTCTTAAAGTAATGATGGCCACTCATTTTTCTTTACTTAGCTGCTTTTTTCTTGCCATAATACAAATTCTAACAGTCTATTCAGTAGGACTAACAGATGTGTATCCATCAGACTTCTGCACAACACAACTGATTGTCCCAACCCCATTTATAAGGCAAAAAATCCCACTTATTAAACCTGACAGGGCACACCTGTGATGTGAGAACCATTTCCAGTGACTACCTCTTGAAGCTCATCAAGAGAATGCCAAGAGTATGCAAAGCAGTAATCAAAGCAAAAGGTGGCTACTTTGAAGAACATAGAATATAAGACATATTTTCAGTTGTTTCACACTTTTTTGTTAAGTATTTCATTTCACATGTGTTAATTCATAGTTTTGATGCCTTAAATGTGAATCTACAATTTTCCGAGGCATGAAAATAAAAAAAAAACTCTTTGAATGAGAAGGTGTGTCCAAACTTTTGGTCTGTACTGTACATAGCCATCAAATTTTGTTTTGGACAAAATATTTTTTAAGCCTTCCATCAAGAGAAGGTAGACTCATTTTGCAGGGCCCTATTCTATTCTAACATTTCTTAAACTATCCAATACTCTTGTTAGGTATATTTTTTATTTTTTTTTCTTTACGAGAATTTGCCACAGACTTTTTTTTAAAATGAACAATAATACCCCATGCAAGAGAGAAATACCATCACACCATGGCCAAACAACTTATTACCACCAAATAGTGACCAAATAATATCACATAAAAAGGACAAATATTGCCACAACATGGTCATACCACATACTACCACCACAGTGACTGAATAATACCACATACAAGGGACAAATAGTGCCATACCATGACCAGACCACATATTACCACCACAGAGTGACCGAATAGTACAATACTGATCATTGATAAAAAAACCCCCCATAATATTAATATTACTGTAAGTGCCATAATGCACAGGAACTTTGTACATAGAATACAGTGTATAGTGTAAGTGTACAGATAATACAGTGACTCAACAGTGACAATATACACAGGAGCTCTGTATATAATATAAAGTGTAGAGGCAATACAGTGATCAACAGTGAAATTATATATAAATATAGAGTAATAAAATGACTTATCAGTGATGTTTCTAGTTGGTCATTCATCTTCGCTTTTCTTCTTCATTCAGGGCAAACCACTATCACTTCTCCTGGCCAGGACACGTCTCTGCAGAAAATAACACACAGTTATTTATAGTTGATAGATTCCAGAGCACATTTTCCACTTTTTTCCTGATTTCTTCACTATGCCAGATAAAGATAAAGATTTAAGATAAAGAAAAAAAGTGACATAGTGTCGTCCTGCACAGTTATAGAGCTTTCCCTCTGCTGAAAACTGTATGCTCAAAAATAAAATACATCACGGCAGTAGTAATATCACTTAATTAGTCCCTAAAGTAGTAATACCCCACATCCTGGCCCCTTCCTGAAATAATATCCCACATCTTGGCTCCATGTCTCTGCATTCTAGCCCCATGTCTATCCACCCTGGCTCCATGTCTATTCATCCTGGCCCCATGTCTACCCATCCTGGCCCCATGTCTATCCATCCTGGCCCCATGTCTATAAATCCTGGCCCCATGTCTATCCATCCTGGCCCCATGTCTATCCATCCTGGCCCCATGTCTATCCATCCTGGCCCCATGTCTATCCATCCTGGCCCCATGTCTCTCTATCCTTGCCCTGTGTCTCTCTATTCTAACTCCATGTATTTCCATCTTGTCCGGAAACTTTATATAAATTTAAAGTAATGATTTGAAACATATGTTGGGTGGAAGATTAGCCACGGCTATTTATTATTTCTTTAAACACATTTACAACTTTCTAAACATCTGCTTTACCAATAAAGGGATAGTCCCATCTCCAAGATCCTATCTCAATATGTAGTAGGTGTAATAATAATAATAATAATAATAATGATAATAGCAAATATGTCCAATTAGAAATGTAGTATAGTTCTCCTGATTAGCTATGTTACTGAATGCATGTGCAGGGCATTGCAGCTTAGGTATCCATGGTTACAACCACTCATATAGTGACAGTTAGTTAGTTGCTAGTGGTAGTACTGTCCACAGAACAACTATTAGGGTACGGTTTCATATGCACATAGCTTCCGAGGCTTTTATGGAAGAGTGAGCCATACAAAGTCTCATTTTTAGTTTGTAGAAAGCCTTTTAGTGGACACAGGTGCTCTTGTCAAATGAGAAAAAAGTACAATATTTTGAGCTGAATGCAAGATACTGTGTGAGATGGAAAGCTAGCAAAGCACATCTCTACCATCAAATATGGTGGTGGCAGCATAATTCTGTGGAGGTGATTTCCTTCAGCAGGGGCAGGGAAGCTGGTCAGAACTAATGGAGAGATGGATGGAACTAAATACAAGGCAATCCTGAAGGAAGACCTATTAGAAGCTGCAAAAGACTTGAGACAGGGGCGTAGGTTGACTTTCCAGCAGGATAATGACCCTAAACATACTGCAAAGGAAGCTTTAGGTCAAAGTATATTCATGCGTGTCCTAAATCCCAATGAGAATCTTTGTTAATAATTGAACATTGCTGTTCACAGATGCCTCCATCCAATCTCACTGAGCTAGAGATACTCTGCAAAGAAGAATGGGCAAAAATTTCAGCCTCTAGTTGTACAACGTTGGTAGAGACATCCCCCAATAGACTTGCAGCCGGGCCTCTTAATACGGCCGTGCATAGTGGAATCTCTGTCCCTTGTGTGCTGCAGTGAGTAGTGTCCGAGTAACCAGCCTAATCTAATAGTAAGGGCGTGGTAATAGGTTGCTGGCTGGACACCATGCACATACAAGTGTGAACAGTGCCCTATGCGCGCCACTAGTGTGCAATTTACCTTGCACCTGGGAAGTGTCCATCATGTTGAGAGGTTTGTCTGCATCCTGTTTGTGCTTTAGATGTGTTGGCCTGGGCTGACTGGACTGGTTGCCCTCTTTTCTGCTGTGAGTATATTTTATATCACAGACGCCTCCATCCAATCTCACTGAGCTAGAAATATTCTGCAAAGAAGAATGGGCAAAAATTTCAGCCTCTAATTGTACAACGTTGGTAGAGACATCCCCCAATAGACTTGCAGCACTAAATGCAGCGAGGGGTGGTCCTACAAGTATTTACTCGGGGGTGCTGAATACAAATGCACGTCACAATTTTCTGATTTATATTTTTAAAATATTTAGAAAATTTCCATTACACTTCACAAACACTTGCTACTTATACCATATAAAATCCCAATAAATGCATTTAAGTTTGTGGGTGTAATATGAAAAAATGTGGAAAAGTTCACGGGGTATGAATACTTTTTCAAGGCACTGTATTTGTAAGGGCAGTTAGTCAGTGGATAATTGAGATAGTTTGTGTGACTCTTCATTTTTTTGGTAGCTCTGCCCGATCAGTTCTTATGTTCTCTCCTCTTTACTACTATCCGCCTCCAGGGAATGTAAGTGATTTACATTAGATATTGAGCAGCAATTTAGCTTGAAATAAGTCTAAGAGGAGGCAATAGGCAGGGCCGGCGTCAACATGCCGCACACCCGGGCAAATGCCGGGGCCCCGGAGAGCTGGGGGGGCCCACTCCGCCTCGTCAGTTCTGCTGCCCCTTGGCCGGGGTCCACTCACTGTCCCTTCTGCTGCCCCTGGGCCGAGTTCCGGGGACCAGCAGTACACGGCAGTAATCTGCAGCGCTGTCCCTTTAAGGCGCGCAGACCTCCTGGTTTGAATTTCATCTGTGGGCGGAGCTACCGCCCGGCGTCCTGCTCAGTCCCACAGATGAAGGAGCCAGGAGGTGCTTTGCCAGCCAGCGCCCCCCAGCACAGCGCCCCCCGATTTATGGGCCCCTTTGAGCTGTATGGGCTTATCACCCCCCCAAGATGTATGCCCTGGCCCCGCAGAGCCACGTGTGGGCCCCGCAGAGCCGCGTGTGTGGCCCCCAAGAGCCACATGTGTCTGTCTGTAGCAGAGCCGAGTGTGTCTGTCTGTAGCAGAGCCGTGTGTGTCTGTCTGTAGCAGAGCCGCATGTGTCTGTCTGTAGCAGAACCACGTGTGTCTGTCTGTAGCAGAGCCGAGTGTGTCTGTCTGTAGCAGAGCCGGGTGTGTCTGTCTGTAGCAGAGCCGCAAGTGTCGGTCTGTAGCAGAACCGCGTGTGTCGGTCTGTAGCAGAGCCGAGTGTGTCTGTCTGTAGCAGAGCCGAGTGTGTCTGTCTGTAGCAGAGCCGCGTGTGTCTGTCTGTAGCAGAGCCGTGTGTGTCTGTCTGTAGCAGAGCCACGTGTGTCTGTCTGTAGCAGAGCCGCGTGTGTCTGTCTGTAGCAGAGCCGCATGTGTCTGTCTGTAGCAGAGCCGAGGTTGTTTGTCTGTAGCAGAGCCGAGTGTGTCTGTCTGTAGCAGAGCCGAGTGTGTCTGTCTGTAGCAGAGCCGTGTGTGTCTGTCTGTAGCAGAGCTGTGTGTCTGTCTGTCTGTATGTATGTAGCAGAGCTGTGTGTATCTGTCTGTCTGTCTGCAGCAGAGCTGTGTCTGTATGTATGTATGCAGCAGAGCTGTGTCTGTTTGTATGTATGCAGCGGAGCTGTGTCTGTCTGTATGTATGCTGCAGAGCTGTGTCTGTCTGTATGTATGTATGCAGCACAGTTGTGTCTGTCTGTATGTATGTATGCAGCAGAGCTGTGTCTGTCCGTCTGTATGCAGCAGAGCTGTGTCTGTCTGTATGCAGCAGAGCTATGTCTGTCTGTCTGTATGCAGCAGAACTGTGTCTGTCTGTATGCAGCAGAGATGTCTCTCTCTGTCTGTATGCAGCAGAGCTGTGTCTGTCTGTATACAGCAGAGCTCTGTCTGTATGCAGCAGAGCTGTGTGTTTGTCTGTATGCAGCAGAGGTGTGTGTCTATCTGTATGCAGCAGAGCTGTGTGTCTGTCTGTATGCAGCAGAGCTGTGTGTCTGTCTGCATGAAGCAGAGCTGTGTGTCTGTCTGTATGCAGCAGAGCTGTGTGTCTGTCTGTATGCAGCAGAGCTGTGTATGTATGTATGCAGCAGAGCTGTGTCTATCAGTATGAATGTATGTATGCAGCAGAGATGTGTCTGTATGTATGTATGCAGCAGAGCTGTGTCTGTCTGTATGCAGCAGAGCTGTGTCTGTCTGTATGCAGCAGCGCTGTGTGTGTCTGTATGTATGCAGCAGAGCTGTGTCTGTCTGTATGTATGCTGCAGAGCTGTGTCTGTCTGTATGTATGTATGCAGCACAGTTGTGTCTGTCTGTATGTATGTATGCAGCAGAGCTGTGTCTGTCTGTCTGTATGCAGCAGAGCTGTGTCTGTCTGTCTGTATGCAGCAGAGCTGTGTCTGTCTGTCTGTATGCAGCAGAGCTGTGTCTGTCTGTATGCAGCAGAGATGTCTCTCTCTGTCTCTATGCAGCAGAGCTGTGTCGGTCTGTCTGTATACAGCAGAGCTCTGTCTGTCTGTATGCAGCAGAGCTGTGTGTCTGTCTTTATGCAGTAGAGCTGTGTCTGTCTGTATGCAGCAGAGATGTCTCTCTCTGTCTCTATGCAGCAGAGCTGTGTCTGTCTGTCTGTATACAGCAGAGCTCTGTCTGTCTGTATGCAGCAGAGCTGTATGTCTGTCTTTATGCAGCAGAGCTGTGTGTCTGTCTGTATGCAGCAGAGGTGTGTGTCTGTCTGTATGCAGCAGAGCTGTGTGTCTGTCTGTATGCAGCAGAGCTGTGTGTCAATCTGCATGAAGCAGAGCTGTGTGTCTGTCTGTATGCAGCAGAGCTGTGTATGTCTGTATGCAGCAGAGCTGTGTCTGTCTGTATTCAGCAGAGCTGTGTCTGTCTGTATGCAGCAGCGCTGTGTGTGTCTGTATGTATGCAGCAGAGCTGTGTGTGTCTGTATGTATGCAGCAGAGCTGTGTGTGTGTCTGTGTGTATGCAGCAGAGCTGTGTTGTCTGTGTGTATGCAGCAGAGCTGTGTGTGTCTGTGTGTATGCTGCAGAGCTGTGTGTGTGTCTGTGTGTATGAAGCAGAGCTGTGTGTATGTGTGTGTGTCTGTATGTATGCAGCAGAGCTGTGTGTGTGTCTTTGTGAATGCGTCAGAGCTGTGTGTGTGTGTCTGTGTGTATGCAGCAGAGCTGTGTGTGTATGCATGTTTGATGTGTATCTATGTATGTATTTTTGTGAGTTTGTCTTTAAATATGTATATGTTCATGTACGTATGTGTTTATCTGCGTGTGGATGGGGCCCACTGGGACTCTTCCGCCCGGGGCCCACAAAAACTTAGAGCCGGCCTGGCAATAGGGATATACTACGGTGAGCTATACTTACATAATAGCACACACTACTGTCCCAGTTGCATTTTTCTCATTTTCATTACACTGGTCAACACAAAAAAATCATCAGCAAAGGTAGTATATCTATTTTATGGAGTTTGATGTCCTGATTCCAAAAATATGTTTCGTTTTGCTCTATCACAAAGTTTTGAGATAAAAGTATTTTTGTTATTACTTTATTTTTGCATTTTCAATGTATGTGGTTCTTCCTATGTTATTCTCATTCCTTTGCTTCTCTTAATTGTTAATTTTCTTACAGGGACAACATCAGTAAAGGTATTAGTGAGTTTTATGGGAAGGAGTATTGACAGTGCAGACAGCCAATGACTGCTTCTTGGACAGTCACATGTTGTGGGGAGGAGCTAACTGTTATGAGGCGGTAAGATTTGAGTCAGTCAGAAAAGGATGGTGATGACAGCAAGGACTGGTATGTGAGTCTCTGACAGGAGACAGGCCTCTACAGGGATCTGGGCCCTGCCACTGGGAGATAGAAGGGACTGTATCTGTCATCTGTGGGGAAATATCTTCATATAGTCGGTCACCTCATCACATTTTTTTTGTTTCTCACCACCATTGAACTGAACTTACTCTACTTTTTGATCTGATTTAAAGGAGAAAACTGCCCCGACAATAATCATCTGGACAAATTCTGCTATATGTGTTGTTTTTTGACACCAAAAGGCCAAATACGTTTAATCACTCATGATATTAAAAATATGTACACATACAGTACAGACCAAAAGTTTGGACACACCTTGTCATCTCTAGAACAACTGTTAAGAGGAGACTTTGTGCAGCAGGCCTTCATGGTAAAATAGCTACTAGGAAACCACTGCTAAGGGCAGGCAACAAGCAGAAGAGACTTGATTGGGCTAAAGAACACAATAAATGGACATTAGACCAGTGGAAATCTGTGCTTTGGTCTGATGAGTCCAAATTTGAGATCTTTGGATCCAACCACCGTGTCTTTGTAGAAAAGGTGAACGGATGGACTCTACATGGCTGGTTCCCACCGTAAAGCATGGAGGAGGAGGTGTGATGGTGTGGGGGTGCTTTGCTGGTGACACTGCTGGTGATTTATTCAAAATTGAAGGCATACAGAACCAGCATGGCTACCACAGCATCTTGCAGCGGCGTGCTATTCCATCCGGTTTGCATTTAGTTGGACCATCATTTATTTTTCAACAGGACAATGACCCCAAACACACCTCCAAGCTGTGTAAGGGCTATTTGACTAAGAAGGAGAGTGATGGAGTGCTACGCCAGATGACCTGGTCTCCACAGTCACCAGACCTGAACCCAATCGACATGGTTTGGAGTGAGTTGGACCGCAGAGTGAAGGCAAAAGGGCCAACAAGTGCTAAGCATCTCTGGGAACTGCTTCAAGACTGTTGGAAGACCATTTCCGGTGACTACCTCTTGAAGCTCATCAAGAGAATGCCAAGAGTGTGCAAAGTAGTAATGAAAGCAAAAGGTGGCTACTTTGAAGAACCTAGAATATAAAACATATTTTCAGTTGTTTCACACTTTTTTAAGTATTTCATTCCCCATGTTTTAATTCATAGTTTTGATGACTTCAATGTGAATCTACAATTTTCCGAGTCATGAAAATAAAGAAAACTCCTTGAATGAGAAGGTGTGTCCAAACTTTTGGTCTGTACTGTATATGATCCACTTGGTGATCAAGACAAATGCTGGGCCCCTCACGTGATCTGCTCAAGTTGTTCAAATGGTCTTTGTGACTGGTTGAATATGAGGAAAGTGGCTATACCATTTGCTGTTCTTATGATTTGGAGAGAACCCAAAATCATAGTGATGACTGCTACTTTTGATTTGATAAACTGAAGGGCTTTTCAACAAAGAGCAAATATAAGAATAATTACCCTGAACTTGAATCTGCCATTAGGCCAGTTCCACATGATGGTACCTTGCCAGTTCCTGTATTACCATTGTCTGGATTAGATGAAAATGAAGGATATGAAGACTATGGAGCTGAAGCTACTGGTGAAGACATGGAGACCTCAAGTCAAGATGAGTATGCACCTGATAGAGCAGTCGAGGAGACAGAATGCTTTACTCAACATGAATTAAATGATTTCATCAGAGACCTTTCATTGTCAAAAGATAAAGCTAAACTTTTTGCATCTAGGTTGAAACAGAAGAATTTTCTTCATGATGATGTCAAAGTGTCTTATTACCAAAACAGAAGTAACACTTTAACACAATTTTTCACAGTTGATCGTCCAATGGTGTACTGTAACAATGTGAATGTCCTTCTTGAAAAACTGAATCATAAGTGTTTTGTTGCAGATTGGCGATTGTTTATTGACTCATCCCAGAGAAGTTTAAAAGCAGTGTTGATTCTCAATAGAAATATGAAACTATCAATCTCAATCAATCAATCATTGCTCACTCATGTCATCTAAAGGAAAGTTATGAAAATCTGTCAGTTGTTTTAGATGCTATACAATAAAAGCATCATCAATGGAATATCTGGGGAGATTTGAAAGTGATTGGTTTGCTAATGGGAATGCAAGGAGGTTTCACAAAATATTATTGCTTCTTGTGTTTATGGGACAGTAGAAATGCAATAGAGCATTATGTTCATCGTGATTGGAAGCAGAGAAACATCTATGCTCCTGGTAAAGACAATGTTCAGCATAATCCTTTAGTTGCTCCAACAAAAATTATTTCTTCCTCCACTACATATAAAGTTGGGAGTGATTAAAAACTTTGTGAAAGCCATGGGAAAGATAAATTCACAAGGCTTCCAGTACATTTCACAGAAATGCTCCAGCATTTCACCAGCAAAACTGAAGAAAGGGGTATTTGTTGGTCCTCAGATCAGAGAGCTTATGAGAGATGGTGTGTTTGAATGAACTCTAAATGATAAGGAATTGAGATCTTGGAAAAGCTTCACGTGGATCTGTGAAAACTTCTTAGCAAAAAAATGAATCCCCAGAAGGTGTTGAGGAACTGCTAAATGCATACCAGTGTCTTCGATGTCTCATGTCTCTGAAAATGGACTTTTTGCATTCACACTTAGATTTCTTCAGTCAAAATCTTGGGGATGTAAGCAATGAACAAGGCGAGCGGTTTCACCAGGACATTAAAGTAATGGAACACCGCTACCAGGGTTTTTGGAATGACTCAATGATGGCAGATTACTGTGGGATGTTATATAGGGACAACCCTGACAAATCGTATCAATGACAGTCTAATGTCAAGCACTTTTAAATTTTGCTCATATTTTGGTTTCTATTTTCCATGTGAAATTATTTTGGTTCAATAAAAACTTTTGTAAGGTAAAGCATTTTTTTCTGATACAGTCATATGAAAAAGTTTGGGCACCCCTATTAATGTTAACCTTTTTTCTTTATAACAATTTGAGTTTTTGCAACAGCTATTTCAGTTTCATATATCTAATAACTGATGAACTGAGTAATATTTCTGGATTGAAATGAAGTTTATTGTACGAACAGAAAATGTGCAATCTGCATTTAAACAAAATTTGACCGGTGCAAAAGTATGGGCACCTCAACATAAAAGTGACATTAATATTTTGTAGATCCTCCTTTTGCAAAAATAACAGCCTCTAGTCACTTCCTGTATCTTTTAATGAGTTCCTGGATGAAGGTATATTTGACCATTCCTGTTTACAAAACAATTCCAGTTCAGTTAAGTTTGATGGTCGCTGAACATGAACAGCCCACTTCAAATCATCCCACAGATTTTCAATGATATTCAGGTCTGGGGACTGGGATGGCCATTCCAGAACATTGTAATTGTTCCTCTGCATGAATGCCTGAGTAGATTTGGAGCGGTGTTTTGGATCATTGTCTTGCTGAAATATCCATCCCCTGCGTTACTTCAACTTTGTCACTGATTCTTGCACATTATTGTCAAGAATTTGCTGATACTGAGTTGAATCCATGCGACCCTCAACTTTAACAAGATTCCCGGGGCCGGCATTGGCCACACAGCCCTAAAGCATGATGGAACCTCCACCAAATTTACTGTGGGTAGCAAGTGCTTTTCTTGGAATGCCGTGTTTTTTTGCCTCCATGCATAATGCCTTTTTGTATGACCAAACAACTCAATCTTTGTTTCATCAGTCCACAGGACCTTCTTCCAAAATGTAACTGGCTTGTCCAAATGTGCTTTTGCATACCTCAGGCGACTCTGTTTGTGGCGTGCTTGCAGAAACGGCTTATTTCGCATCACTCTCCCAACGTGCGCTGAATTGTTGACCGATGCACATTGACACCATCTGCAGCAAGATGATGCTGTAGGTCTTTGGAGGTGGTCTGTGGATTGTCCTTGACTGTTCTCACCTTTCTTCTTCTCTGCCTTACTGATATTTTTCTTGGCCTGCCACTTCTGGGCTTAACAAGAACTGTACCTGTGTTCTTCCATTTCCTTACTATGTTCCTCACAGTGGAAACTGACAGTTTAAATCTCTGAGACAACTTTTTGTATCCTTCCCCTGAACAACTATGTTGAATAATCTTTGTTTTCAGATCATTTGAGAGTTGTTTTGAGGAGCCCATGATGCCACTCTTCATAGGTGATTCAAATAGGAGAACAACTTGCAAGTGGCCACCTTAAATACCTTTTCTCATGATTGGATACACCTGCCTATGAAGTTCAAAGCACAATGAGGTTACAAAACCAATTTAGTGCTTTAGTAAGTCAGTAAAAAGTAGTTAGGAGTGTTCAAATCAAGAAATTGATAAGGGTACCCATACTTTTGCACAGGTCAAATTTTGTTTAAATGCGGATTGCACATTTTCTGTTAGTACAATAAACCTCATTTTAATCCAGAAATATTACTCAGTCCATCAGTTATTAGATATATGAAACTGAAATAGCTGTTGCAAAAACCCAATTTGTTATAAAGAAAAAAGGTTAACTATAATAGGGGTGCCCACACATTTTCATATGACTGCATGTAGATTACGGTTTTCTTAATGTCCCCAGTATATTTCCTATACCTTATAATAATGATGCTGCTCCATGGAAACTATATGTGCTACAGAAAAACTATATACATTTTTTAAATCAGGATAAAAAGATGATTCAGAAAAGTACAAAGTCACCTGCGATGATTACGAAAAATATTTTTTTGTAGACCTGTGTTATTGATGTAGCGCCTTTTATTTTAGAAGAATATAATAAAGGTTCTATTTTAACTTGAATATATCCTAAATGTCTAATACCAACAATATAATAGTCACAGAATGGGTGGATGAATGCGTATCATACATATCTATACTTCACATACGTATGTTTAGGTAAAATGCCCACAAGAATGATATGCAATAGTGCATGACATTAAAATGAAAGAGGCTTATAATTGCCCGTACATGAGAGAACAATCAAATTCAGAACATATTGTAGTTCAAATGGGCTTTTTAAAAGGATCATTAACCCCTATAATGATTGTAAGGGCAGGTCACACTGTTGATTGGGACAATGCAGACTATATGCTTGACAGAGCATAGGCAGAATAAGATTAATGCAAAGTGCGGCCGCCCTGTGTCGGACATTCACCTTGTGTTCCTCAGTGTATTAACACTCCTTGTGTTCATTATTGGGATCAGTAATCCCATTTAAAAGTTACACTTAGAGTGACTTAAGGATCTCCTTAATGGCAAATAAATAGAGGTGATTGAAGTGGGCCTGAATAATTGCAATCATTTAAAGATACATTATTATTATTTCTTACTTTGTAACTTTTCTTACAAACATAAATCTACTCCCATTGAAACTGAATACAAGTTTGAGATTTGGAAAATGTTCCCTAAACTGGGGCTACTTGGGGGAATTTTGTAGCCCTGCTGTCCAGTTTTAAGAAGTCGGTGACTACGTAGTCCAAGTCTAACACCAGGTTTACACATAACATAAATATTACATTATTAAACTGACAAACTCCAAAGCTGCACCAAAATCCACAATTAGGGCTCATGCGCATGTAACTGCTGATTATTTTGCAGCAATTTGACAGCACATGTGCACGTCAAATCGCTGCAGAAACACTGCATAATGAATGCAATATTTTTGTTAAAAAAGCCGATTTCATGAGCTCGGGATGCTACCCCCACCATAGGCATTGTGGGAGCTGCATCCAGAACGCACAAGTAATTGACATGTTCATTTTATGAACGCATGGATTTGGGTAAAAATTTTAGCACCCAAATCGCTGCGTTCATAAAAGCAATGTGCGCACGCCTCATGCATAATCTACATAGATTGTGCAGTGAATGCAGGACGCATGCATGTACACTGCAGTGCCATACATAGCGTAACTGCATGAAAGTACACAACGTGCGCATGAACACTAAAATGCAAATATAGCAGGAAAGTATAAATTAAAAGGAAACAAAAACATCAGCACACCATTCTTGATGGATGAGTTTATCCCATGCTTTTAATGCGAACCTGACACCAGATTTGGAGACTATAAACTGTGGCCACCACCAGTTAGCTCTTATATACAGCATGCTAAAATCCCGCACCAAAACCGCAGCGAAATTGTCATACGGTTTTGCCGCGGATTTACTGCGGATTTACCTCGGATTTTCCACAGGCTGGTCCCTGCGGATTTTTACCATTATCTATGGCAAAAACCACAGGTATCTGGGGGGCGGGCCGATGTAGCGAGGAGAACAGTCGCATGGTGAGGGAGCTCCTGACATCCTTCTGCCATTCTGTTAAGTACCGACAGCTCAGCGTCTCACCTGCTCCTGAACACCATCCCCGAGTATGCGGTGACCCCCTTGGGCTTCAGGGGAGCTGCTCTGGACGACCCGGTCCATCCGCAAACAGCGCGGCTGGGTGAAAGCCAGCTACAGCTGGCGGCCATTTTCCAGCACGCTGCGGAGACGCCGTAGCCTATGTGGCCGGCTTCTCCTTCCTCCCTGTGCCTGAGAAGTCACGTAGGGGAGTCGGTGCACCGACGGACATCAGCAAAAACCGGGGTAAGGTGGTGTGTGCCCTGAAAAACGGGTTCTGCACTTTCCCCTCATACTTGCAAAGACAGCCCACCGGCCATCTTGGTAATCCTGCTTGCTGCACTGCCCCCCTCCTTCCATATTCTCCGGCTCCTGTGTTATTATTGGGACACTCTGAGGCTCAGCGATGGGACATCTGGATATCACGACACATGGTGAGGGCCCCACGGTGGAGAGAAAGCCCGACCTCATAATTCTCTGAAGAGATGGAGATCACTCCCCCCCTCTCCTGCACACTTCTTGATTCCTCCATACTGTGGATGGGGCTCCCTGGCCTGTAGACTGTGACACATAGTGGAGAGGTAGTGATCTTGAGGCTGCATTAACCCCTTGGGAGAACTGGAAAACCTGCAAACCTGCTCTCCCTGCTGATCTGTGAAGAGGGGGCAGACTCGTACTCTCCTGGTATACTGCACAGTGCCACCAGATATACCTGCCTATATTAATCACTGTATTGTGGCCGCTGAAGAGACATACATCTCCTCTCTTTCACTCCTCCTTTGGTTCTCCTGCTCATATACAATATGTGCCCAGCTAAAATCCCTCTGCAGTGGACAAGCTGAAGGAGTACACCAGGGGGGACCCCTCGGAGTCATCCCGGACCTTGAGGGGAGGAACCCCCAATAAGAGTAAAGTGAACCCCTCAACTGATGAGGAACAGGAGGGTCAAAATCTGACTCTCCCACAGGTGTCTGAACAACTACTTCATGCTATATATTCATGCAAATCCTCCCTGTCAGGCAAAATAGAGGAAGTGCATTCAGAGGGCGGGCTTCTTCGGCAGGATCTGCAGGCTTTGATGGGGCAAATTGTGGAGGTTGAAAATAGAGTCTCTTATCTGGAGGACACTATGACCCCTATGACCTCCAAACTCACCATGGTGGCTGGATCGATGAATGCCTGGAGACAAAAAGCAGATGATCTGGAGAACAGAATGCGGCATAACAACATACGCATTATTGGCCTTCCAGAGCGCTCAGAGGGACAGCAGCCAAAACGCTTTTTGGAGAATTGGCTCAAAACCACCCTGGGCGATACCTTCTCCTCGACGTTCGCAGTGGAGAAGGCTCACCGAGTTCCCACTCGACCTCTCCCTCCGGGAGCCCCCCCCAGACCCTTCCTGGCAAGACTTCTTAACTGCAGAGACAGAGATACAGCATTGCGTCTCGCCAGACAAAAGAGCCCACTAAAGCTGGAGAATGCCACAATTTCCATTTTTCCTGACTTTTCGGTGGACCTCCAGAAGCAGAGGGCCCAGTTTATGGAGGTCAAGAGATTGCTCAGAGAATGCAACATTCTATATTCCATGATTTACCCAGCTCGCCTCCGGATCATTAATGAAGGCAAAACGCTTTTCTTTTCTACACCTGATGAGGCTTCCGAATGGCTCCAACTGCACCGAGGGAACAAGGGGAAGTGACTGCAATACTTTCATAGCCATATCCGCCTGGATCGATTATGCTGTGCATCAGAATGGTGAGATGGAAGGATTATGTGGTGGAGGGTTTTTTTTTCTTTTTCCTCCTCTCCTGAGTATTCTTATGTACCCAATGATAGTTACAGTTTCAGGAGCTTCCCCTCACCATAAACACCGCACCAACTATACCTACCACTGATGTCAGTGACGGTATCCTCTTTATGGCTTGATAGGATGGGCACTGGATGTTGCCTTTATTTTTCCATGATTTTGTGCGAAAAGAATTATCTGTACAATGTGTGTTTGTTATTATTGTTCAATTTATGCTCTGCCGATGTCTTTGATGCTAACCCTTCTTTGTTACAGAGTATGATGTAGTAGAGAGAGTACTGGGGAGATAACAGTTTTACTGGGTCGGGCCCATATGTTTGAGTCCTGAGATGGGTTCTAATTTTAAATGTCTAGTGTGGAACGTATGAGGTCTCAGGACCCCGGGGAAAAGGGCAAAAGTTTTCTCGCAAGTTAAACGCTATGGCCCCTCTCTGGTGGCACTGGCGGAGACACACTTGACCAGAGACACGACCACGTTTTTGCAGAAACATTGGGTTCAGTGGTCAGTCCATGCCTATCATACCAGCTACTCCAGAGGGGTTTAACTGTTTGTCCATAAGTCGTTGCACTGGGACCTTAGGGTTGCCCGTAGAGACCCTGAGGGGAGATTTGTCTTTCCATTAATTCTCAAGAATATGTTATAATATGTCTCTATAACCCCCCTCCAGCTAATTTGTCGATAGTTAAAAGTGCGGTCAGTTTTGCACTCAGCTATCCAGATGCCCACGTGCTTTGTATGGGAGACTTCAACTTAGTTATGGACAGTAGACTTGACAGACTCCGGCTAGATGATGCTTCCCACATGACCGTGTCACCCCCCACTACATGTTCTACATACATGCAGGGCAATGGTTGGTTAGATCTCTGGCGGCTCCGGCATCCGGGGGTACGAGAGTATACCTGTCACTCCTCCACTAGGCGCACACTTTCCCATCTGGATTATTTCTTTGGCCCTATGGGTGGAGGAGATACAGCATGACAACAGGGGTGTCTCGGATCATAGTCCAGTGATACTATCGCTTAAGTTCGATTACTCAACACACCGCCCTATATGGAAATTAAACACATTCTGGTTGAAATAGATTGGACCAAATGATAGAATCCCTGACCAACTATACTGCTTCATTAGTGCACACATGGGGCCCCGGCACACCAATTTCTTTTGGTATACCCTTAAAACCTACATACGAGGTTGTCTCATATCGACAATCTCTTATATTAAACGGACTACCTCACAGGAAGATGACATGGCAGAGCACAGGTTGGAGAGGCGGAGAAATCTTATATAGCTAATCCTTCTAACGACAGCAGACAGACATGGCTCAGTGCACATAGTATCTAGATGCTGTGTATATCTTCTAAGTCAAAACGTAACCTATTTTTCACAAGACAACGATATTTTGAGCTGGGGAACCAGTCCAGAAAACTCCTAGCTTTTATGGTTAGGCAACATAACTCCTCCAACACTGTGCTTGAAATCCATAGGCCAGACGGTAGTTTGACCACCTCCCCCACTGACATCCTTCAATGCTTTTTAGCATTTATGGCTCGCTATATCAATCTAAAAGTGGGGTCACTAGGACACACTGCCTGACGTATTTGGAAGATGTGGACTTCCCGAGGCTTACTACTACTCAGCAAGCAGTTTTGGATGCCGAAATCACTCTGGATGAGCTGAAATCTGCAGTGGCGGATCTGGCTGTGGGGAAGGCTCCGGGGCCTGATGGCTTTCCGGTGGAATTATATGGGAAATACCAAGAATTAATGCTGCCACATTTGCTGGAGGTGTTTGTTCGGGCCACGCCGGAGACCTCCCTCCCAGACTCCTTTTACGATGCTAATATCATAGTGCTCCTAAAAGAAGGAAAGGACCCCTCAGAGTGTGGATCCTACCGTCCCATCTCCCTTGTGAATGTGAATTATAAAATTTTTACTGAAATATTGGCCACTAGACTGAATTCTGTCATATTAGATCTGGTTAACCCTAATCAGACGGGGCTTATGCCAGGGAAGAGCACTTCATTAATGTCAGAAGAGTTCAGTCGGTGGTCCAGTCAAGTACTTTGGTGATGGATAATAAGTGGGCCTTGGCCTCGCTGGACGCGGCCAAGGCATTTGATTCTGTGGAGTGGAGTTTCCTGGGGGCCTGACTTCAAAAGTTTGGATTTGGTCCTAAATTTTGTAACTGGATCCTGATGCTGTATCATGCTCCTCGAGCTAAGGTGGTGGTCAATGGTATTCTTTCAAACTCCTTCCATTTGGGAAGAGGAACCCGATAGGGGTGCCCCTTGTCCCCGGCTCTCTTTTGGTTTGGCCATCGAAGCCCTAGTGATCAAGATTCGATCAGACAGACTGATTCAGGGCATACGCATAGCAGATCGGGTGGATATTATAGGACTGTATGCAGATGACATGATCATATTTATGGAGGATGTGGAGCGGTCTTTGCCTTGGGTGGTTGACGTTATTGATGAATTCGGTAAATTTTCAGGACTTTGCATAAATTGGGACAAGTCTCATTTGATGCCGCTGTCCCTCAACCCGATGCCCAGCTTGGAGACATTATCCCTGCTGCCGCTGGTTTCTAACCTTAAGTATCTGGGGATTATTATAAATCGAGATAGCCGACAGGACCTTCAGTCTAACATTTACCCTCTATTGACATTGGCCAAAACTAAGTTTTCGCTATGGAGTAAGCTGCCTCTATCAGTCCCGGGCTGTGTCAATTTAGTGAAAATGATCTTACTTCCCAAGCGAAGTTACTTCCTCCAGCATAGTCTGGTTCCAGTTCCTAAATCCTTCTTTTCCTCTCTGAATTCGTTATTGTCTGGGTTCATCTGGAGCACCACACAACCTAAACTGAAGCTGACTACACTACACAGATCTAAGTGACAGGGGGGACTGGCTATGTCGGATTTCTACTTATATTACCTGTCGAGCCAGCTGAGAGCGCTGTCCTCGTGGATGCCAGGTTCCGACCTTCCGAACTCAGAGAGCAACCTTGCACACGCTGCTGGAACAGGGTGCTTACTTGGGATTCTGGAA
Source organism: Anomaloglossus baeobatrachus (assembly GCF_048569485.1). NCBI lineage: Eukaryota > Metazoa > Chordata > Amphibia > Anura > Aromobatidae > Anomaloglossus > Anomaloglossus baeobatrachus. The sequence goes on along the minus strand of NC_134353.1, from coordinate 826,935,077 downwards.
CTGGATGGAACTGGCCCGTCTAGGATGCTACCGCTACTCAGGTTGGCACGACGGGTTTGGAGACAAGCTAAAAGGGTGGTGCGTTTCTCAGACATTATTGCCAAGATGCCCTTATGGCAGAACATATATTTTCCTACGCTACTAGAACACCCGTCCTCCACGTTCTGGAGCTCACATGGCGCTCTCACTTTGAGTAATATTTATGAACAAAATATTCTGCTGTCTTTCGATCAAATTCACTCCCGGTTTAAAGTGGCTAGATGTCACTTCTTTAGATATCTGCAACTTAGATCAGCAATCCAACATCATATGCAGAACAGGTCGGGAGCTACCCTTATATCCTCTTTTCCTTTAATTGGAATTCTGCGGTCCCAGGGCCCTAAAGGACTGATTTCATCTCTGTACACCCACTTACTGTCTGTAGGAGACGAGTGACGGTTAGGAGGAGATTGGAGTTGTTAATCCCGAACATACAAGAGGAGGACTGGGAGGAGGTTCTTGAATCCCCAACTAAGGTATCACCCTCAGTTAACAACAGAATGACCCAACTATATATCATACATCAAGCGTATTTAACTCCTTTAAGGTTGTTCAAAATGTGACACCGGGTGACTCCTGACTGCCCGTGGTGCCATGGAGGGGATGCTGACTTCCTTCGCATGATATAGGGCTGTCCGGTGACTGCCACCTTTCGGAAGGGGGTTGCGTCGGTCTTATCCTCCCTGGTTCTTTTTCCTATACCCATTGAACCACTTCTTTGCCTGTTTGGGGTTATGGATGAAGGAACATGGAACATGTTATGGAGGTAATAATATCCTCAAATTCTATACTCATATCCCCCATTCTGGGTCCTTTCCAAGTATATATGGCCCCCATCGTGGAATATGTATATGATCCTCCAACGTGTGTGTGTGTGTGTGTGTGTGTGTATATGTGTGTGTATATATATATATATATATATATATATATAATATATAAAGCTGAATGTGTGTGTGTATGTGTGTATGTGTGTGTGTATGTCCGGGATTGGCATCCGCACCGTCGCAGCTACAGCCACAAAATTTTGCACACTCACACGTATGGACCCCGAGAGCGTCATAGGCTATGTTTCGAGGGGAAATTTTAACCCCACGCTTTACAGTTATTTGCCAAAAAACCTGCCTCCATTAAAGTGAATGGAGCTGGGAGCCACAGTGCAGCCAGAACTTCACAAGAATGCGCAGCCACGCCCTTATATGGAATGTTGGCGTGTCACAATGCAACCAAGGAAAGAGACATACACAGACAGGGAAAGAAATAGACATAGACAGGGTAAGAGACAGACACAAAGAGAAAGACTGACAGGGAAAGAGACAGACAGGGAAAGAGAGGGAAAGAGAGACAGGGAAAGACAGGGAAAGTGACAGACAGGGAAAGTGACAGGGAAAGTGACAGACAGGGAAAGTGACAGGGAAAGTGACAGACAGGGAAAGAGATTGAGACATACGGAGAAAGAGATAGACAGGGAAAGAGACAGACAGACAAAGAGATAGAGAGAGAGACAGAGAGATATATACAGAGGGGGAGACAGACAGAGAATGGGAAAGAAACAGAGAGACAGTTACTATCCCAGGCAGCGTCGGGTGCAATATTGTGAGGCAAAATTTTAACCCCGCGCGTTCTAATTTACCAATCAATTTTGCCCCTATCTACATAATGGGGAAAAAGTGAAATGAAAAGTGTTGGGGGCAAATTGACAACTGCGAGATGTGAACAACGGGGACTAAAAGAATGAGGCGATGGCGCCAAAGAGTATATACCGTACAGTTGCTAAGGTGGGGCCCCGACATGGGATACTCACCACACTCGGGGATATGAACACACATACAATATGCGCCACACACTACCACGTACTTGAACACATATACCACCCTCAGCAAACATGTCACCACACATACACCAACCTCGCCACATAATCGCCCTAAAACACACACAAGTCTGGTATTATCCTTCAAAAATAAAAATCTGATTAATAAGCAGCCAAACTACAAGAACAACAAATGTACCACATAGGAAATACAGCAGCTGTCAGTCACATGATCTGTCTATATGTGTATGTGTGAGCTAATATATACTGTCAGGGGGGAGGGCTTTCTGTTGCCTGGAGATTTAACAGGCTGCCAATAGCAACCAATCACAGCTTAGCTTCTATTTTGCTACAGTTAATTAATCTGAGCTCTGATTGGTTAATATAGGCAACAATTTAATAATTACATTTCTATCTATTTGTTTTGTGGTTTTTGTGTGCAGAATACATTTTTGTTAATATATTCTATTTTGTTAACAGCGGTTATTAACCCGGGCGAAGCCGGGTAGTACAGCTAGTATATATATATATATATAATATGTAATGATCCAACCCCATCCAGGTGTACAGTAATGCCTTTATACACTATATTTATTTAATGCCTTAATTTTACGGATATGATGCTCACCTAGCTTTCATTTTGGTCCTGCTTCTGCACTAGAAACAGTTTCCCATATCTTGAGGACCTGCAGTGATGTAATGAAGAGGCGGGGCACTGTGCTGTTCTGTGCTGCTCTGGCCCCACCTCTTCATTACATCACTGCAGGTCCTGCTGTTATGGGAGACTTTGTTTCAAGCTCAGAGGCAGGACCAAACTGAAAGCATTGTGAGCACTCTACACTGAGACTGCGGGCTGTGCTGTGAAGGTATGCCGTGCTCTGGCCCGGACACTGCAGTGATCTGCACTTCCTCCGGGTAAGACATGACTGCAGCGGCACCCTGCTCCTGCCTAATAAACAGCTGACACACAGTCTCCACAGCCACTGCAGGAAGCCAGCGGCTGGAGCTCCCACGTGTGTTCTCTGTTTACATTAAACAGGTATTGATTCGCTGCTCCTCACACTCGCTTCTAGTCACTGACTGAAGAGAGCAGAGAGAGGTGGGCGGGGAGCAGCTAATGAATATTTGTTTACTTTAAACAGCGGGCACACGTGGTTTCTCCAGCCGCCGACTTCCTCCAGCAGCGACCCTCCCTGCCTCCTGTGATCCCACTCCACAGCCGCTCCCTCCCCACAGCTCCCTAACCCGCAGGTACCCCCCGCTTTGACATTTGGACTATAAGACGCACCCCACACTTTCCTCTCAAATTTGGAGGAAAAAAAAGTGCGTCTTATAATCCGGAAAATACGGTATATGTGCATATCTTATGTGTCTTTTGCTCTGTATTTGAGAAATTTTTTTCTACTGTTTAATAAACAAATTTAAAAAAAAAAACAAAAAAAAAAAAACACAGGTACCTGCAGAAAAAAGTGTCATGCTCATTAATTCCGCAGCGGAATATCCGCGGGTAAATCCGCAGGTTTAAAAAAAACGCAGTGTCTGCACAGCATTTTTTAAAACACATAGGATTTCTTGGGGAATGACTGCAGCAATGTTAGACACATTTTCTGCAGAAAATCTGTAATAAGTCCGCAGTAAATCCACAGCGTTCGCACAGAGCCTTACACGGGTAACGGAAGAAGCAAAGTCGCATCCACACCCTACTGGTCCCTTTACACACTAGAAAATCCCTAGCCAAACAGTTAAAAAACACCACTGTAGACTTTTCTGCCTAAAAGACCATCGAGCAGTTTCAGGTATCTCCTGAGGAAGCAGACGGGTGCATAGCTAACCAAGAGAGGAGAAGTGCGCAGTGGGCTATTAGGTGAAGAAACTTAAAACATGTGCACAAAAGTGGAATAAGAAATTAAACAAGGATAACATCCCACCAATCTAAAGAAAGAGGAAAGGTGTTCAGAAGTCAAAAAACAAACGCAAAGCAGAAATCCAAATGGTGTCTGCCTTACACGGAAAATCCCTTTACTGAAGGCTGGAACACCTCAGCACTGCAGTAAACCACCTACAAGTATAGCCAGCAAGGAAATGTAGTAAAGGGAGAATATTTATATATCCCCACCCAGACTGTGATAGAACAAACAAAAATAGGACAAAGGAAAACACTGATAAACAGGATAAAGCCCAGAACTAAGACTAAGGCCCCTTTCACACGTCAGTGATTGTGGGACGTTTATGCTTTTTTTTATACGTACCAGAATCACTGACATGCGCAGACCCATTCTAATCAATGGGTCTGCTCACACATCAGTGATTTTTCACTGAACGTGTCTCCGTGCAGCGTGCTCCCTTGGCCGTGATTCTGCACGGAGACATGTCAGTTTTTGTCTGGCATCACTGATGACCCACGGACCACACTATGGTGTGATCCGTGTGTGATCAGTGAAACACGTACCAGAAAATCACGGACATATTAATTATTAAATATTTTCAACTTGCCTTGCCTGCGATTCGCTGTGCCTGCTCCGCTCTCGGCAGCTCCTGCCTGGCTCATGAATATTCATGAAAGCAGGAACTGCCGACCAAGAAGTAGGTGCTGAGAGTGGTGGGCGGATGCTGCAGAGGCGAGGAGTTCAGCACCATGGACAGCAGCAGTGAAGGCAGGTGAGTAATGTCCATATGCAATCACGGGATCACGGATTGCACATGGACAACCCATGTGTGCCGTGAATCACGGAACACGGAGGGACATGTGCGTGTTTTACATGTCAGTGAAGAACATCAGTGTGAAACGGGCCTAAGGAGAACAAGACCATGGCTTAGCAGACAGGTAAGGTTTTTTTTTAGAAATGAATAGCAAGAAAACAGCAACATTTTTGGGACAGGATTAAAGGGAATCTGTCATCAGGTTTTTGCTATCTAATCTGAGAGCAGCATAACGTAGGGACAGAGATTCTGATTCCAGTGATGTGTCACTTAAAGGGCTGCTTAGTGTAGTTTTGATAAAATCACTTTTTAATCAGCAGTAGATTATCATTACAGGACTACTTGTCCTGCTGCAGGTAATCCAGCATATTCCTGAGCTCTGTATAACTGCTAGCTCTGCAGCAGAGAAAACATTGATTTTATCAAAATGACAGCAATCAGCTCAGTAAGTGACACATCGCTTGAATCAGGGTCTCTGTCTCTACATTATGCTGCTGTCAGATGTGGGAGCAAAAAAACCTGGTGATAGATTCCCTTTAACAAAATGCTGGAAAAGTAAGTGGTACTAATAAAAAAGAGCTAGAAGGTCAATTTTCAAATAAGTCACATGACTGTAAAAAAAGAGCATGTTAGAAAGGCAGATCCAGCCTGTTATCAAATTGAAAACAGTTCAAAAGCCTTCATCTCTGATGGTATGATTTGTATTAGTGCCTATGGCATGGGCAGCTTGCACATTTTGAAGCACTATTTATGCTCAGCAGTACATAGTGTTTTTAAAACAACATATGCTTCTATTCAGACACTGTCCATTTCACGGAATGCCTTGTGTATTTCAGCACAAGACAATGATACACTACATACAACATTCCAATAGAATGAAAAAAGAAATATTGCTCACCTAGCACTATTCACAAACGGACAGCAGGCCACAAGCAGGGGATCCGGTACAAAACCAGTCAGATTCACAGTGGTGCGGTGCCCCTAAGTGCGGGGAAACAAAGGTACTTAAGCACAGAAGCAAATCCAGAGCACTCACTTCCAGTGAATAAAATCTTCTTTTATTGCAACATATTAAAATCCACCTTTCAATGGAGGCCAAGGCAGGAGTGAGGGAGGACAAAGTACAGACAAGTGCAAATTTGGTCAGACGACGGACCTGTATCAGCGCAGTTGCACTTAGCAGACAGTTGAATATGAAAGGGCATTATTTAACAAATAAATCCTCTTCCCATGCTGTCAGCAATGGCACCACATGGAAAAGAAATGACACAGGAACTGAGAAAGAAAATACTTTATTACACATTTATTTACACAAGAAAGGTATAGGCTACAAAATGGTTAGGAAAGCTTTATTTGTCAGTCAGCATAATGTAGCAAAAGGGATACAAAAAATGTAGCAAAGATGGAACTTAAACCACCTCAGACCGACCCCGTAATTGAACATGTAACTGGGGCGTCTTCTGATGAAAAGGGTTAAAGAAAATCAACGTGCAAGTTCACTGCAACTATGTAAGGAAGTAGAAAGCCAAACCGGGGTGAATGGTCCCCGTGACACAATATGGTCTACATTGCAGAGATATTACATGCATAATTATTATTATTGTTATTATTTGACGCTATCTCTTTGATCTGATAGATGGATACTTGCTGCTACTACTATAGCATATCCAGAAGCATGAAAGATTCCTCTTCTCCAGTCTATATGTAGCAGTCAAAGGTAGTGGCATCATGAAAATCATTATACCATGGCATTGAGCAGTGTACCTGTTAATCCAGCTCTGAGTGGGATAAAATACTAGCTAAGAGCAACAGTACAATCCATCATTGTCTTTCTCTGCTTGATTTATCACTGAGCTTGTCTCTTTTCCTAAGCTCCTTTCTGTTTTCTTTATTGGGCAGCTGTACTAAAATACTTTAATGAGTTGGCAGTTTGTTTTTCTTCACTAAAACGGATTTTAGCACTTTTTTAGTTGAACTGTGAGCTCATGAGGTGGAAGTAATGAGGCAGGTGGGAGTTGGTCATTAGTGGAGAAAGAAGTGTATGCGCGTACAGGGTGGTAACAATGGGTGTGAGGCACTACACTACAGAAATGAATGGTTTTAGTGTGTTTGGGTGACACCATTACCATGAGCAGCTTTGCCTCTGGACCCCAGGGGGGGAGAGTCCTGTCATGTCACTTATTCGTTTCGCAGACAGCACCCACAGCCACGCCCATATCACTAACTTACTTGAACCCTCTGGGCTGTACTTCTCATGCCGCGCCTTTCTCTTGCAGGTGCCTCCTATTCTGGGCCGATCCATCATTTTCCACCAATCCTCTCTTTGGTGTGGTCCTCCCATCTTAAAGCCGGAATTTTCTTTTAGTGCCTCCTCTCCTCAAGGCTGGCACTCCTATTGGCTGATCCCATTTTTATGGTCTTAGAAGTCGTTGACACCCACAGTGAGCCGGACTTTAGCAACTCAGACCACTTGTCACTGCCATCTAGGCATCTATGCTGCAGTCTGCTATTTTGGTTGCACAGTTTCAAACACTATCTTCTCTGTGTCACTGCTCACTAGCATCAAATCCATACACTGCACCATCTCAGGATGCTGTACTTCTTGCACTCCATTCCCTGCTCCAGGAGTCACATTCTCCACATTCTCAGGCCATTGCAATTCAGGTGCTCGCTCATTTGCACCACAGGTCACACTCTCCCCTACTCACATCCTGCCAACTACACCAAATGTATACGTGCACGTGGCAGTAGCCATGGGTGAGGGATTCAGTTTGCTTGCCCTAGTATGCTACAGAAGTGAGGATTTTCATGTGTGTTTGGGGCTACACCATTGCTAGGAACACCTTCACCTCCAGACAGGGGGTCCAATTCCTCTTTAAGCCTCTTATTCTTCAGGATACAGACACCAGACGAGATATTACAAGCAGAGCACACTTTACTAGGCAGACAACATCGGTACATAGGAAAGCAGGTAGCACACTTCATCTTAAATTCTGTACAGTACAGAGTCACATTCATATCGGTTCCTGGAAATGGCATTCTACTTGTGCATGTTAAACAGATGGAGCAAATGGCAGGTACCACCTTCCAATCTTTATGTGGGCCCACACAAGTCAATGTGTAATTCCATGGCTGGTGCTAGACCCATGGGTCAATGTGTTTCACTGGGTCCCAGGCCCACTACCACAGACGGTGATTCAATACAAATGTCGTTCCTTGAACTGTTACCTTCATGCTATGTTTCTGGTTCGGCAGAAACTTTCTCTTACAAGGTACCCTTTCACTTCCCGGTAACACTGGCCTCACTTCTTGTCTTAGACTAGTTGCCTACAGGTTGCATCCACTTGCTCATGTATTCACTCCAGTTGCCACTAACGTTTCTCTTTGTTCATGCTTCCTACTACTTTTCAGCACTTGACTCCTTGTCTGCGCTCAACAAGCATGCTTCCCATTCTTCACACTGCGCACTACTCACTAAACCAGGAAATACATTTTCCGAAAGCAGCGCACACTCTGCTCCCTCTCCCTGTCTGGCTAGGCATAATTCCCCACTAGCGCACAGTAATCTAGTACTATCCCAGGGGAACCAGTAACCTTGTGTGGCCGGTTCCTACACTGCAGCTCATATCACTCGACCCCCTGACATATTATACCTTACAATAACGTAATTGTAACTCACACTATGTCACACATTGCACAATACCACATAGTCAACACAGTACACTACTATGTTAATGTCGCGGGCGGGGAGGGGGCGCTGCGCTCACCCACTGCTCGGGTCCGGCTGCTGCTGCTCGGTGGTGGCTCGAGCGGTGGGCCGGATCCTGGGGACTCGAACAGCGTTCCTCGCCTGTGAGTGAAAGGGGGTGGTTTGGGTTTAGGGAAATTGTCCGTGACGCCACCCACGGTTGTGGTGAGATTGGTGACACCACCGCTGCTCTGGACGGGGATCCCGGGAGCGATGACAGGGAGCAGCTTGGATGTTGGTTGTCCCCTCTGTGGGTAGGGGGTTGGTTGTCCTGGGGCCCAGTGAGGGGTAGGGATGGATGGCAGGCGGGTTATGGGGCCTGGTGAGGTGCAGGGTCGCGGGGGCAGAGCTATGCCGCACGGCATGGTGGTACTCACTCAGCCAATAATGAATGCAAAGTCTCCGGTAAAACAAATGGCTGGATGGACGGGTCCCACAGACGGCTGCGGTGTTTCTCCTCCCGGCAGGTTGATGGTGACTGCCTTTCCCTGCGCCTATGTTGTGTTTACAGTTCCAATGGCTTCCCACCGGTAACCCGCTCCCCAGTTTGGATGAATGCTGAGGGAGCCCCTTTTGCCTGCAGGCTCTGGCCCTGGGAACTGTAGTCTTGGCGGTGACTGTGTTTCCCTTTACGGTTTGAGCTGTTGCCTTCAACCGGGTCTTGACTGCTGGGAAACCCCGGAGGTTCCCTTCGCTAACGGATTTGACCAGTTTTACGGCGACTCCTAGCCTGGTCGGGGTCCGTAAGCCCTGCCGGATGGTGCTGGCTTCTCTTTGCTCCCCGATTAGGTACCATCGGCCCACCGCCCATCCCCGGTCCTTACGGTTCGCTCCAATTAGCCTCTCCTGCAGACGGTCACCACCGTCTGCCAACCTTGCTGTACCGTCCGGGCCACACACCCGGACGCCGTCAGACTGCTCCTCTACCACTTCACTCCTCAAACTTCAAAACTGAACTACTTCCTCTTCCCGCCTCCAGGACTGTGAACTCCTCGGTGGGCGGGACCAACCACCTGGCCCACCCCCTGGTGTGGACATCAGCCCCTGGAGGAAGGCAACAAGGATTTTGTGTTTGGCTTCGGTGTGCCTAACCGGGGTGTAGGGTGTGTTGGTGTAGTACCTGTGACGACCTGGCTTGTCCAGGGCGCCACATTAAGATCATTGGTGTCTTCAGGGGGGCACATAAATGTAGGAATACATTTTGCTGAAAATATATATTACAAAGTTTCACATATTCACTTGTACTAGTGATTTATGCAAAAATTGTTGAAATGTTTAAGCAACTTAGATACAAAGCTGACAGCTATTTTTTGTTAGATTCATAGCATGATTGATCTGAATGATGTTTTTTCTTTTACCTCTCCTAATGTCATATTTAAACAATGTAAATGTATCAAAAAGGTAATTAGGAATGTCAGATAAATATTTGTATTTTAAGGTAATGTTTTTTTTCTTATTTACTTTATGAGTATTTACGCCTTTTATACTTAAACTTTATGTCCTTTAAAATAGAGAGAGTCTGACAGATGTGCAGCAATGGAGTTCTCCATTTTTTCAGAAGTTTACCGTTGGAATGGTTAATCAGTAGAATACATAAACCTGTGGAGAGGACAAAGATTAATTATACCTGTGCCTGCGTGACAGTGTTTGTGTTTCAGACAAATTATATTTGCCTGCCTTTAAACGTTGCATAAATGTGATGCATGTAGATGAGCGCATGTTTAGGATGAGTGAGCACACTTGTTTGAATGTCATATTTATCCCAGCATTTTGTCAGAAAATTAACTTCTTTGGAGTTTGTGCTTGAGTAGAGCATATGGTTCTTGATCTCTGGAGATGACAGCCTATCTGAGCAATAGCTCCGTATGGCTCCAGATCATCCTTGCTGGCAGATGCTGTGGGCTTTTCTTCGATTAAGTGGAGATCATCACTGTTTTGTTTGAGTACTGCTGTGTCTTGTACTCTGAAGTGTTTTGTTAATCACTGTCTGTCTTTAATACAAGCTGCCAAATCTCTCATTAAGGTTGAATTTTGGGACATGATGCTCGATTGTTGGAATCTTAGGTTTTCTCATATTATACATATCTCAACTGCTCTTTTTCTGAAGTGATCAGTTCACCACCCAAATGTTTTTCGACATATATGGTACTTTAAAAACTCTAACACAAACCTTGTAAATCATATGCTTAAAGGGTTTTAGCCAAAAGCTCTAATATTGAAAACAAAGACTATAAAGTTCAGAATCAATAAAAATCAACAGTAACAACATTTGCATGGTGACCATCCAAATTGGTGATAAACCATATGTGATAACTTATGCACATGCAAAGAGTAATGGACCTGGGAAAATCGCTGCATAAACATGAGGCACAAAGGAAAAGATGTGATCAGACACCCATATAATAAATCAAGTGATAAACTTTATTAAGCAAGGGAAAAATGGTGGCAAGTGAAACACACAAACAAAGGGGACGCCATTCCAGAGGGTGAACCCGGAATATAAATAGCAAGAGTGCTAGGCAGGAAGTGTGTCGCCCAAGGAAGGGGGTACTCGGTCCCAGGCGGTTGCAAACGGGAATGTCACTCTGGTGGCCGTTGCCCGGGCTCGTGCCCTGGGGACGCTTAATAAAAGGGGAGTATTTACAGGGGATAATAAAGTTAATGTTCAGGATGCCACCTGCTGGTTGCAGTTAAGAATGGAGAACGGCCGCTGCTCAACGTGGGTACTCCCAGGGATGGTGGTAGTGGCAGTTATGGTGGTAGGCCCTCCACAGGTAGGGTTGTGCCTGGGAGATGTATGGTGTATAATGATGGAGACCACACCAGGTTAACTTTAACAGTCTCTACTCACATGGACCACCCTTGGCCTGCTGGTTCCGGTTCCAGGAATATCAGTGCCAATGTAGTGACCCAGGTTGCTCTGTCCCCGGCACTCTCTGTAGATTGAGTCCCCGTAGCGTGGAGCATTTGTGAACCCCGACTGTCCCTTTTGGGGTACAGTTTCCTTCTCTGTACGGTGGGCAGTGCGGACCCTGCGGGGAGGTAAGTATCCAAACCCTAGTCATAGTTTAGTGCTGATGCCCCTGGATTATTTAGTTCAATGAAGTCCGTGAAGGTGTCCTCACTGTGCAGGTATTTATCAAACTGTTTGAAACTTGACATTTGACCTAGGGCCCTGTGCCCCATTCGTGCTCTGGTGCCAGCGATATCTCAGTACCCTTCCTGGCGACCTCTTTCCTGTGCCCCGGGGTCACTGTTACACGGACCCAGCTCAAGCACGTCCGCACACCTCTCCTGTGGGCTCCCCTCTTCTCTCCTCACTCCAGACTGCCTGACCCCTCCCACCAGGCTGGCTATACCCACCATACCCTTACATGGTTAACCCTTTATACCCAATGCAAAGAGGAGAACTAGGATTTTAGATGTGTGTTGGTGGAATCGGCACTGGTACTCCAGGTCCCAGGTGGTAGGTCCTGCATCCCCAAGAGGATGCAGTTCCTTGTAGTGCCCTGAGGCTCTCAGGGGCGCTAAAGAAGTAATAGCCCCGAAATGTTTAATCGGCTGTGAACTCACATAGAGAGAGATGGTGACAGGTCAGCACAATGATAGAGTGAATTATATAAATAGAACCATAATATGCTGCACACTCACCTATGTGAAACAACCAGAGTAAACTAATAGCAATGGCGTTTGCCCCAACTTCCATTTCGGCTAGAGAGCCTTCGTCAGGGGGGCTATTATTGTGCTGACCTGTCACCATCTCTCCCTATGGGAGTGCATGGCCGATTAAACATTTCGGGGCTATTACTTCCTGCCTAGCACTGTTGCTATTTATATTCCTGGTTCACCCTCTGGAATGGCACCCCTTTGTTTGTTTGTGTCACTTGCCACCTTTGTTTACTTGCTTAATAAAGTTTATAACTTGATTTATTATATGGGTGTCTGATCGCATCTTTTCCTTTGTGGCTCTTATAAAGTTCATAAGTATACTATATATATTGCTACAAATTGGACAAATTATGACAAAATGACATGAGTTTTGTAGCACTTTCCCTAATTGGAAGCAATATTTCCTAGAGGACTCATCCACCAGCCACGGGGCCACGGCAGCTGTTCTCCTTCTTGCCTACAGTACATAGGAGTTGCGCCTGTCACAAAACCAAGTGAGCATAACCAGCACATCACCCTATTACACCATTGTGCTCTGGTTCCAAAATGTTTCCTAATTTAGTGCATTTGGGGGGGTAATTTATGACACTGAGATGCAAAAAACATCAAAAAGAGATACCCTGCGTCATACAAATTTTTATCATACTGTAGTTATTGCAACAAGTATGGTAGTGTCTGGAGAAATTTGTCACCATCATGCACGTACATCCCTTAGCTGGGTGAAATAAAAAAGGTCCCAAAAAATTATTGGAAAACATCTTCTACACCACCAATGAGGTCAATGTAAAACGTATTAATTCACAAGGCAACTGATTCCAAAGTCTGTTCTAAGATTCATAATGCATCTCATGCTATCTTCAACTTCTATTTCCTTTTACTATATATCCAGCAGCTCAATCAAACTGCTTGAATCCTCTCAAACACAGGAAAGAAAGTGCCAATATTGTGCCAAAAAGAATCTATACACTGGCAGCAGCTTCTTGTCACTACAGAACAGATTAGATGGACTTTCAGTGAATAAAAAAAGACAACAATATTTTGTTGTGTAAGAACCTTTTTAATTGCTGTAAAGCTAAGGGAGTTCACACCTTGTATAAAAATTTTTTTACGCACTATCCAATTTAGCAATTTATTTTATGTAAAAATTCCCTACTGTTCTCTCTGTACAGGTAATCCCTAGTGATGGGCGAACCCGCTGATATCCAGTAGCGGCAGGTTCAAACGGATTTAAAAAAACAAACTCGGTTCAGGCCCAGAATTAATTCCAGATATGTGGCCGGATGCTAATCGTCATGTAAGTCTAAAGGGTACTTTACACGCTGCGACATCGCTAGCGATTGCTAGCGATGTTGAGCGCGTTAGCACCCACCCCCGTCGTATGTGCAACATTTGGTGATTGCTGCCGTAGCGAACATTATCGCTACAGCAGCCTCACATGCACATACCTGTGCAACAACGTTGCTGTGACCGACAAACAATCCCTCCTTCAAGGGGGAGGTGCGTATGGCGTCACAGCGATGTCACTGAGCAGCCATCCAATAGAAGCGGAGGGACGGAGATGAGCGGGACGTAACATCCTGCCCACCTCCTTCCTTCCTCATTGCTGGTGGACGCAGGTAAGGAGATGTTTGTCGTTCCTGCGGTGTCACACATAGCGATGTGTGCTGCCGCAGGAACGACAAACAACATCGTACCTGCAGCAGCGATATTAAGGAAAGGAGCGACGTTTTTGGACGATTTTGCGATCGTTGATCGTTGCTCCTTGGTGTCACACGCTGCGATGTCGCTACCAGATGTGCGTCACTAATGACGTGACCCCGACGATATATCGGTAGCGATGTCACAGCGTGTAAAGCACCCTTTAGGGGACCCGAATCATTTGCTTTAAAATGGTGGTAGAAAAGGCTAGGGGGATTTGAGCAGGTGCGTTACACTTACCAGTCCCTGGCTAGGGTGACCCATGGTAATTGGGCCCCCAGCTTGAAAATAGCAGCCTGTACAGTAGCTGCCCAAAATGGTGGCATCCATTAGTTGTAAGAATCCTGGCACTTTACCCAACTCATTCTAATTTCCCTGGTGCGGTGGCAATTGGGGTACTATAAAGGGTTAATGACAGCTCACAGCTGCAATTAAGCCCCTAGATTAATAATGGGAGGAGTGTCGAAGATCCCCCATTACTAATATGTCAGTGAAAAGAAATAAACACAAACACCAAAAAATCCTTTATTTTAAATAAAATACAAGAAACACACCCTCTTCCACCCCTTTATTAACCCCAAACACTCAGTTCCGATATAATTCACACGAGATCCCAAGACATTTTGGGCTCTACTATATACATACTGAAGTCACAGCGCATGGGTACAGAACATGTCCACATACTGTGGGCTTCAGGCAGAAACTGATTGAGCGCAGGGATGAACGCTGACGTCACTGTGTTTAGCTGTGGTCGTAGCTAGAGGTTCCCATAGTACCCCACTTGTAATTGCAGGTAAACTGATCTAAGGTGACCTCATTAAACTCAGTAACCTCACCTCAGGGGAGATCACTGAGTGCACAGACCTGCATCTCCTGGCAGAAAAACACATTTTTTTTCCAAGACATGCAGAATTGGTGCTGAAATTTTTATACCATTTTCCTGCACCAGATCTGCATCTTCTGGCATTCGGTTTGATGTGATATGGTAGCAATGTTTTCTGTAAAGCTCTGTGCTTTGTAAAACTTCAGTAGCTCTCCAACAGTGAGTCCAGTAATGCGCATGTACGTTTGCCATCTCATCGGCCTGTCGGCTCTTTAGAGCGCTTAGTACATGTGCCGTTGATAGACAACAGTGGTGAGCATTCATTCCACCGACCACCGGCCAAGTGACCACAATGTATTGGAGATGATTTCATAGGCACATGGCCAAATGATCCATACATAAGAGAGATACGGCATACTCCCCTCAGAAAAGTTATTGTGATTGGTGCTGTCTGCTCATGAAAAACTTACTGTTGCTGTCCCCTCTCCAATCAACCCCTCAATAAAGAATGCATTGGGTCGATAGGGGCAGGCAGAGTTTCAGTCTAAATGTAAGTTTGATCATTCAAGCATAGCCGCTTACTAGTCTCATGACACTGTTTATTATGGGATATTAACCTTAAAATAGGTGCGCAGCATCGACAATATGATACATGCAGCCAGTGCATACTTATAAGTAGAGATGAGTGGATTCATTGAAGTCCAGATTTGGCAAGCTCAGCTGGACTTTAGATAAAGTTCTCTTTGGGACCCAGACTTGACCTGAACCCCATTGGAGGTCATTGATTGGGCTGTTCAGGACACTTCTGTGGGAGGGAAGGTGGTGCTTTTTTTGTCTACACTGCATCCATTAACTCTGTTTTTACCCCCAGTGCAAGCTATTCAAACACTGCAAGTGGCTCACACTGGGCAAAGCACTGAGTGTATCCGAGCACAGTGATGCTTGGTTGAGTGGTTAGCATATGTAAAGCACCCAAACCTGAACACTGATATTTTTCATAGTTTATACACCAAACTTTACTGTTCAGGTTTGCTAATCTCTACTTATGAGTAATTTACCATATTCTATTGTGCCCTCCTTATTTATAGTACAATGCATTTAACCCCTTCATCTCCAGGCAACTTTCTGGTTTTCATTTTTTCCTCCCTTTCTTCTAAGAGCCATAGCTTTTTTGTATGTCTGTCAACATAGCCATAGGAGGGCTTATATTTTGCGAGCCAAGTTGTGTTTTTGAATGACACCATTAATTCTGCCCCATATTATACTGGAAAACAGGGAAAAAATTACAAGTGTGGTGAAATTGCAAAAAAATGCAATCTCATCACTTTTTTGGGGGCTTTTTATTTACCATGTTATCTACATGGTCAAACTCACCTGCCAATATGATTCCCCAAGTCATTATGAGTTCATAGATACCAATCATGTATAGTTTTACTTTTATATAAATGGTGAAAAAAAAAATCAGATTTTTGACAAAATAAAAAGAATTGTGCTTTTGTCGCTATTTCTCGTGACCTGTAGCGTTCTTATTTTTCAGGATCTTGGGCTCAGTGATGGCTCATTTTTTGCATCTTGAGTAGTGATGGGCGGACAAAAACTGTAAGAATCCAGATCCACAAGGGTTAGCTAGTACCCATGCACTGATCCCAGGCCTGGAGTTTTCAGGGAATTCTAGGTAATTAATTACCTGGCCATCCAGGTAATTAAAAAAAATAAAGAAAAAGCAAAAAAAATTAGAATAAAGCAGGCGGATTACACTTACCAGTTTCCTATGCATCGGTAACACTACTTACGGATCAGCTCATTAACTTCATACATAAGCACTGCTTCCTCTGCCCACCACCAGTCCCGGCATCTGTAATTGGTTGTAGACAGACCAAACTTGCTGTCTGTGTCTTTATTGTGGTATTAAAATAAATAAATTGGCGTAGTGTCCTCCCATATTATGATACCCAGCACAGATAAAGCATACAGCTACAGGCTGCAGCCCCGAGCCATGTGCTAATCTTTTCTGTGTATCAAAATAAAAGGGACCCCATGCAGATTTTTTTTTTAAAACTATTCTCAGGCTGGAGAAGCTCATGGTTATTGGGACTCCCCCAAGCCTTAAAATAGCAGCCTGCAGCCACCAAGAATTGTTGCATCCATTAGATGCAACAATCATGGCACTTTAACCTGCTCATCCCGATTGCCCTGCTGAAGTGGCAATCTGGGTAATAAGGGGCTAATAGCTCAAAGCTGCCACTAAGCTGTAAATTAGTAATGAGGAATGTCTATGAAATCCCCATTACTTGTTTGTAAGTGAAAAGAAATAAACACAAACACCCAAAAAATCCTTTATTTGAAATAAAATACAAAAAAACCCACCCTCTTTCACCCCTTTATTAAATCAGAACTCCGTTCAGATGTAATACACACACGAGGTCCCATGATGATTCCGGGTCTGTTACATACATACTGAAGCCACAGCGTGCAGGCACAGAACATATCCATGGGCTTCAGGTAGAGACTGAGCCGCAGTGATAAGCAGTGATGTCACTCAGTACTATTTGCGGTCACTGCTGGAGGGTCTCATGCTACCACAATTTTGACCGCATGTAAACTGACCTCAGGTAACTTCAATAAACTCAATGACCTAAGTAGACTGAGCTCACAGACCTGCATCTCCTGGCAGAAAACCGCGTTGTTGTAACGATGCAGTACTGATGCGGTTTTGATGCAATTTATTTGCCAGGTGAAGCAAATTTGGTGCAGGAATAGGATGTATAAATTTCAGCACCAAATCTGCATCTCTTGAAAGAAAAATGAAAAATGCAGAAAAACAGTTTTGACTCCGATTCATTGTGGTTTTCTGCCTGGAGATGCAAGTTTGGTGCAGAAATCTGATGAAGACATTTCATCACAAAATTTGCATCTCCTGGCAGAAAACTGCGCCAAAACTGTGTCAAAACCGTTTTGTGTGTTTTTTTTGCCAAGACTTGCAGATTTCGTGCTGAAATTTATGCACCATATTCCTGCACCAAATCTGCTTCTCTTGGCATATAAATTGCATAGAAAACGGATCAATACCACATTGTATTTTGATGTGCTTTTTTACTAGAATATGCAGATTTGGTGCAAGAACATGGTGTATAAATCTGAGCACCAAATCTGCATCTCTTGGCAAAAAAACAGGATGTGTAGATAAGGGTGCTGCGATCTGGAGGGGCCACAGCCCTCAATGCAAACTACAAGAAAATAGGTCCTGAACACATTTAGAATTAAATTAATAATGCTCTAACAGCGCAAACAATAGAGTGGAGTATAGGATTTTTTTATTTAAATTGGGGGAAACATGTGGAATGAGCAGACGTTATCCTAGTAGTGGACAACCTCTTTAAGCAATTTTTGGGAAGGGTTAGATAAATGAGTAGAGATGAGCGAACCGGTCGCGGTTCGGCTCGAGTTCGGTTCGCCGAATGGAGGTCTCCTTCGAGTTCGGTACGGCGAACCGCATAGGAAACAATGGGAGGCAATCACAAACACATAAAAACACCTAGAAAACACCCTCAAAGGTGTCCAAAAGGTGACAAACAACTCACAACACAACACAAACACATGGGAAAGTGACAAGGACATATACTCATGCGAAAACAAAAGAGCTAGACAAGGAAAAAGAGGAGGAGACAAAGATATAGGCATGGAATGCCCTTCTAAAATCATGTAAAACACCGCAAGGTTACTCCAAGCGGAGTCTCCCTTTTTTCCAAAAATTGGGCCACACACACACCCACCCCTTCAGTGGCAGCACTTGTGCCCTAGTTGTACACTTCACAGGTAGATTTGCATCAAGCACATTCAAAAATACGCCATCCTTAACCGTCCCCAGGATGACCCTGTGGTAGGTAGCTAAGTCTTT
Source organism: Anomaloglossus baeobatrachus (assembly GCF_048569485.1). Lineage (NCBI taxonomy): Eukaryota > Metazoa > Chordata > Amphibia > Anura > Aromobatidae > Anomaloglossus > Anomaloglossus baeobatrachus. The sequence continues at coordinate 826,916,695 of NC_134353.1, read as the reverse complement.
CCTGATCCCAGCTCTGTTCATCTTGGATCATTTTTAAAAACAATGTAAGCAAGGGTTACTCCAAGCGGAGTCTCCCTTTTTTCCAAAAATTGGGCCCCACACACACCCACCCCTTCAGTGGCAGCACTTGTGCCCCAGTTGTACATTTCACAGGTAGATTTGCATCAAGCACATTCAAAAATACGCCATTCTTATCCGTCCCCAGGATGACCCCGGGGTAGGTAGCAAAGTCTTTGCTGAACCATGACTTATTCATCTTGGTTCCTTTTAAAAAACAAAGCAAGCAAGGGTTACTCCAAGCGGAGTCTCTCTTTTTTTCCAAAAATTGGGCCCCACACACACCCACCCCTTCAGTGGCAGCACTTATGCCCCAGTTGTACACTTCACAGCTAGATTTGCATTAAGCACATTCAAAATCCACAAGCATTTACTTTCCCCAGGATGACACAGGGGTAGTAAATTCCTTGTGGATCCATGACTTGTTCATTTTGATGAACGTTAGTCTGTCCACATTGTCACTGGACAGATGCGTGTGCTTATCTGTCAGCACACACCCAGCAGCACTGAAGACACGTTCAGAGACAACGCTGGCAGCTGGACACGACAAAATCTCCAAGGCGTAAGTGGAGAGCTCTGGGAATTTTTCAAGAATTGAAGCCCAAAATGAGCAATGCTCCATTTGCAAAGTCATGGCATCGATGTTCATTTGGAGATACTCCTGTATCATCCTCTTCAGCCGTTGACTATGTGTCAGACTTGTTGTCTCTGGTGGCCTTGCAAAGGAGGGTCTAAAAAAATTATGAAAAGATTCCATAAAATTGCTGTTACCAGCACCAGATACGGTGCTACTGGTACGGGTAGACTGTTGAAGATGACGAGACCATCCCATGTTTGTCAAGTTACAACTGGGAGATTCACTCCCTGCACCACGGTTGTTTGGTGGAAAAGCCAAGCTAAGATCGAGTAACAGCTTCTGCTGATACTCCTGCATACATGCGTCCCTTTCTATGGCTGGAATTATGTCACAAAATTTGGACTTGTACCGGGGATCTAATAGTGTGGCAAGCCAGTAGTCATCATCACTTCTAATTTTGACAATATGAGGGTCATGTTGGACGTAGTGCAGCAACAAGGTGCTCATGTATCTTGCGCAGCTATGCGGACCAAGTCAACACTGTGTTTGTGGCATAGAGGTGCTAACCGTTCTTTCTTCCTCTGACATCTTCCCCCAAACTCTTTCAATAGAAATTTGACCAAGGTCTCCCTCATCCACTGAGTCTTCCATGTCCATGGACAGTTCATCCTCCACTTCTTCATGTTCTCCTGCCCCTTCCTCAACATTTCGCCTGCTACTATGCGCCCTTGTTGATCCCTGTCCCCCATGGTCCCATGCCTGCCGCGTTGGTGATGATGAACGTCTGGACCTTGGTGATGTTGTTATGTCTTGCGCATATGAATCCTCCTGTAGTTCCTCCCCTTCCTGTTGTCCCACCCCCTGACTCCGAATAGTGTTTAGCGTGTGCTCCAGCATGTAAATGACTGGAATTGTCATGCTGATAATGGCATTGTCAGCGCTAAACATATTCGTCGCCATGTCGAAACTGTGCAGAAGGGTGCATAGGTCCTTGATCTGAGACCATTCCATCAGGGTGATCTGCCCCACCTCTGCATCCCGTTGGCCCAGGCTATATGTCATGACGTATTGCACCAGGGCTCGACGGTGCTGCCACAGTCGCTGTAACATGTGGAGAGTCGAATTCCAGCGTGTCGGCACATCGCATTTCAGGCGATGAACCGGCAGGCCGAAAGACTTCTGGAGTGATGCAAGTCGCTCAGCAGCGGTGGTTTAACGGCGGAAGTGAGCAGTCAGTTTTCGTGCACTGTTCAGAAGGCCATCTAGGCCTTGATAGTGTGTTAAAAATTGCTGGACAACAAGGTTCAACACGTGAGCCATGCAAGGCACATGTGTCACCTTGCCCAGGCGAAGGGCCGCACCCAGGTTTGCAGCATTGTAACACACGGCCTTACCAGGCTGCAGGTTGAGTGGAGACAACGATTTATTAAACTCAGTCTCCAGAGCTGCCCACAACTCAGCCGCTGTGTGACTCTTATTTCCAAGACATTTCAAGCTAAAGACCGCCTGATGCCGTTGCGCTCTGCTGCCAGCATAGTAATGAGGGGTGCGTGATTCCTTCTGCGCAGTTACAACGCTGGTGGCCTGACCAGGCAGGCTTGGGGCGTAGTTGAAAGACCCAGACAAGGTGGAGGAGGCAGAAGCAGTGGCGGAACTTGGACAGAGAGAGGATTGACACACAAGTCGTGGGGACGGCAAGACTTGTGCAGCAGACCCTTCACCATCTATCACCATAGTTACCCAGTGCCCAGTCAGCGACATGTAACGTCCCTGTCCATGCTTACTGGTCCAAGTATCGGTGGTGAAATGCACCCGTTCACACACAGAGTTTCTCAAAGAAGCGGTGATGTTGTGTGCGACATGCTGGTGTAGCGCAGGCACACCTTTCTTAGAGAAGTAGTGGCGACTGGGCATCTGGTACTGGGGCACAGCGACAGACATAAGGTCTCTAAAATCCTGTGTGTCCACCAGGCGGAAAGGCAGCATTTCGGTAGCCAAGAGCTTACAGAGGGATAAAGTCAACCTCTTAGCTTTGTCATGGGTCGCAGGAAATGGCCTTTTATTTGTCCACATCTGAGGGACAGAGATCTGGCTGCTGTGTGTAGACGGTGGTGAGTAGGGTGTTCGTGAAAAAATGCAGGTTTGTGAGGAAAGTGCAGGCGTAGACATGATGTTTCCTTCATCCAACGTTGATGCTATCGATGTCTGAGAGAGCTGTACACACGCACTTGTTTCCCCTTCCAAACCAAATGATGACCTACCAAGCAATCTGCCTGTTGCGGTTACAGTGGTAGAAGTTGTGCGTGGAAAACCAGGTGTGTGTCCCCACAGTCCTAGAAGATGAAGAGCACGCGGATGCACTGGAAGGGGCAGGCGGTGGATGGTTCGCTCCGCTAGACCGCGTTGCAGCACGGTGAGCTTCCCACTGGGACATATGATATTTATTCATGTGACGATTCATGGAAGAAGTTGTCAAACTCCTGAGGTTTTGCCCTCTACTAACAGAATCACGACAAATTTTACATATCACATGATTTGGGCGATCTTTTTCTATGTCAAAAAAGGTCCAGGCTAGGCAAGGCTTAGAGGGCATGCGACCTGCTGAGCCCCCCCGACTAGTGCTCAGAGGCAGAGTGGTGACTGAGGTTGCAGTTGTAGACATGCTACCAGTACTACTCCTCTGTCCAGGAAGGCGCAAGGTAACTTCGTCGTCAGTAGCATCCTCCTCCACCGCCTCTGTTGACCTCCTCGAGTGCCTGACTGTGGGTTAACAGTAGGTGGGATCTAGAACTTCCTCATCAAGCATTGTATTTGCAGTCCCCTCACCCTCAGACCGAGCCTCTTCCTGACGTGAATCAATATTTAAGTTGTCATCCCAATCTGGTATCTGCGTCTCATCGTCATCAATATGCTCCTCATTGTCTATAACAACAGGTGTTACAGTTTGTGAATAAGGGTCAACATTATGCTCAGAAACTTGGTCCTCACGGCCTGAATCAGAGTCACAAAGGTTCTGGGCATCACTGGAGACCATTTCCTGGTCTGTACTCACTGTAGCTTGCGAGCAGACCTCTGATTCCCAGGCTATAGTGTGACTGAACAGCTCTGCAGACTCAGTCATCTCAGTTCCAAGATACTGTGCAGGGCGGATAAAGACTTCAGAGCTGGGAGAAAGCAAGTGTGATTGGGATGACAACTCAGAGGACTGGTGTTTTTTGGATGCGGTAGTTGAGGTGGCGGAGTTGGCACTTGTTGGACAACTTGAGATCCATTCAAGCATTTTTTTTGGCCATCATCTACCTTTGTTCCAGTTGTTTGTGTCCGTAACAAAGGGAGCACATCGGATTGACCACGGTAAGTAGTAGACATCTTACTTTTGCTGGAAGATGATCTATCTTCAGCAGATGTTAATGGAGCTTTGCCACCTTCCCCACGGACAAACCCTTTTTTCCCATTTCCAACACACCTCTTCCCCGTTCCACCAGCAACTGTCATTTTGTCACTCATTTTGATTGCGACAAGATTGTGCACTTAAAATGTGGTAGTAAAAATTGAGAGGTGGTGTAGATTGCAGCGGTGGTCTACCTTTATTAACAGCAGAATAAACAACAATAACTATCCCTGACAATGCAACTACGGCCCTTAAACTGGCAGCATAGTTTGCTAGTATAATGGCTTAGTAACAATGAGTTTGAGTGTGCAATGCAGAGGTGCTTCAAATAGATTTGCACTAGTGGGACACTAATGGAAGTCCAACAGCCACTTTTAGGATGCCACTAAGTTTACTCAGTGTTTGCTAGTATAATGTCTTAGTAACAATGAGCTTGAGTGTGCAACGCAGTGGTACTGCAAATAGACTTGCACTAGTGGGACACTAATGGAAGTGCAACAGCCACTTTTAGGATGCCACTAAGTTTACTCAGAGATTGCTAGTATAATGGCTTAGTAACAATGAGCTTGAGTGTGCAATGCAGTGGTGCTGCAAATAGCTTTGCACCAGTGGGCAATAATGGAAGTCCAACAGCCACTTTTAGGATGCCACTAAGTTTACTCAGTGTTTGCTAGTATAATGGCTTAGTAACAATGAGCTTGAGTGTGCAACGCAGTGGTGCTGCAAATAGATTTGCACTAGTGGGACACTAATGGAAGTGCCACAGCCACTTTTAGGATGCCACTAAGTTTACTCAGTGATTGCTAGTATAATGGCCTAGTAACAATGAGTTTGAGTGTGCAATGCAGAGGTGCTGCAAATAGATTTGCACCAGTGGGACACTAATGGAAGTCCAACAGCCACTTTTAGGATGCCACTAAGTTTACTCAGTGTTTGCTAGTATAATGGCTTAGTAACAATGAGCTTGAGTGTGCAAAGGGCAGGAGGGTACCATGGCAGGGTTGTGGGTCAGTGTACAGGAAAGGAAGCCTCACTTTCTATCCCTCCTAATGGGGAAATGCAGCGAGGAAGTCCCTGACCTTAGCTACACAGATGCTGTTATCTGTAGCTGTTAAAATCTGTTTCCACGGACCTGACTGTCACCTATGGCTCTGAGCCTGCTGTTATTAGCCCTTACAAGGGCTAATAGAAACTTCTATCCCTATTCTATATAGCGCTGTGTGTAGAGCGTACACAGCAGTATCGGAGAAAGGAGCTACGCCAGCGGTGACTGACACCCAGACATAGAATAGATAATGGCGTCCGGACGTGCAGATACCCGTTTTTATAATGCAGGGACATGTGACATGGACATCCTATCACACATGCCGTTGCTTCTCTGGCTAAAAGTCCACTTAGCTGGGTGTGTGTCTGGGATTGGCTGACATGCTGGCCCGCCCCACTACACGTGCGCGCTTAGGGAAGGAAGACATGGAAAAAAAAAAAAAATGGCTATCGCCATTATCCCAGCAGCAGTGATCTGAATGCGCTGTTCCCGCACACTATACGCTGAAATTTCATAATAGTGTGAGTCACAGAGTGACTTACACTATTACAGCGGAAAGCCAGCTAGTAATTAGCTTGGCTTCTATAAATGAGATTGATGATAATAATTCAAGTCGAAGACATTATCGAAAGTTAATAATAGTGTTTTACAAATTTATGGTAAAAGACAAAGTGTCAATCGCGATGGATGGAAGTAAAAAAAAATAAAAAACGTCATGGCTAAGAATCTGGGAACAGCAACTGTAGCAGCAGAATCACCACAACCCTCAGCACAAGCAGTAACACTACCATATGCAAGCCATAATTGTCCTCCTTTGCTTTCAGCAAGTGTATTAGTGAAGAGCAAGCAAAGGATGTTATGGAATATATGGCACATCACTCACATCAAGTACCAGCAGAATGATGGTTACCTCTAAGGCTATGTTCACACAGGGTGTTATACTCAGTTTTTTTCTGATTCAAAATCTCATGTTTTGAAATGAAATAACCTGTGGTTTTGCCCCATTTATTTTTTACGTGGTTTTCCTCTTCCTCATTAATTTGTATGGGTAAAAATCTGTAACGCTATTCACTACCTTAGGGTACGGTTCTACTTGCAAACAAATAATCACTCCGATACTCATCCTGAAAAGTGAGACGAGTGTCATGCGTAAGGTCTTCCGTATGTCATGAGAGTGCACTTTTTTTTTCTCGCCTAACTTCTGTATGACATGTGAGTGTGTAGGTTTTTCTCACCTAGTATCCGTGTGACTTGCATATGACATTCGTATGACATGCACATGTAATGCCGTGCGATATTTTTCTTGCACCCATAGACTTGCGATCTACGCAGCCATACACAGCATGCTGCAATGTGATCCTTAGCGCGATTAGCGCTGAGGAAAAAAATAGCTGAAGGACACTGCCTGATTGATTAAGGCTAGTTTCAAACTTGCGCTATTTTGACGCAAACGGAATCCGTCACTAATGTAGTACAGTTCATTTATTTACAGTGGAAGCGCGTTACTATGGCGCGTGTGTGTGTCATGCAGTACCCGCTTGTGTCCACACGATGTCGCGCTTCCACTGTAAATAAATGAACTGTACTACATTAGTGACGGATTCCGTTTGCGTCAAAATAGCGCAAGTGTGAGTGAGCCCTATCACTGGTGTGAGTGCAATCCAAGGTTTTATCGGATTGCACATGTCCATGCAAATCACAAGTGGAACCGAACCCTTAGGCTGGACTCAGACAAGCGTATAGCATCCGATGCGACAGCATCGGATGCGATATGCTAATGACTCCCGACTCAGGCTGTGCTGTGAGCGTGAGCCGAGTGTCATGCGCGGGCGCTGCAGAGGAGAGGGAGGGGTTAATCCCCCCATTCCCTCCATTGTCAGCCTGTGCGAATATTGCTCTGTACTGAGATAACATCCGAGTGCAGTCCAATGTATCTCTCGCACTCATTCACTTGAATGAGTGCGAGGAATACAGCTCTAGCAGAAAATCGCATGATGCCACTTTTCTCACACCCGGAATCTGGATGCGAGAATAGCTGACTAACTGCTCTTCCTCATTGACTAACATAGGTCCAAGTGCAATGTGAGATTTTCTCGCATTGCACTCGTCCGATTTTCACGCTCGTGTGAGCGTACCCTTGTGGACAGAATGGACAAAAAAGTAGTCAGGAAATCCAGGGTTTAGTAACAGGAGGACACGTATGAACAAAAGGGGCAAACAGGGTGTAGTCAGAGGTCACAACCTTTTTGACGCGAATTGCCCAATGTGTTTTTTAAATCAAATCTATTGACTGGAGGGCTGAAAGACGCAAAAAGATTTCACATGCGGCATCTTAAAAAACGCAGCCAAGATGCAGCCAACAAAAGATGCACTATGTGGACAGCAAAATCAAAATCTCATAGACTTTTCTGGGAGAAGGAAATGCATGCATTTAGGTGCATTTTTGTGACCTCAAAAACGCACAAAAGATGCCGCCAACAAAAGATGCCTTGTGTGAACTTAGCGATAGAGTTCTGAGGGGAGCATGCGCAGTATGAAGCCTGAGCAATTACCAGGAACATGGAACAGCTGAATAACCAGCACCTCCCAGAACTAACCTGGACTCCTGTGTAGTAAACCAAGCTGCCAGATCAGTATCTAAGGAAGGCACCGCAGGGCACTCCTAAGGTAAGATGTTTGGCACAAAGAAATAGTATTCTGCCAGATCTGTAAGTGCCGCAGAACATCTCCTAAAGCAAGATGCTCTGCACAGCGGAATAGTGTAGTGCCAGGCCTGTAAGTGCCGCAGAACATCTCTAAGTCTGTAAGATGTTCTGCACAGAAGAATTGTGACAAAACCACAGTACAATTGTGGCAAAACTGCTTTAAAAACACTGAAAGAATTGACAAGCTCATTCTTTCAAAAATGCAGCAAAAACCAAAGTGGTTGACAAAACAGTTAAAAGACAGACCCCCCCCCCTCCAAAACAGATAATTTATTAAGTATTAATTAAAAATGCTTAACGGCATAGAACCATGTAGAGCAATATGGCTGCAACGTTCAAAACACTGTCGGGGCAGGGAGAGCACACTGGATAGAATGGTCTAAATATTGCTGGATAGCCGGGTGTATCATAGAGTTGGCCCATAATAGCTGTATATTAATATGAAATAGCAAATTAAGTAGGGGTAGGACTAAACCATCCCTATTATCATCCCTACCTGACTGCAGAGATTAATACACCCTAATTTTTTGGGCATCCCCGCTCAGCGTTGGCTTACCCTAGTCTATCCCTGTAAACCAGCAATTTGCCAGAATTAAATAACCATAACCCAGAAAAAGTGCATAACAGTGCTGGGACGTTTTTCTATAGGCCTACAATTTTGGTTACTATCTATCATGTCAGTCTTATGATGTAAACTGACACAGCAAGGACCTTTATCATACAGTACTTATAGATTGATCAGGCGTTACCGGGTCTTGACACTTGTCATGTGGCGCCCCTGAACTGGTCAGGCACCACAGAGTATTGCACCCATGCTGGGGGCAGTGCTTCCAGGTAATCTCCAAAGGCCAGGATGAGGTGCACACACAAACACATAGTGACCAGGTCTTGCACACCATTACAAGGGACCCTTGGATAGCCAGAAGGGATTAACTTTCAATTCCCATCAAGGGGTGTGCTCAGAGTCTGGTTGCTAGGAAGCAGGGCAGACAGGAAGAGAAGGAGGAGCAGGTAGTCTGAAGCAGTGTGTCCAGGAGTGTGGAAGGGAGCAGAGGGGCTCTGATGTCAGCCAGGCCCTGAGGAGTGCAGTAGCTGAACACGGGGGAGAAAGGGTACCTGCGGGTTGGCCTGAAAGACACCCAGAGAGAGGGGTGGCTGAGTAAGGAGATCCCTGGTATTCCAGCATGCAAGGGGAGACAGGTCCCCAGAGCAGGCAGCAAATCATCCAGAGCTGCTCAACCTTCAGGTGGGGGTACTTCATGCCCTCACCATCACCACACAGAGTCCAAGCTAAGCAGAAATCACCAGGCCCATAAGGGGACAGGGCCAGAAGCCATCCAACCAAGGTCACGCTGCCGGCAGACGGGCCAGAGAGGGGAGTGGGGTTTAAAACAGCTTCCCTGGAGGAATCCTACCACACTTCAAGTAAGGGATCCTCCCAAACAAAAGGCGTGCAAGGAGGGCGAGTGGACAGCTACCCTCAGAACGGCCTTCTGGAATTCCTGGTTCCACCTGGTTATCGCAGTGTCGCCCGGGCATCTCACAGTGACCACCAAACAGTGAGTAAACACGTTAAAAGACTTTTTGGACTGTGTTTGAGTCATTCTGTGACCTGTGGTTCCACACACCTAACCAGGGCCCTGGGGCTTGCCTCACTCTCAGGAGGCTATTACAACTGACTGCACCCACCATGAGACCCAGGCATCCCTTAACCTGCAGTGGCGGTCTCCACTGACCGCAATTCTAAGAGTGGCGTCACGACAATCCCAAAACGAAGGTTCCCTACCTGTGACCAGACCGTCCCATCACGTGGAGTCCCTAAAGGTAATGCACCGCTACACAGTACCAGTGGGGCTTCAGTCATAGGTCTGTTGCACATTAGTTGTGGTATTAATACATCACAAGGCTTGTTGTACTTTGAATATCCTAATGATAATTAGCCTTTAATATTTTTTTTACATATATTTGCACTTCAGCACTGTTTATTTGGTTTTTGTGTTTTTGTTTTGTGTTTTTTCTGTGTGTGTTTACCATTGTAGCTATATTGTGTGACGCCCTGGCCTATCAGGTCATCACAGGGTATTGTGCAATCTGCCCTTCTGCACAGAATCCACCCTCCTTGGTTACGGGTCCTGGTCCTCTGGTGTTGCTAACAGCTGAGCCAATCAAAACCCTAGGAACACTTAACACTGTACCCACCAGACACACAATTGGGGGGTCTGAAGGGAATAGGGCTGCCCATATGGGGGGTTGGTAGGGGAGAGTGAGAAAGTGAGAAGTGAAGTGGCAGTGGAAGGAGGTGAAGTGACTCGTGAGGAGAGGTCACGGAGCAGGACTCCCGAGTACTAGGCGGCAGACGTTGGTCGGGGCCTGGTAGGAACTGGAACCCTGGTCGCAGGGGATAGTGTCAGGGGGCATGGACTGCCGAGGACAGCCGGCGGCCTTGAGCTATCACCGGGCAAGGACCAGGGCACGACGGGGTTATCTGTATCTGTTATCTATAAATTATCTGTTTTAGAGGGGGGGGGGTTCGGTCTTTTACCAATATTCCCTCTTTTGGTTCATCTTTTTTTTTTTGTATGGTTTAAAATTTGGTTGACAAAACAGTCGGAAAAACACACAGGTGTTTGTGTGTGTGTGTGTGTGTGTGACTGTGCATGAGATTTCAGGAATCTCGTAGATTTTGCTGGAACTGTGAAAGGCAGTGTTTTCTTAGCATGGATTTGCATAAAACCAAGGCAAAAACCATGCTAAAAACTCACCAAAAATGCAGCAAAAATGCCCTGTGTGAATGTGCCGCCACCGTGGCTGCAACCAAGCTGCTCGGATCCGGGTTCTCAGTGACTCGATTGTCTCCGGACACGGGAGTTGTGCGGCCAAATGAAGCCTCAAATGAAGGGGGTATTTACAATGGATTATAGAGTTTGTGACGCCACCCGTGGTGTGTGGTAATTAGGAGTATCACCTCTGCAGTTGGGAGTACCCGAGGATGATGAAACGGAGCAGCAAGGTGTTAGAACCCTCCACGGGTAAGGGAAATACCCCGGGACTCGGTGTGTGGGGAATAAGTCGTGGGATGCAGGGATCACTCTTGTACTCACTCAGTCCATTAAGCAGACACTGACAACCGAGTAAAAAAAATCTCTGGACACCACTGCCGCTGAGGGGAGCTAGTTCAGGTCCCATCCCAAATAGTGCTACCTGGTGATCCATGACCTGCCTCCTGGCACTAAGTTTACTTCTCTGGTGGTCCCTTTTGAATGGCAAGTCCTATCCCCCTCGTTGCACTAGTGCCCCGATTTTGGAGCGGTTGGGAACGAATCTTGAAGGCGCCGTTCTCCATGGGTAAATTATCGGGTTGCATGCAGCTACTCCCTAACCTAGGGTCCACGTACCCCATCGTGCCTAGGTCCCAGCCTGGTGATGGTGCAAGGCGGCCGGCTGTCTTGCTCAACAGATCCGAGCCCCTTTGCCACGATCCCCTGCGACCAGAGGTCCAACTCCTCTAGGCCCAGACCACTGTCTGCCACATAGACAGTCTCTTTATGGGAGTCCCTGCTCCCGACCTCCTCACAGCTCGAGGGCTACTCTCCAAATCTCTTGCTACACTCTTACTGACTACACTTCTCACCTACCCTCCTTGTCCCCCCCCCCAGGTGGGCGACTCTATTCCACTCAAGCCGTCCACTGCTGTGTCTGGTAGGTGTGGTGCAGGGTGTATCTAGGATTTGAATAGCTGATGTAGGCAGCACCATTTGGTTAGGGACCCATGACCAAGAAGGAGGTGGATACTGCACGGGAGGGTAGATTGTGCAATACCCTGTGACGACCTGATAGGCTATGTTCATGTGATGATCCTGGACTAAGGCTATGTGCGCACATTGCATTCTATTCCGCAGCATGTAAGTAACTGCATGTGTCTCAGAACGCAGCCGAAAAGCTGCATTCTGAGATGCACTGTTACTGCAGAATTCCTACTGAATTCATGCATTCTGGATGCTTCCAGAACGCACATATTTGAAAGTGCGGTCCCACTCGGCTCTTCAGCATCCCCAAAGACTTCCAGCAGAGCCGAGTGGGACCGCACTGTCAAAAAGAGCATGGCTGGCTGCGAGACAGAGCCGCGCGATCAGAATGAACTCGGATGAACTTCACCCGACTTCATTGTGATCGCGCGGCTCTGTGTGTGTGCCGCGGCTTGATTTGCGGTAGCACTTGAAGGACTCACCTGTGATCGCAAATCCCCTGAGTGACTGTAGTGAGCCGCGCGATCAGCTGTGCTTTCACTCAGGTTACTCGCGGCCACAGCTGCAGTCCTCCACCCGAGAACGGTGGCCGCGAGTAACCTCAGTGACGGCACAGCTGATCGCATGACTCACTTCAGTTGCTGCATGGAGATCACAGGAGCGGCAGTGTTCTACTGCCGCTCCTGTCTGCTTCCGATGTAGCAGAGCTGAAAGCGTCGTGGGACCTTGCGTGAATTACGTCGGACCTGGAGGTGTTTTTGAGGGGTTAATAAAGTGGTGAAAGAGGGTGTTTTTTTGTCTTTCATTACAAATAAAGGATTTTTTCGGGTGTATGTGTTTATTTTCTTTAACTTACAGGTTAATAATGAAAGGTATCTTGGGGAGACGCCTGCCATGATTAACCTAGGACTTAGAGGCAGCTATGGGATGCTGCTATTAACTCCTTATTACCCCATTTGCCACCGGCAATTTGGGATGAGCCGGGTAGAGTCCCGGGACTGTCGCATCTAATGGATGCGGCAATTCCGGGCGGCTGCTGGCTGATATTGTTAGGCTGGGGGGCTCCCCATAACGTGGATCCTGAGAATACCAGCCTTCAACTGTGTGGCTTTACCCTGGCTGGTATCAAAATAGGGGGGGGGGCGCATGTTGTTTGTTTTTTTTTTTTTTTAACTGCTCGATATAGACACGCCCACCGGCAGCTGTGATTGGTTGCAGTGAGACAGCTGTCACTCAGCGTGGAGGCGTGTCTGACTGCAACCAATCATAGGTGCCAGTGGGCGGGTGAAGTAGGGAATACGAGATGGATTAATGAGTGGCCGGCATTTTCAAAAGAGGAGAAGCTGCCACAGTGTGAACGCCGTGCAGCGCAGCGCCGGTGATCGTGGATCGGTGAGTATGAGAGGGGGTGGGAAGGAGAGACCGATATGGACAGAGAGAGACCAAAAGATCTGCGTTTGTTATGTCAAAAAAACATGCGGATCGCAACAAAAATGCAGTGCAAACGCTCTGCATAGTATTTTGGTAGCGTTTTTCTACAACTCCTTGATTTCAACGGGTGTAGAACGCTGCCAAAACAGACAAAAAGAATTGCTTTTCTAAACGCAGAGATTTTGTCAAATTTTTGACAATCAAAACGCTGAGTTTAAAAAGCATTGTGCGCACGGATTTTGCATGATTCTCGTAGATTTTGCTGGGGAAGCAGAACGCATGCATTTTGACAATGTGACAGTGCAGCTTAAAACGCTGCAGAAACGCAAAAAAAAACCCGCAACGTGCGCACATAGCCTAACAGTGACACTGTCAGTTTGAGTCAGTCTTCTGTACAGAACAGTCTGCCTAACCACAAATGACAACAATAGTTTTTGGATTGTTTATTTTTTCATTTATAAAGTTCAAAAGTCTGTCAGTTCTTAAATGAGCTATTGATTGCTACTGGGTTGTTATTAGAATGAATCATGTAGTAAGAGAATTATTATATGATGGATAATGTAGACATGGTTGGATGTCAGACCCAGCAGTTAAAGGTATTTGGAAACTGCTTAAAAATAATTTTAGGGAATTAGGCTGTAAGCTTAAAGCAAGGACATCAAATGTAGCATTTTCTGAAATACTACCTGTACCACATGCCATGAGTGGCTCAGGATTTGGTGTAGGAAGGAAGGACTTGTGGCTACAGACTCAATGCTATGGATGGGCTGCATGTCAATGGGGTTAAACAGCTAAAATGGGGAAAACTTAAAATAGGGACTGGGAAAAGGCTATTACTGTACAGAAGGAGAAGAAAGTATAGATAGTGACCTGGGCCTCAGTAATGAAATGGGAGGTGTCATGAGGGGAGGGGTTAAGACAGGAAATATGCTAAGTAGGAATAGAGGTGTAGAAAAAATATATAAACTGCATGCACAATAATACAAGGAAGCCTCATCAACAAGACAAGGGATTTAAAATTGATAATGTTGGAAAAAAATGAGGATATTATTAAGATAATGGAGACATTGCTGTTAATTTACATGGCTATAAAATGTTTTTGGATGACCGTACAAGTAAGCGAGGTGGAGGGGTTTGCGTATATGTAATTTATTTCCTAAAGCCCATTCTGTGTGATCATATATGTGAGGCACATAAAAATGTAGAGTACTTATGGGTGGAAATAAGATGACTGGAAAGAACTAAAAAACTGATAGGGGTTTGTCATAAGTCTTCAAGCATAATGGAAGAACTAGAAACTCTTCGAATCCCATAGCTCACGGTGTCCTATTGATACTGAGTGACAGCTGATTAGGAGCTGGGTTGGGCTGGGCTATCAGTATGGTGAGTGACAGCACAGTTGTCCAGTCTAAGTTGTGGCCGTACTTGACTGTTAGTTTGGAGAGTGACAGCCCAGTCATCCAATCTAAGTCAGGGCCGTGCCAGGCATGTTATTATTGACAGTCCAACTGCCCTTTCATCCTGGGCCTGTGGGGTTTTTGACTCGCCCACCCCAGGGCCTTAGGTGACTCGGTGTCGGGCCAGACTAGTCCGTGGTAGTCAGCGGTGGCGGGGCCCGACTCCCTGACCCTGGTGGAGTCAGTTAATGATGTGGCAATATTGGGGGTGATGATTATAATAAAGTTTATGAAAGATTCATGACGCCACCTGTGGTAATTTGCAGCTATGGAGCCGCAGCTGCTGGAAGGGACCTCCGGGCTGATGTTATAGCAGCTGAGATGTTGCATGCTCTCTACAGGTAGAGTGGGTACCCCGGGGCAACCTTTGGTACTTTGTAGGTTCTATGGTGTTGTGTGCTTTGGTTGAGGTGCAGGGCCGACAGGGCGGTATAAAGGAACAGACACAGGCTTGCAGTTCTGATGTTTTACTCACTGTTCAGTTCAATTCGGCCATGGACCGGTTGCCCACGGAGTGCCAGGATCCGCTGTCAGGGGCCGCCGCCAATCCCGGATAGGTCAAAGGTCAGTCCCGGTGTACCCCTAGTTGTGTGTCCTTTTCTGACTGACTTCTTAGCCTTGACTGTTTTAGCTGAGCTGGTCTTGGCCTCCACCACAGGGTCTGTACAAAGGGGGCTAACCGCAGTTGTTTCTTGCCCTCTTCACCAGGAATCTGTGGCGGGTAGTGGCCCTGGGCACTTGCAACGATCTTCCAGGCCTTCGGTTTTACTTTGGGGGAATTGTCTTTCTTCCCTCTATCTAGGGACCGTCCCTGAATGCAGCCAGATCCCTCCACCCGATGTTATCAGTGGAACAGGTCACGGGACAATTGCCCTTCCGTGGCCCTGGAATCCTTTCTTTCTTTGGGTGTTACCTGGGCCTAACTAGACACCAGGACCTCCACCAGGAACCTTTTCTTGTCCTTTCTCTCTGCTGTCCTCTCCTGACAGCCCACCTCCTCACTCCTTCTCTCTCACTGCCTGACAGGCTGACTTGAACTTCCTAGTTCCCTTTGTCTACTCTCACTTTCTGACTCCTCCCATACACCCACTGACTAGGCCCCACCCACACTATTGGGACCAGAAATGGGACTTACGGCCCCATGAATACATCTATGGGGGTTGCTGCCACTATCCCTGACCCAGTATATGCCTACCAATTGGTGTGTGCAAGTTTTGTCTGTACACCGGCAGTTGACCCAATTCTTACCCGGGATGGGATACCACACCTTTGGCTGAGGTGCAATATCTCTGTGGCGACGGTAGCCTCAGGGGCGCCATATTTTCTCCAGGTGTTACCTGTCCTGTTTAATTAGCTGGCTATTTAGATTGCTGGCAGTGATCAGATCACTGCTAGTCATAGCTTTGCTCATTGGTATACTAGTCCTGCATTCTGATAGCCTGATCTTGTTGTCTGACCTCAAATTGACCTTTTACTACTTGCACGGATTATCCCTTTCTGCCTCGATGCACTCTGACCTTGGTAACCTGACCCCAGACTTGGCCTCTGACTATCTGTTTGTGTTTTCGCTTTTATCTGTGTCGTACTCTCCTGGCGTTTGACCTCTGACTCCTTGACTTCACCATCTCACCGATTACAAATCAATGTGTTGAAGTTATTGAATTGAATTGTTATGCTGATGTAAATTGGGCAGCAAAATTATGCATTTGCAGGAAAGAAAAAGTTTTTGAAAAAATTAAAACAGAATTACATCTCACAATTGGGGCCGGACGCAAAAAGAGGTGTTGGGTGCAGTCCTTGACCTAATATAAAAAAAAATAGCCAGATAAAATATCACATGTACAAGTTGGGGGTCACCTAGGTAATAGTAATCATGTATGTATATTTTTGTATATTGGTCACATAGCATATTTGTGCACCTCTACATTAATTTAATACTAAATGTGTACAAACATTTCTCAACTTATTCTGCAAGTCACTTGAAACAACAGAGGTGTAAATCATATCCCAAAGAGCATTTCCTGTGCAAATGAGACATTTTATAATGAAAAGTGATTAAAAATTCACAATCCTTGCAAAGACATGGTCAACTCTTGTTCTTAGCTTTTATAATACTTTTTGTTATGTCCTGTTGAAAACATTCAGCAAGCCTAGCAGGGTCTTATGGATCATCATTTCTGATACCAGGTTAAGGGGTGGTTCTCTCTACTGTTCCAGTGAACATTAGATGGGTATTGTGACTTTTGCTCAGTCCAGTCCTCCTACAGTGCTACTCCCTTGTCCAACGCCACTACCTCATCTTAAAGGGGTTGTCTGGGACTTTAACATTGATGACCTATGCAGCTTCTCAACTGAGTAGATCCAGTAGCACCAGGAACAGCTAATTGAAGGGAGTGCCGGGCATCGCACCCTCACCGATCAGACATTGATGACCTAACCTATTGATGAATCATCATTGTTAAAGTTCCAGGCAACCCCCTTTAAACATTGCTTAGTAAGATGCAAGGTGGCATTTTTAGGGGTACTACAAATGACATAACTGTAGTATGCAGTAGTGAATTTTTAATCAATGTCAATTAGAAAATTTTTACTGGAAGAGATTTTTGGGAAAATGTTTATAATATTAGATTAGACAATTTAAATTTAAAGGGAATCTGCATTAAAAAAACAAAACAAGTGGTATTTATCTGGAATCATAGTATTGCATGTAAATACCGCTTTATGGATATGCAGTAGTCAGTAGTCACACTGGATGTTCAGCTGCATAGAGAAAATGAAGATATATGTCGGTCCCAGTCAGATGGGTGGTCTGGCAGTTGTCGGCAGTCAGTGCTCTCTACACAAGAGAAGCGCTCAAATCCCAACTCCCATATCACAAGTCCCAATAATCACAAAACTGAGAAAATGATTAATGGTATGTCCATTTTAACCATTTTGATCATCTCGGTCAGGATAGGTCATCAATATTACATTGGTGAAAATTCAACACCAACATCCCAACAGGTTAGATACTCCTATCTCCAACAGCATAAGATATAAACATTGTGCGAAGCTCAACACTACCAATCCGTTACCCTTTCAACCGCTGCTACTGGTACTGCTGATAAGCTGCTAGGACATAATTCAGATTTTACTTTTACTGCAATGTGAATCATTTCAATAAATTTTCAGTGGAGATTTTGTTTTTTGCAATGCATAATGTGAAATCTGTGGAAATCGCAATAAAATCTTGTGGCATAATCTACAAATGATTTTGTGCGATGACATTATTATGCATGTGAATGTAACCTTATTCTAATACCTAGTAATGTCTTCCCGGGCAAGCAGCTTTTTGTTTGCCCTCTGGCTGCTTTTCTTCTAATTTCACTGACAAACTGGTCAATGCCCAAAGGCGTAGGTGTTTTTCCTTTCCACTAAAGTTCAATGTGCCTTATTTGCTACAGTAAATTGCGTGATTTATAGTATAACTCAGAAGAACCCCTCTATCCAAGCCTACTGACTAGGAAAATCATTAATCTTTTTAGCCTCGAAACTTCAAATCTGTTAATGGAGCTCACTGATAGTGGACCTTGTTAAAACAAATAATGTAAGGATTATGATTAATGAGAATTTTCCTAACAATCTGCAATGCAAGCAAACTATTATTTGTGAAAATATATAATCGTCGTTGTAATATGTCAGCTGCTGTAAGACACAAGATACTGAATCTGTGCACAGTGGCATGCAAAGGTTTTGGCACCACTGGTCAAAATTACTGCTATTATGAACAGCTAAGCAAGTTGAAGATGAAATCATCTCTGAAAGACATAAAGATTACACATTTCCTTTGTATTTTAGGCCAAATATATATATAAATATATATATATATGTATATATATATATATATATATATATGTATATATATATATATGTACAAACCAAAAGTTTGGACACACCTTCTCATTCAAAGAGTTTTCTTAATTTTCATGACTCTGAAAATTGTAGGTTCACATTGAAGGCATCAAAACTGTGAATTAACACATGTGGAATGAAATACTTAACAAAAAAGTGTGAAACAGCTGCAAATATGTCTTATATTCAAGGTTCTTCAAAGTAGTCACCTTCTGCTTGCTTTGATTACTGCTTTGCACACTCTTGGGATTCTCTTGATGAGCTTCAAGAGGTACTCACCGGAAATGGTCTTCCAACAGTCTTGAAGGAGTTCCCAGAGATGCTTAGGACTTGTTGGCCCTTTTTGCCTTCACTCTGTGATCCAGCTCACCCCAAACCATCTCGACTGGGTTCAGGTCTGGTGACTGTGGAGGCCAGGTCATCTGGCGTAGCACCTCATCACTCTCCTTCTTAGTCAAATAGCCCTTACACAGCCTGGAGGTGTGTAAGGGGGTCATTGTCCTGTTGAAAAATAAATGATGGTCTAACTAAACGCAAACTGAATGGAATAGCATGCTGCTGCAAGATGCTGTGGTAGCCAAGCTGGTTCAGTATGCTTTCAATTTTGAATAAATCCCCAACAGTTTCACCAGCAAAGCACCCCCACACCATCACACCTCCTCCTCCATGCTTCACGGTGGGAACCAGGCATATAGAGTCTATCCGTTCACCTTTTCTGCGTCGCACAAAGACATGGTGGTTGGATCCAAAGATCTCAAATTTGGACTCATCAGACCAAAGCACAGATTTCCACTGGTCTAATGTCCATTCCTTGTGTTTTTTAGCCCAAACAAGTCTCTTTTGCTTGTGCCTGTCATTAGCAGTGGTTTCCTAGCAGCTATTTTACCATGAAGGCCTGCTGCACAAAGTCTCCTCTTAACGGTTGTTCTAGAGATGTGTCTGCTGCTAGAACTCTGTGTGGCATTGACCTGGTCTCTAATCTGAGCTGCTGTTAACCTGCGATTTCTGAGGCTGGTGACTCACATAAACTTATCCTCCGCAGCCGAGGTGACTCTTGGTCTTCCTTTCCTGGGGCGGTCCTCATGTGAGCCAGTTTCTTTGTAGCGTTTGATGGTTTTTGCTACTGCATTTGGGTACACTTTCAAAGTTTTCCCAATTTTTTGGACTGACTGACCTTCATTTCTTAAAGTAATGATGGTCACTCGTTTTTCTTCAATTGGCTGCTTTTTTCTTGCCATAATACAAATTCTAACAGTCTATTCAGTAGGACTATTAGCTGTGTATCCACCAGACTTCTGCAGAACACAACTGATGGTCCCAACCCCATTTATAAGACAAGAAATCCCACTTATTAAACCTAGCAGGGAACACCTGTGAAGTGAAAACTATTTCCGGTGACTACCTCTTGAAGCTCATCAAGAGAATGCCAAGAGTGTGCAAGGCAGTAATCAAAGCAAAAGGTGGCTACTTTGAAGAACCTACAATATAAGACATATTTTCAGTTGTTTCATACTTTTTTGTGAAGTATTTCATTCCACATGTGTTAATTCATAGTTTTGATGCCTTCAATGTGAATCTACACTTTTCAGAGTCATGAAAATAAAGAAAACTCTTTGAATGAGAAGGTGTGTCCAAACTTTTGGTCTGTACTGTAATATATAATTATAATGAAAAAAGAATGAAAACGGGTTACCTTGCCGGTGTCCCATGCTGGTACTAACCTGACTTCAAACTGGACTGGCAGCACCTTTACAAATGTGAACAGGTGCGTATCTGTACGTGATGTGAAATATGAGAAAAAAAGGAATAGTTGCACACCTGCTGATCTTGTCGGTTTTTAAAACCCAAAAAAGATGTAGTTTAGCGTAGGGCCCAGCAAAGGAGGGTGCCGTGAAGGGGTGCTGGGCTAGTATTACAACGGCCATTTTAATATTCTAAATACCTCCAAAAATATTTAGGTAGAATTTATTGTGGTATTGCAGTGTGCAACTGTTCCTTTTTTTTTCTCATATATTTCACATCACGTACAGATACGCACCTGTTCACATTTGTAAAGGTGCTGCCAGTCCAGTTTGAAGTCAGGTTAATACCAGCATGGGAAACCGTCAAGGGAACCCCTTTTCATTATTTTTCATTATATTATAATATAATATATATCTTTTACATTTTAAAAATTACAAAAAGGAAAATGGGCAGAGGCAGACGTTTTGGCACCCCTGAAGATATGTGTGCTCAGATTAATTAAGGTTTCAGACCTTAATTAGCCTATTAGGGTTATGGCTTGTTCATTGGATCGTTAGGAATGGCCAGGAAATGCATATTCCTTAGCTTTATAAAAACCCAGCCTACTCTAACCTTGTAGCAAAAAACAGTATCCATGGGTTCTTCTAAGCAGCTGCCTAGCACTATGAAAATGAGAATGGTGGAGGCCTAGAAAGCAGGAGAAGTCTATAAGAAGATAGCAAAGCATTTTCAAGTTGCCCTTTACTCAGTTGGAAATGTAATTAAGAAATGGCAGTTACCAAGAACAGTGGAGGTCAAGATAAGATCTGGAAAACCGAGCAATGTTTCTATGAGACCTGATTGTATGATTGTGTGAAGCACAGCTGCAGTAGTCGCCCCAGGAACATCATTCCACCTTCAGGGATGCCACAGGGTCTTCTTTGGTATATATGGCTACGGTTGGGGTCTAGCCAGGGAGTTGCTACTGCCTTTTCTCCCTTTTTTTGCCCGTTTGCCGGCAGCATGGACCAGGTGAAATGGCTTCAAGCTCTGTCTCCTTATGGGTCCCTGCGTTGCTGCTGAGGCTCGGACTCTGTATTGATGGTGAGGTACCTCTAGTCCCCTCACCGTCAGGTTTAGCAGATCAATAAATGGACGTCTACTCTAGGGACCTGTTCCCTGTGCGTGCCTAGTCACCAGCAGTCCCCGTACTCGACTGACTCTCTCTGTCTTTCTGACTAACTGGTAACTGTTCTCCCCCGCTAACGGCTACTCCACGTGCAGGGTCTGACTAGTATGAGCGTGCGTCTCCCCTAGCAACTCCCGTGCTCCACTACCAGACTGGCTCACTCCCCTTCTTTCCTGAGAGCCTCCGCATCTTAGTTTCCAACCCCTCCACTACACCCCTTGATAAGAATTGAATCTAATGGTGTAGGAGACCTGGTTGCTATGTGTCTGTGTGTACACACCTCATTCTGGCCTTTGGAATTACCTGGAAGCACTGTCCCAGCATAGGTACAGTGCTCAGTGGTGCCTGACCAGGTCAGGGGAGCCTCAATTGCTAGAGAGGCAAATCAAAGCCCCCATTTGACTGCAAAAGACCTTCAGGAGATTTGGAGTTGTGGTACATTGTTCTACAACTACACCAATATGGCCTTCATGGAAGAGTCATCAGACGGAAACCTCTCCTGCGTCCTCACCATAAAATTCAGAGTCAGAACTATGCAAAAGAACATCTAAGCAAGCCTGATGCATTTTGGAAACATGTCCTGTGGACCAATGAGGTTAAAATGGATCCGTTTGGTCACAATGACCAAAAGCATGTGTGGAGGAAAAAAAAAAAAAGAGCACAAAATTTCAGGAAAGGAACATATCGCCAACCATTAAGAATGGTGGTGAATCAATCATGCTTTGGGGTTGTGTTGCAACCAATGGCATGGTGAACATTTCATCAGTAAAGGGAAGAATGGATTCAATGAAATTTCAACAAATTCTTAATACAAACACAACACCATCTGAAAAAAGCTGCAGTTTAAAAGAGGATGGGTAATTATCCTAAACACAAATCAAAATCCACAATAGACGACTTCAAAAGGTGCAAGCTGAAGGTTTTACAATGGCCCTCAGTCTCCTGATCTGAACATCATTGAAAATCTGTGGATAGACCTCAAAAGAGCAGTGCATGTAAGATGACTGAGAAATCTCACACATCTAAAAGACTTTTTCAATGAAGAATGGATGGAAATCCCTCAAGCAAGAATTGAAAGTCTACAGAAAGCATGTTCAAGCTGTTATACTTGCTACTATAAGTGCTACTAGGTAGTAATCATAACCAACCTTGAACATGTGTACATGTTCAATAAGGAAGTGACAACGTAAGAATATTTAAAAACAATTTTTTATTAATGTATATATTAAAAATTCACAAAAAATTCACAAAGATTAACAGCAAGAAAAAGTGCTAAGTGATAGGTATAATGTTAAGGGTCAAGGATGGAACATCAAATATTTATTTTTATTAGTCAGAATAATCCCATATAGACAAATTCCATGGGAATTTTATTAAATAAATATATACCACCTTGATCCTTGATAAAGCAACAGAGCGAAACACGTGTTGGAGTGAGGAGTCGAGGACGGTCTGTTATACCACCTTTATATATTGGTAAATATACCTTTCAATACATGGTGTTTTCTGCCACTTGTTATGTTTCAGTGCTGTGATGCCCAATGGGGTTGCACCTAATAGGATGGTTATTTAAATAACTGGATATTTATATGCCGTTCATTTAATTAACTATTTATTTATTTATTCATTCATCCACACTTGGTTGCCCCCCCCCCCAGCACATCGGCACTTAAACTGCAATATACATATTAAAATTTTTCTTTTGAAATAGTATTTTATGGTATTTCTATATATATAATATTGGTGGTATTTATTAATTTATTTAATAAATTCCCATGAAATTTGTCTATATGTGATTATTCTGACTAATAAAAATAAATATTTGATGTTCCGTCCTTGACCCTTAACATTATACCTATCACTTAGCACTTTTTCTTGCTATTTATCTTTGTGAATTTTTATGTGAAATTTTAATATATACATTAATAAAAAATTGTTTTTAAATATTCTTACGTTGTCACTTCCTTATTGAACATGTACACATGTTCAAGGTTGGTTACATATTATATTGAAGTGCGGTTTCATTTGGGACTAATTGTTGAGTAACTAGGTAGTAATCATGCAGGGTGCCCAAACTTTTGCATCGGCCCATTTTCCTTTTTTGTCAATTTTAAAAGTTTTTAAATGAAAAAGAGGAAAATATATATTTTTTTTGGCTAAAATACAAAGGAAATGTGTCATCTTTAATGTTGTGCCTTTTAGAGATCTGTTCATCTTCAACCTGCTTAACTCCTCACAATAACAGTAATTTTGACCAGTGGTGCAAAACATTTGCATGCCGCTGTATACTTGTAATTACTAAGGCTACTCAGGTTACTCATAGCTCCTGGGCACCAATGCCATGTCTCCAACATGACCTCCAATTATCTTGGGAACTAAATTGTATTGGTATTCTCATATGGACCCTTGGAACCGTATGAGAATCTAGATTCTGGGATGTGAGTGGGACTTGAAAAGAAAGCAGAATTCTACTGGATTCGGGAATAAGAAGGGACATGTTTCTTATAATTTTTGAAGGTAGAAAGGAGCTGTCTAATTTCTGGGGTGAAGACTGTGTTACATGTGGTCTGAGATCTATATAAAGGTCAGTATGGGCTGGGATCTGTACATTGAACTTTGTGGTCTTTAGTTTGTGTTAAGGGGATTTGGTTTAAAGTGTTTATTTGGGATGGAGGAAAGGGTGGATTGGAGTCTATTAAAATGGAGTTTGCTTTAAATAATAACCCTGAATGCATAAAACTCTTCAGTTCTCCCTAGTGGAACTGCATGCAACCAGAAAATTGTGTAGCGAAAAATCACTCCATTATGGGCTGTGTACTATGGCAAATCCGGTCCGTATCTGGACTAATAGGAGTCTGAGTTCTGTATGAAAGAAGGGACTGAGATTATTTTATATTGCGGGGCTGGTCTGCTGATTTCAGCTACTTGATATTTATTTAGAAATATAAGTTTGAGATACTTAGGTGTATATCAGGAGTAGAGTTGAGCGCGGTTAGTGGTTCTCCAGTTTGCGGTTCGAGTGATTTTCGGGGGTGTTCTAGATCGAACTAGAACTCGAGCTTTTTGCTAAAAGTTCGTTAGAACCGTTCTCGAACGTAACTCGAGCTATCAGCCAAAAGCCAAGCTAATTACTAGCTGGCTTTTCGCTGTAATAGTGTAAGTCACTCTGTGACTCACACTATTATGAAATTTCAGCGTATAGTGTGCGGGGACTGCACGTTCAGATCACTGCTGCTGGGATAATGGCAATCGCCATTTTTTTTTTTCTTTTCTTCCTTCCCTAAGCGCGCGTGTTGTGGGGAGGGCCAGCATGTCAGCCAATCCCAGACACACACACAGCTAAGTGGAATTTTTGCCAGACAAGCAAGGGCATGTGTCATAGGATGTCCATGTCACATGTCCCTGCATTATAAAAACGGGTGTCTGCCCGTCTGGACGGGATTATCTGCTTTCTGCGTCTGGGTGTCAGTCACTGCTGGCGCAGATCCTGTCGCCGGTCCTGCTGTGTACACTCTACACACAGCGCTATACAGAATAGGGATAGAAGTTTCTTTCAGCCCTTTTAAGGTCTAGATACAGCAGGCTCAGAGCCATAGGTGACAGTCAGGTCCGTGGAAACAGTTTTTAACAGCTACAGATAACAGCGTCTGTGTAGCTAAGATCAGGGACTTCCTTGCTGCATTTCACCATTAGGAGGGATAGAAAGTGAGGCTTCCTTTCCTCTACACTGACCCACAACCCGGACACTGTACCCTCCTGCCCTTTTTAGCAAAGCCATTTTAATTGCAGAGGGCTGCCAGTTAGTGCCATCCAAAGAGTGGCTGCTGTCCTCCATTATTGTGGCACTTGTGCCAAGCAAGTCTCACCACCTCTGCATTCTCCCCTCCTGCACATTTTTGCAAAGCCATTTTAATTGAAAAGAGTGCTGCCAGTTAGTGGCATCCAAAAAGTGGCTGTTGGACTTCATTAGTGTCCCACTGGTGCCAAGCAATTTACAGCACCTCTGCATTGCACCCTCAAGCTCATTGTTACTAAGCCATTATAATAGCAAACACTGAGGAAATTTAGTGGCATCCAAAAAGTAGCTGTTGGACTTCATTAGTGTCCCACTGGTGCCAAGCTATTTCCCGTACCTCTGCATTGCACCGTCAAACTCATTTTTACTAAGCTATTAGAATATCAAACTGTGCTGCCAGTTTAAGGGCCATAGTCGCATTGTCAGGGATAGTTATTGTTGTTTATTCTGCTGTCAATAAAGGTAGACCACCGCTGCAATCTACACCACCTCTCATTTTTTACTACCACATTTTAAGTGCACAATCTTGTCGCAATCAAAATGAGTGGCAAAATGACAGATGCTGGTGGAAAGGGGAACAGGCGTGTTGGAAAAGGAAAAAAAGTTTGTGTCCATGGGGAAGGTGGCAAAACTCCATTAACATCTGCTGAAGATAGGCCATCTTCCAGCAAAAGTAAGATGTCTACTACTTACCGTGGACAATCCGATATGCTCCCTTTTTTACGGACATGAACAACAGGAACAAAGGTAGATGATGGCCAAAAAAAGAAAATGCTTGAATGGATCTCAAGTGGTCCACCAAGTGCCCTCTCCGCCACCTCAACTACCGCATCCAAAAAACACCAGTCCTCTGAGTTGTCATCCCAATTACACTTGCTTTCTCCCAGCTCTCAAGTCTCCATCCGCCCTGCACAGTATGGTGGAACTGAGATGGCTGAGTCTACAGAGCTGTTCAGTCACTCTATAACCTGGGAATCAGAGGTCTGCTCCCAAGCTACAGTGAGTACAGACCAGGAAATGGTCTGCAGTGATGCCCAGAACCTTTTATGACTCTGATTCAGGCCGTGAGGACCAAGTTTCAGTGCATAATGTTGACCCTTATTCACAAACTGTAACACCTGTTGTTATAGACAATGAGGAACATACTGATGACGATGAGACGCAGATACCAGATTGGGATGACAACTTAAATATTAATTCACGTCAGGAAGAGGCTCGGTCTGAGGGTGAGGGGAGTGCAAACACAACGCTTATGAGGAAGTTCTAGATCCCACCTACTGTTAACCCACAGTCAGGCACTCGAGGAGGTCAACAGAGGCGGTGGAGGAGGATGCTACTGATGTCAAAGTTACCTTGCGCCTTCCTGGACAGAGGAGTAGTACTGCTAGCACGTCTACAACTGCAACCTCAGCCACCACTCTGCCTCTGAGCAGTAGTCGGGGTGGCTCAGCAGGTCGCATGCCCTCTTAGTTTTGCCTAGCCTGGTCCTTTTTTGACCTTGCAAAGGATCGCCCAAATCATGTGATCTGTAAAATTTGTCGGGAATCTGTTAGTAGAGGCAAAAACCTCAGCAGTTTGACAACTTCTTCCATGAATCATCACATAACTAAATATCATATTTCCCAGTGGGAAGCTCGCTGTGCTGCAATGCGGCCTAGCGGAGCGGACCATCCACCGCCTGCCCTGCCCCTTCCAGTGCATTCGTGCGCTCTTCCTCTTCTAGGACTGGTGGGACAACTGTCACACCTGGTTTTCCACGCACAACTTCCACCACTGTAACAGCAAGAGGCAGTTTGCATGGTAGGTCGTCAGTTGGTTTGGATATGGAAACAAGTGCGTGTGTACAGCTCTCTCAGACATCGATAGCACCAACATTGGATGAAGGCAACATCATGTCTACGCCTGCACTTTCCTCACAAACCTGCATTTTTCGTGGCACACCCTACTCACCACCGTCTACACACCGCAGCCAGATCTCTGTCCCTCAGATGTGGACAAATAAAAGGCCATTTCCTGCGACCCATGACAAAGCTAAGAGGTTGACTTTATCCCTCTGTAAGCTCTTGGCTACTGAAATGCTGTCTTTCCGCCTGGTGAACACACAGGATTTTAGAGAGTCTGTCGCTGTGCCCCAGTACCAGATGCCCAGTCGCCACTACTTCTCTAAGAAAGGTGTGCCTGCGCTACACCAGCATGTCGCACACAACATCACCGCTTCCTTGAGAAACTCTGTGTGTGAATGGGTGCATTTCACCGATACTTGGACCAGTAAGCATGGACAGGGACTTAACATGTCGCTGACTGGGCACTGGGTAACTATGGTGATAGATGGTGAAGGGTCTGCTGAACAAGTCATGCCATCCCCACGACTTTTGCGTCAATTCTCTGTCAAGTTCCTCCACTGCTTCTGCCTCCTCAACCTCGTCTGGGTCCTCCACCTCCGCCCCAAGGCTGCCTGGTCAGGCCACCAGCATTGTAACTGCACACAAGGAATCATGCACACCTCATTACTATGCTGGCAGCAGAGCGCAATGGCATCAGGCAGTCTTTATCCTGAAATGTCTGGGAACTAAGAGTCACACAGCGGTTGAGTTGTGGGCAGCTCTGGAGACTGAGTTTGGTAAATGGTTGTCTCCACTCAACCTGCAGCCTGGTAAGGCCGTGTGCTACAATGCTGCAAACCTGGGTGCGGCCCTTCGACTGGGCAAGGTGACACACGTGCCTTGTATGGCTCACGTGTTGAACCTTGTTGTCCAGCAATTTTTAACTCACTATCCCGGCCTAGATGGCCTTCTAAACAGGGCACGAAAACTGTCTGCTCACTTCCGCTGTTCAACCACCGCAGCTGAGCGACTTGCATCGCTCAAGAAGTCTTTCGGCCTGCCGGTTCATCACCTGAAATGCGATGTGCCGACACGCTGGAATTCGACTTTCAACATGTTACAGCGACTGTGGCAGCACTGTCAAGCCCTGGTGCAATACGTCATGACGTATAGCCTGGGCCAAAGAGAAATTGAGGACGAACTGTATATGGACATGAAGACTCAGCGGATGAGGGAGACCTTGGTCAAATTTCAGTTGAAAAAGGTTGGGGGGAGATGTCGGAGGAAGAAACGGTTAGCACCTCTATGCCACAAACACAGCGTAGACTTGGTCCGCATGGCTGCGCAAGACACATGAGCGCTTTCTTGCTGCACTACCTCCAACATGACCCTCGTATTGTCAAAATTAGAAGTGATGATGACTACTGGCTTGCCACACGATTAGATCCCCGGTACAAGTCCAAATTTTGTGACATAATTCCAGCCATAGAAAGGGACGCACGTATGCAGGAGTATCAGCAAAAGCTGTTACTTGATCTTAACTCGGCTTTTCCACAAAACACCCGTGGTGCACAGAGTGAATCTCCCAGTTGTAACTTGACAAACATGGGACGGTCTCGTCATCTTCAACAGTCCACCCGTACCAGCAGCACCGTATCTGGTGCTGCTAACAGTAATTTTATTGAATCTTTTCATAATTTTTTTTAGACCATCCTTTGCAAGGCCACCAGAGACAACAAGTCTGACACATAGTCAACGGCTGGAGAGGATGATACAGGAGTATCTCCAAATGAACATCGATGCCATGACTTTGCAAATAGAGCCTTGCTCATTTTGGGCTTCAAATCTTGAAAAATGGCCAGAGCTCTCCACTTACGCCTTGGAGATCTTGTCGTGTCCAGCTGCCAGCGTTGTCTCTGAACGTGTCTTCAATGCTGCTGGGTGTGTGCTGACAGGTAAGCGCACGCGTCTGTCCAGTGACAATGTGGACAGACTGACGTTCATCAAAATGAACAAGTCATGGATCCACAAGGAATTTACTACCCCTGTGTCATCCTGGGGAGAGTAAATGCTTGTGGATTTGGAATGTGCTTGATGCAAATCTACCTGTGAAGTGTACAACTGGGGCACAAGTGCTGCCACTGAAGGGGTGGGTGTCTGTGTGGCCCAATTTTTGGAAAAAAGGGAGACTCCGCTTGGAGTAACCCTTGCTTACATTGTTTTTAAAAATGATCCAAGATGAACAGAGCTGGAATCAGGAAAGACTTTGCTACCTACCCCGGTGTCATCCTGGGGACGGTTAAGTATGGCGTATTTTTGAATGTGCTTGATGCAAATCTAGCTGTGAAGTGTACAACTGGGGCACAAGTGCTGCCACTGAAGGGGTGGGTGTCTGTGTGGGGCCCAATTTTTGGAAAAAAGGGAGACTCCGCTTGGAGTAACCCTTGCTTACATTGTTTTTAAAAATGATCCAAGATGAACAGAGCTGGAATCAGGAAAGACTTTGCTACCTACCCCGGTGTCATCCTGGGGACGGTTAAGTATGGCGTATTTTTGAATGTGCTTGATGCAGATCTACCTGTGAAGTGTAAAACTGGGGCACAAGTGCTGCCACTGAAGGGGTGGGTGTGTGTGTGGCCCAATTTTTGGAAAAAAGGGAGACTCCGCTTGGAGTAACCTTGCGGTGATTTACATGATTTTAGAAGGGCATGCCATGCCTATATCTGTGTCTCATCAACTTTTCCTTGTAACGCTGTTTTGTTTTCGCATGAGAATTTGTTCTTGTCACTTTCCCATGTGTTTGTGTTGTGTTGTGAGTTGTTTGTCACCTTTTGGACACCGTTGAGGGTGTTTTCTAGGTGTTTTTATGTGTTTGTGACTGCCTCCCATTGTTTCCTATGCGGTTCGAGTGGTTTGCCGAACCGAACTCGAACGAGACCTCCGTTCGGCAAACCGAACTCGAGCTGAACCATGGCCGGTTCGCTCTTCTCTATTCAGGAGTCACAGGGTAGAGCACCAGCATCCAGGATTCCTAGGTGACCAGTGCCAGTTCCACACAACACCACATACTTCACACGGCCCCTGGAAGAGGAAAAGTCGCAGGAAGGGTCTGCGGCAGAGAAGGCCGAGACCCCAGTCACCGCTGCAACTGGTGACATGCTTTTAGGGACCCTTCGCCCTCACGAATGGAGACTGGGACCAGGGTCGGGTCACAAAGGGGGTCCACACAGTGGTTGGGTCTATAGGATGCCACCGCACTTAGGGACTACTGATCCTCTGGATCCGGGACTTGGGGTCAGGAAAGAGGACTGACTAGGAGTGGGAGGAGCCAAAGAACCATTAGTGACAGTTGGAGTATGCAGTCAGCGAGGGACTTCGGTCCAGTGAGGAGCTCACCTAGTGACGTTGGTGGGACATAGGAGTTACGGTTGCCGGTAGGATACGGTGTCATTTCCCCCCAGGGCTGGCACAGTCTGGGTGTAGAGCTCTAGGTTAGGGGACGCTTCAAGCTCGCCTAATAAATCTACCGGGAGAGAAGATTTCATGTTTCTTCACCCACAACAGTGTCCGGGGCACAGCAGCACATAGAGCCTGGGAATTGAGACTGAGCCAGCCCCCTACAGGTTTGCACTGCCTGCGAACGGACCGGAAATTTTAACGCAAATGAATGGGACCCAAAGTAGCTTCAATCCACGGGGACCTGCCAACAACAGAGCGTATAGAGGAAGGGCCCACCAGTCACAATATCGGCACCGGGATCCAAAGAGTTCGGGATCACCTGGGCCGATCTTGGTGGAGATTGGCAACCCACAGGCAGAAAGGACAATCATTGAGTAAACATCTTGAACTGCAGCCCCAGTGTCATCTGTTTACTTGCCGTCGTCCTGTGTCTCAGCGTCACCGTGACTACGACCACCATCCTCCCTGGGGCCTAGCTCTGCTTGCAGAGAGCTGAAACATCTTAGCTGCATCACACCATCAACCCCAGCAGTGAGAGAGACTATGCAGCGGCGTCTCTCTCCCATAGCCGCACACCGCAAGTGGCGTCACAAACTTTAATAGCAAATACAACTCCCATCATCATCCCCTTCATTTATTTAAGACACTGCCAGGGTCATGGAGCCGGACCCCGCCACCGCTGACGTCCCCAGACTAGTCCCCTGGGGCAGGGCATGTCAGAAGTCTATCAGCATGACAGATAAAGAAATGGCAATTGCTGCCCACTGTTCCTTACTGTAGTGCTCCAAAACGGTAAGGTTTTAATGACATCTTCTCATGTACACAACGCCCTCTTCAGGTCACCCACAGATTTTCAATTGTATTAAATGGAACCTGTCAGTTGCAATATTAACCCAGAATAACAAGCATCTTTATGGACCTAAAGACACTTCTGAAGAAACGCGCAAAACTGGACAGCGACATATTTTTCTACCAGAATGGGTGCATATTAGTGATTCCTGCATAACAATCCTTGTATACACTAGTATAAGTAAACAGATTTTTAGAAAAAGCATTTCTAAAGATCATTTATGATATGCTAATGAGGCCAGGGACTAGCCACAAGGGCGCTACTTCACTTGGCTGGTCGGCCCACTTAGCGTCCTAGCAAACCCATGTGGGCATACTAACATGCTAATGAATGTGCAGCGATGCAGCACATACCTTTCTCTAAATGGCGGATGGAGTTGGATGGATGCACACTGGGCATGATCCGGAGTCCCCGGGATCATGCTCAGTCACTGGCCTCGTTACCATATAAGAAACGATCTTTAGAAATACTTCTTCTAAAGATATGTTTATTTATGCTAGTGTATACAGGGACAGGCAGGGATGAGAAATAGGTACTAGAACTGCTTTTGGTTCTGGGTGCATATTACACCTGACAGGTTTCCTTTAGTATCAGCCATTCCAAAAGTTTGATCTTATTCTTGTGAAGCCATTCTTTTGTATCTTTGCAAGTGTGCTTAGGGTGGATGTTGTGCTGAAAGGTGAAATTCCTCTTCATCTCTAGTTTTTAGGAAAGGCCTGAAGGTTTTGTTGCAAAATTGACTGCTATTTGGAACGGTTCATAATTTCCTCCACCATGACCTAAAGGAAAAAAGTATACAGATAGAAAGATCCTGATAAGAAACGAATAGAACTAGTGTTAGCACTGTGTAGCCAAGTCTTTTCTTGTTAGTCTCCGCATCTTATTACTTAAAAGGTGAAAGATAAAACATGGTTATTAGCACAAGTCTTTAAATTTGATAGAAAGTGATCTAGAACTACTACTGTTGGATGAGGTTGGCAGTACTCGCCATTCTAAAACGGGCTTTACACGCTACAATATATCTAACGAGATGTTGGCGGGGTCATGTCGTAAGTGACGCACATCCGGCATCGTTAGTGATATCGTAGCGTGTGACAGCTATGAGCGAGCAGAAATACTCACCTTCTCGTTCATCGGTGACCCGTCACTCATTTTCTAAAAATCGCACGTCCTGTTGTTCATCGAACCCGGGGCAGCACACATCGCTCTGTGTGACACCCTGGGAACGATGAACTGCAGCTTACCTGCGGCCGCCGGCAATGCTGAAGGAAGGAGGTGGGCGAGATGTTTACGTCGCTGTGTGACGTCGCTGTGACGCGGAACGTCCCTCCCTCTTCAGGAAGTGGATGTTCGCCGCCCACAGCGAGATCGTTTGGAAGGTAAGTACGTGTGACAGGGGGTTACATCATTGTGCGACACGGGCAAGAAATTGCCAGTGCCGCACAAACGATGGGGGCGGGTGTGATCGTAAATCGCACGATTAATTGTAACGCGTAAAGCAGGCTTAAGAAATACGTCACCAGATTGAAATATTTGACTTTGCTCTTATGTGAAAAGGCAGTATATTTTGTGCCAAGATCACGATCCCTAAAATCTCCAGCATGAGACTCAATTCTTGACGCGAAGAATACCGTTCCTGCAAGGTTCTATTATAAGAACATGTTCAGAAGCCATTAGTTTGTGCAGCATTTATTTAATTTTCTACAGGTTGTTAAAAATTGACACCTTCTTGGAAAAGTGACAACTGCTGTTCTGAGCAAAAAAAAAAAATGATTAACTGTAATGACCCTTTCCGGACCCTTCTTAGGACAACTCAGAAAATGCTTAAAATATGGAGCTCTTCACACAGTGAGTTCAGTTCATAAGTTGTTTTTGTTAATGGTGACATAACATAGTCTTCTAAATCTTCACATTTAGATTGTATACTGATCTTTTTCTAAAAAGATCACATATTTTTGCAGAAAAGTAATATGTTACAAGTCACATATTTAATAGTTCAGGTACAAAGACTTGAATTGTGCCAGTTGGCAGTCGATAGTAGGAAGCTGTCACTAAATGGCAGCAGCTGCTCATAGTTCTAAAGAACATGTCCCAGTCAGAGCTGAAAACTGATGGCATCCACAGTAATACTATCTTAATGGCCCATCTGCTGCTCTATAGGGTCCCTAGCTGCTGTATGGAATCATAGGCATTTGACAGGCAGTCTCTGTATGCCAGACCCATACTGTGCCAAATGCTTTAATGGTTTATTATTATTAATCTTACAGTATTCATAGTTTTCATCAGTAGCCTAATAGTTAAGAGTTTGGGTTTATTTCAATTGTTGCAATTATTATTGCCAGGAAAACATAGTATATATTTATACCTAAGTGTAAAGTAGAAGACACTAATACAGCAATAATTATATAAATCATTGATTGTTATGACAATATTAAGCATTTTTATTATTAGTTTCATTCATGACACTGTTCTAAGATCATATACCATTGAAATAACTTATTAAAATGACTATCGTATTAATAAATCATAATTATACTAGAGAATATACCGGAAGTACATCAACAATATGATAGGTGCTCCAAATAATACAACTTGTCTTAAAAGTTTAGCATAAATAAGATAAAACTAAAACAAATAGGTTATATTAATATTTGTAAATGTTTGACTGAATGCAGACAAAGTTGTCAAAGTCAGAATTGGGTTTACAAGTCTTAAATATATATTAGTATTTTGTTATTATTAGTGATGAGAGAGCTTGCTCGGAATCGATCGAGTATTCTTGTGCTTAGGCGCCATGCTTGAGTCCCCGTTGAACATGTTTAGTGACTGTTTTCAGCCACTAAACATTCAGGATTTGCCTTCCAATCACGGTAATGCCGTAGCAATGTTGGCTACTAGCATTACTGTGATTGGTCGTTCGCATCAAGTGATCATCAGGTCTATATAAGATTGGGTAATGCCAGGCTCTGCGCTCTCTACAGGGAAATAGAGGATGGAGAGCTTCTGCTGGAGAAAAAAAGAGTGAATTAGAGTGATCGTCTAACCTTATAGTCCTTGCTGCAGCAAAGTAAAAAATCCACTATATTCACTAATACTCTTTCTTTCTCCATAAAATATATATATATATATATATATATATATATATATATATATATATATATATATATATAATACATATGCGCACACACACACACGTGGTCAAGATTATTAGTACCCCTTGGTTAGGGAAAGAAAAAACAACAATGGTCACAGAAATAACTTGAATCTGACAAAAGTAATAATAAATTAAAAATCTATGACAATGGACAAATGAAAGTCAGACATTGCTTTTCTGCTTCCACATCATTTTTAAAAAAAATAAAACTCATGAAATAGGACTGGACAGAAATCATGGTTCCTTAACTTAATATTTGGTTGCAGAACCTTTTGAGGCAATCACTGCAATCAAACGATTCCTGTAACTGTCAATGAGACTTCTGCGCCTCTCGACAGGTATTTTGGCCACTCCACAAGAGCAAATTGCTCCAGTTGTCTCGTAATTGAAGGTTGCCTTTTCCAGATGGCATGTTTCAGCTCTTTCCAAAGATGCTCAATAGGATTTAGGTCAGAGCTCATAAAAGGCCACTTCAGAATAGTTCAATGTTTTCCTTTTAGGCATTCTTGGGTGTTTTTAGCTGTGTGTTTTGGGTCAATATCCTGTTGCAAGACCCATGACCTACGACTGAGACCAAGCTTTCTGACACTGGGCAGCACATTTCTCTCTAGAATCCCTTGATAGTCTTAAGATTTCATTGTACCCTGCACAGATTCAAGACACCCTGTGCCAGGTGCAGCAAAGCCGCCTCAGAACATTACTGAGCCTCCTCCATGTTTCACAGTAGGGACAGTGTTCTTTTCTTGATATGCTTCATTTTTTGTCTGTGAACATAGAGCTGATGTGCCTTGACAAAAAGTTACATTTTTTTTGTCTCATATATGTCCAAAGGACATTCTCCCAGAAGCTTTGTGAGAGGCCAAACCTAAGGCAGAGAAAAAAAATCTTTAGGTGGGGGGGTCAAAAAGCTTCCAAAACAGCAATATGTTTTAGAGTGCAGCCCCACTGTTTTGGCATAGCCATTAGCTTCCTATACTATTGACATAAGAAAACTTGAGGTGGATGAGAGCTAGGTGTAGAGCTGGTGCTATCATCCCCCTGTCAGTACAGACAAGATACAACTTGGAGACCAATCTTGGAGTCTTGATATTTAAATATTTAAAAACATTTCAGGCAGACAGCAGGACAGTGGCATAAATTGGTCCCCCCCCCCCCCTCCATTTCCCCATAGTGCCTTTGCACATCACTGAGGTATGGTTCAAGCAACACACAGGATGTGGCCTGGCATTTCCATTTTAAAAATCATGAGTGACAGGATTAGGTCTCTTGCTCCCATTCCCCTGCCAGTACAGACAAGACAATTGTTTGGCGAACATAGCATTTGTTTAGTAAGACTCCGAACCGAACCTTGAAAAGTTCACTCATCTATAATTATGATGAGACTCAGATACCTGAGGCACATGTGTACTGTCCTATGATGTCAGGTCAGGAATTGGAGGAGTGGGTCGACAGAGTATAACAATGAAGTTTTAGATCCCACTTAGTGTAAACCTAGAGGCACGCAGCTGAGTAGCTCAGCAGATAAGGCTGGTTTCACACTACGTTTATTTAACATGCGTCAGGAACGTTTTTTTGCTGCAGAAGCGGATCCTGCTTTTACAGCAAAAAACGCATGCAAACGCATCTGTTATTTTGCAGGATCCTGTCACTGGATGTTTAGGGGCGGGCATTGGAGTCATGTGATCGGGAGTGAGGGGAACTAGACTGGGAGCCGGCTTCTGACAGCTGCAGACGCTGGTAACCAAGGTAAACATCGGGCTTGGATACCCGATATTTATCTTGGTTACGAGTGTCTGCAGCTGCTAGGAGCAGGGCTGTCTGCACACGTAACCAACGTAAACATCGGGTAACTAAGAGAAGTGGTTACCCGATATTTACCTTGGTTACGAGTGTCCGCAGCTCTCAGGTGGGAGAGAGAGGGAGGGGAGGAAGGGGGAAAGACAGAGAGAGAGAGAGAGAGAGAGAGAGAGAGGGTGAGGGAGGGAGGGAGGAGGAGAGAGAGAGACAGATCACGCGAGACTGGTTCTGTGCATGTTCAGTAGAGCAAGCAGGATCCTGTCTATCAGCACGCCAGCGTTCACCTGCGTTTGCGTGCTGTTTAGTCAGGATCCGGTGACATGCAGTATTTGGACGCAGCTCAAAAACGCTACAAGTAGCGTTTTTGAAAGATGTTAAAAAACTGCAAGTCGCTGGATCCTCACTATAACGCACGCAAACGCAGGTGAACGCATGTTAACGCGAGTCCATTGCAAATGCATTGAAGTGAAAACGCATTTGCACTGGATCCGTTTTTCCGCTAAAAAAACGTTATGGACGGATGTTAAATAAACGTAGTGTGAAACCAGCCTTAGATGGAGGAGGAGGAAGAAAACGAGGTGGTTTCATTGACAATTCCCACATAAACACGTAGTGATGCAACCATGAGAAGCACTGCATCCTCAGCCACAACTCTGGCTGTGTCCAGCAGCGGTCACAGGTCTGCAGTTTGCATGAATGGTTTCCTAGCTTGGGCCTTGTTTAAAACTGCAAAATAAGATCCAACTTTCGTTATCTGCCAACGTTGCAAATAACTACTCCATAGAGGCAAAAATTCAAATTTGACTACTACATGCATGAACCAGCATATGTGCAACCAACATGCATTACTGTGGGAATCTTACTGCGCTAAAATGTGGATTACCGGGCCCAAATCAACCTCGTCTGCTGTTTCTACATCCTCCTGTATTCCTCCATTCCTCCTCTTGTCTCCTATAGATCTGGTTTTATTATGTATGTCCAATTCTTTATTGTTTACCACATGTGACTACAATTTATGTATTTTTGTAATAAAATGTATACACTTTTTCACAATTGTGGTACCAGAGTTTATCTTTAACATGATAATCCCCTTATCTTTCACAAGTTATTATGTTCATATCATGGGGTTCTTGTATACTATTAGTAATATAAGGTCCGCTTTGCTTGGTCTTTGCTTTCTTAAATGTCATTGAGAATTGCATGGGTGAAGTGTTGTTTTTGCTTCAACAGCTGTCTGAGACTGCAGGAGCAGGGCGACAGAGGGCCCTGCAGCGTGAGATCCGAGCTCTCCTACAACGGCAGCAGGTAAATCTCTCTGGAGGTGAGATAGGTGGTGTACGGGTAATGGATGCAGCTACCCTCGTAGTACCCCCACGAAGTGAAATGTTGATATGGTGCAGGGCAGCCATAGGCTCCCGGGGACAGGGTTACCAGGCAGTGGTAGAACCCCTACACTCAGAACATTGGCCCACTGTGTTCACGGCCAGAGGGGTAGTTGATATCCAGCGGGGGAGGGTGCCCGTGCACAGGCTCGGTCTGGCGTGGCGGGGTACTGGGGAAACCCCCGGTAGGCTCCGCCCTTGTTTGTAATCTATGCTGTCACCGGCAGCCTGCAGGGCCCCCCGCCGGGTGTATTACAATGCCTGCAGCCGCGGCTCGCCAGACGTCACCGCAGGTGATAATATTGTATGCAGGCTGCAGTCAAATGACAGCAGGGGGGGAGGCGTGCTCCTGACCTGGAGACACCCGGAGGTTTGAGCTGCAGCGTGGCAGGGGCAGAGCAGGATCCATCCGAGAGGAAGAAAACGCATTCTAGTGGTGCAGGACCTGCGATGACTCATGCCCATGTGACCATGTTGGAGGAGCCGGGCAGGAGCTGCCATTCAGTGATGTGCCGGAGGAAGAAGTGTGAGGGGGGGGGATGAGTGGGACATGGGGGAGGGGTGCTGGGTGAGTGGCATATGGGGGGTCCAGACTGTGACAGAGGGGTGTTAAGGGATACAGGGTGTGTGGCACATGCGATTTCAGTGTGTTTGAGAGAGGGGTACTATAATAATAATAATAGTAATATACGGAAAAGGGTGTGTGCCGTGTGATTTGGGGGGGTGCTGCATGATGTGAGAGAAGTCCACACAGTAGCCATATATCAGTAGTAGGGATTAGGGAAAGAGGGATAGCAGCAGTCACAGCATGGGATGGGATTGGGAAAGCTGGGTGCTGTGCTGAGGGAAAGAAGCTCTTTTCCTCCTAATCATCCATCTTTTCTATGGTCTGATAGATATCAATCTCGTCCTCAGCTTTCAGCTTTCCCATTCTTTGACATCAAGTGTCTTATCCTGTACCCCCTCCAGTGTCGGTGTCATTATCCTATACCCCCCAGTGTCAATGTCATTATCCTGTACCCCCAGTGCCAGTGTCAGTATGCTGTACCCCCATTGTCAGTGCCATTATCATATACACCCAGTGTCAGTGTCATTATCCTGTACCCCCAGCGTCAGTGTCCTGTACCCCCAGTGTCAGTGTGATTATTCTGTACCCCCAGTGTCAGTGTCATTATCCTGTACCCCCAGTGTCAGTGTCATTATCCTGTACCCCCAGTGTCAGTGTCCTGTACCCCCAGTGTCAGTGTCATTATCCTGTACCCCCAGTGTCAGTGTCCTATACCCCCAGTGTCAGTGTGATTATTCTGTACCCCCAGTGTCAGTGTCATTATCCTGTACCCCCAGTGTCAGTGTCATTATCCTGTACCCCCAGTGGCAGTGTCATTATCCTGTACCCCCAGTGGCAGTGTCATTATCCTGTACCCCCAGTGGCAGTGTCATTATCCTGTACCCCCAGTGGCAGTATCTTAGGCTATATGTAATTACTCTTTAGGCGGCTTCTATATGTGATAATATACAGTATTTATCCTGAAGCTCCTCCTGTACTATGTAAAAAAAAAAATTACATGATCGGTCTATAGAGCAGTATTGTCAGAATACACAGGACTAATAAAGGGTTTATCCAACATGTAACACTAATTTGGAAACCATAGTGCGGCTTTTATGGCCTCTGTCCCCACAGAATGATTGGTCACATCCAGTACAGACACTGGGGGCCGATCATTACTGATAATGATGTAATGTGTGAGGGTGGAAAGAGAAGAGAATTCACCAGTCTCCAAATGGAAGAGTATTGGGTGGTAATGCTGCGCACCTCCACATACTGACTCTATAGGGGAGTTCCCAAGTCAGTTAGGGCAGACCCTATATGGTGGATAGATGGCGGCAGAGGTGGATTCATTTTAGTCATCTTTTCCATGTGAAGATGCTGGATAACATTTTGCTTCTCTTTGAATATTATTTGGCTGATGGATTCAGTGGTTTTCCTAGGACAAGGAACGTCCGTGTGTAAGAAAATCTGTGACTGACTGTAAATAACAGATTCCATTATTATCTACAATAAATAAGATGCTACAAGAAATCCTGCGCTATCTGCAGGCACAGGACAGGGCTCTATGTGCACTGTAGAGTTTGCTAAAAGGCGCACGTTATACTGAGAGAAGCCGAAAATGATCAAGTAATAAAAACGTTTATGGTAGCCATAGTGTGGGCCCCTAGAGGCAATTTCCCTGGTAGGCCCCTCACACCCCAGTCCGACCCTGCCCGTGTGTGTACTAAACTGTGGAGAAGAGGAGGTCACAGTACCCCGCTATGTCACCCTAGCCAAACTGTTTACAGGAAATGCAGACGACATTCATGCCACAGGCTCTCCAGATGAGCACAGTCAACATTCTGGTGCTGATCCCCAAGGTCCAGTAGAGAAGTGGTGTCAGGAGCTACATGTGGGCACCGACTCTACACCTGCACATCACAAACAAGGGGTCTACAGGGTGGTCAGGGAATATGAGCAGGTCTTTAGCAAGCACCCACTGGATTTTGGGCAGATTAAGGGGCTACAATACCCCAAACTCACTGGCACGCACCCACCTATTAAAGAAATGTACAAGCCCATACCACCTGCCCATTATCAGTGTGCCAAAGACATGCTCAGGAGCATGAAAGAAGCGGGAGTGATCGTTGCAGCCCCTGGGCCAGCTCACTGGTACTGGTAAAGAAGAAGGATGGGACAATGAGGATGTGTGTAGATTACCGCCAGATTAACAAGATTACTCATAAGGATGCTTACCCTCTGCCTCGTATTGAAGAGTCCTTAGCCGCCCTAAATTCTGCAACTTATTTCTCCACCCTTGACCTTACCAGCAGATACTGGCAAGTAGCGGTTGCCGAAGAAGACCGGGAGAAGACCGCCTTCGCTACCCCAATGGGCATATGTGAGTTTAATAGTATGCCACTGGGGCTGTGTCATGCACCCGGGATGATCCAGAGGTTGATGGAGCGCTGTTTGGGCCATTGTAACTTCGAAACAGTCTTGCTGTACCTGGATGACGTCATTGTTTACTCCAAAACCTACGAGGTCCACTTGGAACATCTGGCTGAAGTGTTCGATGCTCTGTCCAAGTGTGGGATGAAGCTAAAGCCGTCTAAGTGCCACTTGTTGAAACCAAAGGTACAGTACTTGGGGTGAGTGCTGAAGGTGTGGCACCGGATCCCGAGAAGATAACTGCCATCCAGAAATGGCCACGGCCCACTACAGTTAGAGAGGTGCGGCAGTTCCTGGGTCTGATGGGGTGCTACCAGAGGTTTGTGAAGGTGTATATGCAAATGGCGGCTACCTTGCAGGACCTCCTGATGGGTCAGACTACACAAGGCAAATCCTCGGGACCTCCGTTCAAATGGGGCGCGGAACACGAAGATTCTTTCAAGAAGGTGAAGTCCGTCCTAACCGGAGAGGAAATCTTGGCTTACCCCGACTATAACCTCCCCTTCATGTTGTATACTGATGCCAGCAATGTAGGGTTAGGAGCCATCTTGTCCCAAGTACAGAAGGGCAAAAAAAAGGTGATCGCTTATGCCAGCCGGAAGTTAAGGCCTACGGAAAGAAATCCAGAAAATTATAGCTCCTTCAAATTGGAATTCCTGGCACTTTTCTGGGCAGTAGTGTTGAGCCACCCCCCTAGTGTTCGAGTTCGGTTCGGTTAGTCAAACGGCGGCATAGTTCGGCGAACGTTCGACGAACACCTTCGAACCCCATTGACAACATTGGCACGCAAACACATAAAAACACATTATACATATACACATATAGTTAATAAACATTGCCATTACACTTACAGGTTCCCACGACACGTCCTACACTTGGTCTCCCACCGCTTTTACTTCCGATAATCGCTGCATCCTCCCGGTAACCAGCACTGATGATAGGACCTTCCGTGACTTAAAAATAGCATGTGACCAGTCACGTGTGTATTATCTCATTGGCTACAGACTGGTCACATGGCTAGATGTCATGCTAGGTCCTGTCAGTGCATCTCTCCAGTACGCGGTGCTCGTTCCAGCATCTCCGTATACCGGCGAGATGCTCTGGCACATGGTCGGCTTCCCCGTTCCTGCATGTCGGCGCTCTTTACAGGGTCAGCCCACATGCAGTGACTGGCTGGCACAGCCGGTGAATTGTGGCACCGGGAATCATGAAATCGGAGCACCGTTGCTATAGTAACCCGCCTGTCAGATTACTTTAGCAACGGTGGCAGCGGTGACGTCACCACTTACAACCCGCAGCCTCTGCTCACAAACTGAGTGATTAGACTGCACGTGAGCAGCAGAATCTTCCTCCCATGCATTGCTGTCTGATGTAGCAGAGCTGCATGGGTTGAAGGAGAAAGAAGACAGAAGACCAGGATCGTGGAGGCCTGAGAGGGAGTAATAAACATGGAGTCTCTAAGTGTGTCTGTGTATTTATTTCTATTAAAGTATTTTTTTCTCTGTGTGGTGTCTTTTTTTTTTTTTTTTTTTTTTTTTTTTTTTACCCTTTATTGGAGATTCTTAATGGCCAGGTCAAACTTGACATTAAGAATCTCTGACTTAATACTAGCTAGCGTGTTTTTCCAAAAATAAGACACTGTCTTATATTTTTTTTGCCCCCCAAAAAAGCAGTAGGGCTTATTTTTGGAGGAGGTCTTATTCTTGGAGAAACACGGTTGGGGGTAAGTTTACCCCCCAAAAAAGCAGATCCCCCCCCCACTTCCCAGGAGACTCATACTCACCAGTCCAGGACATCTGCATGGTTCCCAGGTCCTCCTGTGATCTCCGGTCGGTGCTGCACGCCGTCCTACCCTGCTGCTGGCTGACACACTGACACACACAGAAGATCCCAGACACACACACACACACACACACACACACACACACACACACACACACACACACACACACACACAGCAGATCACAGATATACACAGCAGATCACACACATCAGATCACAGGCACACACAGCCGGTCACAGATACACACAGCCGATCACAGATACAGCCGATCACAGATACACACAGCCGATCGAAGGCACACACAGCCGATCACAGATACACACATCCTATCACAGATACACACATCTCATCACAGGCACACACAGCCGATCACAGATACACACATCGGAACGCAGACATACACAGCTGATCGCAGAAAAACACAGCCGATCGCAGACACACACACACACAGCTGATTGCAGACACACACAGCAGATCACACACACACACACACATCACATCACATCACATCCAGCACTTACGGCAGCAGGGAATGAGAGCATGTCACGTGTGCGGCCGCAGGTCCTGTTCGTCGCGCTGCACCGCACTGCCTCTCAGGATTCTCCCGGCGAGACGAGATCGGTGTCGCTGGATGA
Organism: Anomaloglossus baeobatrachus; assembly: GCF_048569485.1. Taxonomy (NCBI): domain Eukaryota; kingdom Metazoa; phylum Chordata; class Amphibia; order Anura; family Aromobatidae; genus Anomaloglossus; species Anomaloglossus baeobatrachus. Next base: position 826,873,825 of record NC_134353.1, on the reverse strand, counting down.
GGTGAGTGTGTGTGCGATCCGATGTTTGTGTGTGTGTGTGTGTGTGTGATTTGATGTTTGCGTGTGATCCGATATTTGTGTGTGCGATCTGACTGTGTGTGCGATCCGATGTTTGTGTGTGAGATCTGGTGTGTGTGTGTGTGTGTGAGAGCTGATGAGTGCGGATGTGCGATCACTGCAGGTCCTGCTGCTCGGCATCTGGTGAGTGTGATTGCCGGGTGCCGCTGTGTATAATGAAGTGTCCTGCAGTATCTGTAACTTTTTTAGCTGCACGGACACTTCATTATTGATCCGTGACTAGGGCTTATTTTCGGGGGAGGTCTTATTTTTGGAAAAACACGGTAGTAAAACAAAGCTAGTATTAACCCATTATTACCCAGCGAGCGACCCATCACCAGGGCAGCTGGAAGAGATGGGTACAGCGCCAGATGATGGCGCTTCTATGAAAGCGCCATTTTCTGGGGCCGCTGCGGACTGCAATTCGCAGAAGAGGGGCCCAGAAAGCTCAGGCCAACCTATGCTGCGGATTCCAATCCCCAGCTGCCTAGTTGTACCTGGCTGGACACAAAAATTGGGCAAAGCCCACATCATATATATATATTTTTTTTTTTTAATTATTTCATGAAATAATTAAAAAAAGGGATTCCCTATATTTTTGGTTCCCAGCCGGGTACAAATAGGCAGCTGGGGGTTGGGGGCAGCCCGTAGCTGCCTGCTGTACCTAGCTAGCATACAAAAACATGGTGAAGCCCACAATTTTTTGGGGGGGGCAAAAAACTCATGCATACAGTCCTGGATGGAGTATGCTGAGCCTTGTAGTTCTGCAGCTGCTGTCTGTCTGTGTGGAGGAGAGCAGACAGCAGCTGCAGAACCACAAGGCTCAGCATGCTCCATTCACTGGTGTATGCAGGACAGCAGACAGCAGCTGAAGAACTACAAGGCTCAGCATACTCCAACCAGGACTGTATGCAGGAGTTTTTTGCCCACCAAAAAAATGACGTGGGCTTCACCATATTTTTGGATGCTAGCCAGGTACAGCATTATATAATAGACACTGCACTCTCTTGTTGATAAAATGAAGACAAAAAGTTTTTTTCTTTGCAAAAAAGTGATTATTTATTTGATGGCGACAAAAGATGGTGGACCTTTCGGCCCAACGGCCTTTATCATGTATAGTCGCTCCACAAGAGGGCTGTTTCAGAAGAGAAGAAAATAATGGAGCAGGATGGAAGGAGTACCACCAAGAATAGTTTGATACAAGATTTTCCAGAGGATGAAGTCTAGAAGCAGGTTAGATTTCCTTTGGCTGGAAGGAATTCGTGTACATGTATTCCAATGGAAGAGATTTCCAGCTTTTATCTTTATATATTCATGTGGATCACATAGACGTTTGGGTGGTTGTAAGAGAACATGTATATAAACACCATCTGATAAAGGCTCCTGCAGACTTCTCTCATGTGGAGGAGGAGGTTTTAGACATTGGTGGGGTGGATATTTTCCTTCTGCACGCCACCTTCCCAGGATATGGCCGTCAGTGGCCATATGACTGACTGCCATATCCTGGGAAGGTGGCGTGCAGAAGGAAACGACTATGAGTACAAACTTATGATGACCTTTGACACATTCAGAGCAGGAATGAATGTGTCTCATGGATTCATGTCTTTGTACATCAGTTAAGAGATGTGCTCCTCTGACCATCCGAGCACGTCACAGCTCTGGACCAGACCCTAATCAGAGGACAATAAAACTTTCACACTGAACTGCAGCAATATTTATGGCCGCAACAGTTTGCCCCCCCCCTGCCATAGTGATAGTTCTGTTTCATATAACTTGTTTTGTTTTTTTTTACTGCACTATTCTATGTCCTGTTGTGTATAAATATGTGACTTTTCAGATTTTGTGTTATACCATGCCTGATGAAGAGACCTGAGTAGTCTCGAAAGCTTGCTATTATTACCATCTTTTCAGTTAGCCATTAAAAGGTATCAACCACTGAGGACTTCAGTTCTTTTAAACAATTTTTTAACTGTATGTGAACATTTATAATGTGTTTTTATGTGTTTGTGTTTGCCTGCCATTGGTTTCAATGGGGTTCGAGAGGTTTGTCAAACGGTTCGTCGAACGTTCGCTGAACCAGCCCTCCGTTCGATGAACTGAACCGAACTCGAGCCTTCAGAGGTTCGCTCATCTCTAGTCTTGACAGACCAAGGGCCTGTGTTTGAAGTCGAGATTTTTCAAGAGTTCTTTTAGCCTGTATGGGTGTAAGAAGATCCGCACCACCGCTTACCATACACAGACGAATGGAATGTGCGAGAAGATGAATCATCTGGTGATTAATCTGCTGAAAACCCTTCCTCTTGAAGAATGGAATCGGTGGCCCAAAACGTTGCCGGATTTGGTCGACATTTACAATAATATCCCGGTAGGATCGACCAAGTGTACCTCAGCTTACCTGATGAGGGCTTGCCCGGGAAGGCTCCCGGTAGATCTGGAGATGGAGGTGGAATTGCCTGAAACCTACGCACCCGGAGAAGATTGGGACTCATGTCGCCAAGCCCAGTACAAACACATCCAAAAGTATGTTGAAGAAAGTTAGGATCATGTCCGGGAGCGGCAAGAAAGAAATTTTAATAAGCAGGCTAGGGTGGTCCCCTTTTCCTCTGGTGAAATTGTGTTAAAGAGAAAAAGGAAGAAACACAAGTTGGACGACTACTGGGAAAAAGAGCCGTATGTGATACAACCATCCAATTTCGACATTCAGAAGACTTGTCTGATTAGCAAAGATGATGGGCGAACTACAGCGACAGTGTCTAGAGACCATGTGAAAAAGTGCCCAGAACCTTTGAAAAGAGTAGAAGACTCTCAGTCCCAGCCTCCAGTGATAGAAGAAAGGAAGAAGGTGATCCACACTATTCTAGGTGATTTTCTGGAAAGTTAGCCATTGCAGAATGGAGCAGTAATAGTCCCTGTGTTAACATTCCCACAACCTGTGGAAGAACCAGAGCAGGAAAGGCTTACGGACACTGCACCCACTCCATCACCTAGAGTACCGCCAGTTCCCCTGCCACGTACACGTAGGGTACTGCCAGTTACATCTCACATAGGGGATGAGGGACTCGTAGGAAGTGTAGACTATTCCCTAGAGGGAAGTGAGAGCCCAGAGTTGAGGAGGTCGACCCGTGCAAACTTTGGTCAACCTCCACGGAGGTACAGAGAAGAGTGTTAAAAATTTTACAGTACCAGTAGTTGCGATGCCATAGAATTGTTAGGTATCGGTGTTTTCGTTTGTTATTTTCCATAGTTTATTATTTTTCATGTAGAATATGTTAGTGAATAAGTGCCTAATCAACCAGTTTTAATGAAACGAGTAAAAGTTACCTGATTTACAAGTAAATTACTGAAAGTGTACAACCGGTACATGGAGTTTTAAATATATTAAGTAAATATGGACTACGGTCACAGGACTGACGTGACCAACACTAACTTGTGTCTTGTATTTTAGATGACTCTGGTTAGCACAGGAGGTGTAACTATTATACAACACCCGGGACCTTAACCCGGTCATGGACCCACCATAGGTTGCTAGGGGGAACAGGTTGTTTGGGTGGCAGGTTGTTGTGACCGGGACGTTGGGAATGGACTGTCGCAGGAAGGGGCTGCAATGGAGTAGGTTGAGCCTCCGTTACCCCAGAAACCGGTAGCGTCCCACTGTTGGGCGACGAACTCTTAACAAATTTTAGTAACGTTTAAGTGCATTGCCTCCCCTGTGTGGGATGGAACCCGTTTTAATAAAAGTGTGTTAATATGTTATATTTTTCCCTTTCTACAGTTAAAAGCAAAACAAAATAAACCTCTGGTGTCCCGTAGCTTGGGGATGAGCTACGTTTAACAAAGGCCAGGACATCACATTCCCCCTATCGGGTCATCACAGGGTATTGGGCAATCTGCCCTTCAGCACAGTATCCACCCTCCTTGATTACGGGTTCTGGTCCTTTGGCTCAGCTGTTAGCAACACCAATCAAAACCCAAGGAACACTTTACACTGTACCCACCAGAAACACCATTGGGGGGCCTGAAGGGAATAGGGCCACCCACATGGGGGGTTGGTAGGGGAGAGTGAGAAAGTGAGAGGAGAAGTTAAGTGGTAGTGGAAGGAGAAGCAGGTGAAGTGACTCTCGTGAGGAGAGGTCACGGAACAGGTTTCCTGAGTACTAGGTGGCAGACGTTGGTGTGGGCCTGGTAGGAGCTGGAAGCCCGGTCGCAGGGGGCACGGACTGCCGAGAAGGGCGGCCGGCGGCCCTGAGCTATCACCGGGCAGGGGCTAGGGCACGACTGGGTACGTGGACCCTAGGCCAAGAAGTAGCTTCATGCGTCCTGGTAATTTACCCGACGGGGGTAAAGACTTCAAGTGTCATCTCCACCCGCTCCAAAATCGGGGTACTAGCGCACCGATGGGATAGGACTTTCCCAATACAGTTTAAAGAAATCCTACGTGTGAACCCTGAGAGCAAGCTCACTCCGTTAGCCATACGGGTGAGCGAGACCTGAAAGGTTTTAGACTTGAGGGTCCGAAGAAGAAAACACAGGTGCCAAGGAAAGGGTCACAGATTTGTGTCGTCCAGGGATAGGGGGAACTCAGATCCGGGCCAAGGGGTCACTTCTGTAGGTATCACGGTGGCTTGACCCGGCCTGTGATCCCAGGCTCCACAACAAAAAGGGGATTAGGTAAGGGAGATTGTCCGTGATGCCACCCGTGGGTTGCGGTGATGAGATGGTGGCACCGCTGCTGCCTCTGGGGATCGTGCCCGGGACTGGTGGTGTAGGGCAGCAAGGTGGAATCCCCTCCATGGGTAGGGGAGGTGTAATCCCGGGGCCCAATTGGGAGTTGTAGTGGTGGCAGGGATTGCAGGGAGCAGGAAACTCACAGTTCGGTTGTATTGGTGTTGGATGAAGCTAAGCTGATGTGTGTGGTCATAAAACACAGAGTCCTCTGTAAACCAACTTGCCGGTGACCGGCAGCATTTTGGTGGGGTGTGCTGGTCCCACACACTGTGTAATGAGCAGGAGCCCTTTTGTTGAACTGCACCTTGTAGTCTGCTTAGCTCCTCTGGTTGGAACGGGGGAAGTCCACTTGCCTGCACTATTCTGGGTTCCCAGTGCCGGCAGGCCATTACCCTGCCCCTGTCCCCTTTGGGTCCCCTCCTAGTGCCTGACCTGTTCCCGCAGTCCAGGGGCTCCAACCCCTGACCACTCTGCAACTTTCTCTGCAGCCTAGGAGACACACTCCTGACTGCTCTGCTGCTCTCCTCCGACTGATTGAACTCCCCTCCTGCTGCTCATTTCAGCTCCCAACTGGGAGGAGGGGTGGCTGCTCATAGGCACCATGTGGGGGGTATGTGTGTGTGTAATCCCAAGGAGGAAGCGATTCCTGTACCCTTGGTGGGGGGTACAGTCATCTGTGACTACCTGGTTTTGCCAGGGCATCACAGATTAACCGCAACACCAAGGTCACGGACTCAAGCGTGCTCCCTCCCAGCTGCAGTGGTGCTCAGAACTGTGGTTTACAAGTTGTCGGTGTGATTAATTCTGGACTGAGTGAGTACACTGAAAAACCCTTTTCCTACTCCCAACGGCACCCCTACACCACCATCACTGGGCTCCCGGGGTAAAACCCCCCTACCCACAGAGGGGTTAAAACACCTTGCTGCCATACCACCGCCACCAGGCGTCCCCAACAGCAGCGGTGGTACCCTAACTTACCACGCACCGTGGGTGGCGTCACGAACTTTCCTAATCCTGTCTTTATACTCCCCACTCCTTTTTGATTCGAGTGTCTCCGCGGACCCCCTGGGTCCGGAGACCCCTCGAGCCACCGCGGCTCCGGGTCCAAGCGGCTTGGCTGCTGCTACGAAGGCAAGACAAGAGCCCATCAGCTGTTACGGAAATGACCATGCTTGGAGTTTTTGACCCATGTGAGACACCGAGCACACCACATGTTTCTTTCTCAATCCACCATTACATCTCTGCCTTCATGTCTTTTCCAGTTGGTCGTGTACACCGTACTCCACCCTGTCTCAGCACAGCAGTCAGCCCTTGGTCCTGCAGTTTTAGTCACATAAAAAATAATTTCCTCTGACACATGCCAAAGCGAAGAGCTTGAACTTCCCTATATCTAACTGTTGGCCACTGAAATGCTGCCTTTCCACTTCGTGGATACAGACAGTTTCCGAAAACTGTTGGCCATTGCAGTCCCCCAGTACCAGTTGCCTAGTCGCCATTATTTCTCTAATAAAGCTGTGCCTGTGCCACACCATCATTCATGACAACATTTTTTTTTACTTGAAAAACTGTCTCTTAGGGGGCATTTCACCACTGACACCTGGACAAGCAAGTATGGCCAAGGGAGTTACATCTTACTCACTGGGTTACTCTGGTGGCTATGGCTCTAGTCGGGGAAGAGGCTTCTTTCCAAGGCTTGAGGCTTGCAAGATAAACCTCTGGATCTACCCCTTCCTCCATTGCTTCTGCTTTTTCCACCTCCTCTAGGTCCCCCTCCAGTGCTCGCAACCTTTCTCTTAATATAACATACGTTCTAACAGTGAAGACAGAATCTCTCCTCCGCCATACAGCTCTCCAAGGCTCAATGCAATCAGGCAGTGCTAAAATTAATATGCATTGGAGAATGCAGTCACACAGCTGCACCGCTAACCAGGCACAGTTTGATCAATGGCTGGCTCCACTGAACCTGGATCCAGGGAAGGCTGTATGCAGTAACGGTGCAAACTGGTGTGAGCCCTACGCCTGGACAACTTCAGAAATGCGCTTTGCATTATTAACTTCCTTAACATGGTTGTGCAGCAATTTCTAGCCCATTTACCTGACTGCACTGCTGCAGAAGGCACAGTCACTGTGTCCTTACTTCGGCTGTTTGCACCCTACGACTAATCGATTTGCAAGTCTACAAAGGTCTTTCGGCGTACTGGTTATCTGGTTGATATGCGATGTGCCAACACCATGGAATTCCACTCTGCACATGTTGAAACTGTGGCAGCATTGGTGAGCCCTGGTGCACTATGCCATGATGCATAGTCTGGGACATCACAGTCCGGATGTGGGGCAAATTATGATTTTGAAGTGTGCACAGATGGAGGACCACTGCCCCCAGTTTCAAACTAGCTGCAAAGATGGTTAGTGCTAACGATGCTGTCATCGGCATCACAATTCCGCTCATCTACATGTTGGAGCACACTTTGATTAGTCTTCAGGATTAGGTGGTGGTCTCAGAGGAAAAGGAGGAAGCATAGGAGTCCGAGGAAAGGATATCGTTTCCTGTAAGGTCTGGACAGTTGTCACACAGGCAGGTGTCACAGGAGGGTGGAGTGCATCGATTGAGGACCCCACCAGAGACAAACTGGTGTTGAAGGTGCAGGAGCCAAGGAACAAATGGAGGTGGAAGAGGTGATGGTCGCAGAAAACTCAGGAGATGAAGAAGATATTGATCCTGTCTCTGTTGTCTATGGTTGGTGGGAGGGGATAAAGGAGGCAAGCTTGAGCGGTACCTGGCCACCAGCACAACATGGACTTGGACTTCATGAAAGCATCTGACATATGAGCGCTTTCTCACTGCACTATTTGCAACATGACGTCCGTATTGTTAGGATTAGAAATAGTGCTGACTACTGCGTTGCCATTCTGTTATCTCCATGGTACAAGAGTAAATTAGCGAAATGCTTGACCCCGGGAAAGAGACATGCAGATGCTGGATTATCAAAACAAGCTTGTAGACCAACTTAACAGTAATTTTCCACAAGAGAACAGTGAGGCACATAGTGTGCATCACCATTCTAGAATTCCAACCTTGAGAACATTGCGTCGGCAATGCAGAAACATTAGCAGCGGCAGATGTTCAAATGGCAGAAGCTATTTCTGTGAAGTTTGGCACATTTTTTTTGATCATTGCATGCACCAGCAGAACAGAGTAGACGTTTGACACATAGTGAACGACTGTAGAGGATGGTGCAGGAGTATCTCGAGCTCAATATTATTGCCATAAGAGGTGCATTGAACCCTTTTGCATTTTGGTCTTCAAAAATTGTAGAGTGGCCTGAGCTCGCCAATCACGTTTTGGAAGATTTGGCCTGCCCGGCAGCCAGCGTTATTAAAGAACTTATCTTCAGCACTTCTAGTGGTGAATTGACTGATAACCACATCCAGTTGTCCCCTGGAACTGTAGACTGTGCAGACTGCCTAACTTTCATAAAGATGAATAAGTTGAGGATGTCCAATGACTTTGCCACCCCAGTACCAGACTGTACAGACTAGGTGATGGTGTAGTGCCAGGAGTTTGGGAGCACCAGCCCTATTCCTGTCTGTCATCTTGCTGTCTCTGGTAGTGAAGGTAGAAATGCTGGTTCAGGTCTTTATACAGGGCCGTTGCTATGCAACCATGTTGCGGTGTTCGACTATTTGTAGACTGTGCCAATTGTTGCTACTTTTACTGCTGTCTGATGTTAATTTTTTGAAATATGGAGAGTCTCCAAATTGTCTTTTGTCTGTAGTATCAGGGTTCTGGGAGTAAGAGACCTACACCTGTCAATCATCAGCTCTTGATTTTTAAAATGGAAACGCCAGGCCACATCCTGTGTTGCATGGGCCATACGGCACTGTTCTGCAAAGACACTATGGGAAAATGGGGGGATGCAATTGATGCCACTGTCCTGCTGTCTGCCTGAAATGTTTTTAAGTATCAAGACTTCCAGATGCGTCTCCAAGCCTTATCAAACCTTTTTGAACGCCATTGTATTCAACTGGAGGCTAAACATAGGATAGAGAAAACACTTTTAGGGGATAGAAAAGCTTCCAAAACAGCAAAAATTCCTTTTAGAGTGCAGTACCACTGTTTTGGCCTAGCTATTGGCTTCCTAGACTATTGACAGAAGAAATCTAGATGTGGATGAGAAACAGGTGTAGGGATGTTGTTCCCATACCCCTGCCAGTACAGACAATACACAACTTTGAGACCCCTCTTGGAGTCCTGACATTTAAAAACAAGTAAAACATTATTATGTATAAATATATGTGTACCCCTCCTGGTATATATGTCCCCATCCTGGTTAATTTGTTCTCCTAGTATATATGTTCTCTGCCTTTGCCCCTCCTGGTATATATGTCCCCTTCATGGGTCCCTTCTAATATATATGCCCTCCTCCTTGGGCCCCTCCTAGCATATATGTCCTTCTCCTGGTATATATGCACCTTTCCTGGTAATTATGTCCCCATCCTGGTAAATATGTCTCCATTCTGTCTCTAACACAAAAACAGTCAAAAATTTAATCCCTGTGACTCCCACATTGTGCAGCGTCATCTCTGCGCCACAATGCATTTTATCTGGATGTTCTCCCTCGGACACACATCCAGCTGAATCAGTGGCTGGGGTCCATGGGGCCCCCACATCCGGCCTCCGTTATCATCCCGGTAATGTCTTCAGCTCCTCCATGGACACTTACCATTTTCCGCGTTCCTCGCAGCAGTGTGATGCACTCTGGGCCGTGGGAAGATGCACCCTTCTCTGCCCCTAGGGGCACCACATGGCTAATTTGCATGTGATGCACCTGAAGCGATTCATATGCAAATTAGCCATGTGGAGTGTACAATCAGTTAAAGTGGCCGAAGTGACACGGCTGCCACCTCTGCTGCTGCCATATTTTCTGCTGGCTGCAGCTGGAGCCCAATTAGTAAAGCAAAGTAAGTAGGGCAGGCTGAGCGCCCCTCTTCACCCAGCCCCAAACATCAATAAGGACAGTAATAACCTGAAGCCTTTTGTCTTGTGTTACATTTGACACAAATTCTGATGTAGTCTTAAGCCTGCTTTACACCTTACAATTAAGAATACGATATCGTATGCGATGTGACACGCCCCCATCGTATGTGCGGCACGTTCAATTTGTTGACCGTGTCGCACAAACAATTAATTGCCGTCACACGTACTTACCTACCATATGACCTCGATGTGGGCGGCGAACATCCACTTCCTGGAGTGGGAGGGACGTTCGGCGTCACAGCAACGTCACACGGCAGCCAGCCAAAAAAAGCGGAGGGGCGGAGATGAGCGGGATGTTTACGTCCCGCTCATCTCTGCCCCTCCGCTTTTACCTCCTTCCTTCCGTATAGCCAGCGATGTGACACGCCCCCATCGCATGTGCGGCACGTTCAATTTGTTGACCGTGTCGCACAAACAATTGCCATCACACGTATTTACCTACCATACGACCTCGATGTGGGCGGCGAACATCCACTTCCTGGAGTGGGAGGGACAATCAGCGTCACAGCGACGTCACACGGCAGCCGGCCAATAAAAGCGGAGGGGCGGAGATGAGCGGGACGTAAACATCCCGCTCATCTCTGCCCCTCCGCTTTTACCCCCTCCTTCCGCATAGCTGGCGGGAGCCGCGGGATGCACGTAAGCTGCAGTTAATCGTTCCCGGGGTGTCGCACACTGCGATGTGTGCTACCTCGGGAACATTGAACAACCCGACGTTCAATTTTTAGGTTTTGAACGATGTGTATGCGATCAACGTTTGTTCGTTCAATCGCAATTGCACGTAGGCTTCACACACTACAATATCACTAACGATGCAGGATGTGCGGCACTAACGACGTGACCCCGCCGACACATCGTTAAATATATTGTAGCGTGTAAAGCCTGCTTTAATCTTCTTGATTTACATAGTGATTCTGAAAATGCTATACTTTTAATAAACCTCTCAAAGTTTACGAAAATTTAAAGCAATGCAAAGGTGTAATAAATTATAATAGAATGCCATAGCAGTCTTTTGCTTTATAAATCGTATCAAAGATCTGTTGTGATATAGTAAATGTTTCCATTGTGTTTGTTGTGCATTCATTACTAGGGATGATCGAATACCCTATTATTCGCTTTGACGGATATCTGACGAATACCTCACACCTATTCGAGTATTTGCGAATATTTGACCCCCAATGCAAGTCTATGGGAAACCAGAATAATTTCATGTTGAACCCATCGGTGAGCTGTGGTGACTGAGGAAGAGGCTGAAATGGATGGTAAAAGGCTGAAATAGTATGGGCACAGCCTTTAGAAGGTGTCTCACTGCATTTCTGATCCCTCCCGATTCATCCAAGATGACAGGACGCACACTAACGCGCCGCTCGCATTCACCCTCTTCCTCTGATTTCTGTCGCATGTGCCATGACACATGCCACAGAAAACTCCTCCCCGGGTCCAGCTAAGTCAACCCCCATACCTCCCCGGTGGTTTCTGGTGTTTCCCTGGTGTTTTTATCTTTTTGCAGTGTTTATCCCCCGCTTCCCTCCTCCTTCACAATAAACGCTGGGCGCATGTGAAGAGCGCGTCTGTCACTCATCTCAGCTTCCTGTGTTCCCTGAGCATGGCTGTGGAGCTGCGCTGGCTGCACGCACACTGCTGCTATAACCTGAGGAGGGGAGGTGCAGATTCTTTGCACCCACACTCCTCACATGGAGGGTCTGCACTCCTAGAAAATGGAGGACACGTTCCCTGAGCATGCTCCCCCATATTCTAGAAGATCCAGAGTCGTCGTGGGACTTCCAAAATGGATTACCAGGGATTTTTTTTCTTTACAATAAATTGGTGAAAGAGGGAATGTTTTGGGGAGTGTATTTTCAAATAATTTTTTTTTTTGTGTATTTTTTTTTTCTACTTTTATTACTGACAGTTGGTGATGTCGGGTATCTGATAGAGGCCATGACATCACCAACTGCTGGACTTTGTCAGGTGACATTACACATCTGGTATCAAGCCCATTTATTACCACGTTTACATGCATGGTGAAGGATGAAGGATGCACCACTTCTGGGGCGGCTGCGGCCTGCTATTTTTAGGCTGGGAAGGGCCAATAACTATGGACCTTCCCTCTCTGAGAATACCAGACCACAGCTGTCCGCTTTATCTTGGCTGGTGAACCAATTTGGGGGAAACCTTATTTTTTTTATTATTTATTTATAAATAATTATAAAAAAAGAGCCTGGGGGCCCACCAAATTGGATCTCAAACCAAGGTAAAGCTGCCAGCTGCGGTCTATAGGCTGCAGCTATCTGCTTTATCCTAGCTGTCTATCAAAAATGGGGGGGACCCCAAGTCGCTTTTTTTTTTATTTGTTTTTTTCGGTTAAATACAAGGCTAGGCACCCTTTTAGTGCCACATGAAAGTCACTAAAGAGTGCCAGCTTAGAATATGCAGGGAGGTGGGACACTATATATGTGTTTGACATCGGTCTGCCTGTCTATCTATCTATCCATCTATCCATTATCTATCTATCTCTCTATCCCTTTATCTATCCATTATCTATTTATCTATCTCCACTATCCATCTATCTATTAGATACATAGAGGGATAGAAAGATATATGGATGGATAGATAATGGATGGATAGATGATGGATATTTGGGGGGTTAATAAAGTGGTGGTGGTGATTATGGAGACACGGGGCTCAGTGGGTGCTCTCGTCCACTAAAACCCGCCGCCTTTAGAAAGACAGCGTGGCTCAGGGCTCATCCCAACTGAACGCCGGCCTCCTTAACCGTGGGCGTAACACTACTCAGAAAACACAGGGTGAGGGAACTACAATAATTAGACTTTATTGGATCCAAAACAATTAACTGCACATAACACATAACCAGCAAAACACACAAATGTAACAGGCAACAGAGTCTCACCCTTCCGCTGTCTCACCAGGGATTTAGAATGTCCATGCCTCAGAGCTTCCAGGGCCGCTTACTCCAGTCCAGCAGCACCCCTCTTTTGGCGGGCACCCACCAAGAAAGGAATAACGCCAGATTTAGGAAACTGTGTGAGGTCTGCAAAGTCTGTAACAGGTGACTGAACTGTCCCAACCTGAGTGTCCTCCTTAGGTAGTCCTGGTATGATGTTACAATCTTGGCAGCCGGAGTCGAAATCCCTAGGCTGTGGATATGGTCTCCAACCGGATCTGGAGTCCCTAGATTGAAGCCATAAGATATCCTGATCCTCTAGTCAGCTCCAAAGAGCTTAGACTGGATCCATCAGCATCCATCAACCTTCATCAACCCTGGTGGCTTAAAGAAGTCCCTTTTATAGACATAACTTTCCCTTATACAAAAAGGACCACAGCCACACCATGATTTACCAGACATATATATAGATAATAACCATTATAATATGCATAGAATCCTGGATGGGGACTGAGGAACAGTCGCAATTAATAGCAACAAAGAGAAACACATGACCAAAGTCCAAAGTGCAAAAGGTGAGATCTTTATTAGTATAGGGGTAGGAGCAGGGCGGCACAATACAAGTGAGGGCACGGACAATCAAACTCTGACCATAATGTACATACAATTAGTTAGATAGATAATATATCCATATAAGAGGTCACATAGCCTCAGTCATTGTGCATACAGAAAACAAATTAAGGATCTATACTACACAATTAGAGAAATACAGATGTCAACAGAGCAAAATACGTCATCAAAATTAGAGGGAAATTTATCCACATATTCAATGCATCAGGGTATCCAATTGATTCCAGTATGTTAGAGATTTACAGGGAATCCCAAATTATGCATGTTGATGATGAAATCCTAATATGCACAAAGCCTGTATTGACATCAATCTGTGACTGACACAGTAAGCATCAGATCTGTACTATATAAATGAAGATATACAGATGTCAACAGAGTAAAATACATCATCAAAAAGAGAGGGAAAATTTACCCACATGTCCCATGCATCAGGGTATCCACTTGATTCCAGTGTAGTAATAATAATTTCAGGGAAATCCCAAAATATGCATGTTAATGATGAAATATTGCTATGCACATAACCTGCACTGACATCAATCTGTGACTGACACAGTAAGCATCATTAACAGGCTATAGTCATAGCTGATGATCGTGTAATGCACATAATTTATATATGGACAAGATATGTATAACAACAACCAGGGGACGCTATACCATTGTATGTACTGAAGTCACAGTACAAGGAGAAAATACCTTTTCTACATATCTTATTGGTGTAAGTCCCCACAAATATAACTGTAGTGCCTATGTATAAGGGGAACTTCCACAAATCGTGACAGTTATATGATATAGCGTATACCTGGAAGAGTTGGTGGTCAGTGGGTGTTGTCCGCGTCCTTCCGACGGCCGTTTCGGCGAGAAGCCTTCGTCAGGGGGCGTGGACAAAGTGGGGGAACATGTGGTTTAAAAAGGCAGCGTCAACCAATTGCCGCAGGCTCCTGTATTGATGACGCAGGCCGTAACCAGGACAGCATCGGACGCTCGCCGCCAGCCGCGCCACCTCCTGCACGACAGTTCCGGTCACATGACCGCCACGTGTGCGCATCACGTGGCCGTCATGGAAGCAGACGTCACACCAGGAAGACGGCGCGGCAGCACAGAAACGCCCATGATCACAGGACGCCTGCGCACAAACACACAACCGCATCATATATGGTATGCGATTGGCACCAGTATAGGAGGGGAAAATCATAAACAGTACAAAGTGCTGTATACATACTGTGGCCAATATATGTACATAGACGTATGGATACTTCATATACATAGTCAAACAGCCCAGGACTAACATAGACATGACGTATAGGAAGCATGATACTCTGTGACTATGGACAATAAACATACATGATGACATATATCCAGAGAATCCATACTCTATGTTTAACAAGGAACCAACTAGTACTGTCATACATAGCCAGAATGTCAAAAAGCTCATAGAGCATGATGTAATCCCGATTCTTCATGTGAATATCGATAAATATGGAAACTACAAAATGTTATACAAAATTATTAATATATCAAAATTCCGTGCTCAATGGCATATCTAAAAAGTAAAAGGAATATATGATATCCTGAAGAAAGCAGGATGCTATCATGCAAAATTATGGCGGATCTTGAGCTAATCCCGCACATGCATCCCATATAGATGTAATTACGTCATATATATCGCAAGAACTACACAGTATTGACAATGGACATGACGTCTAAGAAAACATATTACTGTATAAATATAGACAGCACTATCACATAATCAAAATATCAAATACTCCTAAAACTTGATGCAGACCCGGCTCTTCATATGGATATAGAGACTTCATATAGGGAATTCTTTATAGATTCCAATCATACTGGCATGTCCAAAAAATAGGAGGAAGACGCCTAAGATAAATGGATTAAAAGATAATTAAAAACAAAACTAAAAACACACACAAAAAAGAAAAGAAAACCCCCATAGAGATGACAATGAGAGGACCACGGCTTTCACAAAAAGGGGGCATAAGAGATATTTTCGTTCAATCCCAGAGGGTGAAGAGGGAACATGTTGCTACATGCGTCCTCTTCACATCCTGGTCACATGATTCGGTCCATTCCGGTGGGCCAGTTCCTGCGTCTTCGCAGGATCTGCTCCACCGATCTGGATTTTGAAGAACGAGCTCTGGACCTCAAGCATAGATTCTATGCGAGAGGTTACAGTAAACGATGTGTGAAGAGAGCCTACAACAGGGCGAGACACTCCTCTCGTCACTCCCTGTTGTACGCTCCCAAGAGACCCCAATCACAGGAAACCTTGAGATTCGTAACTGACTACCATGGCCAATTTTCAGCTATGAGATCTTGCCTGCAGAAATTTTGGCCAGTTCTGCAGGCTGATCCCATATTGGCTCAGATGATCTCTGAGAGACCAATGTTAAGTATTCGGAGATCTAAAAATCTCCGTGATCATCTTGTGGTGAGTTATTACGATGAGAATACTCAGCCGACTCCATTTGGCCCTGTGGTTCCTTTGGTTGGCTGTGTACCATGTGGTCGTTGTGTGGCCTGTCCGAATGTGGACAGGACGAATACGTTTACGGATTCTATGGGTATACACACTTTTTCCATCAAAAAATTTATTACCTGCACAACGTCGGCGGTCATTTATTACGCCATCTGCCCCTGCCCCAAAATATACGTTGGCCTAACAACCAGGCAATTTAAAGTGCGTATTCGGGAACACGTTAATGGGATTGCTGCAGCAGTAAACTGCTCCGATATCCCATCATTAAAAACTATCCCACGCCACTTTAAACAATACCATCAATCCGATCCTACACTATTACGAGTTAGGGGTATTGACCACCTTGATTCTAATATTCGGGGTGGTAAGATTAGCCAACGATTGGCTAAGATGGAGACAAGATGGATCTGGGAACTGAAAACCCTTCACCCTCTGGGATTGAACGAAAATATCTCTTATGCCCCCTTTTTGTGAAAGCCGTGGTCCTCTCATTGTCATCTCTATGGGGGTTTTCTTTTCTTTTTTGTGTGTTTTTAGTTTTGTTTTTAATTATCTTTTAATCCATTTATCTTAGGCGTCTTCCTCCTATTTTTTGGACATGCCAGTATGATTGGAATCTATAAAGAATTCCCTATATGAAGTCTCTATATCCATATGAAGAGCCGGGTCTGCATCAAGTTTTAGGAGTATTTGATATTTTGATTATGTGATAGTGCTGTCTATATTTATACAGTAATATGTTTTCTTAGACGTCATGTCCATTGTCAATACTGTGTAGTTCTTGCGATATATATGATGTAATTACATCTATATGGGATGCATGTGCGGGATTAGCTCAAGATCCGCCATAATTTTGCATGATAGCATCCTGCTTTCTTCAGGATATCATATATTCCTTTTACTTTTTAGATATGCCATTGAGCACGGAATTTTGATATATTAATAATTTTGTATAACATTTTGTAGTTTCCATATTTATCGATATTCACATGAAGAATCGGGATTACATCATGCTCTATGAGCTTTTTGACATTCTGGCTATGTATGACAGTACTAGTTGGTTCCTTGTTAAACATAGAGTATGGATTCTCTGGATATATGTCATCATGTATGTTTATTGTTCATAGTCACAGAGTATCATGCTTCCTATACGTCATGTCTATGTTAGTCCTGGGCTGTTTGACTATGTATATGAAGTATCCATACGTCTATGTACATATATTGGCCACAGTATGTATACAGCACTTTGTACTGTTTATGATTTTCCCCTCCTATACTGGTGCCAATCGCATACCATATATGATGCGGTTGTGTGTTTGTGCGCAGGCGTCCTGTGATCATGGGCGTTTCCGTGCTGCCGCGCCGTCTTCCTGGTGTGACGTCTGCTTCCATGACGGCCACGTGATGCGCACACGTGGCGGTCATGTGACCGGAACTGTCGTGCAGGAGGTGGCGCGACTGGCGGCGAGCGTCCGATTTTGTCCTGGTTACGGCCTGCGTCATCAATACAGGAGCCGGCGGCAATTGGTTGACGCTGCCTTTTTAAACCACATGTTCCCCCACTTTGTCCACGCCCCCTGACGAAGGCTTCTCGCCGAAACGGCCGTCGGGAAGGACGCGGACAACACCCACTGACCACCAACTCTTCCAGGTATACGCTATATCATATAACTGTCACGATTTGTGGAAGTTCCCCTTATACATAGGCACTACAGTTATATTTGTGGGGACTTACACCAATAAGATATGTAGAAAAGGTATTTTCTCCTTGTACTGTGACTTCAGTACATACAATGGTATAGCGTCCCCTGGTTGTTGTTATACATATCTTGTCCATATATAAATTATGTGCATTACACGATCATCAGCTATGACTATAGCCTGTTAATGATGCTTACTGTGTCAGTCACAGATTGATGTCAGTGCAGGTTATGTGCATAGCAATATTTCATCATTAACATGCATATTTTGGGATTTCCCTGAAATTATTATTACTACACTGGAATCAAGTGGATACCCTGATGCATGGGACATGTGGGTAAATTTTCCCTCTCTTTTTGATGATGTATTTTACTCTGTTGACATCTGTATATCTTCATTTATATAGTACAGATCTGATGCTTACTGTGTCAGTCACAGATTGATGTCAATACAGGCTTTGTGCATATTAGGATTTCATCATCAACATGCATAATTTGGGATTCCCTGTAAATCTCTAACATACTGGAATCAATTGGATACCCTGATGCATTGAATATGTGGATAAATTTCCCTCTAATTTTGATGACGTATTTTGCTCTGTTGACATCTGTATTTCTCTAATTGTGTAGTATAGATCCTTAATTTGTTTTCTGTATGCACAATGACTGAGGCTATGTGACCTCTTATATGGATATATTATCTATCTAACTAATTGTATGTACATTATGGTCAGAGTTTGATTGTCCGTGCCCTCACTTGTATTGTGCCGCCCTGCACCTACCCCTATACTAATAAAGATCTCACCTTTTGCACTTTGGACTTTGGTCGTGTGTTCCTCTTTGTTGATAACTTTCCCTTAGGATACACTGCGTCCTCATCGATTGGTTGGACAAGATTGCTTCTCCCATTGGATGAATTTCAAGCTGCATGGATAATGTTCATTTAAATGATGTGCATAGAAAGACTCAGTATATCTACATGGAGTTGGCAAGTCACCGACTAGACAATGGCTACTAAGGTAATTACATTATCAATACACAACTACAATACAATGATTACTGGAAGAGACTGGAGATACAATAGTTAAGCAAACATGACTTAGCACACATAAGAACAATAGTCTGGCTGAATGTTAAGAAACTTTAACCCATGAGAGTCCATGTCGTCACATTCCTCCCCCTTCTTAATATTAGCCAGACATGATAGGCTTCTGATCATCCTTCTCCTCTTGACGGCATTGTCCTTTTTAATGGTGAGGTCAGCAACAAAGGCTTGCATCTATACACCTCCCCCTGATTACCTCCCCCAAGTTGAGCAGCCATATTGTGGACAAGCACTAAGGTGGGGTCCATGAGTTGGGCCTGCACAAATCTCCCACTATCAATCCTCCCCCAGTCAATAGCCACAGTGTGGTTAGGCTTACTCACGGTTCTTGGCTCAGAAGTGGATGATGGAGACCGGGAATGCAAACCATCCCTGGAAAAGATGTTAGAAAGATCCACATCAGGGTCCTGCTTGGCTTGGAGGTGGGTGATGTCTGCTTCAAACTGACTGGATAGTCCTTGTCCTAGGTCATTCTCCAAAATGACTGGTGTGAGCAGGTAATTCACAAGCCCCACTTTCACTTCCCTTTGAGTGGTATCCGAAACAACAGGCTTGGTGGGGCCATCTATGAACCCCACTTCAACTTCCTCCTGGCTAGTCCCCGAAACAGGTGAGGGGAGGCTGTCCATAAACTCCATATGGACCTCTTCCTGGTCAGACCCCAAAGTAACTGGTGTGGGGACGGTGTCCATAAGCTCCACATCAGCCTTGCTCTGATTAGTCTCCACAATGACAGGTGTGGGGAGGCTGTTCACAAGTCTCACATCAACCTCTCCCTGGTCCTTTCCCGAAATAACTGGTGTGGGGACGGTGTCCATAAGCTCCACATCAGCCTTGCTCTGGTCAGTCTCCACAATCTCAGGTATGGGGAGGCTGTTCAGAATCCCCACATCGATCACTTCCTGGTTGGTCCCCAAAATACCAGGTGTGGGGAGGTTGTCCACAAGCTCCACCTCGACCTCTCCCTGGTCAGTCCTTAGGTCCAACTGCACACATGCCAGAGGAATGTATGAGCGCTGGCCCTCAGCCAGGGAGATGGATAATTGGGAATCCGGTACAGGGTCTTCCAGGGAAACAATAACTGGGCTTACCAGAGTGATGGAAGATCCAATGTATTGAAGACCCTGAGCCTGTATATTACCAACCTTGACCGTCTGGATGTGGGGATGGAGGTTGGCTGGTGTACGTTGTCCGACCTGCCGTAGGGTGTGGACTGGATAAACCACTTCCTCAGCTATTGGTGTTTCTTGGGAGTAGCAATCCTCATGTCTCGTTGGTTCATCTCGGCATATGTTGACTGGTTGGACTGGCAGATGGGCTCCAAGCATGCGGCCTCTTTGTTTTGGTGCAGCTTCTACTGGGTAGCGGGACCATCCTTCTCGACCGGCTGGTGCTAGCAGTACGGCAGCTGGAATCCCATAAACATATTCCATAACCCAAGCCCTCTCTTCTCTTGAGGATCTAGGCCCCAATGCATCCAACAATGCTGTGGCTTGGGCCATTTTGGACAAAGTTGATTTCCGATTGTCACTAGATCCATGATGTGGCACATAGTTTAAATCCTCTGGGTCAATATCGGCAGGATCCTCATCGTCCTCTGCATCATTCTGGGCATCCCAACGGACTAATTTCTGGATCAAGGCTGACCGAGTCTCAGCGTTCCAGTAGATAATCTTTCGCCTCTGGCACAGATCCTGTAGCATCCATTTACTGCAGCGGTCGTAACTCCTCTCTTGTCCTTGTCCCATGGCTGAGCTGGTGGGGTTGGATATGGCAGCGTCCGAAACCTGAATGCCTCCCCTATGGCCTGCTGGGTATGCTTATGTGCCTCCCTGGTTGTTGAGCCCTGGACGGTGTCCGGAAACACCAGTCCGCTGCAGCTCCCCTGGGTAAACCAGGCTGAGTAGTATCCCACTGCTGCCACCAATTGTGGAGACACGGGGCTCAGTGGGTGCTCTCGTCCACTAAAACCCGCCACCTTTAGAAAGACAGCGTGGCTCAGGGCTCATCCCAACTGAACGCCGGCCTCCTTAACCGTGGGCGTAACACTACTCAGACAACACAGGGTGAGGGAACCACAATAATTAGACTTTATTGGATCCCAAACAATTAACGGCACATAACACATAACCAGCAAAACACACAAATGTAACAGGCAACAGAGTCTCACCCTTCCGCTGGCTCACCAGGGATTTAGAATGTCCATGCCTCAGAGCTTCCAGGGCCGCTTACTCCAGTCCAGCAGCACCCCGCTTTTGGCGGGCACCCACCGAGAAAGGAATAACGCCAGATTTAGGAAGCTGTGTGAGGTCTGCAAAGTCTGTAACAGGTGACTGAACTGTCCCAACCTGAGTGTCCTCCTTAGGTAGTCCTGGTATGATGTTACAATCCTGGCAGCCGGAGTCGAAATCCCTAGGCTGTGGATATGGTCTCCAACCGGATCTGGAGTCCCTAGATTGAAGCCATAAGATATCCTGATCCTCTAGTCAGCTCCAAAGATTTTAGACTGGATCCATCAGCATCCATCAACCTTCATCAACCCTGGTGGCTTAAAGAAGTCCCTTTTATAGCCATAACTTTCCCTTAGGATACACTGCGTCCTCATCGATTGGTTGGACAAGATTGCTTCTCCCATTGGATGAATTTTAAGCTGCATGGATAATGTTCATTTAAATGATGTGCATAGAAAGACTCAGTATATCTACATGGAGTCGGCAAGTCACCGACTAGACAATGGCTACTAAGGTAATTACATTATCAATACACAACTACAATACAATGATTACTGGAAGAGACTGGAGATACAATAGTTAAGCAAACATGACTTAGCACCCATAAGAACAATAGTCTGGCTGAATGTTAAGAAACTTTAACCCATGAGAGTCCATGTCGTCACAGTGATAGTGGGGCTTTTTGGTATTTCATTTCAAATAAAGGATTTTTCAGTGTTGTGTTTATTTACTTTACTTACTCATAGACGCTGCCACTACTAATCTTGGACTTAGTGGCAGCTTTAAGCTGCTATTAACTCCTTATTACCGTGATTGCCACTGCATCACGGCAATCAGGAAGGGCCGGTGACATGCCGGGACTGTCGCATCTAATTGATGCGACATTCTTGGGGCAGCAGCGGGCTGATATTCTCGGCTGCGGGATTGGGGGCCGTAACCATGGCCCTCGCTCTCCCCAGCCTGAGAATACCGGCCCGCTGCTGTGTGCTTACCTTGGCTGGGTATCATTTGGGGGTGGACCGGACGTCGTTGTTTTACATTATTTAATTTACTACACGATATACAGTTAGGTCCAGAAATAATTGGACAGTGACACAAGTTTTGTTATTTTAGCTGTTTACAAAAACATGTTCAGAAATACAATTATATATATAATATGGGCTGAAAGTGCACACTCCCAGCTGCAATATGAGAGTTTTCACATCCAAATCGGAGAAAGGGTTTAGGAATCATAGCTCTGTAATGCATAGCCTCCTCTTTTTAAAGGGACCAAAAGTAATTGGACAAGGGACTCTAAGGGCTGCATTTAACTCTGAAGGCGTCTCCCTCGTTAACCTGTAATCAATGAAGTAGTTAAAAGGTCTGGGGTTGATTACAGGTGTGTAGTTTTGCATTTGGAAGCTGTTGCTGTGACCAGACAACATGCGGTCTAAGGAACTCTCAATTGAGGTGAAGCAGAACATCCTGAGGCTGAAAAAAAAAGAAAAAATCCATCAGAGAGATAGCAGACATGCTTGGAGTAGCAACATCAACAGTCGGGTACATTCTGAGAAAAAAGGAATTGACTGGTGAGCTTGGGAACTCAAAAAGGCCTGGGCGTCCACGGATGACAACAGTGGTGGATGATCGCCGCATACTTTCTTTGGTGAAGAAGAACCCGTTCACAACATCAACTGAAGTCCAGAACACTCTCAGTGAAGTAGGTGTATCTGTCTCTAAGTCAACAGTAAAGAGAAGACTCCATGAAAGTAAATACAAAGGGTTCACATCTAGATGCAAACCATTCATCAATTCCAAAAATAGACAGGCCAGAGTTAAATTTGCAGAAAAACACCTCATGAAGCCAGCTCAGTTCTGGAAAAGTATTCTATAGACAGATGAGACAAAGATCAACCTGTACCAGAATGATGGGAAGAAAAAAGTTTGGAGAAGAAAGGGAACGGCACATGATTCAAGGCACACCACATCCTCTGTAAAACATGGTGGAGGCAACGTGATGGCATGGGCATGCATGGCTTTCAATGGCACTGGGTCACTTGTGTTTATTGATGACATAACAGCAGACAAGAGTAGCCGGATGAATTCTGAAGTGTACCGGGATATACTTTCAGCCCAGATTCAGCCAAATGCCGCAAAGTTGATCGGACGGCGCTTCATAGTACAGATGGACAATGACCCCAAGCATACAGCCAAAGCTACCCAGAAGTTCGTGAGTGCAAAAAAGTGGAACATTCTGCAATGGCCAAGTCAATCACCAGATCTTAACCCAATTGAGCATGCATTTCACTTGCTCAAATCCAGACTTAAGACGGAAAGACCCACAAACAAGCAAGACCTGAAGGCTGCGGCTGTAAAGGCCTGGCAAAGCATTAAGAAGGAGGAAACACAGCTTTTGGTGATGTCCATGGGTTCCAGACTTAAGGCAGTG
Source organism: Anomaloglossus baeobatrachus (assembly GCF_048569485.1). NCBI lineage: Eukaryota > Metazoa > Chordata > Amphibia > Anura > Aromobatidae > Anomaloglossus > Anomaloglossus baeobatrachus. The sequence continues at coordinate 826,850,512 of NC_134353.1, read as the reverse complement.
ATTGCCTCCAAAGGATTCGCAACAAAATATTGAAAATAAAAATATTTTGTTTGGGTTTGGTTTATTTGTCCAATTACTTTTGACCTCCTAAAATGTGGAGTGTTTGTAAAGAAATGTGTACAATTCCTACAATTTCTATCAGATATTTTTGTTCAAACCTTCAAATTAAACGTTACAATCTGCACTTGAATTCTGTTGTAGAGGTTTCATTTCAAATCCAATGTGGTGGCATGCAGAGCCCAACTCGCGAAAATTGTGTCACTGTCCAAATATTTCTGGACCTAACTGTAGACCTGCCCACCGGCGTCTGTGATTATTTGCAGTAAGACAGCTGTCACTCAGCGTGGGGGCATGTCTGACTGCAACCAATCATAGGCGGCGGGGGAAGCAGGAAATACGAGATGGAATAATGTGCGGCCGGCATTTTCAAAAGCTGGAGAACCCGCCACAGTGTGACAGCCGTGCAGCGCCGCGCCCGTGATCGGTGAGTAAGAAAGAGAGCGGGAGAGACCGACTGACCATAATGGCCGCTGGCTTTTTGTCACGCTCCCGGGATCCCGGCGCCACCCATCACTCACTGATCCGGTCCCCGGGGCGTCCTGGCCACGGCTGCTGCCCCCACTCTCCCTTCTGTGCGTCCTCAGTGCTCCCCGCCCGTCGGCCCCGGCGTCCCGCTGCGGTCCGGGACTCAGCTTCTGCTTACCCTGCATCTCCTCCACTCTCTCCCCTGCATCCTGTGTTGATCTCCGGCGCTCGGGCCTCACGTATGCGCAATAGGGCGCGGGCGCGCTCACTCACCTCTTCTTAAAGGGCCAGCGTCACTGAAACAGGATATAGCTGATTAAGTGCAAGGTATATAAGACTTCTATTTGCTTGTGGGCGGTGCCTGTTCAATGTGTTCTTGTAGTTTATCTCTTGCACTAGATGTTCAGGTCCCTCTGTGCTTTGTACCCAGGTTAACCCTGTCTGTGCCCACAGTGTCTGACTGCCAACCGGAGTGTGTCCAGCCTGCCGCTTCCCAGGAGTTGCCCCGGTGACTATCAGCTGTGGATCCCGTCATCTTCCATCAGCCTGTGCCTGTCACCGGTTCTGGATTCCATTTGGCCTCATCAGCCTGCACTCCTCGCTGGACCCGGACTCCGTCTGCTGTTTCCACTCAGCACCTGTACCCGGTTCCGGTCATCCGTCCTGCCCACGGAAACCGTTGGACTAGTCTCTACGGACATCTGAAGGACGCGAAACCTGAACGAGCTTGTGTCCTGGCTGCTGTGCATCTAGGCCCTCTGGGGAGGCCGCCGGACAGTCCCTGTATAGGGGTTTGCTCCTGGTTGTCTCTCTGGGGGAGTTCGGTGCACGGTCCCGTGAATCCACCTCTGGACTGAATGTTACACTTACAATGCTGGCCAAAAGTATTGGCAACCCTGCAATTCTGTCAGATAATACACAGTTTTTTCTTGAAAACTATTGCAATCACAAATTATTTGGTATTATTATTTTCATTTAATTTGTCTTCAATGAAAAAAAAAAAAATTTGTCATAAAGCCAAATTGGATATAATTCCACACCAAACATAAAAAAGGGGGTGGACAAAAGTATTGGCACTGTTTGAAAAATCATGTGATGCTTCTCTAATTTGTGTAATTAACAGCACCTGTAACTTACCTGTGGCACCTAACAGGTGTTGGCAATAACGAAATCACACTTGCAGCCAGTTGACATGGATTAAAGTTGACTCAACCTCTGTCCTGTGTCCTTGTGTGTACCACATTGAGCATGGAGAAAAGAAAGAAGACCAAAGAACTGTCTGAGGACTTGAGAATCCAAATTGTGAGGAACCATGAGCAATCTCAAGGCTACAAGTCCATCTCCAAAGACCTGAAAGTTCCTGTGTCTACGGTGCGCAGTGTCATCAAGAAGTTTAAAGCCCATGGCACTGTGGCTAACCTCCCTAGATGTGGAAAGAAAAGAAAAATTGACGAGAGATTTCAACGCAAGATTGTGCGGATGGTGGAAAAAGAACCTCTACTAAAATCCAAACAAGTTCAAGCTGCCCTGCAGTCCGAGGGTACAACAGAGTGTCAACCCGTACTATCCGTTACCGTCTGAATAAAAAGAGACTGTATGGTAGGATACCCAGGAAGACCCCACTTCTTACCCCGAGACATAAAAAAAGCCAGGCTGGAGTTTGCCAAAACTTGCCTGAGAAAGCCTAAAAACGTTTTGGAAGAATGTTCTCTGGTCAGATGAGACAAAAGTAAAGCTTTTTGGGAAAAGCCATCAACATAGAGTTTACAGGAAAAAAAAGAGGCATTCAAAGAAAAGAACACGGTCCCTACAGTCAAACATGGCGGAGGTTCCCTGATGTTTTGGGGTTGCTTTGCTGCCTCTGGCACTGGACTGCTTGACCGTGTGCATGGCATTATGAAGTCTGAAGACTACCAACACATTTTGCAGCATAATGTAGGGCCCAGTGTGAGAAAGCTGGGTCTTCCTCAGAGGTCATGGGTCTTCCAGCAGGACAATGACCCAAAACACAGTTCAAAAAGCACTAGAAAATGGTTTGAAAAAAAGCACTGGAGACTACTAAAGTGGCCAGCAATGAGTCCAGACCTGAATCCCATAGAACACCTGTGGAGAAATCTCAAAATGGCAGTTTGGAGAAGGCACCCTTCAAATCTCAGGGACTTGGAGCAGTTTGCCAAAGACAAATGGTCTAAAATTCCAGCAGAGCATTGTAAGAAACTCATTAAAGGTTACCGGAAGTGGTTGTTCGCAATTATATTGGCTAAAGGTTGTGCAACCAAGTATTAGGCTAAGGGTGCCAATACTTTTGTCTGGCCCATTTTTGGAGTTTTGTGTGAAATGATCAATGATTTGATTTTTGTTTCATTCTCTTTTGTGTTTTTTTATTGCAAACAAAATAAATGAAGATAATAATACCAAAGAATTTGTGATTGCAATCATTTTAAAGAAGAAACGGAGTATTATCTGACAGAATTGCAGGGGTGCCAATACTTTTGGCCAGCACTGTATATAGCCCCTATGATGCCGTGCGGCCAAGCCAATCAAAGTAACACCACAACAAAGATGACTGCGGCGTTACTGTGAGGGCAAGCAACATCAGATGTGTTCATTGGCTGGAAAAAGGCGCCAGGATATCCAGAAATGAAAATGAAAGTATCGGAGCGAATACCATATTAGCCATCGGATAGCGGATACCTTGAATACCCTATTATCCATCGGATACCGAATAGTGGCGAATACATTCGCTCATCTCTATTCATTACATTTATCTTGAGTCTGTTACATTCTATTTGTCTTTTTCTGATGTAACAAATCAGACTACAATTATGTTTTGTTATAAAGAAGAAAATTTAACATTGTGGAACAAATATATGTTTACTTAATAGATTTTAAGCAGCTGTTAAAGCAAATAAAGTGAAATTAATTTGTTGTATTCTTTGCTATTGTTCTTTCCATTAAGGTTTAAATAAAGTGATTTTTTTTTTAATTTATCATTTAGCCTCTAATTATTAATTTAATGAAATAATATAATGGCACTAATATTTCTGCTAATATGCAGCTTATTAAATTACATATTTTTATTGCAGCATACTTAAAATGCTACAATTCCTCAGGCTCATTTTCATTAGTTGAAAATGTGCTTTTACTTCACTGTACAGATTTATTTACAATGTAATTTTAGTCCTGTGCAGTATGTCGATTAATGTCATAATATACTTCTGTCTGCTATATGCAAACTGTGTCATTGATGACATGATTTTTGGATGTTTAATCTTTTTTTTTGTATAATGCAGTCATTAATCCTGTATAGTACACAAACACTTTAACCCCTTAATGATGGAGCCAAATTTGACCTTAATGATCAACCCAAATTTTTGAAATCTAACTTATGTCTCTTTATGATGTAATAACTCTGGAACGCTGATATGAGTCTGTTATTTCTAGATATATAGTACTTTATGATGGTGCTAAATTTAGGACAATATTTTTTTGTTATCATTTGTTAAAAAAAAAAGAAAATTCGGCGAAAATTTAGCAATTTTCAAATTTTGAATTTTTATGCCCTTTTAACCAGAGTTATGTAACCGAAGATAGTTAATAAATAACATTTCTCACATGTCTACTTTACATCAGCACAATTGAATCATGATTTTTTTTTTTTGTTAGGATGTTAGAAGGGTTAAAACTTTATCAGCAAATTCTCATTCATCTAACAAAATTTGCAAACCATTTGTTACGGGGGGGCTGTCTGATAATAAAACCTAAAGGAGTAACAGACAGTCAGGGTCCACTGTGCAAAGACTCTGCGGCAGACTATGGCAGAGTACAATACCTCTGTTAAACTCACAGAGGAATATAATTAGTAAATAAGGCAATTCCTCCCTTACTTGGAGGGTGTGTGGAATGGTCTCTGTTAATAATCACAGAGACAAAGGCAGTGAGTGTGAAATGGCACCTACCTAGGTCCGTTCCTCTAGTGGTGCCAGGAAACGGACAGCAGCGTAAGCCGCACAAAGCTCCTACCTGCGTTCGCTCCACTAGTGTGCGAGGAAACGAACCACTAGATATGGCACCTGCCTAGGTCCGCTCTTCTAGTGGTGCAAAAGAGACGGACAGCAGCATAAGCCGCACAAAGCTCCTACCTCTGTTCGCTCCCCTAGTGTGCGAGGATATGAACAACTGCAAGACGCAGTATAAGGAACGTTATCCTAGCGGCAACGTCCACCTACGAGTAGAATCACAAGGCCCAGCCAGACCATGTGCCTCAGACACCTGCCTATGTCCGCTCCCCTAAGAGGTAAGGATACGGACTGCAGCCGAAGTTGTAAGGTATAAGAATGCTACCCTGCCGGTAGCGCTCACCTAGCATAGACAGAGAGATGCCTAGAGGAACGTGCACAGAGCGTCTACTCTCATGCATGAACCAAGAGGACTGAGCGCCGTGCGGCGTGCGGCAGGGTCTTATATAGACTCTGTGCCTCATCCAAGATGGAGGACACCAGAGCCAATCCGCTGCCAGAACGACAGGAATGACGTCACGCTGGCCTATCACCGAGCAAAGCGTCACAAGCACATGACCAGCGACCAATCGGCATAGAAGGTGTCAGAGACATGTGACCTCGTGTCAGCGATGATGTCACCTGCACATGTACAATGGCTCCAAGATAGGACTTAGTCTCCAGCGCTTGCACATGTGCAGTAGCAAGAAATCTGGACATAATCTCCAGTGCTCGCACATGTGCAGTAGCAAGAAATCTGGACATAGACTCCAGTGCCACAGCAACCGTAACAGTACCTCCCCCTCAAGGGCCCCCCTCCCGGCGACGCAGCTAATCGGCAACTAAGTCGGGAGCATGGACAGCCTCCTCAGGCTCCCAAGAGCGATGTTCCGGGCCGTAGCCCTCCCAATCTATCAAGAAGAACCTGCGCCCTCTAACCATCTTAGAACCAACTATGGCTTGTACCTCATAGCTAGAGTGAGAGGAATCAGAGGCAGGAGAGTGCACTTCACGAGCGTGAGGCAAAATAGCCGGCTTTAGCAGTGAGACATGGAATTTGTCATTGATCCTAAGATGGACGGGTAACTTCAATTGGTAGACTACAGGATTTACCTGTCGAAGACCCTCATAAGGACCCAGGAAGCGAGGAGCAAATTTGACAGAGCTCACTCTAAGTCTCACGTGTTTTGCAGAGAGCCACACAAAGTCCCCCGGAGAAAAGACAGGAGCCGGGCGACGAAACCGATCGGACACCGTCTTCATACGGTCCTTAGCTGCTTGGATCGACTCTTGAGTCCGATCCCAAACCTCTCTGGCATTAGTTGCCCAGTCGGCCACAAGAGGAGGAGGTGCAGCAGCGGGAAACGGTACCGGTACCCTAGGGTGTTGCCCATTATTGAGTACGAACGGTGTCTGCCCAGTGGCCTCAGCCAGCGAATTGTTAAGGGCAAATTCTGCCCAGGGTAGGAGGGAGGACCAGTTATCGTGGTTCTCAGCAACAAAGTGTCGAAGGTATATAATCATGGATTGATTGGTACGCTCAACCAAACCATTGGTCTCCGGATGGTATGCCGAAGAGAGATTCAACTCAATTTGCAGAAGGCTACAAAGATCTCACCAGAAACGGGAAGCAAATTGCGGGCCTCTATCACAAATGATACGATCTGGCATCCCGTGAAGCCTAAAGACATGCTTGAGGAATAGTTTGGCTAGTACCCTGGAAGATGGGATTCTCGATAACGGTACGAGATGAACCATCCGGGAGAAATGGTCCGTAATGACCCACACAAATCTATGTCCCTGTGAACACGGAAGATCACCCACAAAGTCCGTGCCTACCACCTCCCATGGTCTATCTGGCACTGGTAAAGGATGCAAGAGCCCAGCCGGTCTCTGCCGTAATGGACGGTTGCGAGCACACGAGTAGCAGGAACCGACATATCTCTTGACATGGCTGGCTAAGTGTGGCCACCAATACCACCTGTCCAGTAACTCTCGTGTCCGCTTAATACCAAAATGCCCACCCACCTTTGAGGTGTGGGCCCATGACAGTATATCATTCTGTCGATCAGGCGGAACAAAGGTCTTGCCCGCTGGGATTTGGTCTAACGTCACAGGGGAGAGCGTATGAAAAACCCTGGAGGGAAGGATAAAACGAGGTTCGTCAATCTCTTCCTGGGTAGAAACCATAGAGCGAGACAGGGCGTCTGCCTTGTTATTCTTACTCCCAGACAGATAGTTGATGGAGAAGTGAAAGCGGGAAAAAAACAAGGACCAGCGGGCTTGGCGAGGATTCAGACGCTGAGCGGTTTGTAAGTACGTCAGATTCTTATGGTCTGTATAGACCTGGAAGGGATGTTTCGCTCCTTCCAGCAAGTGACGCCACTCCTCCAAGGCTAATCTTAGGGCGAGCAGTTCCCTATCCCCAATGGTATAGTTTCTCTCTGCCGGTGAAAAGGTTTTAGCAAAGAAGAAACACGGCCTTTTTCTACCTGCACCATTCTTTTGATACAAGACCGCACCAGCACCCACTGAAGAGGCATCAACCTCCAAGAGGAAGGGCTTATTCTCATCGGGTCTTTGAAGAAAGGGAGCAGTTGAAAAGTGTCTTTTTACTGCCTCAAAAGCCTGAGATGTCTCAGTAGACCAGGCTTTGGGATTAGCACCTTTCTTAGTCAAGGCCACCAAAGGGGCCACCAAAGTAGAGAAATGGGATATGAACTGCCTGTAATAATTTATGAATCCTAAGAAGCGTTGCACCGCCTTCAAGGAATGAGGTTCGGACCATTCCAGGACAGCAGAGAGCTTCGCAGGATCCATAGCCAGACCCTCTTGTGAGATAATGTAGCCCAAAAAAGGCAAGGATGACTGCTCGAATAAACATTTTTCGAGTTTAGCAAACAATGAGTGCTCCTTAAACGGGAAAGGACACGAACGACATCCTGACGATGAGTCTCCAGATCAGGAGAAAAAATCAGGATGTCGTCCAGATACACCACTACAGAGGATAACAGTAAATCCCTGAACACATCGTTTACGAAGTCCTGAAATACTGCGGGTGTATTACATGAACCAAAAGTCATGACGAGGTATTCATAGTGACCGTCTCGGGTGTTAAAAGCGGTCTTCCATTCGTCAACCTCTCGAATTCGTACCAAGTTATACGCACCCCGCAGATCCAACTTCGTAAAAACTTGAGCTCCCCTCAGTCTGTCAAAGAGCTCCGAAATTAAAGGTAACGGGTATTTGTTCTTTATTGTGATTGCGTTGAGACCCCTGTAATCTATGCAGGGACGCAAATCACCCTCTTCCTTCCAAACAAAGAAAAACTCAGCTCCCGCGGGAGAGACAGACTTACGAATGAACCCCTTCTCTAAACTCTCTCTTATGTAGGTCGACATGGCCTCCGACTCAGGTATCGACAGGGGGTAAACCCTGCCCTTAGGTGGAACCGAACCTGGGATAAGGTCTATGGCACAGTCATGCGGCCTATGGGGTGGAAGAACCTCAGCACCCTGTTTGGAGAACACGTCAGCGAAATCCAAATAGGGTGTAGGTATGGGAGAGAGATCAGTTGATGCAACCGCAACGACCTTAGGTGGTAAGGGAAGACATCGGGACTGACATTTCGAGCCTCAACTAATAATGCTGTCGGACTCCCAGTCCATGTGAGGAGCATGACTCCGAAGCCATGGGAGACCCAGAAGGACATCGTCTATACCCTCAGGCAAAACAAGAAAAGAAATCTCCTCTATGTGACCCTGAGACAGGGAAAGGCGCAAGGGAGCTGTCCTCAATGTAATGGAGTCAGACAACATAGTTCCATTAACAACACGGACAGGAATAGGCGCCTCTAACATGATAGAGGGAATATTGTGTCTCTTTGCAAATCCTGAGGACACAAAAGTCCCGTCAGCTCTGGAATCCACAAAAGCCATAATAGGCCATGTATTCTCAGAGAATGAGAGCTGACCTGGGATACTACACTTAGAGGGTGCAGAAGACGTCTCTAGTAACCCCCCTCTAATGGTTACTAGGCCTGGGAGTTTCCCTGACGGCTAGGACACTTGTTGGCATAGTGCCCAGCCTGACGACATACGTAACATATAGGAGGACCAGACTTGCGTAGTCTGGAGGTCGTATGACCTAACTCCATAGGAGTGGGAGATGTTTCAGATGCTGAGGAAGATGGTAGTGGACCCTCAACAACTGGAATAGCCCGATGCTTAGGGCGTGAGGAAGAGACCTCGAGTCTACGTTCCCTATGGCGTACGTCGATCCTCGTTGCTACTGTGATCAAGTCTTCGAGAGAAGCAGGGACCTCACGAGTAGCAAGGGCATCCTTGACATAGCCTGCCAACCCTCTCCAGAAGATAGAAATCAACACTTTTTCTGGCCAATCTAGTTCTGCCACCAGCGTTCTAAAAGCAATGGCATAAGAACTAGTGGATAACGAACCCTGAGATAGATCTAACAGTCTCAGGGCCGCATCATGGGTAACCTGCGGACCCATGAATACCGCCTTAAGAGCATCAAGAAAGTCTTGATGTCTCAAAGTAACCACATCAGAGCACTCCCATAGGGGAGTCGCCCATTCTAAGGCTTTGTCCTGAAGTAAGGAGATGATAAAGCCTACTCTGGAGCTCTCCGTAGAGAAGCGAGAAGAGTTGACCTCTAGGTGTATCTGACACTGACTAATGAAACCACGACATGATCTGGCATCGCCAGAATATCTGTTTGGCAGAGCAAGTCGAGGATCATGTGCAGATGTCACCATGGTCTGAGGTTTATCCTCTATACTCCTGAGCCGTGACTCAAGTACTTGTATGTAACGGTGTAACTGCTGATATTCTGCCATAACTGCCAGACCCTTGGCTCAGTCCTAATGTTACGGGGGGCTGTCTGATAATAAAACCTAAAGGAGTAACAGACAGTCAGGGTCCACCGTGCAAAGACTCTGCTGCAGACTATGGCAGAGTGCAATACCTCTGTTAAACTCACAGAGGAATATAATTAGTAAATAAGGCAATTCCTCCCTTACTTGGAGGGTGTGTGGAATGGTCTCTGTTAATAATCACAGAGACAAAGGCAGTGAGTGTGAAATGGCACCTACCTAGGTCTGTTCCTCTAGTGGTGCCAGGAAACGGACAGCAGCGTTAGCCGCACAAAGCTCCTACCTGCGTTCACTCCACTAGTGTGCGAGGACACGAACCACTAGATATGGCACCTACCTAGGTCCGCTCTTCTAGTGGTGCAAAAGAGACGAACAGCAGCGTAAGCCGCACAAAGCTCTTACCTCTGTTCGCTCCCCTAGTGTGCAAGGATACGAACAACTGCCAGACGCAGTATAAGGAACGTTACCCTAGCGGCAACGTCCACCTACGAGTAGAATCACAAGGCCCAGCCAGACCATGTGCCTCAGGCACCTGCCTATGTCCGCTCCCCTAAGAGGTAAGGATACAGACTGCAGCCGAAGCTGTAAGGTATAAGAACGCTACCCTGCCGGTAGCGCTCACCTAGCATAGACAGAGAGATGCCTAGAGGAACGTGCACAGAGCGTCTACTCTCATGCATGAACCAAGAGGACTGAGCCACGTGCGGCGTGCGTCAGGGTCTTATATAGACTCTGTGCCTCATCCAAGATGGAGGACACCAGAGCCAATCCGCTGCCAGAACGACAGGAATGACGTCACGCTGGCCTATCACCGAGCAAAGCGTCACAAGCACATGACCAGCGACCAATCGGCATAGAAGGTGTCAGAGACATGTGACCTCGTGTCAGCGATGATGTCACCCGCACATGTGCAATGGCTCCAAGATAGGACTTAAGGCTACTTTACACACTGCGATATCGGTCCCGATATCGCTAGTGTGGGTACCCGCCCCCATCTGTTGCGCGACACGGGCAAATCGCTGCCCGTGTCGCACAACAGCCGTCACACATACTTACCTGTCCGCCGACGTCGCTGTGACGGGCGAACCGCCTCCTTTCTAAGGGGGCGGTCTGTGCGGCGTCACAGCGACGTCACTGAAGCGTCACTGAACCACCGCCCAATAGCAGCGGAGGGGCGGAGATGAGCGGGACGTAACATCCCGCCCACCTCCTTCCTTCCGCATAGCGACCGGGAGGCAGGTAGGAGAGCTTCCTCGTTCCTGCGGCGTCACACGCAGCGATGTGTGCTGCCGCAGGAACGAGGAACAACTTCATTACTGCTGCAGTAACGATTTTTAAGAATGGACCCCCATGTCGCCGATTAGCGATTTTGCACGTTTTTGCAACGATGCAATATCGCTTATCGGTGTCACACGCAACGGCATCGCTAATGCGGCCGGATGTGCGTCACAAAATCCGTGACCCCAACGACTCTGCATTAGCGTTGTCGCAGCGTGTAAAGCCCGCTTTAGTCTCCAGCGCTTGCACATGTGCAGTAGCAAGAAATCTGGACATAGTCTCCAGTGCTCGCACATGTGCAGTAGCAAGAAATCTGGACATAGACTCCAGTGCCACAGCAACCGTAACACCATTGTTTTAGGGGCCACATCGCATTTGAAGTGCCTTTGAGAGGCCTATGTGACAGAATATACCCAAAAGTAACACTATTCTAAAAATTATAACCCCTCAAAGAACTCAAAAGCACACCCATGAAGTTTATTAACCCGTCAGGTAAAGCACAAGAATTATTGCAAAATGGAATGAGAAAAAAAATATACTTTTTATCTAAAAATGTTTTAGAAATATAAAGAAAGAAATAGCACAACAAAATAGACCCCAACATTTGTTAGCCAGTTTCTTCTGAGTGTATTGATAGCCCACATGTGGTCAGAAACCTGTATTTGGACACACGACCAGGCTCGACCGGGCTCAGAAAGGCAGGAGCGCCATATGAATTTTAGAACTCAAATTTGGCTGAAATACTGTAGATTGCGGGCACCATGTCACATTTGTAGGGCACTTAAGGTACCTAAACAGCATTAACCCCACACAAGTGACCCCATTTTGGAAATTAGATGCATCAAGGATTTTATCCAGGAGCGTTTTCAATTCACAGGTATTTCACAGAATTTGATAACATTAGGTCATCATATTGAAAGTTTTCATTTTTTTTTTTTTTTTACAAAAATGTTGCTTTAGCACCAAATTTCTGACTTTTGCAAGAGGTACCACCAAAATGTTGACTCCAAGTTTGGTTACCCACTTTCTTTTGAGCACACTGATAACTCACATGTAGTCAAAATGTTTTGTTTGGACTAACAGGATGGTTTGGAATGGAAGGAGCAATATTGGAATTTTGGAAAGTAAATTTGGCTGAAATAGATTTTGGGGACCATGTTGCATTTGCAGTGCCCTTAAGGTACTTAAACAGCAGAAACCACCACAACTATGCCCATTTTGGAAAATAGACCCCTTAAGGATTTTATCTATAAGTATAGCATTTTGAACCCATAGGTACTTTGCAGAATTTTTCTCAAATAAGGTTGTCATATTGAAAATTTTCATTTTTTCACAAAAAGGTTGCTATATTACCAAATAGGGCACTTTTACAAGAGGTGATACTAAAAAGTGGACCCATTTTGTTATTCACTTTCACATGAGTGCAGCATTGTACCACATTTAGTCAAAAGTTCTTTATGGACAAACGGGAGGGCTCAGAACAGAAGAAGCAATATTGACATCTTGGAAAGCAAATTTAGCTGAAATAGACTGAGGGCACCATGTCAGGTTTGCAGAGCCCCTAACGTACCAAAACATCAGATGCTCCCACAAATCACCCCATTTTTGAAACTAGACTCATCAAGAAATGTATGTAGTGGTGTGTTGAGTATTTTGAACCAATAGGTGCTTCACAGAACTTTTTAAAATCTGGCTATGAAAATGATGGTTAAGTTTCTTTTCACTTAAATTTATTTTAGCCCAAGATGTGTAATGTTGACAAAAAATAATAGGAAAAAATTGACCCCATAATTAAATAATTAAAGGGAAGGTGACGCGTTTTTTAATTTTTGTATTAATAATAGTGATTATGGAATCAATTATTTTTAATACAAAAATAAATTCATTGTTTATTTTTATTTAATTCTATTTTTACTGAAACACTGTGGGCTGCCCTCTTGGATTTGCTGTGTGTAACGACAGTTACTCACCTGAAATACGGTAGCTCCCTGTGCATTGGGTCTGATAGTCGCACTCCAACCCTATTTTTAACACTGAGACTGCTTCCTGCTGTGAGCTGGACATGCCCCCTGAGCTGTCCAGATCACAGGTCTGGGAGGAGACTGCCTCCATCTTTGTGGAGCTCACAGCATATGCTGTGTGCTGCAATTTCCCCCTATCATGTACTCGGGATGGGATGAGTACCTGTGTCGGCCAGTGGTGTTTGCACCTTAACTGATTTTACTCCACAATGGAACAATACTTCAAAAACGCTCCCGGATTATACAGTAACCATTGGTCTCCTGAGGCGACTCTGAGGCAATTGTTTTCTTATATATGTCGTGGGAGGAGGGGTTGGGAATGCCGCTCGCCTGGGAATCGCTGGCGCTCGGGTCCGGTGCTTCTGCTCCTCGGTGGCTCGAGCACGGGGCCGGACCCGGGGACTCGAGCAGCGCCTCCTCGCCCGCGAGTGAAAAGGGGGGAAGGTTTGTGGTAGGATGTCGGTTGTAACGCCACCCACGGGTGGTGGTGATGGTGGGTACCACCTCTGCTGGTGACGGGGGATCCTGGGAGCGATGGCGGAGAGCAGCTAAGGTGTTGACCCCTCCATGGGTAAGGGCTGTTGGTCCCAGGGCCCCGGTTGGGGAGCAGGGAGGAGGGATAGGTGCAGGTGCCGATGCGGGGAGGCAGCGTGGACGCGGGTGCAACGTTGCGATGCAGCGCAGTGCCGGATGGCACTGGTGTACTCACTCAGGTAGACAAACCAAATGGCTGGATGGACGGGGCCCACAGTCGGCTGCGGTGTTTTCACTCTCCCCGGATGAGTTGATGGTGGCTAATGTGCATGTGATTGACTCCCATGGCTTCCCACGGGTAGTCCGCTCCCCGACGTGTACGTGTCGGGAGAGCCCGTTTTGCCCACAGGTGCTGGCCCTTGGATCTCTGGCCCTTGGCAGTGGCTCTTATCCGGACAGGTTGGGCTGTTGCCCCTTCTGACGGGACTTGGTTGGGAATGAACTCTTGAGGTCCAGACCGCAATCAGAGAATTTGACCTTTGCGGTGGCTTCCGAGCCTAGTCGGGGTCTGAGTACCCTGCCATGGTGCTTGGTTTCAATCTGCTCCCCGGTTCGGTACCGGCGGGCCACCGCCCGACCCCGGTCCTACGGTTCCGCTGACCTCCACCAACTCCTGTAGACGGCCACCACCGTTTGCAGACCTTGCTGATTGTGCCTGGGCTCTGACCCAGACACACACACACAGTTTTACTCCTCTCACTTCCACTGTCTACTACAATCTGCTGTCTTTTCCCGTCTCCAGGCCTGTGAACTCCTTGGTGGGTGGGGCCAACCGCCTGGCTCCGCCCCACCTGGTGTGGACATCAGACCTTGGAGGGAGGCAACAAGGGTTTTGTTTGACTGGTGTTCCTGACCAGGGGAGGGGGTGTGTGTATGTGATGTTATTATGTGACCCCTGGGGTCCAGGGCGTCACATATATCATACAAGCAGAAAAAGAAATCTGAGCATATATACATTCTCATTGATATTAAATAGTTAATATACCTATATATTTTGGTTTCCTGGTCAGTGAAGCTATTCCCCTTTTCTTTTTTCATGACATTATAGTCTGTGATTGTTGTGATACAACGGGTAGTCCATATCCCCTATTTTTTTATTTACTTGATTGACATATCACATTACAAAAAAACCTACCAACAGACAGTTTAATGAAAAAAGCTTATGACATAATAGCCGAAACGTTTGTACAACTGTCAATTTTTGCTAACTGAAAAATCTTGATGATAAAGAACATTTTTTTGCACAAGAATAATCAAGTTTACTTTGTCCTTTTTGAGTGCCGAAGTATGAGACTGTAGTGAAAAACTATGGGGCAGTGTCCATCTGTGATTGATTTCTCATGCCATATCAGCATGAGAAATGAAGCGCAGCAAGTCTTAGCTCACACGCACCCATACAAGTCAATGGGAGGGTGTGAAACATCGCACTGCTCCCTCCCTCTTCTCCACAGCTGTGATCCGATTGCAAGATATGACAATCGACTGACACTCGCAGCAGAGGGTCATTAGCATATCGCTTCTGATGCTCTTGCATCAAAGCTATCCTCAAGTGCAACCGAGGCCTTACTGACAGATGCTGGCCATATAACTGGCATCCACTACTTTGACACTCAGAGCTCACTACACACACCCTGACCATGCAGCCTTAGGCCCACTTCACACACACGTGTCTCCGGTACGTGCTAGGTCCATGCCCGCATGTACCGGAGACACGGGCACAAGTAAACCCATTCAAATCAATGAGTTTATGTGCACGCACGTGTTCAGCCATTGGCCCGTGCCTCCGTGTGGAGCAGACGTGAGCTCGTGTGCTCCACAAGGATGCATGTCCGTTTTTCTCCGGTAGCACAGGTGTCACGCGGCCCGCACACGTACCACACGGATGTAGTGTGGATGCGGGCCCACGTGACGCGCGCCGGAGAAACACACGTGTCATTTTAGAAAAAAAACACATACTCACCTCCACCAGCCCTGCAGTCTCTGCTGTGGCTGTCACCTGCATCCAACCTCCAGTGAATTTGAACAATGCATCTTCTTCACTGGGGGCCGGAAGGCGTGGCCTGTGCCGCACACTGTCATTCAGCACCACAGACAGCTCCGGAAGAAACAGGTAAGGCGGGGCTTTCCGTTCTCCATGTGTTATTACGTATAACACACGGAGAACACGCATGTGCCACAAACACTGCACACGGGGAGCAAACCACACCTTTAATATGTACGTGAAAAATAGTAAGTTTTTTTCACGTGCGTGTGAAGGGGGCCTTAGGCTGATTTCAGACGTCCATGTTTAATCAGGTACAAGCCACACGTATAGGTATGGTCATGCATGTGTCACACGTGTGTGTTTATATACATGACATCAGTGTGAAACACACGTCTTTGAAATAAAAAGATTTTCTATATTCACCTGTATCCAGCGCTGCTATCTTCACTCTGCTGTCTGCTGCTTCTGACCGACGCTAATTATGCTAATTGAATATTCACTGCACCTCGGGCTTGGAAGCAGGAGCATCGCCGGGGACAGCATCTGGGACTGCATTGCCGGGGACAACATCGCCGGTAATAGGTGAGTTTCCAGCAAGCAGAGTGTGTTCAGTGACGTCCAGGAGGTCATTGGAGTTCCCAATTAACTCTGTTCACTGCCTGAAGACACCCCTGCTACAGCGAGTGTCACAACAGTGACTTCACGAGTTAATCAGAGTTCATTGGGTACTCGAAAAATCTCCTGCTGTCACTGCACACACACTGCTTGCTGGATACTCCCCTATTACCGGCAATGCTGTCCCCGCAATGCTGCTTCTATGTACGAGGTGCAATAAATATTCAATGAGTAAAATTAGCGCGGGTCGGAAACAAGTGACAGCAGAGCTGAAGAAAGCAGTGCTGGATACAGGTGAATATAGAAAAACTTTTTATTTCAAAGACACGTGTTTTCTCCGGTACGTGTTACACTGATGTGACACTAATCACATCAGTGTGTGGTCTGTGTGACACCCGTGATGCCGAAAGAATAATGGACATGTCTCCTTGTGCACGTGCGAGGCACGTGTGTGTAACTCCAGAGAATAACATGGGTACGTGTGTCATCCATGTTAAAAACGGATGTCACATATACTTGAAACCGGCCTTAGTGAAATTGAGTTTTTAGGCTTGGATTTCAAGGGGCAGCAATTTGTATGTAGTGTTGGCCAGAAATTCTAGGACAATGTGTAAT
The DNA here is from genome assembly GCF_048569485.1 of Anomaloglossus baeobatrachus. Taxonomy (NCBI): domain Eukaryota; kingdom Metazoa; phylum Chordata; class Amphibia; order Anura; family Aromobatidae; genus Anomaloglossus; species Anomaloglossus baeobatrachus. The sequence continues at coordinate 826,834,048 of NC_134353.1, read as the reverse complement.
TTGGACACTTTTTTGCCCTGTTTGTAAAATTTTTTAAAGCATCTCGAATTTTTTTTCAAGCTGGAGAAAATTTACAGATTATTTTGATTGTAATTATTATCATTTCAGTCAAGGCAGCTGATGTTTTCATATGAGAATTATAGGCTGTAGACACTTGTAATCATAATGATTTATTGTGGTTCTCTAATGTGTCCACAAAAATGTATTGTCTGTCTATCATTATTTGTTATTTGGTAAACTGTCCAGAAAAAATCAAGTCAAGTTATAAAGCCTTCTTGTTGCCCGCCTGAGACATCTCAGACCTCCGCCCGAAGCGAAATGCTGCTAATCTCACGGGGAAGCAATAGTGGCTTGTATTATATCCATATATCGCCAACTGAGTACATTAGGTGAGATATTAAGAGCACTGGGATTGACTATATGTGTATGGCATTAGCATTTACAGTATTAGCATTTCTTGCACATTATAATTGTTACGGAGCATTTCAGGTTCATTGTTTTCTTCTACATAAACTGCATCTTGATAAAAGTGAAGAGGAATGTTTGTTTGTATTTTTTTCTCTCTTAATGTATGATGTTAATCTAAAAGGTTACAAATCTTTTGCGTGATAGGAATAATCCAGTGTGGAGTATATAACAGTTTTACTAGGCTACCTCCAATAAACATCAGCCTGTTTCCTGCAGCTATTTCTAATTATATGCATGTGATTTTATTGAAGCTTTGTGGACATTAAGAAACGCATATTTGTTTTATGTGTTATTGTACACTTGCAAATCAAAGCATTGCAAGATCATAGCCATGTCTCCATAACCTTAATTGGAAAAAACTAGCCTTTAGGGTTTTGAAATGTCATGTACAAATTAAGGCTTAAAACTAATTCATTAATTAGCGTTGCCTTTCATTACCTTCTGAACCATAGCCATACTTTGCTTTATTTACAAATTTATATTTTATATTGATTTTGATTCTAAATAATAATAATTTTATTTGTATAGCATCAACATATTCCGCAGCACATTAAAATTAAGTGGGGACATGTACAGATGTGTCACCCAGGGAAGAAGGTACTCGGTCCCGGGCGGTTGCAAACGGGAATGTCACTTCGGGTAGCCGTTGCCCGGTCACATGCCCTGGGTACACTTAATAAAATGGCAGGGGCTATTTACAAGGGATAATAAAGTTATTGTTCGTGACGCCACCTGCAGTAGTATGGCAGGGGAATAGGTGCTGCCACTGCTGCTTATGAGGGACTGGGGCTGATGGAATCAGCAGCAAGTGTGTTAAACCCCTCCGCAGGTAGGGTAAACCCCAGTGTCCTCTATGTGCTGGATGAGGTGGATAGTGCATTAACAGGCTATGAGACCTCTTGGTGTTGGATGAGGTACACAATCCAGGAAACAGGGACACACACTGCTGGTTACCATGGTGCTGAATGAGGTGCAGGCTGAAAGGAATCCAAACAGGCAAAGTCCGAGTGAAACAGGGAGTCTTTACTGCTGATTTTTACTTACAGGTTACACTCCCGTGGTGCTGGGGCAGATTCCTGGTTCCTTTTGTCCCGGCTCTGTCTGTGTAGCCTGGCTATGGCCCCCTCCATGCACTTCTCTTGCACAGCTCTGTCTGAGTCCCCTGCAGACCCCGCAGCCAGCTTCTTCTCCCCTGGGCGTTGTGCGATCATCCTCAGGCCTCACACCCAGACCTGACACCCAGCGGGGCATCCTCCTCCTTCCTTCTCCTCTCGCTGTCTGAACTTGTCTGATTTTCTCCTCCACTTCACTCATCAACTCCTCCCCTTCCCTCTAGGAACCTAGCTACAGGAGGGTTGGATTTACACCTCCTAGGTAACCTCCACTTTCTGGACAGGCTTTACACCATAGGACGGCCAACCCTCTTGTCGTTCAGGGTTGTGTGAGTGTTTTAGGTATGTGCGGGTGTAGCCAGAGCTAGGACTCCAGGAACCAGGTTGCAGGTCTTAGTAGCATGACTGCAGAGGCGCTACAGAGACAATAAAGACATTACAGAGTAACAGATCATTCAACAATTACAGGAGTTCTTTGCTTGCAAGCTAACACTGCATAAAGAAATAGGAAGGACACAATAGGTAAAAAGTGCTTGTTATATCTGGTCCAGCCGTCGATAGAGTAAATAGGGGTTTTCAAGTAATGCTACATGAGTCTACCTCATCCAGTATCTGTTCGAGCATTGTTACCAGTGCTATTGGGTGCACTAAGGATGTGGAGACAGATGAATAGAAGGGACCAGATTCTGAGGAAAATATAGGAACAGTGAACAATTAGGTTTATGAAGTGAAGTTATTGGTCCCGTCTAATAAATGTGTTTTTAATGCACACTTAAAATTTGGAAGCTGGGTATTTATCGGATTATCCAGGGTAGTGCATTCCAGAAATCTGGCGCAGCACAAGTGAAGTCTTGGAGATAGAAGTTGGAGGTTCAGATTATAGAGAATGTTAGGCTTAGATCAGTTGCAGGAAGAAGAGCACGGGTAGAATGACAGACAGAGATGAGGTGATGTATGGTGGTGCAAAACTGTGTAGGCTTTGTGGGTAGATAAGTTTATATTGTAGTTTGTAGCAATTAGTTAACAAGTGTAATGACTGGAACAAAGTGGAGGCATCAGTGTAGTGGCTAAAATGAAATACAGGGTGGAGAAGATAAAGTTTGGTAAAAGGGAGACCAATCAGTAAAAAGTTCTAGTTGCAGATTAGAATGAATAAGAGCAACATTAACCTCATAACGACAGCCGTACGACTTAAAGCGGCGGCAAAACAGGGTACTTATTCTGTTCCGCCGCTTTAAAGCGTCGGTCCGAAAAAACCCTGTAGCGTCCCCCAGCGACCGAAAATCTCGGGGGTTTCAGCTACCGGGGGTAGCTGAGACCCCCTAGATTATGAATCGGGGGGTTTTTTTGGACCCCGATAATGTGATCGCCAGTATACACCGTATACTAACGATCACATAAAGAAAATGGCTGGTAAAACTGATTTTCTTTTTCATCTGACGTGATCAAACATGTCAGATGAGAAAGAAATATAAACCCCTAGTGCCCCCAAGGCCCCCGGTACCGAAGGGAAGTGTCCTCCCCCTGAGCCCTCCTCCGGTACACTGGAGCCCTCTTGTCCCCCGGAGCCCCCTCGGGTTCTCCAGAGCCGCCCCCCTTCCACCCTCCGGAGCATGCAAGATGGCGGCGCGCAGAGCACAGTAGCGCGCGGCCGCATTCATCCTGCTCTTTCTCCCACATGTGACATGTCACATGCGACAGAAAAGTTGTCCCCAGGTCCCGCCAGGTCTCCCGCCGTCACCCCCACATCAGCCCCCGGTCTTCCCCGTTACCTGGCTGCTGCTCTGTCCCCGCGATCACTCTGCCTCCTTCTGGAAAGATGACGGCGCATGTGCAGACAGCGGCTATCAGCTGGATCCTTGCAAGCAGGGATGCTGACCTCGCTGCTGCATATGCTGCTGTACTGTGGACTGGGGGAGAGTGAGTGCAGTAATCTGCAGCCACACTCCTCACATGGAGTCTGCTGTTCTAGAAAATGGGGGGTACGTTCTGTGAGCGTGCCCCTCATATTCTGGAATGAGGTTACTGCAGGTCACTCTGCCCTAGGTTGGACCGGGGCAGTGTGAGTGCAGTATTCTCAGATTACTGCACCCACACTGCTCATGGAGAGCTTGCTCTTCCAGAAAATGGGGGATACGTTCCCTGAACGTGCTCCCCATATTCTAGAAGGTCCAGAGTCTTCGTGGGACCTCCAAAATGGATTACAGCGACCAGAATTTGTTTATTTTCAATAAATTAGTGAGAGAGGGAATGTTTCGGGGAGTGTTTTTTCAAATAAATTTTTTTTTCTTTATTTTTTTCTATTACTGACTGGGTTAGTGATGTCGGGTATCTGTTAAGATGCCGGGACATCACTAACCCCAGGGCTTGATGCCAGGTGACATTACAGCTGGTATCAACCCCGTATATTACCCCGTTTGCCACTGCACCAGGGCGCGGGATGAGCTGGGGCGAAGCGCCAGGATTGGCACATCTAATGGATGCGCCACTTCTGGGGCGGCTGCGGCCTGCTATTTTTAGGCTGGGAAGAGTCCAATAACCATGGCTCTTCCCACCCTGAGAATACCAGACCCCAGCTGTCCGCTTCACCTTGGCTGGTGATCTAATTTGGAGGGGACTCCACGTTTGTTTGTTTTTTCTTTAAAAAAAAATGCCTGAGGAGCCCTCCAAATTGATCACCAGCCAAGGTGAAGCTGTCAGCTGTGGTTTGCAAGCTACAGCGGTCTGCTTTACCCTAGCTGGCTATCAAAAATAGGGGGGACCCCACGTCGTTTATTTTAATTATTAATTTTTTGGGGGGCTAAATACAAGGCTAGGCACCTTTTAGAGCCACATGAAAGGCACTAAAGGGCGCCAGGTTAGAATATGCAGGGGGTGGGACGGTATATTTGTTTGACATTATCCATTCATCCATTGTAGCATTTTAGGTTGTGTGCCCACAATCAGGGTTTGCAGCGTTTTGGGCGCAGTGTTTTCCCTGCGTCCATAACGCTGCGTTGTGCAGTAGAAGCACAGTGGAAGGATTTTTAGAAATCCCGTGCCCACTGTGCTTCTCTTCTCTGCAGCATACACTGACCTGTGGTGCAGCTTCCCGAGCCTCAGCATGTCAATTTATGCTGCGGAGACAAGAGTGTTCTCTGCAGGTAGCATAGAGCTCCACAGCAGCCTGAACCCAAATCGTGGGCATGGGCACGAAGGCTGACACTGTGTACTAGACGCCGTGTCACTGGATCATGGCCACATAGCCTAAAAGTGAGAAATTTGTTGCTACAGCAACATTTTTGTGAAGTACCTGTGGATTCAAAATGCTTACTATACTCCTGAATAAAATCCAGTTTCCAAAATGGGGTCACTTGTGGGGGATTTTGCTGTGTAGGTACCCAAGGGGCCCTGCAAATGTGACATGGTGCCCGCAATTTATTTCAACTTTTCCAGAATTCAAATGGTGCTCCTTCCATTCCAAGCCCTCCCATTTATCCAAACAGAGGTTTTTGGCCACATATGGGGTATCCCTGTGCTCATAAGACATTGGATAAAAACCTGTTGGGTCCACGGTTTGTTGTTGCCTCTTGAAAAAGTAAGAAATTTGATGCTAAAGAAACATTTTTGTGAAAAAAATGAAAATTTTCAATATGGCAACCTAAGCTTATCAAATTCTGTGAAGTACTCTTGGATTCAAACTGCTCACTATACACCTAGATAAAAGCCTTGAGGTGTCTTGTTTCCATAATGGGGTCACTTGTGGGGGACCTCCACTGTTTAGACACCTTAGGGGCTTTCCAAATGCAACAAAGCGTCCGCTAATGATTCCAGCCAATTGTGCAGTCAAATGGCGCTCCTTCCCTTCCGAGCCCTGCTGTGCACCCAAACAGTTGATTTTCATCACACATAAGGTATCAGCATACTCAGGAGAAATTGCACAATAAATCTTATGCTGAATTATTTCCTTTTACATTTGTAAAAAAAAAAAAGCTACCTGGTTGAAGTAACAATTTTGTGGTAAAAATGTATTTTTTTTATTTTCACAGCTCAACATTATAAACTTCTGTGAAGCATCTGAGGGTTCAGGGTACTCACCAAACATCTAGATTCCGTGAGAGGCCTAGTGTCCAAAATGGGGTCACTTGTGTCTGCTGTTTAGGCACCTTAGGGGACCTCCAAATGCGACATGGTGCCCGCAATCTTTTTCAGCCAAATTTCCTTTCCAAAATTCAAATATTGTTCCTTCCGTTCCAAGACCTCCCATTTGTCCAAACAAGGGTTTCAGACCACATGTGAGGTATGACCATGCTCATAAAAAAGTGGGTAACAAACCTTGAGGTCAAATTTTTGGAATTACCTCTTGAAAAAGTGAGAAAATTGATGCTAAAGCAACAATTTTCAGAAAATTATTAAAATTTTCAATATGACAACGTAACGTTAACAAAATCTGTGAAGTAGCTGTGGATCCAAAATTCTCACTATACCCCTAGATAGAAGCCTTGAGGGGTCTAGTTTCCAAAATGGCATCACTTGTGAGGGGTTTCTTCTGTTTAGGTACCTTAGCGGGCCTGTAAATGCAACATGGTGCCCGCAATCTACAGTTAGGTCCAGAAATATTTGGACAGTGACACAAGTTTTGTTATTTTAGCTGTTTACAAAAACATGTTCAGAAATACAATTATATATATAATATGGGCTGAAAGTGCACACTCCCAGCTGCAATCTGACAGTTTTCACATCCAAATCGGAGAAAGGGATTAGGAATCATAGCTCTGTAATGCATAGCCTCCTCTTTTTCAAGGGACCAAAAGTAATTGGACAAGGGACTCTAAGGGCTGCAATTAACTCTGAAGGCATCTCCCTCGTTAACCTGTAGTCAATGAAGTAGTTAAAAGGTCTGGGGTTGATTACAGGTGTGTGGTTTTGCATTTGGAAGCTGTTGCTGTGACCAGACAACATGCGGTCTAAGGAACTCTCAATTGAGGTGAAGCAGAACATCCTGAGGCTGAAAAAAAAGAAAAAATCCATCAGAGAGATAGCAGACATGCTTGGAGTAGCAAAATCAACAGTCGGGTACATTCTGAGAAAAAAGGAATTGACTGGTAAGCTTGGGAACTCAAAAAGGCCTGGGCGTCCACGGATGACAACAGTGGTGGATGATCTCCGCATACTTTCTTTGGTGAAGAAGAACCCGTTCACAACATCAACTGAAGTCCAGAACACTCTCAGTGAAGTAGGTGTATCTGTCTCTAAGTCAACAGTAAAAAGAAGACTCCATGAAAGTAAATACAAAGGGTTCACATCTAGATGCAAACCATTCATCAATTCCAAAAATAGACAGGCCAGAGTTAAATTTGCTGAAAAACACCTCATGAAGCCAGCTCAGTTCTGGAAAAGTATTCTATGGACAGATGAGACAAAGATCAACCTGTACCAGAATGATGGGAAGAAAAAAGTTTGGAGAAGAAAGGGAACGGCACATGATCCAAGGCACACCACATCCTCTGTAAAACATGGTGGAGGCAATGTGATGGCATGGGCATGCATGGCTTTCAATGGCACTGGGTCACTTGTGTTTATTGATGACATAACAGCAGACAAGAGTAGCCAGATTAATTCTGAAGTGTACCGGGATATACTTTCAGCCCAGCAGATTCAGCCAAATGCCGCAAAGTTGATCGGACGGCGCTTCATAGTACAGATGGACAATGACCCCAAGCATACAGCCAAAGCTACCCAGGAGTTCATGAGTGCAAAAAAGTGGAACATTCTGCAATGGCCAAGTCAATCACCAGATCTTAACCCAATTGAGCATGCATTTCACTTGCTCAAATCCAGACTTAAGACGGAAAGACCCACAAACAAGCAAGACCTGAAGGCTGCGGCTGTAAAGGCCTGGCAAAGCATTAAGAAGGAGGAAACCTAGCGTTTGGTGATGTCCATGGGTTCCAGACTTAAGGCAGTGATTGCCTCCAAAGGATTCGCAACAAAATATTGAAAATAAAAATATTTTGTTTGGGTTTGGTTTATTTGTCCAATTACTTTTGACCTCCTAAAATGTGGAGTGTTTGTAAAGAAATGTGTACAATTCCTACAATTTCTATCAGATATTTTTGTTCAAACCTTCAAATTAAACATTACAATCTGCACTTGAATTCTGTTGTAGAGATTTCATTTCAAATCCAATGTGGTGGCATGCAGAGCCCAACTCGCGAAAATTGTGTCACTGTCCAAATATTTCTGGACCTAACTGTATTTCAGCCAAATTTGCTTTCCAAAATTCAAATATTGCTCCTTCTGTTCCGAGCCCTCCCATTTGTCCAAACAGAGGTTTCTGACCACATTTGGGGTATTTGTGCATTCATAAGAAAGTGGGGAACAAGTTATGGGGTCCATTTTGTTGTGTTATTTCTTCTAAAAGTGAATAAATATGGGTTAAAGCAACATTTTTAGGTAAAATTTAATTTTTGCTTTTTTTCATTCCACATTGCTTTTGTTCATGTGAAGCACCTGAAGGGTTAATAAACTTCTTGAATGTGGTTTTGAGTACTTTGGGGGGTGCAGTTTTTAGAATGGGGTCACTTTTGGGTATTTTCTGTCATCTAGGCCTATCGAAGTCACTTCAAATGTGATGTGGTCCCTAAAAAAATGGTTTTGTAAATTTTGATGTAAAAATGAGAAATCGCTGATAAACTTTGAACTCTTCTGACTTCCTAACAAAAAAAAATTGTGTTTCCAAAATTGTGCTGATGTAAAGTAGACAAGTGGTAAATGTTATTTATTAACTATTTTGTGTCACAGAAATCTCTGGTTTAACGGTAAAAATTCAAAAGTTGAAAATTGCTAAATTTTAAAAATTTTTGCCAAGATTCAATTTTTTCCATAAATAAACGCAAAAAATATTGTCGTATATTTGGTACTAACATGAAGTCCAATATGTGATGAAAAAACAATCTCAGAATCACCGGGATCCGTTGAAGCTTTTTAGAGTTATAACCTCATGAAGTGACACTGGTCAGAATTGCAAAATTTGGTCTCGTCATTAAGGTGAAAATTAGCTCCGTCACTAAGGGGTTAACATATTTTGCAGTTTCAAAGGTTAGAAAAGTTCAGATTCTAGAGAAATTTTTAAGAGGCATGTTCTGTTTCAAATATGATCACAAGACAGCAAACATGCTGCTTGGGAGTTGTGGTTGCATCACCCTAAGGAATTTTGAAAAATTGACACCTTTTCCGTGTTTTCAAGACAGTCGTGGTTTTGGCATACAAATACTAATGAAATACTGATCAAAAATAAAAATGCGTGAATGAGGCTTTAGAGGGAGGGCATGGTTTTAGAGACAGCATATACTGTAGACAATCCCTGTTATTTTGTATTAAGTTGGGGTGATGTCAGGAGAAAATCTGAATAATTTGTTGTCATCGGCACAGGGACGGAACTGGAAACCAAATCTGCTAATAGTTTGTCCAATAGGGATAGTGTATAGAGAAAATTAACAAACAGAATCTCAATTTGACCATACCAATGTTAATTATAAAGTGAGGAGAGAGATAAGTCACCCCACCCACACAACTTTCACAAGTAAAGCAAAAAACAGGAGAGCAAAGGAGTTTTTTGTGTGATATACAATGACTTTTTTATTTTTTTTAAAATATTTTTTTTAGGTTTATTAACAGTTGATTACGTAAGCTGACAAAAACAACAGATGATAGTGGACACATCTGAATACGTGGAGGATAAAAGAAAATAAGGGGGACACGAGACGTATAGCCAATGATTACAAAATGATTCAGAAAAAGGGCCATGTGCCGAGAAATTAAGGTTACCAACCAAAGCAGGTGCTGTCGCCTACACATCAAATGTACACATCAACAAAGTGCTATGTGCCAGCAAAAGGAGATTGCAATATACCCATAAATTTATCAAAAAATAGCAGCACTGTACAGAAAAGTGCTAAGTGCAAGGAAAAGAGGGTAACAATAGGGAAGCTGGAAAGATTGTATCAGTAGCAGTAGATTTAGTAGAATTAAGGTCATACAAATAGCAGCAGTTTCCCTAAGTAAAGTGCTGGAGTGCAATTATAGCAGCAATGGTGATGAAAGTACAAAAAACGATGCGCAGGCTACATACCATTAAAGGGTCAGGGCAGTTCGGATCTTGAGTGTCCCCTGTGAGGCAAAGTTCCCCCCACACCCACTAACGTACGTTTCACCTAGGGGAGAGAAATATCCTTATACACGGCTTCTTCAGGGAGGGAGAATGGTGTTTGTCCTCTCTGCAGGCCAGTTTAAATCGCTGCCCGCATGGAGATTTCCGCATACGTCACCGCAACCACGGGCGCATGCGCGAGCCGCCAGCCGGGACGCAGCGGGCAGGCAAGCCGTCAGACGCCATAGCGCAAGCGCGGGAGCGGGGACGTGTCATCCAGCTCCCGTGCGTGCGCCGCAGCCATAATGACGGCGGCCAGCCGGCCGCGACACAACGCGGACCGCGCACGTGTGCCAAGTAGGACGCAATTAATGGATGTAACAGTGCATGTAAGAGTAGCAGGAGAGAGATCACCGGGCAAAGACCATGTATTGAACATAAGAGGTGTATAGATAGAGCTTTGGTAATAACATGTATTATACAAAAAGCAGTTATATTCAGGAATCTTTCATTCATATTTGCAAAGTTCAAACACAATGGTCAGGCCTGGTAAAAGTCTGAGCAACTGATGCAGAATTCCGAAGGGATATTCATAAGAAAAGGGATATCAAATGATGATCTCCATCCGAAATAAGTAGAAGTAGGTATTCAAATACGGTTTTATAATTCCAAAAAGATGTAGATATTGGTAGATAAGTCATATGACGTCAAAATCTAAATAGGATAAGAGCAAGAGGTAATAAATTAGCCTTCTCTGACCCAGAGAGGAAAAGGGGTGCAAAAAGACAGTTAAAAACATACAAAAATTAAAACAGTTATCAGATGCTGCAGAGGCTAGATAAGGAGGGGAGCCACAGATTACAAAAAAGAGGCAAAACTAATAACTTCATTTAGCCCTTTAGGGACTAATGTATCCAGGGTGCAGAGCCATCGTGCCTCACATTGGGCTAATTTCTTTTTTTGATCTCCACCCCTGGATCCAAGGCTAACCACATCAATTCCATGAACCTCCAGGACAGATGAATTACAGGCGTGAAAAGATCTAAAGTGGCGACATATAGTTTTAAGCAAGGTCAATTCTTCAGCTGTATTAGCTGTTTTGGCTGCCTCAATGTCTTGTACGTGCTCTCGTACTCTGACGCGGAGCTCACGTGAAGTGAGCCCCACGTAAATCAATGAGCACGGGTAGGTGGCATAATACACTACGTGTGTTGTGCTACACGTAATGTATTTCCTAATGGTATAGATCTTGGTACCATCGGATGAAGTAAAGTCTCTAACACGGATAACATTGCGGCATGCCAAACAGTGGCTACATTTATAGCAGCCAACTAGTGGGGCCCCAGCTCCAAATGGATTATTGACTGGTGGAACATAGTGGCTGTCAACCAAAATGTTTCTCAGGTTGCGAGAACGTCGTGCGGTCATGAGTGGGACATCAGTCAGGACATCTGATAGAACGTGATCGGACCTCAAAACCGGCCAGTGCTTCTTAAGGATGTCCCTCATGGTGTCCCACTCACGGTTAAATGTACCAATGAATCTCAATTCAGGCTCCCTAGGGCCCTCCCTGTGGGCATAGGCCAGCAGTTGAGGTCTAGGTGTTCCTTTAGCTCTCTGATATCCCTTCTTGATGATGCGTCTGCTATAGCCGCGATCCTGGAAGCGACACCTAAGGTCAGCCGATTGGGTCTCAAACTTAGCCTCAGATGAGCAGATCCGCCTTATCTTCAAGAATTGTCCAGTCGGTATGGCTCGAATTGTGGAGGGAGTGTGGGCAGATGATGCATGCAGCAGAGCGTTGACCAGGGTATCTTTATGGTGAACGTCAGTTTGTAAAAGACGGTCAGGGCCAACCTCTAACTTGATGTCTAAGAAGTCAACGCTGCTGCTGCATTGATATGACAATTTGATGTTATAAGTATTGCATTTTAACTGCTGCATAAAATCCCCCAGCTGCTCCGCCGTGCCCTGCCAAAAAATCAAAATATCATCAATGTATCTGATCCAGCACTGCGTATGGGGGCCGGCGCAGGCGCCCCCGTCCAAAAAAACCAACCTCTCCCAGTAGCCCAGGAAGAGGTTGGTGTACGAGGACGCACACGCCACCCCCATCGCAGTGCCGTGCTTCTGGAGATAAAATTGATCTTTAATCAGAAAAAAATTGTGGGTGAGGGCAAAGCGGAGCAGCTGCAGGATTAAATCTCCCATTCTGCCACACTGACTGTCCATCTTGAGGAAAAAGCGGACCGCTGCGATGCCGTCCTCATGCCTTATACAGGTATATAAACTTTCTACATCTGCTGTTACAATGAGGACGTCATCATCCACAAAAATACCGTCAACCCTATTCAGGACGTCCGTCGTGTCTTTGACATAGGAGGGGAGTGTTTCAACCATTGGTTTTAGATAGTAATCAATTAATTTACATATTGGTTCACACAACCCCTCCATGCCTGACACGATAGGACGCCCCGGTGGGTTGACGTGATCTTTGTGGATCTTGGGCAAAAAATATAAAGTAGGTATGCGTGAGGTTTTCTTAAAGAGACCCTCAAACATTTTCTTGTCGATAATGCCTCTCTCAAGCGCCTCTTCCAGGATCAGTGATAATGCGTTTGAAAATTTAGACAGCGGGTTAAATGAGAGCTTAGCATAGGTGTCTTTATCCCTCAACTGTCTTATAGCTTTTTTTCATATTTCTCTGTTGCCCAAATCACCACGTTGCCCCCCTTGTCTGCTGCCTTTGACTCGTCCACCCCAGGGCTATGGGACACCCGGTGCCGGGACGGACTAGTCCGGAGGTCGTCAGTGGTGGCGGGGCCCGACTCCGTGACCCTGGTGGGTGTCAATTAAGATGGCTTCAGTGGGGTTGATTAAAGTTTATGGTTGTCGTGATGCCACCTGTGGTTTGCGGCTATTAAGCCTCCGCTGCTGTATGGGGCCTCCGGGGCTGATGGTATGGCAGCTTGGATGGTCCTGCTCCCCACAGGTGGAGCGGTACCCCGGGGCAACAGTTGGTGCTCGTGAGAGTCTATGGTGTGATGTTGTGTGAATAATACGGTGCAGGGCCGACAGGCAGTGAAAGAAACAGGCACAAACAGTAGTCTCTTTACCTTCTCCTCTTTTACTTGGCAAACGGTTAGTCCTGGGAGACCATTACAGGTGGTAGAGGGCTCCGGCCGGCCTGGAAGTAACTGAGGTATCTTTTTGGCCAGATGAGTATGAGGCCTACTCCTGTTCTTTCCTTACTGTTATACGACCCTGCTCTCTGGATTGGCAATGACCCTCTTGCTGCTGGGACCTGTGGTTCGTCCCTTTTTCTGTGTGGTAGGTTGTGCAGGCCCTCTTTGGTGCTTCTCTGCTGCAGTCCACACCGGGCCCTTGGGATGCAGCTGTACCTTCAGATTGCTTCTGGGCCAGGGGGCTTGCAGCTCTCCTGCCCTCCGGATTCGGCTACCAGGGAAGGATTTTACACCCTGGCAACCACAGACTCCGATGTCCGAGTCTCTTCTGTGCCTCTCTGCTCCTCCTGCTTCACTGGGCCAAGCTACTCCAGCTCCAGGCCCCAGTCCACAGGACAGCACTACTCTGCGTCTGCTTTCTCTGCTTTCTCTCTACAGACTCACCACCAACCCCTCCCTCAGGTCAGACTTAAGGAATGCTCCCTGGAACTCCAGGTACAGAGCTCCCCCTGCTGGCCTGAGGGAGAAACTGCATTGGATGTTAAACTTACTGGCCAATAGACCTCCCAATTACCTCCAGGCTCAGCATTAACCCTTTGGAGGGGCAATGCTGTTGTGGTGACCAGGTCCTGGGGCACCACACCTTGATCACAATATCATCATAAGATTTCAATTCTTCTAAGGCCCGCCTCTGTCCAGAAGTCAGATTGTCAGATTTCCTTCTGGTAGTGATTTTTTGAGATCATTAGAGACGAGCCTAGTGAAAATATCAATTGCTGGGCATAGGGACAAGGGGGGGAACCTGGTTGACCTGGGCAGTAATGATTTAGGGAACACACCTGTACCGCTGTCCTCCTGCTCCCGTAGAAGGTCCTCTAGAGCCTGAAGAGCATCTTGTTCAAGTTGGTTCTCAGTTTCCATAGAGCTCCTGTGATGTAATTTTCTCAGTAGCACCTTATGTGAAAATAGATTAACATCCTTATGAATATCCCTTCGGAATTCTGCATCAGTTGCTCGGACTTTTACCAGGCCTGACCATTGTGTTTTGAACTTTGCAAATATGAATGAAAGATTCCTGAATATAACTGCTTTTTGTATAATACATGTTATTACCAAAGCTCTATCTATACACCTCTTATGTTCAATACATGGTCTTTTCCCGGTGATCTCTCTCCTGCTACTCTTACATGCACTGTTACATCCATTGATTGCATCCCACTTGGCGCGCGTGCGCGGTCCCCGCTGTGTCGTGGCCGGCTGGCCGCCGTCATTATGGTTGTGGCGCACGTGCGGGAGCTGGATGACGCGTCCCCGCTCCCGCGCTTGCGCTATGGCGTCTAACGGCTTGCCTGCCCGCTGCGTCCCGGCTGGCGGCTCGCGCATGCGCCCGTGGTTGCGGTGACGTATGCGGAAGTCTCCATGCGGGCGGCGATTTAAACCGGCCTGCAGAGAGGACAAACATCATTCTCCCTCCCTGAAGAAGCCGTGTATGGGGATATTTCTCTCCCCTAGGTGAAACGTATGTCGGTGGGTGTGGGGGGAACTTTGCCTCACAGGGGACACTCTCACAAGATCCGAACTGCCCTGACCCTTTAATGGTATGTAGCCTGCGCATCGTTTTTTGTACTTTCATCACCATTGCTGCTATGATTGCACTCCAGCACTTTACTTAGGGAAACTGCTGCTATTTGTATGATCTTAATTCTACTAAATCTACTGCTACTGATACAATCTTTCCAGCTTCCCTATTGTTACCATCTTTTCCTTGCACTTAGCACTTTTCTGTACAGTGCTGCTATTTTTTGATAAATTTATGGGTATATTGCAATCTCCTTTTGCTGGCACATAGCACTTTGTTGATGTGTACATTTGATGTGTAGGCGACAGCACCTGCTTTGGTTGCTAACCTTAATTTCCCGGCACATGGCCCTTTTTCTGAATCATTTTGTAATCATTGGCTATACGTCTTGTGTCCCCCTTATTTTCTTTTATCCTCCACGTATTCAGATGTGTCCACTATCATCTGTTGTTTTTTGTCAGCTTATGTAATCAACTGTTAGAAAACCTAAAAAAAAATATAGTGTATAGAGAGTAGATGAGGGGGCCTAGGGCTGAACCTTAAGGAACGCCAACAGTAAATGGAAGAGAAAAGGAAAAAAGTTGGCAAATGATACAGTGACAGAGTGGTGTGAAAGGTAGGAGGAGACCCAAGAAAGAACAGATTGTTTGTTTGAGGCCAAGAGCTGAGCATATTGAGGAGGAGCTGGTGATCCATAGTTTCAAATGCATAAGAAAGATCCAGGAGAATCAGCATGAAGTAGTGACCATTAAATTTATCTGTTATAAGATCATTTAAAACTTTAGTAAGGGCAATTTCAGTAGAGTTTAGAGAACGGAAACTACATTGCAAAAGGGTCAAGAAGAGCGTAATGTAAGAGATATTTGGGAGTGGACCAAGCATTCCAGAAATTTAGATATGCAGGGGAGGTTAGAGTAAGGTCTCTAGATAGAAGCACAGTTCTGATTGAGTGTTTATAGTAAAAAGTTTATGACAGCATGTTTGAATAAGGAGTAAAATATTCTGGAAGATAGAGAGAGGTTAAATATTTTGGTTGGATGAACAGGGACAGCCGGGAAGAAAGACTGAAGGAGATGTGAGGAGACAAAAGTGAAGGTTCTAGGTTACAAAGAAGGAGGAGTCTTGTAACCTCTTCTTCCATGAGAAATGGGGAAGTGAACTTGAGGTGTGGGAAGTAAGGTGATCCAAGTTGTGACGTGATTGGGCAAACATGTCCTATAGGTATAGTTGTTTTTTTTTCTTGGAAATAAATAGTCAAAATGTCAGCACTCAGGTTGGTGATTGCAGTCTGTATTATAAGGCTCAGGAGGGAGGGAACATTTTTAAAAGACTAGTTTTGGATTGTCAACAATTTTAAAAGACTAGTTTTGGATTGTCAGATACTGATGTGATGAGTAGAGATGAGCGAAGCTGTCAAGCATCGGTTAGGTTTGATTTGAGTTAGCCGACTTTTCTTGTGTTCGCTGAACAGATCGACAAACCTATCCGAAAACTATTGAATTCAATGGAAGGCAAAACTTATGTGTTAGTAAGGGCTAGGGAAGCTGATGTTAGTAAGGGCTATGGGGGCTGCAAAAGAAAGAAAATAAGGAATAAAGCAGGACCATTAAATCTACTGCTTCCCCTACCGGCAGTCCCAGCATCTTTGATTGGTTGCAGTCAGACCAAGCTCCCAACCTGTGTGACAGCATCTATGATTTGTTGGAATCGCACATCCTGTCTAGGTCCCTTAATAAAGTATAAAATTAATTAAAAAAATCATGGCAAATGTCAACTGTGACCGCATATAAAGTGAGTGATGTCACTGCTCACAGCTGCAGCTCAGTCTGTCGGTGCCTGAAGCCACAGTGTGTGGACATGTTCTGTGCCCACACGCTGTGACTTCAGTATGTAGCAGAACTGGGATCATAGCGAGGCCTCGTGTGGATTACATCAGAATTGCGTGTTTGAGGTTAACAAACTGGAGAAAGGGTTTTTTTTTTTGCATTTTATTTCAAATACAGGATTATTTTGGTGTCTGTGTTTATTTCTTTCCACTTACACTATTAGTAATAGGGGTGTCTCATAGATGCCTTGCATTTCTAATTTAGGGCTTAATGGAAGCTGTGAGCTGTCACTAACCTTCTTATATTACTCCAACTGCCACTGCACCAAGGCAATCGGGATGCCAGGTAAAATGCCAGGGTTTGTCGCATCTAATGAATGCGATAATTCTGGGTGGCTGCAGGCTGCTATTTTTAGGCTGGGGGAACAATAACCATGGGCCTCCCCAGCCCGAGAATATAAGCACCCTGCTGTCGGCTTTATCATGGCTGAGTATAAAAATTGGGGGGGGGGACACCACACATGGCTGGGGATTTTTTTTAAATTATTTAAATAATTTTTATAAAATCTACATAAGGTCCCTCTTATATTGATACAAAACCAAGATAAGCACCTGGTTGGGTGCTGCAGCCTATAGCCATATGCTTTATCTGCACTGGGTATAATATGAGGGGACCCTAAACCAATTTCTTTATTTTTATACTATAGGTGTGTAGACAGCATGTGTGATTCCAACCAATTGAAAACACTGTCACATAGGATGGGGGCATGGTTTGACAGCAATCCATCACAGATGCCCAGACTGCAGGGAAAGCAGTGAATATGTATGAAGGTTAATGAGTGGACAGCGTCAGAGGATGATCTCACATCTCTGCTGCCATCACCGCTGACGCTGGATTTCGGCTCAGTGCACATAATCCCGGACTTCCGGTCATGCACACTACTTCAGTTTAAAGACAGGACGTATACACCCGGCTTCATAGTGCGCATAACCAAAACTCTAAGATCATGCGCACTGAGCCGAAATCCAGCGTCGAACGGCAATATTAGCGGAGAGGTGAGTGAGATCATCCTCTGACTCAGCGCCTTCATTAGCATGTTAGTATGCCCACAGGGATGTGCAAACATACTAATGGAGTCAACCAGCAAGGGTTGCAACACCCTTGTGACTAGTCCCCACCTCATTAGCATATGACAAAGATCTTTAGAAATACTTTTTCTAAAGATCTCTATCTATGCTACTAGATACAGGGACGGTTAGGCAAGGATTAGCAATATGCACCCAGAACGGCTCATGGTTCTGGGTGCATATTGGACCTTACAGGTTCCCTTTATACGCCTTGCCTCCTGTTTCATCAATGGATCTTTGGCAGTGCACATTTAAAACCAGTTATTCTAATTTGGATTGCTATAATTATACACTCTTTAACATTGGAATTTTAGCACCAAGAAGAAAATTTACTGGAATTATCAAAATCACAGGATCAAAAGATATGTAAATAGATATAAAACTGGGAAACACACCAAACCACTCTCATGCTTAGCTTATCTAGACTTCTTTTATGAATTTGAAAAGTTCTAATTCAGCTTTGAACCCTGTGGGTTGTAAACTCTCGTAATAATAATTTTCAGTGCCTGGGGGAGTCAATCCATAATCTGTCATGAGTTAGACTGTACCCAGCACACTGACGGTCCAGGTCCAAACCACAACATTTCTCCAAAGTGTCCCAGGAGGTGTTTTTCAACTTCACAACTACAGGTTGCATGTTATTATGAGCTTTCTTTGTGGCCTAAACCTATTCCCCCGGCCTGTGAAGACTCCAGGGGGAATAGGTTATGTCATTGGTTGGCAATTGCAAGATGAGTTGCCAATTTCGAATCTTGATGATTTTCATGCACATGTGCAATCTGCGTGGCAGAATAATCCTCAGACAACCATTGATAAATAATATGCTATGGCACAAAAATTTTTGCAGTAATGTGCATGGTGCTCATAATCGATACTGAATAAATTGATATGTGTTGAAATGTTGATTCCATTTTTTCATCATTTGCATATTAACATGTTTATTGTTCCTATAATTTCTATAATTCCACATTTTTTCTTTGTTGCGGTTGCCATTTCAATGTTGAGGAGTGTATTTACATCAGCAGTTTTACCTATATTATACTTTAAGTATTTTTTTCTTTGTTTAATTTAGTCTTAGTTTATATCTCTTCATACTTTCTACCATGACATATGGCAACACAGGAAAAATCATAGCTCATTTCCAATGCATTCAGTCCCAGTTAACTAATAATGCTTACGGTACATGATTTACCAGCTATATGCAATCTTTGACCTGAAAAACATAGTGCAAGGAAAAATAGGTCCTGCTAAGAGGCAGAATGTAAGAAAAGTATTACTGACCTATGCCGGCAGTCATGTGTTTCAATTATTTTCAGGAATCCATTTGTCAAATAAGTGAAGCGATCTGAGATGTCAAGTTCAAGCTGGGGTTACTGGCTTTCTACATCTGATATGATGTATCTTCAGTAGCTATTTAATTGAATTACTCAATTTATTTTTCAAGCAACAATGCTCTACCAAGAACCATGACATTAAACAATTAAATACGAGTTTAAAAGTCAGCATTACGTGTAATTCATCATTTCAGCAAACCATCACGTAGACCTAAGGGTCTGACAATCCTTGATTCACAAAAGTAATATCAATAAAGGAACAAATCACCTGTCTGGAGTGAAATGTCAAAATAATATTTATTTTTTTCTTTTTAGCTGTTATTAATGATTATAATGAGACCTTATGCAATGGTATGTAATTACAATATAATGAAAGCCTCTTCTTTCATTAGAAAACGAGACAATGTATTAATAGAAATGCAAGTTTTGTATAATTTTGAATACTTCTTTATATTTTTCTAATTTTGGTGTTTCTAAACTGGAGATTCTTGTTCAATTTATCCATCTAGTAAAGTCATACAAAGAAAATAATGTACTTATAGCTCTATATCTGACAAAGAAAGATGGAATATTGTTTGCAATTACAGCTTTCCCTTACTATACACAGTCAAAATATCAACAAACCTTTCTCTCAAAAGAGTAAACTCTGCAATCAGAACCTAGCAGAAACTGCAAGGAAAATGTAGAAGAAAATAAAAAAGGCTGCACTTTTCAGAAAGTCTTTACTGTGACTAATAGTGTACAGCTGAAAGCTTGGAAAACACTTTATGGAGTCCATGTGACCCGTAAGGACTTGTCTTGTTGAAACCAAAAATCAATTAATAAATAATAATAATATCTAATCAATACACAGGTCTTTCCAAATAAAATATTTATGGCATGTAAAATCAGATGTGATAGAAAGATCTGACTAGCTAAAGTCTGGCAGTTGAGAACCTCTACTTTGAGCAAATGAATAAGGGTAGGGATCTTTTATCAAAGAAAAAAGCAAAGTTGCTCAAACCTACCGTATATTAATTCTCAGTAATATGTGTTTGGAACAACTATGTCTTTGAGCAGAGGTGAGTCTAGGTTTTCCGGCACATGGGGTAAGATTTCTGTTTGGCACCACCCAACATGCAGTTTGAGTAGTTGTTACGGTTGCTGCGAGCACTGGAGACTATGTCCAGATTTCTTGCTACTGCACATGTGCGAGCGCTGGAGACTAAGTCCAGATTTCTTGCTACTGCACATGTGCGAGCGCTGGAGACTAAGTCCAGATTTCTTGCTACTGCACATGTGCGAGCGCCGGAGACTAAGTCCTATCTTGGAGCCATTGCACATGTGCGGGTGACATCATCGCTGACACGAGGTCACATGTCTCTGACACCTTCTATGCCGATTGGTCGCTGGTCATGTGCTTGTGACGCCTTGCTCGGTGATAGGCCAGCATGACGTCACTCCTGTAGTTCTGGCAGCGGATTGGCTCTGGTGTCCTCCATCTTGGATGAGGCACAGAGTCTATATAAGACCCTGACACACGCCGCATGGCGCTCAGTCCTCTTGGTTCATGCATGAGAGTAGACGCTATGTGCGCGTTCCTCTAGGCATTCCTCTGTCTATGCTAGGTGAGCGCTATCGGCAGGGTAGCGTTCTTATACCTTACAGCTTCGGCTGCTGTCCGTATCCTTACCTCTTAGGGGAGCGGACATAGGCAGGTGCCTGAGGCACATGGTCTGGCTGGGCCTTGTGATTCGACTCGTAGGTGGACGTTGCCGCTAGGGTAGCGTTCCTTATACTGCGTCTGGCAGTTGTTCGTATCCTCGCACACTAGGGGAGCGAACAGAGGTAGGAGCTTTGTGCGGCTTACGCTGCTGTTCGTCTCTTTTGCACCACTAGAAGAGCGGACCTAGGCAGGTGCCATATCTAGTGGTTCGTGTCCTCGCACACTAGTGGAGCGAACGCAGGTAGGAGCTTTGTGCGGCTTACGCTGCTGTTCGTCTCTTTTGCACCACTAGAAGAGCGGACCTAGGTAGGTGCCATTTCGCACACATTGCCTTTGTCTCTGTGATTATTAACAGAGATCATTCCACACACCCTCCAAGTAAGGGAGGAATTGCTTTACTTACTTATTATATCCTTCTGTGAGTTAACAGAGGTATTGCACTCTGCCATAGTCTGCAGCAAAGTCTTTGCACGGTGGACCCTGACTGTCTGATACTCCTTTAGGTTATTATCAGACAGCCCCCCGTAACAGTAGTCATCATGGGACCACTCATTCATATGTGATTTCCACTCTTAGGCTATTTTCACACAGGTTGTTTTTTAACATGGTTTTTGCCTTGGTTTTATGTAAATCCATGCTAATAAAACACTGCCTTTTTCCCTGACTGTTTCGTCAACCTCCTTGATTTTGCTGAGTTTTTGAAAAAATTACCATGTCAATTATTTTCAGCATTTTTGCCACAGATTTTCACCCTACAAGTAGTGATGGGCAGACTCGCAGATACCCAGACTTGATCCAAGGTAGCTGGCTGAAAGCCGGTCTTCATATAAGTCTATGGGGACCAGAATCTGCGCTTAAAAATGGTGATAGAAGAGATAGTGGGATTGGAGCAAGCATGCTATACTTACTGAGTCTCTGGTGTAGCTGTCACATTGCTCCCATGGCCATTCATTCTTCTTCCATGACCACTTATTAGCCTCATGCATATTCACTGCTTTCCCCACCTACCAACATCTGTAATTAGTTGCAGTCAGACACGTTTCAAGCCTGAGGGACAGCGTCAGACTGCTTGCGATCACAAGCGCCGTGTGCATCCATCTATATCATTCTGTAAAAATAAATACAAAAAAATTATTGTAGGGTCCATATTATGATACCCAGCACAGAAAAAAACATTTTGCTACATGCTGGAGTAACCAGCCGTGCGCTTATCTTTGCTATGTAGCAAAATAAGAGGAACTGCACACAGCTTTTTTTAAAAAAATAAAATACTGGCATGCGCTCCCCAAAATTTTGATACCCATCCATGATAAAGCTTGACAGCAGGGGGCTGGTATTCTCTGGTTAAAGAGACTCTTGCTAATTGGGCCCCCCAGCCTAAAAATAGCAGCCTCTAGCTGCCCAGAAATATAACAAACACCAAAAAAATTCTTTATTTGAAATAAAAGATAAAAAAAAACCTTCTTTCACCCATTTATTACCAAAAAAATACCCCCGAAAGTCCAACATAATCTTCACAAGGACCCACGACAATCCCAGCTTTGCTACATGTGAAGTGACAAAACAGCCATAGAAAATGACTGCCTATTGTAACTTCAGGCAGAGACTCTGCCTTAGCAATCAGTGGGGACGTCACTCAGTATAGTTGCGGTCACAGCTGGAGGTTCCCATGGCTCTTCACCTGTGACCACAGGTAATTTAACCTCAGGTTACTTCATTACACTCAGTGACCAGGTCAAGTTACCTGCAGTAACAGGTGAAGGAAAGTGGGAACTTCCAGCTGTGACGTCACCGCTGATTGCTGAGTCTCAGTCTCTGCCTGAATCCCACAATGGGCGGCCATGTTCTATAGCCGCCCCCTATCATTTCAGATGTAGCAGGGCCAGAATTGTCGTGGGACCTCGAGTGGATTACATCGAACATTCAGCGTTATTTTTGGGTTTTATAAAGGGGTTAGAGGGTGGGATTTTTTTGTCTTTTATTTCAAATAAAGGATCTTTTCGGTGTTTGTGTTTTATTTTTTTTTTAACTTACAGATCAGTGAAGGGGTCTCATAGACCCTCTCATCACTAATCTAGGGCTTACTGGCAGCTGTGGGTTGTTATTAACTCTATATGATCCCAATTGCCACCACACCAAGGCAATCGGGATGAGCCAGGTAAAGTTCTGATTTTCACATCTAAGAGATGTGACAATCCTGGGTGGCTGCTGGCTACTATTTTTAGGCTGCAGGGCCTAATAAGCATAGATCTCCCCAGCCTGAGAATACCAGCCCCCAGCTGTCAGCTTTATCTTGGCTGGGTATCAAAACTGGGGAGGGGGACAGCACGCCAGTTTTTAAATTATTTATTTAAATCATTTTAAAACAAAGCCACATGCGGTTCTTCTTATTTTGATCCATATCCAAGATAAGCACATGGAAGGGCCTGTAGCTGTATACTTTGTCTGTGCTGGGTATTATAATATGGGGGACCCTATGCCAATTTTATTTATTTAATTTTTTACCACCGTATAGATGTACACAGTTGAGGCCGGGTAGTAGCGAAATGTACGTCGGGGTGTGAGGACGGCGGTACACATTGAATTTTACCCAGGTAACTATCTTGTATTTTATTGTGGACTCAATTTATGCCTTATGTGCTATGGTTTACATTGATCATTACAGCACCTAGCACTATGTCTTTTTGGGAACAGCTCCATCTATTGCCAAAGTTTGGTAGTACATACCATATGGTATAACTTATATTAGCCATTACTGTGCTTAGTACCATATCACTTTGGGCATAGCTCCATCTATTGATAGAGGTCGGTAATACATCCACAACATAATCAAAGAAATGGGATCACCAACACAATATTAGTATCATAGAAAAATATTTTTATTTTTTACTGAAAAAAATTGTGTGGACAGATCATGGCACCAGAGAACAAGGGCACACAGACAAAAACATTTAAAAGCCAAAAATGGCATGGTTCCCCAGCACGCCAACCTCCAATATTTGGATACAAAAGTTTATATAAATATATAAAGATATGAAGTACCTCTAGTAATAGACAACTAACCCTCTATACAATAAAGATGGTACAAATGGACCCACTGGTGTATAGGTGAAGTGCTACATGTGGTCGGGAGGGGGGGGGGGGGTTTAATGCAGGAATTATAGAGCACAAATAACACCATACATGTCATGTAGTCATTAATGACAAAAATATACATAAATTAATCTGCCCAAAGTACAATAAACCCCACACCGGGTACCCGCAATATTAAATCAAGATAAGATAGAGATGTGGATATCCACAAATGTAGCTGATCTATGTCATGAAGCAACAGATATTTCATATATCAATCCTGGGGTGACTTAGGTGTAGATACAGACATCTGAGTCACATAGCAAAAAATTATTCAGTGGTTATGCCATAGCAAATTAGAGCAATGACCCCAGATGCCAGTGCAGAATCAGCAGTACATGCTAGGGAGATACAGATCCTAATAGTGAAAAAGCGACCTGTCATTAGTTATACTCACACCTAGCACGGCGCAACAATACCCAGCGGAGGCACCTGATCACAGACAATTGAATCATAATGTACAGGATTCATGCCTGGGTCTCAAAATACATAATGTTAGTCCATATATCCATATTGTATGGAGAGTTAATCCATACACTACAATGGAATAAGGGCTATAAGCAAAGTCAGAAGCTTATCAAGAATATAGCCTATATACATACACTTAAAGTACTAAGCAAAGCAGGTTTAATGAAGTCATGAGCGCAAACACAAATAGGGGGGTAAAATAAATTTAACCCCTTAGAGGCATAAATTACAAGTAGTTGGATCATAATGCCCAGGGATCGTACCCAGGTCACAATATACATGATAATCGCCAATATATCCATAATGAATGGAGGGTGAATCCACTCATTACAGTAAAACAGGGGCCATATAAAAAGAGTATGAGACTTATCGTAACTGTAGCTTACATACATATATTTTTATGATACTAGGCAAAGCAATTTTGGCAGCATCGTAAGCACAACCATAGATGAAGGGTAGAGTAGATTTACCACCTTGAAGGTGCAGATAGTTAGAATGTAATAAACACGACCTGAGTCTCAGAATATAGGATAATGACCAATACACCCATAATACATAGAGGGTTACTTCACATGTATCGGTGAAAATAAGAGCCATATGGAGAGTCAGACGCTTATCAAAAGGAGACATTCATAGTCATATTAACAACTATATGACATTGGAGAGATCATACAAGGAATTAGAGGACACCGGAACCTAAATATGGCAGAGAAAGTGATGACGGTCCAGAAGCATAAACTACCCCAGCCGGGGAAGAATGTGATAGCCGGTACACGTATCATCACAAATAGGCCATATAGTATTTTACTAGGCAATTACAGAATTTTCAATCTTTAACTGTTTTTCTTGGTAGAAAATACAGATAATTCTGGCGGTCCAGGGGCAAAAGCTGCCCTAGTTGAAAGGGCACAAGGATACATACATAAGATCACCAGTGGGTCCTGTAAAAATTTACCAGGCATTTATACCTTCTTTTTAACAAGAAACCATCTCTATTAAGATATTTTTTGTACTAAAGACATCAGATAGGAGTGAGGTAGAAAAATGACTACTCATATAAATGTCCCCAGTTAACCACTCCGATTAGACCAGAAACAGTTACTAGAGGGCCCACATATTCACATGTACCCCGATCACAGGAAATTGTAGTACCATAAGAAAAGAAAGGATCTACTAAATTTATAGAGTCCCAATTCCATTGCCAAGTCCAAGTCAATAGGGTCCAGATTTACAGGTAGTATGGGGTATCGCAGATCCCAGATATGGATATTCGCAAAAGTCCTATGGTGAAAACCTGGCCAGGCAAAGATGTATTAGGCTCCCGTATGTTGAGTATTCAAAGCTGGGGTGGTAACCTGGATCACCTTAGTTTCTGCCGAGTATACCACCTACAAAAGGGAAAGCGAGTGAGATATAAAACCGGTGATATTGAACGCGTAGTAGGTAAGGCAGGATAGGTCAGTCTATAGGGTCTTGTAAAATCCTGTGTAAAGCAGGTCCTCATTCAGGCCGTGTGGGGCCACACTTCTTAGATTATAAATCCATCTGGACTCTTTTTGTAAAAGTTCCTTTGTGCGGTCCCCACCCCTGATATTCTGGGTCACTGAGTCAACAATGAAGACCCTCAAATTCGTCCGACATCCCCTATGTTACAAGCTCGTAAGCTTACAGTCTATGAGGGAATAGGGGAGGCACAAAAGGTGAATGGGGGAGAAAAGCTTGTCATATATGGTCCAGCCATTGATTTAATAGGGGATTCAAAACCAGCTGCATGGACCGGTCGCCTGCCAGCATTTATACAGGTACAGAGTGTGTAAAAAAGTACATGAAGATGAAGGAACCAGAAGATACAGGGGACAAGAATTGGATGTAAATTTTATAAAGGGCAAAAAGGGACTAGATTAGATCAGGGTGGTGAGGTGATAGGCTACTCTAAAGAAATGCATTTTTTAGGGCCCGCTTAAAGGTGTGGATGTTGGGAATTAATCGGATTGTTCTTGGTAGTGTGTTCCAGAGCATAGGTGCAGCTCATGAGGAATCTTGAAGACGGGAGTGGGAGGTTCGAATTGTTGAGAATGTCAGTCTTAGGTCATTAGCAGAACGGAGGACCCGGGTAGGGTGATAGACAGAGATAAGGGAGGTAATGTAGGGCGGTGCGGAACCATGGAGAGCTTTGTGAGTGAGAGTCATAAGTTTGAAGGATTCTGTAGTGGATATGCAACCAGTGCAATGACTGGCACAGAGCAGAGGCAGTTGCAGAGGAAAATGATCCTGGCAGCGGCGTTTAGAATGGATTGGAGAGGGGAGAGTTTAGTAACAGGGAGACTAATTAGTAAAGAATTACAATAATCCAGGAGAGAATGAATGAGAGCGACAGTAAGAGTTTTTGCAGAGTCAACAGTAAGAAAAGGATGAATTCTAGACATGTTTTTGAGGTGGAATTGACATGAGCGAGCGAGTGAACGAATATGGGGAGTGAAGGAGAGATCGGAGTCAAATATAACCCCAAGACAGCGGGCGTGCTGCTGGGGAGTAATGGTAGAGCCAAAACCAGAAATGGTTATATTGGGTTTCGGAAGGTTAGCAGAGGGAGGAAACAGGAGAAGTTCAGTTTTTGACAGGTTCAGTTTTAGATAGAGGAATGATATGATGTTGGAGACAGCGGACAGACAATCGGTAGTATTTTGTAATAATGCAAGGGTGATGTCAGGAGAAGATGTGTCATCAGCATAGAGATGGTACTGGAAACCAAATTTGCTGATTGTTTGTCCAATAGGGGCAGTGTATAGAGAGAAAAGGAGGAGGCCTAGGACTGAACCGTGATGAACCCCGACCATAAGGGGAAGAGGAGAGGAAGAGGAACTGGCAAAAGATACAGTGAATGAGCGGTCAGAGAGGTAAGAGGAGAACCAGGAAAGAACGGTGTCCTTGAGCCCGATAGAGGGGAGCATAGTGAGGAGGAGCTGATGATCCACAGTATCGAATGCAACAGAGAGATCCAGGAGGATCAGCAGGGAGTAGTGACCATTTGATTTGGCTGTTAGTAGATATTAGAGACTTTAAGAGCAGTTTCAGTAGAATGCAAGGAGTGAAAACCGGATTGTAGAGGGACGAGGAGTTATCTGACAGCGTATCAAACAGGAGTGGACCAGGCATTCGAGGAGTTTGGAGATGAAGGTTAGATTAGAGACAGGTCTGTAGATAGCGGCACAAATTTGGCCTAGGGATGTTTTTTTAAGTAATGGGTGTATGCTGGCATGTTTGAAGGAGGAGGGAAAGACACCAGAGGGGAGAGAGATTGAATATTTTAGTTAGGTGAGAGGTGACAGCTGGGGTGACAGATTTAAGGAGATGTGAGGGAATAGGGTCACTGGTGCAGGTAGTAGGATGAGAAGATGCGACAAGCCTAGTAACTTTTTCTTCTGTGACTGGATCAAAGAGTGAAAGTGAGCTAGATAAAGTGTATGGGGGTAGACAATGTGTGGTGTTATGAGGCTGTGAGGAAATTTCCTGGTGTATATGGTCAATTTTTTCTTTAAAATAATTGGCCAGGTGATCTGCGCTGAGGTTGGTAGTTGGGGCCATAACTCTTGGTCCGAAGAGGGAATGGAGAGTATCAAAGAGTCGTTTAGGATTGTTGGCTAGAGAGATGATGAAGGGTGTTAAAGTACGCTTGCTTAGAGAGGTGAAGGGCAGCATTGTATGTTTTTAGCATGAACTTATAATGGATGAAATCTTCGGCTAGATTGGATTTTCTCCACAGATGTTCAGCGCACCTGGAACACCGCTGGAAAAAGCGTGTTTGCAATGTGTGCCAGGGCTGCTGCTGTCTGCGCCGACTTGCTCTGCGTATAGTAGGAGCAGCTTCATCTAGGGCATTCTGTAGGGTTTCATTATAATGTTTTACAGCAGAGTCAGGACATGAGAGGGATGATATTGGGTCCAGTGATGACTACAACTTTTTCAAAAATTTCTGGGTGTTAATAGCATGTATATTCCTATATGGGAGGTAAGTAGGGGTGTCTTGAGTGGGTTGCCTCTGATCTGAGTCTTTCTCTTTCTTTTCTTCACCTTATCAGACACTATGATGACTTTTCACATCCACATCTCATCCCTGCAGACTTCCATCTTCTCTCGTCTTCTGCAGCACATCCCAACATGAAGCCCTTAAAAAAGCAGAATGATTTATAATGCTCTTGAATAAAAATATCTGCCCTACACTGAGACCTGAGCAAATAATTGTCCCTCACTGTGTTCCCTGTTAAAAAAAAATATAAGCACACTGTCCCTCTTATGGTAAATGCCCACCACACTACCCTTTTCCTTCCATACCGATCCCCATTTTCACATTGTCCTCTACACTGTGTCCCTCTATATTGTCCAGTCTTTATACTGTGCCCCATCATTACACTTCCTCTCCTTGGCAAACTGTCCCCCCTGGTTGTGTACTTACATTGTTGCCCCATGCTATTCCCTCTCTGTACCCCCCACAAACACACTAACCAGTTTCTATTCTGCACCCTCTCACACTTTTCTCCCACCATACTGTCTCCTCCCACTATTCCTCTCATACGGCTCCTCACATAGTTCTCACTTTCTCTCATATTGTCTCCTCCCATCCCCCACTGTTTATACTGCCCTTTTACTTATTTACCCACTCACTCCTTATAATATGTACACATACACCCCCCTCATATACTGTTTACTCATACATGCCCCCCTAGCTTCTCATACTGCATCTACACCCTTCCCCCTTTCAAACTGTTTCATCATACATTCCCCTCACTCCTCATATTGTGTCATCAAATTTCCCCACCTTCACTCAACATATTGTGTCCGCATGCAGCCCATCTCCCTCGTTTCCCAATAATGTGTGCTTACATTCCCTCCGGCTCCCCATACCATACTGTGTATAAACCATCCCCCTCTTTCACCATACTGTCTGCACCCATCCCCCACTCGCTCATAATACTGTTTGCAACCATCCCCTTCACTCGCCATACTGTGTCCTCATTCATGCCCCCTCACTGCCATACTGTGTTCTCATACATCTCCCCTTGCTCCCTATACTGTCTGCACCCAAACCCCCTCACTTCCTATACTGTGTCTACACCCATCCACCCCTCACATACCATACTGAGTCAACAACCATCCCCAATCACTCCCCATACTGTGTCCTCATGCATCTCCCCGTCACTCCCCATACTGTTTGCACTGATCCCCTCCCTTGCTTCCTAATCTGTGTCCTTAAATCCTCCTCTCCTCCCCTTGCTCCCTATTGTATATTTGCACTCATCTTCCTCACTCCTCATTGTGTGTCAGCACCCATCCCCCTTGATCCCAAAATTATGTCCTTAACCAACCCAAATGAAATAAATCTTCAGTTCCTCTGAAGCACTTACCACCAATACTATTTGTGCCTCTGTGGCAGCAAAGAGTGATGTCAGCTGTGTGATCAGCTGACCTGATCAGACTGTTGACGTCACTCTCACCAAGAAGTGCAGACAGTCGGGGCTTCAATTGTACTCGCGCCTGAAAGACGCAAGTAGATCACTGAGAGCCGGCTTGTTGTACCTTCTCTGAGTTGGCTGGCAGCTTGTCAGCTGGCTCAGAGAAAAGCCAGCTTCCAATACATGTGGCAGCAAAATGCAGCCTCTGGAAAGACACCTTAGATTGCCACTTCAGGTGGCCAGACAATAACCCCATGCCAACTGTGCCTGGTGCACATTTCCTGCTTTTCTTTACCTGGTTATGCTTTGAGATGTTACACTATATGCATTGTTACCACTAAACAAAAAATAGGACAAGAACTGCTGTTGGGAATATTCAGAGGAACCATATGCAATAGATAGTTGTCAACCGGCAGCTCCAGGCAATGCTTTATATACAGGAACGCTCACTCTGAGTGCCTCTGTGTTCTCTAGAGAACCGCTACCAGACTACTCTGGTGGCGGCTTACCAGAGGGAGAACAAGTGGTTGGTTGTTCAATACCAGATCTTTATTTCCCCTGGCATCATCTGCTGGGGGCAATGGGGAGAAGATATGAGGCCACCATACATATTAGACTTTCAGCCTAGCTTGCTAACATTGGTAATCTCATCCTATAATAGTCTAATGTGTATTGAGACCCTAAAAGTCTTAGCTGAATTCTTTCTTTTACTACATATAAAATGACAATAGGTTAAGGCCCAGTCACACTAAACAACTTACCAGCGATCCCAACAACGATACAACCTGATAGGGATCGCTGGTAAGTTGCTAGGAGGTCGCTGGTGAGATGTCACACTAAGCGACGCTCCAGCGATCCCACCAGCAACCTGACCTGGCAGGGATCGCTGGAGAGTCGCTACACGTGGAAGCATGCTGCGCTTGGTTAATTACCCGATGTGTACTCTGCTACGTGTGCAGGCAGCAGCAGCTGGCTTCTGCGGACGCTGGTAACCACGGTAAACAGCGGGTAACCAAGAAGCCCTTACCTTGGTTACCCGATATTTACCTTCGTTACCAGCGTCCGCCGCTCTCAGCTGTCAGTGCCGACTCCTGCTCCCTGCATTCCTAGCCACAGTACACATCGGGTTAATTACCCGATGTGTAGTCTGGCTATCTGTGCAAGGAGCAGGAGCCGGCACTGACAGCTGAGAGCGGCGGACGCTGGTAACGAAGGTAAATATTGGGTAACCAAGGTAAGGGCTTCTTGGTTACCCGCTGTTTACCGTGGTTACCAGTGTCCGCAGAAGCCGGCTCCCTGCTCACTGAACATTCAGTTGTTGCTCTGTCGCTGTCACACACAGCGATGTGTGCTTCACAGCGGGAGAGCAACAACTAAAAAATGGCCCAGGACATTCAGCAACAACCAACGACCTCACAGCAGGGGCCTGGTTGTTGCTGGATGTCACACTAAGCAACATCGCTAGCAAGTTGTGCCTTAGCAGCGATATTGCTAGCGATGTTGCTTAGTGTGACGGTACCTTTAGTATCCCCAGCATCTCTGTGTCAAGTCATTTTATTGATTTCTTCACATTTTCCATGAAAGGAGATACACAAAAGTTAAGAGCAGAGTTGCATGCCAGAACGTCTAGATTTCAGAGTGTATACAGGCAATTACTGCATTTTCCTAAATTTAAAAAGGTTGTCCACTACTAGCACAACTCCTCCTCATTCCCCATGTTTGCCCCCATGAAAATAAAAAACTTATACTCCCCTTCCGTGCTGGTGTTGTTCTAGCATGGTCATGCAAACCCTGTACCCAATCTCCACCAGTTTCACTGCCCCCGCCTTCACTTTGTTAGTTACTTATAAGTACAAAGGTGGGGAGAGGAAAATCTGCGCTAATTGGGTGCAGGGCTTTCATGACTTAACAACCCCATGTGGATACCGGCAGAGTGAATGAATGCTGGCTCTTCTGGAACGGCACTGGCACCGGAGGTGAGTATAAACTTTTTTTTATTTTAATGGGGGCAAACATGGGGAATAAGAAAGGGTTGTCCTAGTTGTGGACAACCCCTTAAAGAATATATTAAAAATACCTATACCTTAGATTCCCAGTGCCCCAACTTCTCCCTTTCTCAAAAAGTTATGAAGGATACTTGTTACATTTTATTGATCCCATGTAGAAACTCTTTATTTTTAAGAGTCCTTTCAGCTTCTCAACAAGTCCAAGAAACTTTACGCTTCCATCTGCATTTCAGCTGCTTTTTAGGTCCGTTTTGAACTGCAACATTTTCATGACAAAAGGCATGTGTTTTGATTTTCCAGCAAAGTCTATGGAAAATGTGAATTTCTTGTCCACACTTTGCGTTTCCAAACACTGCATTTAATTTGCATAATTTTTGGCAAAAACCATGCGTTCAAAGAAGCAGCATATCAATTGTTTTTGCCATTTTGGCTGTGTTCTATACCTATTGAAATCAATCAGTTGTAGAAAATCGCTGCCAAAATGTTAAGCAGTGCGCTTGCATTGCATTATTATTGCGATCCACATGTTTTTATTTAACATAACAAAGGCGGGTCTTTCGTCTTTTCTCTCTCTGTCGGTCGGTCTGTCAGTTAGTCTCTCTCTCTCTAAATCTCTATCTCTCCCTCTGTCCATGTCAGTCTCTCCCTCCCATCCCCCCTCTCATACTCACCGATCCACGATCACCGGCGCTGCGCAGCACGGCGTTCACACTGTGGCGGCTTCTTCTCTTTTGAAAATACCAGCCGCTCATTAATCCATCTCGTATTCCCTGCTTCCACAGCCCACCGGCGCCTATGATTGATTGCAGTCAGACACGCCCCCACCCTGAGTGACAGCTGTCTCACTGCAACCAATCACAGCCGCCGGTGGGCATGCCTATATGCGAGCAGTAAAAAAAATAAATAAGTAAATGAAGAAAACCCAATGTGCGGCCCCCCCCCATTTGGATACCAGCCAGGGTAAAGCCACAAGGCTGAAGGCTGGTGTTCTCAGGATGGGGAGCTCCACGTTATGGGGAGCCCCCCAGCCTAACAATATTAGCCAGCAGCCGCCCGGAATTGCCGCATCCTTTAGATGCGACAGTCCCGGGACTTTACCGGCTCATCCCAAATTGCCCTGGTGCGGTGGCAAACCAGGTAATGAGGAGTTAATGGCAGCAGCCCATAGCTGCCACTAAGTCCTAGGTTAATCATGGCAGGCGTCTCCCCGAGGTACCTTCCATGATGAACCTGAAAGTTAAAGTAAATAAACACACACATCCAAAAAATCATTTATTTGAAATGAAAGACACTTTATTAATCCCTCAAAAACACCTCCAGGTCTGACGTAATCCACGCAAGGTCCCACAACGCTTCCAGCTCTGCTACATCAGAAGCTGACAGGAGCGACACTAGAGCACCACCGCTCCTGTGAGCTCCATGCAGCTACTGAAGTGAGTCGTGCGATCAGCTGTGCTGTCACTGAGGTTACCCGTGACCACCGCTCTCAGGTGGAGGACTGCAGCTGTGGCCGTGAGTAACCTGAGTGAAAGCACAGCTGATCACACGGCTCACTGCAGTCACTTAGGGGATTTGTGATCACAGGTGAGTCCTTCATGTGTGACCACAAATCAGGCTGCCACACAGAGAGAAAGCCGCGCGATCACAATGAAGTCGGGTGAAGTTCATCAGAGTTCATTCTTAGCGCGGCACTGTCTTGCAGCCAGCCATGACAGTGACAGTGCGGTCCCACTCGGCTCTTCTGCAAGTCTATGGGGATGCTGCAGAGCCGAGTGGGTGCATACTGTGAAAAATGTGCGTTCTGGATGCTTTTCCCACTCTGTCTATGGCAGAGAAAGCATCCAGAACGCAGGAATGTGCGCACTTTGCGTTCTGCCAAATGCGTCTCGGATTGGAGCTTTTTCGGCTGCATTCTGAGACGCACACGCAGTGACTTACACACTGCAGAATTGAACGCAAAGTGCACACATAGCCTAAGTGCCTAAGTAAGCCTAAGAGTGATTAGCTGCTACATGTTAGCATATGTTAGGGTATGTGCGCACGTTGCGTTCTGTGCAGTGCGGAAAAGAATGCAACCTCTGGCAGACTGGACAAATATAAACTCTGCGTTTTTCAAAAAAAATTCATCCAAAATGCATGCATTTTGGATGCATTTTGCATGCATTTTGCATGCATTTTTTGGACAGTGCAGTCCCACGACAATTCAGCTCTGCTACATGCCCGCTGACAGCAGACACAGACAGTCGCATGATGAGAAAGAACTCTGATGAACTTCACTCGACTTCATTGTCATCGCGTGGCTCTGTCTCTCTGTGCCGCAGCCAGATTTGCGATCACTGCTGAAGGACTCCCCGGTGACGGTAAATCCCCTGAGTGGCTGAAGTGAGCAGCGCGATCAGCGGTGCCATCACTCAATTACCCGCGGCCAGCTGGAGTCCTCCACCCTAGACCGCAGCTCACCTGTGATGTAATCGTTGATCGCACAGCTCACTTCAGTCACTCGGGCGACTTGCTGTCACAGTTGGAGAATCCAGCGGCCGCCGCAGGTAACCTG
Organism: Anomaloglossus baeobatrachus; assembly: GCF_048569485.1. Taxonomy (NCBI): domain Eukaryota; kingdom Metazoa; phylum Chordata; class Amphibia; order Anura; family Aromobatidae; genus Anomaloglossus; species Anomaloglossus baeobatrachus. Next base: position 826,799,971 of record NC_134353.1, on the reverse strand, counting down.
AGTGACGTCATCGCTGATTGCGCGACTCACTTCAGTTGCTGCGTGGAGCTGACAGAGTGCGGTCATGGTCTGTGCCCACTCCTGTCAACTTCCTGTAGCAGAGCTGAAAGCATCGTGGGACGTCGTGTGGATTACGCCGGACCTGGATGGGTGTTTGGGGATTAATAAAGTGGTGAAAGAGGGTTTTTTTTGTCTTTTATTCCAAATAAAGGATTTTTTGGATGTGTGTTTATTTTCTTTAACTTACAGGTTAATCATGGAAGGTTTCTCGGGGAGACACATGTCATGATTAACCTAGGACTTAGTGGCAGCTATGGGCTGCTGCCGTTAACTCCTTATTACCCCGAATGCCACCGCACCAGGGCAATTTGGGATGAGCCAGGTAGAGTCCCGGGACTGTCGCATCTAATGGATGCGTCAATTCTGGGCGGCTGCTGGCTGATATTGTTAGGCTGGAAGGCTCCCCTTAACATAGAGAATACTAGCCTTCAGCCATGTGGCTTTATTTTGGCTGGTATCAAAATTGGGGGGGACTGCATGTCGTTTTTTGTTAATTATTAATTTATTTTCCTGCAAGATATAGACCCTCCTACCGGCGGCTGTTATTGATTGCAGTGAGACAGCTGTCACTCAGCGTGGGGGCGTGTCTGACTGCAACCAATCATAGGCGCCAGTGGGCGGAGGAAGCAGGGAATACAAAATGGAATAATGAGCGGCCGGCATTTTGAAAAGAGGAAAAGCCGCCGGAGCTTTGTGACAGCCGTGCAGCGCCGCGTCAGTGATCGGTGAGTATGAGAGAGGGGGAGAGACCGACCGATGGACAGAGAGAGAGACAGACAGCGACCAACTGACTGAGAGATCAACCGAGAGACAGAGATTGACCGACATCGATAGACAGAGAGATTGACCGACATCGACAGAGAGAGACTGCAATTTTGTTTGTCAAAAAAGCATGCGGAACGCAACAAAAATGCAGTCCAAGTGCATTTTGGATGCATTTTGACCCATATCATTGATTTCAATAGGTGGAGAATGCAGCTACAATGCACAAAAGAAGTGACATGCTGCGTTTTTTTTCTGCAGCAATTTTTGGCATCCAAAATGCTGCGTTTAAAAACGCAGCATGCGCATTGAATTTTCGGACTTCTCATAGTCTTTGCTGGGGAAGCCGAATGCATGCAATTTACCCCTGAAACGCTGTAGTTCAAAATGCAGCGTTAACATGGGAAAAAACGCAACGTGCGCACATAGCCTTATATAGCATCTGATTGTCATCTGTACAGGCTTCTATTTATGCAGGGCCTATCCGTGATACTGATTCTTCCATTTATATTCTTATCTTTTCCTCATATTAAAATATATTTAGCACAAAACACATAATAATGGGTTATGAAGATGGCATTATACACTTTAGAGGGAAAACTACTTTAGAATACAAATCATTTTGTGGTTTTTGTAATCTTTTGGCACAGCATAAAACAAATATAAAAATTTGAATCACAAAGAAAATGGTAAATGAAAATAAAAGGGTGTATAACAGTAGAATACATAGTGCATGCATCAATTCATGTTATTTATAGAGGGAATGAGAGAGGTGACTCACAATTAATCAATTAATGAGTACACACCAGGTGCAAAGTAAATTTAGAGTATAACAAACTGGTTAATCATTATGATTTAATGCTATAAACACTAGAAGAGTAAAATAAATAATGAGGCAAGAGATAAGCGCTAAATCCCGGATTACAATATACAAATACAGGTGTTGATTATTGATAGAACTTTACAGTAAATAGCACAGATCTAAGACCATTATAGTGAATTGCATTTATGATTACTTTTATTATGTATAGTATATATGGAAGCTGTTTCAGGCCTCTCGAACATACAGCTCTGGCAAAATTTAAGAGACCACTGCACATTTTTATAAAAATCAGCTTCTCTAGATGTCTGACAGCCATTCCGTTCAGTTGAATTCCAACCAGAGTACAGACTGGCAGAGGGTGAAAGCGACTCTCCACTGCCCAGGATGACCGTTATTTTATTCGAATGTCACTCAGCAACCACAGGGTGACATCAAGTGACCTTCAAAAGGAATGGCAAATGGCAGCTGGGGTGAAGTGCACGACAAGAGCAGTTCGTAACAGGCTCCTAGAGGCAGGGCTCAAGTCATGTAAAGCTAGAAAAAAGCCTTTCACCAATGAGAAGCAAAGGGGAACCAGGCTGAAGTTTGCCAAAGACCATAAGGATTGGACCATAGAGGACTGGAGTAAGGTAATTTTCTCTGATGAGTCTAATTTTCAGCTTTGCCCAACACCTGGTCATCTAATGGTTAGATGTAGACCTGGAGAGGCGTAGAAGCCACAGTGTCTTGCACCCACTGTGAAATTTGGTGGAGTATCGGAGACGATGTGGTTACTCCACAAAATATTGCTTTCTGAACCCTTCCTGAGTTAAAACATTAGTATTGTTGTTTCTAAATTATTATGAACTTATTTTCTTTGCATTAGTTAAGATCTGAAAGCAATGCATTTTTTTGTTATTTTGACCATTTCTCATTTTCAGAAAATAAATACAAAATTTATTGCTTGGAAATTCGGAGACATTATCAGTAGTTTATAAAATAAAAGAACAATTTACATTTCCATCAAAAATACACCTATAAAAAGAAAAATCAGAAAAACTGAAAATTTTGCAGTGGTCTCTTAATTTTTGCTAGAGCTTTATATCCAGCATTGTGCTGCAGCTTCTATCCAGGGTTGAACCTTAACACTAGTTGGAAACTGTTGGAGGAACTAGTCACATTGTTTGCAGTGCAATGGTTTCCCACTTCATACCTAGGGCATCATTTTTTTTGCCAAACCAGGTGTTGGTGCTGATCCAGAGGCTGGACCACAATGTTTGATGCAACATTACGATCAGGGCCTTGAGCAGTTCCTGGGAGGGAATGGAGGAAAAGCCTGATGACAATGGATTCCTTTTTACATCAGCTTGCTATCAGTCGTACTCTATTCAGTTGCATCAGCCTTAAATTAAAATGAACAATTAAATTTGGGAAAAATTAGTCCAGCTGCCATAATGGTAAACCTTAGTTGCCAGACCAGATCTCTGAGAATCTACTTCTACCTACCAGTACCACCAAGGCCTCTTCTGATTAGTCGGTCCCGAGAAGCATCATCATAATACATGCATGATATTGAACCAGGATGACTAATATAAAAGAAGAAACAGCACAGTTTTGTTACTCAAAATGGGCAGCATAGTTCTGAACTATTCATTAAGTCAGAAAATGGCCCAAAAAATGAGATTATGGAAATAGTTCATGAACCATTTTTTACTAGAATTCTCACATATAACTGCTTAAAGGGAACCAAACATCAGGATTTTCATGTATAAGGTGCAGCCAGTGCAGTACTGGCACTATCAGGTACAGTGTGTACATACCATTAGTGGGCAGCTCGGGTGTTTAGGCAGTGAAATCCAACTTTATAAAGTTTGAAAAATCAAGCACTTTTTGATTGACGTGTGCACTACTCTCCTAATGTCCGGGTGGGTTATGCACGTGTATCCCCGCCCCCCCGCCGCCTGTTGCTCCCTCTCTCTGGTTGTATTCAAATTTCTCTCTTCAGAAACATGGCACCGGAGTTGGCACCTGCGCATAGCGCTTATCTCCGGCGCCATGTTTCTGAAGCCCGCAGTAGCTAGTATTACCTGCAGCTACGATATCGTGCCGCCCCAGGACACCGTGACCGGGTCTTGCAGCACTTCCCCCCCGGGTCATGTGAGTCAATTGTGAACTTACCTCACCTGACCCCTGATGTCACTGGCAGGCTGCTGTCGGCTTTTTCCTGTGGTGTCCCGGTGTCCTAGGCGGCTGTTGTGCTGGCACGGTGTCCTGGAGCGGCACGATATCGTAGCTGCAGGTAATACTAGCTACTACGGGCTTCAGAAACATGGCGCTGGAGATAAGCGCTATGCGCAGGTGCCAACTCCAGCGCCATGTGTCTGAAGAGAGAAATTTGAATACAACCAGAGAGACGGAGGAACAGGCGGCGGGGTGGGGATACACGTGCATAACCCACCCGGACATTAGGAGAGTGGTGTACACGTCAATCAAAAAGTGCTTGATTTTCAAACTTTATAAAGTTGGATTTCACTGCCTAAACACCCGAGCCGCCCCCTGATGGTATGTACACAATGTGCCTGATAGTGCCAGTACTGCACTGGCTGCAGCTTATACATGAAAATCCTGATGTTTGGTTCCCTTTAAAATGTCACAAAATCTTGTGACTTTTGATGTTTTTTGCCATTCTCAGCTGCCTCAAACTCCAGCTGACAAATTCAACATGATTTAGACAGAAATGTATGTTAGACCCTTCCTGACATGTATTTTAGTTGGTTGGCAGGTGAATTATGTTTCAAACGCTTCAAAAATGTCCACGTGTCCTAATAAATTTAGGACATCTTACTTCTCAACGCACACAGTGCACACAGTCAGGATTCTCCAGTGCCAAGAGGGGGCAGTCATGTGACTATGAGAATAGCAGATTTGTATACTTCTTGCTCAATTCCCTTGTATTGAGCAAGACTGTGAAATTACTTGCAGTCACATACGCTCCTGCTCACAGTGCCAGTACCAGAGAATCCTGACTATGCACGCTATGTGCAATGTGAGAATTTACAAGTCTGCAGCCTCATGGAGTGACTGCATATTTGAATTTCAAGCATGGACAACCCCTGTAAGTTTGTCATATTTCCTGTTATAAAGACAGACTAAAACTTACCAATGTTTTATGAGGTGTCCGCTACCTAACAAATTTGCTGCACCGATAGGTAAGTATATGTTTGTCTTTTGTTGTTTTTGTTTTTAGACCTATACCAGCCAGGGCTACTTAAGAAAAACAGAGGAGAACACATTTAATTGTGGGAAAACCACTTTAATTTCATGCATATGACCACCACAGACATTAGGTATTCAACAAATCTCCCCAAGTTGAGCCAGATCTACTGATAGCACGTTAAATATCTCATGTAAATTGCCAATTTAAGAAACAGGTGGGTTGAAAGTGCCCAATATGGCTTTTATATGCAGTAATTTTTTTGTAAATTATAAAATTGAGAAGTTTACAATCATTGAATAATATAAACAATGCAAGAGAAATGAGCTTGTCATTGATCACCATTTTTACGATATACAAAATATGAAGATTATTGGATTTATTTCTTTTAATTTAAGTTGAAGCTACAAAAAAAAACTAAGGATAATTTGGTAATTTTTAATTTTTTAAATATAAATGCATGTCTTCCTTTCTATAGATCTTGACCCTTTGAGACTCCTCTAGATGTCAGTATGGACTGCACATGAGCATTGCACAAAAAAAGCTGCCATCAAGTAAACAAAGGCCAATGGGGGTCAGTAGGGGTTTAGAAAGAGATTTTTTTGTCTAAGATAATTTGAAGGAGTTATCCACTAGTAGGACAGGATAACCCATGCTAATTCAACATGTTTCCCCGAGGTAAAATAAAAAGACTATACTCACCTCCAGTACAGGAGCCATTCCAGCAGTGCCTTGGCTCATGGTGCCAGGGCTCACGTGACGTTGTGCTCTAACATGAGCCCCGGCTCCAATTTGTGCCAACTTCTGTCTCCCTGCCTTCAGACCAAATGATTTCATCAACAGGAAGTGAGCAGGGCGGTTACCTGTCACTTCCTGTTGATAGCTCCTGTGTCCAATGGGGGGAGACAGAAGCCAGCATTGATTGGATGCAGGGCTCGTGTGTCGTCACAACATCATGTGAGCCCCAGCAATGGAGGAATGGCACTGCTTTGGGAGATGAGTATTGTTTTTTTAATTTACATGAAGGAAACACGTGGGATCAGAAGGGTTGTCCTAGCAGTGTAAAACCCTTTTAAGGAATTACAACAAAATACAGTTCTCGAATATATGAGTATTTGGTAGGACCATGTAACAGCAAAATTGAATTGATCATTGGACATGGATATATTTTATTTATATTTCATTTTTATGTAAACTAAAACAAAGAAAATCCTTAAAAATATATTTAGATTTTAATTCCAGGAGGCATGATTCCTGTGATGAACACATCATGTAATTTTCCTGCTGTTTAGACTATACAAGAAATGTCAAAGGCAGATAGTGTAAAGAGGAAGAACAAGTCGTCCGTAAATTCTCTAATTATCTGTGTAAAAATACAATACTTTTTGCCTGCAGATGATTTATGAGTGTATTGATATATAGTTAGATTTTGTCATTGGAGATCATAGATGCAAATAATTATGATACAGTATTAGTAACTTGCAAAATGAAAATATCAAAGCTGAGATTACGCACATATTGGCTCTATTCCAAAAGTACCTTAAAGGCATTTTATGAATATTTATATTTCAGGAAGGTTTTTCCATTTTTTAATACCTTTAACCACTTTTAACCCAACAGTACATGAATATATAGCAGCTAATTTGCTAACTAAATATAATACATAAAAAAACAGCTGTAATAAAATATTTACTCCTCAATAATAAAGATTTAAGTTAATGTCCATATTCTAGTACAATCAGGGTCAGACTGCAAAGTTTCCATAACAAGAAATTAATTCTTTAAAGTATAACTAGGCCAGATTGTTGTCCGTCAGAATCAAGTTGGATCTATGGGGCTTCAGGGTCAAAGACCATCGATGACCTACAGTATATGAATGAAAGCCGATGGCTCCTGGGAGAAGTCAAGTTCATGTTCTCTTGGTAGCTACCAAAAATATTTTCTTCCCCATAAATATTTTGTAATTCAGCTATGAAAACATAAACATTTGTAAAGCGTTTAATGGCTGTTTGATACACTATAGTGTAGGCCATGGTATGATATACTGTATGAATGCATCTTGTCAATAGGGACAGGACATCACATAGATTATATGTCTATAAATGTAATGTACTATACAACAATTCCACATCTTTCTCCCCAGACCTCTCCTACTCGTGTCCAAGGGCCAGTTTATGCTGCAAAATTATTATGAATGAGCACTTCTAGGTAGGCTTTTGTCCTGCCTCTTTAAGTTTTTGTTTTGCCTTTTGAGCAGAGATGAGCGATGTTCAAGGCTCGAGGTTCGCCAATTTCATGTTCGAGTGATTTTGGGGGTGTTCGAGAGGTTCGATGAACTCAAGCCTTTTGATAAAAGCTTGACAGTTCGAGTAGCGTTCGATCAACAAAAAGCCTAGCTAGTTAGTAGCTGGCTTTTCACTGTAATAGTGTGAGTCACTGTGAATCACGCTATTATCGAAATTCAGCGTATAGTGTGCGGGGGGAACGGGGTTTAGATCAGTGCTGCTGCTGAGTGCTGAGAGGATGCCGAACCACGCATACAGTGGGGCAGGCCAGGCTGTCAGCAAATCACAAAGACAAACACTGCAAAGTGGATTTTTGCCAGACAAGCAAGGGCATGTGTCATAGGCTGTGCATGTCACGTGTCCTTGCCTTATAAGACAAGGCCATTTTCCCCGTCGACGCCATCATCTGCTGCGTGTGGGTGACAGTTACCACTCCTGCTGCTGCTGCTGCTGTGTGCGCTATAGAGATACAGTGCAATCTACACAGCGCCTTAGGGATTAGGGGCTACTGGTTATTTCAGCCCTTTTCGGGGCTGATTTAAAGGCGTTCATAGCCATAGCTGCTAGGCAGGTCCGTGCAAACGCTGTGTAGGGCTTTAGATAACAGCATCTGGCTACCTCAGCTCAGGCAATTCCTTGCTGCATTTTTTCATTAGCAGGGATAGAAAGGGAAACTTTCTTTGCTGCCCTGCTACCTACATCACCCGTGCATTCTACCCACCTGCGCATTTTTGCCACGCTATTTTATTCCCCCAAAGAGCTGACACTTTTTGGGGCATCCTAAAAGTGTCTGGAATACTAAGTTAGTGTTCCTTTGCTGTCCACTGACCCACAGCACCTGTGCATTCTACCCACCTGCCCATTTTTGCCACGCTATTTTATTTCCCCAAAGAGCTGACACTTTTTGGGACATCCTAAAAGTGTCTGGAATACTAAGTTAGTGTTCCTTTGCTGTCCACTGACTCACAGCACCCATGCTTTCTACCCACCTGTCCATTTTTGCTACGCAATTCTAATTGCAAACTGTGCTGCCACTGTTAGGGGCATAATAAAATTGACTGGGATAGTCAGTGTTGGTTCTTCAGCTGTCAATAAAGCTAGACCACCTCTGCATTGTACACACCTGTCCATTTTTAGCTACGTAATTCTAATTGTAAACTGTGCTGCCACTGTTAGGGGCATACTAAAATTGTCTGGGATAGTCAGTGTTGGTGTCAATAAAGCTGGACCACCTCTGCAATCCACACCACCTCTCCATTTTTGCTACCACATTTTAAGTGTCCAATCTTGTTGCTAACAAAATGAGTGGCAAAAGGACAGATGCTGGTGGAAAGAGGAAAAGGCGTGTTGGAAAAGGAAAAAAAGTTTGTGTTTGAGGGTTAGGTGGGAAAGCTACATTAACATCTGCTGAAGAAAGGCCATCTTCCAGCAAAAGTAAGATGTCTACTAGTTTCCATGGACAATCGGATGTGCTACTTTTTTAACGGAACCAAACAACTGTAACAAAGGTAGATGATGCACAAAAAAAAACATGCTTGAATGGATCTCAAGTGCTCCAACAAGTGGCCTATCCTCCACTTCAACTTCAACATCAAAAAAACAACAGTCCTCTGAGTTGTCACCGCAATCGCATTTGCTTTCTCCCAGCTCTCAAGTCTCTACCCGCCCTGCAGAGTATGGTGTAAGAGAGATGTCTGCAGAGCTGTTCAGTCACACTATAGCCTGGGAATCAGAGGTCTGCTCCCAAGCTACATTGAGTAGAGAACAGGAAATGGTCTGCAGTGATACCCAGAAGCTTTGTGAGTCAGATTCAGGCCCTGATGACCAGGTTTCTGAGCATAATGTAGACCCTCATTCCCAAACTGTAACACCTGTTGGTGGAGACAATGAGGAACATACTGATGACGATGAGACGCAGATACCTGATTTGGATGACAACTTAACTATTTAGTCAGGGCAGGAAGAGGTTAGGTCTGAGGGCAAGGGGAGTGCAAACACAACGCTTGATGATGAAGTTCTAAATCCCACTTACTGTCAACCCACAGTCAGGCACTCGAGGAGGTCACCAGAAGCGGTGGAGGAGGATGCGACTGACGACAAAGTTACCTTGCGCCTACCTGGACAGAGTCGGAGTACTGGTAGCACATCAACAACTGCACTGCATCTTCAGCCACAACTCTGCCTCTGAGCACAAGTCGGGGTGGCTCTGCGGGTCACATGGGCTCTAAGCCTTGCCTAGCCTGGTCCTTTTTTGACATCGCAAAGGATCTCCCAAATCATGTGAACTGTAAGATTTGTCGCCAATCTATAAGTAGAGGCCAAAACCTCACTAGTTTGACAACTTCTTCCATGAATCATCACATGAATAACAAGCATAAGTCAAAGTGGGAAGCTCACCATGCTACAATGCAACCTAGCAGAGCGGGCCAACCTCCGTCTGCCCCTTAAGTGCATCTGCGCGCTCTTCTTCCTCTATGACTGTGGGGACAGCTGTCACACATGTTTTTCCAAGCAGACCTTCCACCTCTTTAACCGCAACAGGCAGTTTGCTTGGCAAGTCGTCAGTTGTTTTGGAAAGGGAAACAAGTGCTGGTGTAGAGCTCTCTCAGACATCAAGAGCATCAACTTTGGATGAAGGCAACATCATGTCTCCGCCTGCACTTTCCTCACAGACCTGCAGTTTTCCAGGGACACCCTATTTAACACTGTCTCCACACAGCAGCCAGATCTCGGTCCCTCAGATGTGGACCAATAAAAGGCCATTTCCTCCGACCCATGACAAAGCTAAGAGGTTGACTTTGACTCTCTGTAAGCTCTTGGCTACCGAAATGCTGCTTTTCCGCCTGGTGGACACAGAGGATTTTCAAGACCTTATGTCAGTTGCAGTGCCCCAGTACCAGATGCCCAGTCGCCACTACTTCTCCAAGAAAGGTGTGCCTGCGCTACACCAACATGTCGCACAGAACATCACCGCTTGCTTGAGAAACTCTGTGTGTGACAGGGTGCATTTCACCACCGATACTTGGACCAGTAAGCATGGACAGGGGCGTTACATGTTGCTGACTGAGCACTGGGTAACTATGGTGAGATATAGAGAAGGGTCTGCTGTACAAGTCTTGCTATCCCCACGACTTGTGCGTCAATCCTCTGTATGTGAAAGTTCCTCCTCTGCTTCTGCCTCCTCAACCTCGTCTGGGTCCTTCACCTCCGCCCTAAGCCTGCCTGGTCAGCCCACCCGCGTTGTAACTGCGCACAAGGAATCCTGCACACCTCCTTACTATGCTGGCAGCAGAGCTCAATGGCATCAGGCTGTCTTTACCTTGAAATATCTTAGAAATAAGAGTCACACAGATGAGAGATTGGAGTCAGCTCTTGCGAGCGAGTTTAGTAAATGGTTGTCTCCACTCAACCTGCAGCCAGGGAAAGCCGTGTGCGACAATGCTGCAAAAATGGGTGCGGCCCTTCGCCGGGGCAAGGTGACACACGTGTCTTGTATGGCTCACGTGTTGAACCTTGTTGTCCAGCAATTTTTAACCCACTATCCCGGCCTAGATGGGCTTCTGCACAGGGCACGGTCACTCTCTGCTCTCTTCCGCCGTTCAACCGCCGCAGCTGACCGACTTGCATCGCTCCAGAAGTCTTTCGGCCTGCTGGTTCATCGCCTGAAATGCGATCTGCTGAGACGCTGGAATTCGACTCTCTACGTGTTGCAGCGACTGCGGCAGCACCGCCGAGCCCTGGTGGAATACATTATGACGTATAGCCTGGGCCAACGAGATGCAGAGGTCGGGCAGATCACACTGATGGAGTGGTCTCAAATCAAGGACCTATGCACTCTTCTGCACAGTTTCGACATGTCGACGAATATGTTTAGTGCTGAAAATGCCATTATCAGCATTACAATTCCAGTCATTTACATGCTGGAGCACATGCTAAACACTATTCGGAGTTAGGTGGTGGGACAAGAGGAAGGGGAGGAAGTACAGGAGGATTCATATGCGCAAGAAATACCAACATCTACAAGGTCCAGACGTTCAGCATCAACAAGGCGGCAGGCATTGGATGGTGGGGGAAAGGGATTAACAAGGGCGCATGGTAGGAGCCGAAATGTTGAGAAAGGTGCAGGAGCCCAGGATGAAATGGAAGACATACTCTCGATGGGCATGGAAGACTCAGCAGATGTGGGAGACCTTGGTCAAATTTCGGTTGAACGAGGTTGGGGGGAGAAATTAGAGGAAGAAAGCACGGTTATCACCTCACCACAACAAACACAGCGAGGACTTTGTCCGCATGGATGTGCAAGACACATGAGCGCCTTCTTGCTGCACTACCTACATGACCCTCGGATTGTCCGAATTAGAAGTGATGATGACTACTGGGTTGCCACACTATTATATCCCCGGTACAAGTCCAAATTTGGAGAAATAATTCCAGCCATAGAAAGAGACGCACGTATGCAGGAGTATCAGCAGAAGCTGTTTCTCAATCTTAGCTTGGCTTTTCCACCAAACACCAGTAGGGCACGGAGTGAATCTTCCAGTTGTAACTTGCCAAACATGGGACTGTCTCGTCATTATCAGTCAAACCGTACCAGCAACACTGTATCTGGTGCTGGTAACAGCAATTTTATGGAATTGTTTCATAATATTTTTAGACCATCCAATGCAAGGCCACAAGAGACAAGAAGTCTGACACATAGTCATTGGCTAGAGAGGATGATACGGGAGTATCTCCAAATGAATATCGATGCCATGACTGTGCAACTGGAGCCTTGCTCATTTTGGGCTTCCAATCTTGAAAAATGGCCTGTGCTCGCTGTGACGACATGGACTCTCATGGGTTAAAGTTTCTTAACATTCAGCCAGACTATTGTTCTTATGTGTGCTAAGTCATGTTTGCTTAGCTATTGTATCTCCAGTCTCTTCCAGTAATCATTGTATTGTAGTTGTGTATTGCTAATGTGATTTAGTAGCCATTGTCTAGTCGGAGACTTGCAGGCTCCATGTAGATATCCTCAGTCTTTCTACCCACATCATTTAAATGATGCATGCTTGAAATTCCTCCAATGGGAGAAGCAATCTTGTCCAACCAATCGATGATGACGCAGTATATCTAAGTGGAAGGCTGTGGCTATAAAAAGGATTTCTTTAAGCCACCAGGTTGTTGATGGATGCTGATGGATCCAGTATAAGCTCTTTGGAGCTGACTAGAGGATCAGGATATCTTATGGCTTCAGTCTAGGGACTCCGGTCCCGGTAGGAGACCATATCCACAGCCTAGGGATTTCGACTCCGGCTGCCAGGATTTTAACATCAAACCAGGACTACCTAAGGAGGATACTCAGGTTGGGACAGTTCAGTCACCTGTTACATACTTTGCAGACCTCAGACAGCTTGGAACCTGTGAGGCATGGACATTCTAAATCCCTGGTGAGCCAGCGGAAGGGTGAGACTCTGTTGCCTGTTACATTTGTGTGTTTTGCTGGTTATGTGTTATGTGCTGTTAATTGTTTGGGGATCCAATAAAGTCTAATTATTGTGGTTCCCTCACCCTGTGTTGTCTGAGTAGTGTTACGCCCACGGTTAAGGAGGCCGGCGTCCAGTTGGGATGAGCCCTGAGCCACGCTGTCTTTCTAAAGGTGGCGGGTTTTAGTGGACGAGAGCACCCACTGAGCCCGTGTCTCCACAATTGGTGGCAGCAGTGGGATACTACTCAGCCTGGTTTACACAGGGGAGCTGCAGCAGACTGGTGTTTCCGGACACCGTCCAGGGCTCAACAACCAGGGAGGCACATAAGCATATCCAGCAGGCCATAGGGGAGGCATTCAGGTTTCGGACGCTGCCATGTCCAACCCCACCAGCTCAGCCATGGGACAAGGACAAGAGAGGAGTTAAGACCGCTGCAGTAATTGGATGCTACAGGATCTGTGCCAGAGGTGAAAGATTATCTACTGGAACGCTGAGACTCGGTCAGCCTTGATCCAGAAATTAGTCTGTTGGGATGCCCAGAATGATGCAGAGGACGATGAGGATCCCACCGATATTGACCCAGAGGATTTAAACTATGTGCCACATCATGGATCTAGTGACAATCGGGAATCAACTTTGTCCAAAATGGCCCAAACCACAGCATTGTTGGATGCATTGGGGTCTAGATCCTCAAGAGAAGAGAGGGCTTATGTTCTGGAATATGTTTATGGGATTCCAGCTGCCGTACTGCTAACACCAGCCGCTCGAGAAGGATGGTCCTGCTACCCAGCAGAAGCTGCGCCAAAACAAAGGACTACAAACAGGGCCTGTGACTTGCCCAATCTATGGCGCTGTTATACATGTGGGCGCCATGGACATATAGATAGAGATTGTCTCCAAAACCGAGGCCGCATGCTTGGAGCCCATCTACCAGCTCAGCCGGTCAAGAGCCAGGGACTACGAGACACTGTTTCCTCCATTACCCTGGTAAGTCCAGTTATTGTTTCCCCAGAAGACCCTGTACCAGATTCCCAATTATCCATCTCCCTGGCTGAGGGCCAGCGCTCAGACATTCCTCTGGCATGTGTGCAGTTGGACCTAAGGACCGACCAGGGAGAGGTCGAGGTGGAGCTTGTGGACAGCCTCCCCACACCTGGTATTTTGGGGACCAACCAGGAAGTGATCGATGTGGGGATTGTGAACAGCCTCCCCATACCTGACATTGTGGAGACTGACCAGAGCAAGGCTGATGTGGAGCTTATGGACACCGTCCCCACACCAGTTATTTCGGGAAAGGACTAGGGAGAGGTTGATGTGAGACTTGTGAACAGCCTCCCCACACCTGTCATTGTGGAGACTAATCAGAGCAAGGCTGATGTGGAGCTTATGGACACTGTCCCCACACCAGTTACTTTGGAATCTGAACAGGAAGAGGTCCATATGGAGTTTATGGACAGCCTCCCCACACCTGTTGTTTCGGGGACTAGCCAGGAGGAAGTTGAAGTGGGGTTCATAGATGGCCCCACCAAGCCTGTTGTTTCGGATACCACTCAAAGGGAAGTGAAAGTGGGGCTTGTGAATTACCTGCTCACACCAGTCATTTTGGAGAATGACCTAGGACAAGTACTATCCAGTCAGTTTGAAGCAGCCATCACCCACCTCCAAGCCAAGCAGGACCCTGATGTGGATCTTTCTAACATCTTTTCCAGGGATGGTTTGCATTCCCGGTCTCCATCATCCACTTCTGAGCCAAGACCCGTGAGTAAGCCTAACCACACTGTGGCTATTGACTGGGGGAGGATTGATAGTGGGAGATTTGTGCAGGCCCAACTCATGGACCCCACCTTAGTGCTTGTCCACAATATGGCTGCTCAACTTGGGGGAGGTAATCAGGGGGAGGTGTATAGATGCAAGCCTCTGTTGCTGACATCACCATTAAAAAGGACAATGCCGTCAAGAGGAGAAGGATGAGCGGAAGCCTATCATGTCTGGCTAATATTAAGAAGGGGGAGGAATGTGACGACATGGACTCTCATGGGTTAAAGTTTCTTAACATTCAGCCAGACTATTGTTCTTATGTGTGCTAAGTCATGTTTGCTTAGCTATTGTATCTCCAGTCTCTTCCAGTAATCATTGTATTGTAGTTGTGTATTGCTAAGGTGATTACCTTAGTAGCCATTGTCTAGTCGGAGACTTGCAGGCTCCATGTAGATATCCTCAGTCTTTCTACCCACATCATTTAAATGAACATTATCCATGCAGCTTGAAATTCCTCCAATGGGAGAAGCAATCTTGTCCAACCAATCGATGATGATGCAGTATATCTAAGTGGAAGGCTGTGGCTATAAAAAGGGACTTCTTTAAGCCACCAGGTTGTTGATGGATGCTGATGGATCCAGTCTAAGCTCTTTGGAGCTGACTAGAGGATCAGGATATCTTATGGCTTCAGTCTAGGGACTCCGGTCCTGGTAGGAGACCATATCCACAGCCTAGGGATTTCGACTCCGGCTGCCAGGATTTTAACATCAAACCAGGACTACCTAAGGAGGACACTCAGGTTGGGACAGTTCAGTCACCTGTTACAGACTTTGCAGACCTCAGACAGCTTGGAACCTGTGAGGCATGGACATTCTAAATCCCAGGTGAGCCAGCGGAAGGGTGAGACTCTGTTGCCTGTTACATTTGTGTGTTTTGCTGGTTATGTGTTTTGTGCTGTTAATTGTTTGGGGATCCAATAAAGTCTAATTATTGTGGTTCCCTCACCCTGTGTTGTCTGAGTAGTGTTACGCCCACAGTTAAGGAGGCCGGCGTTCAGTTGGGATGAGCCCTGAGCCACGCTGTCTTTCTAAAGGCGGCGGGTTTTAGTGGACGAGAGCACCCACTGAGCCCCGTGTCTCCACACTCGCCACTTACGCCTTGGAGATATTGTCGTGTCCCGCAGCCAGCGTTGTCTCTGAACGTGTCTTCAGTGCTGCTGGGTGTGTGCTGACAGATAAGCGCACGCGTCTTTCCAGTGACAATGTGGACAGACTAACGTTCATCAAGATGAACAAATCATGGATCCGCAAGGACTTTACTACCCCTGTGTCATGCTGGGGAGAGTAAAGGCTGGCGTATTTTTGAATGTGCTTGATGCAAATCTACCTGTCAAGTTTGCAACTGGGGCACAAGTGATGCCACTGAAGTGGTGTCTGTGGGGCCCAATTTTTTTAAAAAAAGGGAGACTCTGCTTGGAGTTACCTTTCGGTGTTTTTAAAAATGAGCCAAGATGAACAAGTCATGATTTAGCAAAGACTTTGCTCCCTATCCCGGTGTCATCCTGGGGACAGTTAAGGCTGGCGTATTTTTGAATGTGCTTGATGCTAATCATCACATCCATTTTGCAACTGAGGCACAAGTGATGCCACTGAAGTGGTGTCTGTGGGGCTCTATCATAGTATCATAGTATCATAGTTTTTAAGGTTGAAGGGAGACTCTAAGTCCATCTAGTTCAACCCGTAGCCTAACATGTTGATCCAGAGGAAGGCAAAAAAAACCCCAATGTGGCAAACAAGTTCCAATGGGGAAAAAATTTCCTTCCTGACTCCACATCCGGCAATCAGACTAGTTCCCTGGATCAATACCCTGTCATAAAATCTAATATACATAACTGGTAATATTAAATTTTTCAAGAAAGGCATCCAGGCTCTGCTTAAATGTTAGTAGTGAATCACTCATTACAACATCATGCGGCAGAGAGTTCCATAGTCTCACTGCTCGTACAGTAAAGAATCCTCGTCTGTGATTATGATTAAACCTTCTTTCCTCAAGATGTAGCGGATGCCCCCGTGTTCCAGTCGCAGGCCTAGGTGTAAAAAGATCTTTGGAAAGATCTCTGTACTGTCCCCTCATATATTTATACATTGTGATTAGATCCCCCCTAAGCCTTCGTTTTTCCAAACTAAATAACCCCAAGTTTAATAACCTGTCTTGGTATTGCAGCCCACCCATTCCTCTAATAATCTTGGTCGCTCTTCTCTGCACCCTCTCCAGTTCAGCTATGTCCTTTTTATATATCGGTGACCAGAATTGTACACAGTATTCTAAGTGCGGTCGCACTAGTGACTTGTACAGAGGTAGAACTATATTTTTTTCATGAACACTTATACCTCTTTTAATACATCCCATTATTTTATTAGCCCTGGCAGCAGCTGCCTGACACTGTCCACTAAAGTGAAGTTTAATTTTGGAAAAAAGGGAGACTCTGCTTGGAGTCCCCTTGCTGTGTTTTACATGATTTTAGAAGGGCATGACATGCCTATATCTGTGTCTCCTCCTCTTTTTCCTCGTCCAGCTGTTTTGTTTTCGCATCATGAGTATATGTCCTTGTCACTTTCCCATGTGTTTGTGGTGTCTTGGGAGTTGTCACCTTTTGGACACCTTTGAAGGTGTTTTCTATGTGTTTTTATGTTTTTGTGTTTGCCTCCCATTATTTTCAATGGGGTTCGAGAGGTTCGTCGAACCTAACTCAAATGGGGCCTCCATTCGACGAACCCAACCGAACTCGAGCCTTCAACGGCTCGCTCATCTCTACTTTTGAGCCTTTTTTGTATTGTCCAGGAATGCTTTCAACAGCATTTTTTTGTTCCTTTGCATTGGTTCTGTTCCCATGTCATCCTGAGTCTGCAGCAATGCCTGATAAGTATTTTGCTCTCCAGGTCTGGGCTTGGTTGGGGCTCAATTTGCACTGAAGGGCTTTCCTGCTTGATTTATGCCTTTTTCTGAACCTGTGTTTGAGAATATTAATAATCTTTTGTTTCTTGCTGGTGAATAAGTGCTTTTCCTGCACCATTTTTGGAAAGCGATTTATTCCCAGCAAGAAAGGGAGTTGTTACTCCCTGTCTGATCAGGATTTGTATTATTGTATCTTATGTGTTTTTTGTAGTTATGATCTTTTGTATTAAATTTGCATTTTCCATTTTAATGTATTTGTACAAGAGTTCCTGATATAGTAGGAGGAAGATTGTGTGATCTTTAAGGGAATATTTTTTATTATCAGGAATTGGTATTTTTTCAGGGTTTTTGCTGGCTGCAACCAGTCATCCATCCAATCCTTTTGTATCTAGCTAGCAGGGCCTCATTTTGCTTAACCCTATACTTTCCATCTGTGTGTTGTTTTTTTTTACATCACCTTTGTTATATGTTGGGGGCTTTTTACTTTCCTTTGGGGCTCTTCCGAGGCAAGTCAGGATTCCTCATTTCATCTTTGAGGTTAGCTAGTTCTCCAACGGTGACGAAGCATCTAGGTTGGTTAGGAACGCTCCACCGCTACTTTTAATTGTGTTGTTGTAGTCAGGGGATTGCAGCCAGCTAAGTTTCCAACTACCCTGTGTGCATTATCGTCAACCATTTAATGGGATTTTTGTTGATCTTTTTGAGGTCTCCTGACCATACCAGCGGTCTACGGGAAAAGCCACCAATCTGGCATGCCAGTACTGAGGAGACTTTAACCTGCAATGATCCTCTTGGAGATATGCAAATAGTCTCTTCAGTGTCTTAATAGACAGACTCTAGTACAGCCTATTGGAAGTAGCAATCCTAAAAGTCAAAATTGACCCTTTAATGAGCCTTGCCATATGACGATCATAAGGTTTTGAGTTTCTGATCTGGCATAAATCCTAAGTCATATGACAAGGCTCATTAAAGGGTCAATGTTGACTTTTCAGATTGCCACATCCTATAGGTGGCACTAGAGTTTGTTTACTTCTTCCCTGAAGAGACTGTTTGCACTTTGTGCGTTATATTAGCAAGTTCAAGCACTGCGCTCGGTAATTGAAGATATTTTAATATAAAACTATACAACTCAAAGTATTTTTTTCCATCTCTAATTATTTTATTATTAGCGCAGTATAGTACTTCACTAGGAAAAGGCCATTTGTGTTTAAGTGAATGCTAATTATTTGTACTGAGTTATCACACAGTTTATGATCCCTTCTGCGGATTAAGGGCTCTAAGTTCGTCTAGACAGAATAGTTAGCAAAATGACAAAAGGAAACATATAAGACCCTTGGGAAGAATCCCTTCGCTCCATAAGCAATTAATGCCTGCCAGGTAATGGAATTTAAGTTTATACTAAATCCAGCAGCGCTTTGACATTTCAACTGCCTTTTAAACACATTATCTTAATGAATAAAGACAAATGAACTGTGTTTATACACAAGGAGGAATTGCATCCACTCCGCTTTTATATTGTTGTAGCTTTACCTTTGCAATGGTCGCAATTATCATCTTCTATTAATAATATAAAATGAAAGGTGGCCTTTTAATAGTGTTTATCTCAGTTTAGTGCATTTCAACCTGATGGATGTCTGTTAACAAATTCTATTTCCCAAAGAGCTCTAATCTGTATGCAGAGATAAAGCAAAAGCATAGAACAAAATACAGTATTGCTGAATAAGACACCAAACAGTCCATTTGTCTAAATCCATCTGTAGGCAAAAACATAAAAGCAATCTATCATTATCTTGATGAGCAAGCTACAGCTTGTGCTAACTGCATAGCCCATTGCTGTTATTTTCTAAGAAAATGTCCTTGAGTGGACGAGGAAGAGATCAGTCTGAGTGGATTTACAAGGCTCTTTTTTCAAATGTGATGTTTTTGCATCCATAAGGGATGTTTTTCAAGGACTCTCTAGGCATTCTGCCAGCCACGAGAACGCTTTGAAAAGAAACATTGTCGCTGTTCATTCCACATTTCCACTTTAATGATTCTCCTCTAAATAATCACTTAGTTTAAGATTTCTGTTTTTGAGTGTATTTTTGGAAGAATTTAACAAAATGTTTATTATCTTTGTCAGTATAATATGTTACAGACCGAGTACACAAACTTTCTCGTTCAAACCAAGTGGATGATTTCAAGTATCTTTTAACATAAAATGTTCTGTTTGTACCTGAAGAATATTTGTGTCTTCTTAACATAAGATATTCTCTGTTTGTACCTGAAGAATATTTTTTTCAGCTATTTTAAGGCATGTATCCTGCATTTTTACCCTTCTTTCATTCTGTAGGCTCTGTCTTCTAATTTTTAGTTGTCTCTGAGCTAGTGGGAGGACTCTTGCTGCTATGATGTCTTCCATGCACAGCACAGACATGAGGGATTCGTGCTCTCCTAGCTCTCTGTAGTACATGTTCGGAAGCAGCAGCATGGAGGACATTATAAATCATCATTGAGCATTGCAGCTGGGCCTTACTCTCTTTTGACAGGAAACTTTACCCTGACTCCTCAGGGAGCGAGCAGTCTATCGTGTTTTGATCAAGACAGATTTTAACAGTTTATAGATTGAATGATGAGGTCAGGAGTTGAAGGAAAAAAAGCAGCTCATAAGTAGAGGAAAATTATTTCAGTATAAGATAATGAATATTGCAAAGTTTCTCATATTTACTTATACTACAGATATTATGTAAAGTTTGTTGAAATGAAAGTGAACCATTTAAAGCACTAAAATAAGAAGACAGGAACAAATGTGTAGTTAACTGTTCTTTAAGTCCAGTTATGCTGATTCTAGTGCGAGATACAAAATATGGTTACACAGTTTACATACATGATTCAATAACGTTAAAGCAAACTTTTACCCCTTCACTTTTTTTTCCTCTGCTTGTTCCAAGAGCCATATGTTTTTTATTTTCTGTCAATATTGCCATATTAGTTGTATTTTTGAATGAAACCATTGGTTTTACCAAATAGTGTATTTGAAAATGGGGAAACATTTCAGAGTGCAATGAAATTGCAAAAAAGTGCAATTGCTTGACTGTTTTGGGGGTCTTTTATTTACCATGTTCAATATATGGTAAAACTGATGTGTCAATATCATGCCTCACATCGGTATGAGTTCATAGATATAAAACATGAATACTTTTACTTTTATCTAAGGGGTGAAAAAAAATTCAGAAGTTTGTCCAAAAAAGAATAGCACTTAATTGCCATTTTCCGAGATCCGAAGCATTCTAATTTTTCAGGATTGGGGCGTAAGCGGGCTTTACACGCAACGATATTGCGAACGAGATGTCGTTGTGGTCACGGAATTCGTGACGCACATCTGGCCTCGTTAGCGATGTCGTTGCGTTTGAAACGCACAAACGACCATTAACAATTAAAATTACTCACCTAATCGTTGATCGTTGTCCGGTCGTTCTAATCCCGATTATCGTTGCTGTTGCAGGACACAGATTGTTCGTCGTTCCTGCGGCAGCACACATCGCTATATGTGACACCGCGGAACGAGGAACATCATCATCCCTGCAGCCTCCCGCAATGAGGAAGGAAGGAGGTGGGCGGGATGTTCTGCCCGCTCATCTCTGCCCCTCCGCTTCTATTGGGCAGCCGCTTAGTGACGCCACTGTGATGCCGAATGAACCGCCCCCTTAGAAAGGAGGTGGTTTGCTGGCCATAGCGACGTCACTAAGCAGGTAAGTATGTGTGACGGGTGTTAGAGATGTTGTGTGGTCGGCGCTGCGCAGATATCTGTCGGTCAGAATCAAGTTCCAGCAGAGGCAGAGAGGTCTCACAGACGCCGTGCAGCCTGCCACGAAGTCAACGTCAGCGGTTGTCATAGGGACAAGGTGGGTGTAGAGAAAGGAGGGTTATAGATCGCACGTGCATAGTACAGTGAGGAGTCACGGCGTCAGTGATTGTCAGGGCAGCATAAGCAGGAAGAAGAGCGACCAGACCGCAAATCTGCACAAACATGTGTGGGTTTTTTCCCCCTATTTCCTTTTTTTCCCCATAGCAATGAGAGAAATCATGGTATCATGGATAATTAAGCTGGCATGGAGAAACTGTTATTATTGCATTTATGTCCACAGATAGACTATAGTGCTATAGTAAATATATTTGTTATTATTACTTTTTTATCCATAGACAGAGTAAAGTGCTATGGAGAGTATATACTGTATAACTCATATTCTATTGAGGTGCCATTCTGTGAGGTATACGGCCACTTAGTTCTGAATAAATGGTTAAGCCCTGATGTCTTAAGGACAAACACAGTCCAGTCATATATTACAAAAAGGTTACTGCAATATATTATATAATCACATAACACTGTCAGTAAGGTAGAATGCTATGATTAATACTTGACTATGCATTAGGATTAGAAAGCTAGGGTTCAAGATCTAGCAAACAATGTGTTATGTAATTATGATCAAATGATACACATTTCCCCTGCATGTTTCAAATCCAGAAATGTCCCATATCGGGTCCCTCCTTTTTCTTCTTCTCCTGCCGTGTCTCCGAATTCCATTGGTGCGTAGATAGAATCCACTTTCTGGGCAGAAGAATTTTTTTCTCCAATTTTTCCAAAGGAAATATATTTTTCAAATATCACTTCCAGTTCTTGAATTCAGGCAGTCAAATCTCAGTATATTCAGATGGCGTAAATCGTTACAGGTTATGCATACATTATTCAACCCAGAAAACCTGTAAAGAGAAGTTCCTCGTTTAGTCCAAATGGTGTAATAGAATTCAATCTTAAAATCTATCTAGATTCCGTCTGAAGTAACCACTTGTGGCAGGATCCCCCTCTTCCATTACCCTTGAATTTTTGTAGGCCCAACACCCGTATTCCTCTGGGGTTGGATTTGTGATGATAGAGGAAGTGGGTAGCTATAGGTGTAAGAGACTTACCCTTCTTTTGATCCGAAGCTGCCAAATTAATGGTGGAAACATGTTTTTGGACCCTCTTCCTCAGTTCTTGTGAGGTTTGACTCACATATACCATGTTGCAGGGACAGATTAGTGCATAAATGACATTCTTCGATTTGCAATTAACATATGTTGTTAATGCATAATCCATGGTGTCCTGTGGGTTACAAAATTTATATCGGGTTACCTGCATGAATTGACAGACATTGCAGTCT
This sequence comes from Anomaloglossus baeobatrachus, assembly GCF_048569485.1. Taxonomy (NCBI): domain Eukaryota; kingdom Metazoa; phylum Chordata; class Amphibia; order Anura; family Aromobatidae; genus Anomaloglossus; species Anomaloglossus baeobatrachus. Next base: position 826,777,487 of record NC_134353.1, on the reverse strand, counting down.
CCACAAGGGTGAGAGCCTACGGCATTATACCCCCTATTAAGTTTTGTTTGGGGTTTCACAAAGTGACTACTCATTAACGTGTCTCTCAGGTTCGGTGCCCTCCGTGCTGTTAAGAGGGGATATTCACTGACCACATTATCAGTCTGAAGGTCCGTGGTCAGAATGGGCCAATGGTTTTGTAAGATGTTTCTTATTTTTCCCCACTGATTATTGTACGTGATGATAAGTCTCACCTGCCGATCCTGTTTTTTGGCTTCGTAAAAATCAGTGAGGCTTGGGATTTCTGGTTGGCCCTCTGAAATGCCCTCGAAATCACGTTTTTGGGGTAACCGCGTTCCCAGAACCTATGAGTTAGATTTTTAGCTTGTTTCCGAAACTTCCCTTCTTCAGTACAATTTCGTCTTGTTCTGAGGAATTGACCTGTTTGTACGCCCATCCTCGTATGTACTGGATGAAAACTGTCAAATTGTAATATGTTGTTTGCTGCCGTCGTCTTCCGATATAGACTGGTGATGAGTTTATCATTGCTTCTCGTAATCTCCAAGTCCAGAAAGTTGACCTTAAGGGGTGATATAATTCAGGTTAGATAGATGTTAAGATCATTATGATTCAGAGTTGTTATGAATTCCTGGCACTCTTCCTCCGTCCCATTACAGATAAAAAAGACATCATCTATATATCTTGACCAATGGGTCACTTGGGTTTTAAATTGGTCCTGCCTGTATACCATTATTGCTTCCCACCAACCTAAAAATAGCACATTTCACCCCCATGGCCACTCCAGAGATCTGTCTATAAAATGTATGGTCAAACAGAAAATAATTATGTTGTAACACAAAGTCCAATAAGTTCAACAGAAAAGAGTCGTGCATGCGGTCAGAGTGTAATTGCTTGTCCAAAAAATATGTGACTGCACGCATCCCATGACTATGTCCAATGTTAGTATACAATGACTCTACGTCACAAGTCACCAAAAGGGACTGTGACGAGAGTTGAATATCTTGACAAATCTGTATGAAATTGGAGGTGTCTCGAACATATGAAGGAATGGTTGTGACCATGGGTTGTAGAACAAAATCCACATAATTGCTCGCCCTTTCACAAATACTTCCAATGCTTGCAATAATTGGTCTCCCCGGGGGATTCTCCACACATTTGTGTACTTTGGGGAGCATATAGAACGTGAGTATCACTGGGTGTTCCACCCTCATGTATTTCTTCTCAGTGTTATTAATAACCCCATGTTGGTATGCAGCATCTAGGATTCTGTGAAGTTTACATGTAAAGACAGGTGTTGGATCAGAGGGTAAACGATTATAAAATTGAGAATTACTAAGCTGACATTTAGCTTCCTCCAAATACATCTCTAAGGGCCATAGTACAATGTTCCCTCCTTTGTCAGCCTCTTTTATCAAAAAGGTATTATTCTGTCTGAGGCCTCGAATAGCTGCCTTTTCCTGGGGTGTTAAATTGGATATTAGGGGTACAGCCTTTAGTTGAAGAATATCTTTTTTGGCCAGTTAATTGTATATACTGCATGTGGCAGCACCCTGGTACTACTATATGATAGAATTGCTGTGCACCTTCATGCTAAAGAAAAGCATACAAAAATATTGCGAAGCCCACGTAATTTTTTTAGGAGGCAAAAAACTCCTGCACACAGTCCTGGATGGAGTATGCTGAGCCTTGTAGTTCTACAGCTGCTGTCTGCTCTCCTGCATACACTAGTGAATGGAGCATGCTGAGCCTTGTCGTTCTGCAGCTGCTGTCTGCTCTCCTGCATACACTAGTGAATGGAGTATGCTGAGCCTTGTAGTTCTGCAGCTGCAGTCTGCTCTCCTCCATACAGACAGACAGCAGAATGCAGCTGCAGAGCTACAAGGCTCAGCATACTCCATCTAGGACTGTATGCAGGAGTTCTTGCCCCGCAAAGAAATGATGTGGGCTTCGCCATGTTTTTGTATGCTAGCCAGGTACAGCAGGCAGCTACGGGCTGCCCCCAACGCCCAGCTGCCTATTTGTACCCGGCTGGGAACCAAAAATATAGGGAAGCCCTTTTTTTTTTTTTTAAATTATTTCATGAATTTTATGAAATAATTAAAAAAAAAAAATGACATGGACTTCACCCAATTTTTGTGTCCAGCCAGGTACAACTAGGCAGCTGGGGATTGGAATCCGAAGCTCAGGGTGCCCAAGCTTTCTGGGCACCCCTGTTGCGAATTGCAGTCTGCAGCCGCCCCAGAAAATGGCGCTTTCATAGAAGCGCCATCTTCTGGCGCTGTATCCAACTCTTCCAGCTGCCCTGGTGACGGGAGGCTCACTGGGTAATAATGGGGTTAGGGCTAGCTGTATATTATCAACTGGCCCTAAGCCCGAAATTCATGGTGTCACGCCAATATTAGACATGGCCACCATGAATTTCTAGTACCGATAAAAAGAACCACAACACAGAAAAATATTTTTATTAGAAATAAAACACAACACAATTAGTGACTCTATCTTTATTGAAATAAAGAACCCCCCTCCGCAGTAATCCTGGGTCAAGGGTCCCGTGCCATCCAATCCGGATCCAAAATCATCTGATTGGTTTGCTGGAAGGCAAAGCGATCAGATGATGTGTCAGGTTCAAGGGCCTGAATCACATGACACAGCAGCTGATTGTATAAACGGCTTTTATACAATCAGCTGATGCATCAGTGCAAACCCCCCCCCCCCCAAAATACTACACACTTCTGTGCAGACTCCTGTCCGACAGCATCAGCTGATAATTTAACCGGCCGGGTGGTAAAAAGCCGGCTTCACCGCTCGACTTATAGTGTCAGCTGATTCCGTCAGGTGACCGCATAAGCTGATCATAGCCAGGTCTGAGAGAGAGAAAGAAGAGAGAAAAATAAGAGAGAGAGGAGAGAGAGAGAAAAAAAAGAGGGAGGAGAGAGAGGGAGAGAGGAAGAGAGAGAGAGAGTGTGAGAGGGAAAAAGAGAAAAAGAGAGACCAAGGGGTACTTTGCACGCTGCAACATCGCTAGCCGATTGTAGCGATGCCGAGCACGATAGTCCCCGCTCCCGTCGCAGATGGGATTTCTTGTGATAGCTGCCGTAGCGAACATTATTGCTAAGGCAGATTCACATGTACTACCTGCCCTGCGACGTCGCTCTGGCCGGTAACCCGCCTCCTTCCTAAGGGGGCGGGTCGT